>NC_088380.1:18927500-19552500 GCF_037993035.2 Macaca fascicularis
ACAAACAAACAACTACAACAACAAAAAACCCTTTTAGAACCTGAAAGAAAGATAAAAATACAAAGGGTTTCTTGAGATCTGCTATTAAATTTATTTTTAATTTTGTCAAAAATTATTTTAAAGTAATTCTACCCATCAAAAAGTGACCACTCCAGAAAAAATGTTGCATTGCAGAAGGATGCTGTTTTCTTCCTCTTAAAACTATCAGATGAAACATTGAGTCCAATTTAAGTAAAAATATTTAATTGTGAAAAATACCTGTAATAGCTAATTTTTAACAGTATGTTTTGAATTCCGTACGTTTTCATATCTTTTCTGAAACCACAACAGAGGTTATTATGTGCTATGTGCTGAATGAGTGTGTCCTCCAAAACTTCATTTATTGAAGCCTTAATTTTAAATGTGTTGGTATTTCAAAATGTGGCCTTCAGTAGGTAATAAGTTTCTGAGGCTGGATCCCTCGTGAAGGGGAATAATGCCCTCATAAAAAGAAGAGGTGAGAGAGAATCTCTTTCTTTGCCATGTGAGGGTACAAGAAGGCATCTGTCTGCAAACCAGGACAAGAGCCAGGAAGCAAATCGTCTGGCATCTTGATCTTCACATTTTCCAGAACTGTGAAAAATAGTCTTGTTTTAAGTCATCCAGTCTGTAGTATTTGGTATAGCAGCCATAACTAAGACATGGTGGGAAAAAAAGTACAGTGTGAGACACTGTGTAAAAAAAAAAAAAAAGGTGTAAAACACTGTGAAAAAAAAAGTTTTTCTTTTTCTTTCTTTCTTTCTTTCTTTTTTTTTTTTTTTTTAAATACTTTCAACTTTAAGTTCTGGGAGTACACGTCCAGGTTTGTGACATGGATATATTGCGAGATGCTGAGGTTTGGGGTATGACTGATCCCACCCTCGGGTACTGAGCATAGTATTCATTAGTTAGTTTTTCTTTTTCTTTTTCTTTTTTTTTTTTTTTTGAGACAGAGTCTGGCTCTGCCGCCCAGGCTGGAGTGCAGTGGCCGGATCTCAGCTCACTGCAAGCTCCGCCTCCCGGGTTCACGCCATTCTCCTGCCTCAGCCTCCCGAGTAGTTGGGACTACAGGGCCCGCCACCGCGCCCGGCTAGTTTTTTGTATTTTTTTTTAGCAGAGACGGGGTTTCACCGTGTTAGCCAGGATGGTCTCGATCTCCTGACCTCGTGATCCGCCCGTCTCGGCCTCCCAAAGTGCTGGGATTACAGGCTTGAGCCACCGCGCCCGGCCTCATTAGTTAGTTTTTCTATCCGTACACCCCTCCTCTGCCCTCTAGTCATCTCCGGTGTTTATTGTTGCCATCTCCGTGTTCATGAGTACATATTGTTTAGCTCCCACTTGTAAGTGCGAATATGCAGCATTTGGTTTTCTGTTCCTGTGTTAATTTGCTTAGGCTAATGGCCTCCAGCTGCATCCATGTGTTGGTTCACAGGGCATAATTTCATTCTTTTTATGGCTGCATAGTATTTCATGGTGTGTGTGCGTGTGTGTGTGTGTGTGTGTGTACACATTTTCTTTATTCAATCCACCATTGATGGAAACCTAAGTTGATTCCATGTCTTTGCTATTGTGAATAGTGCTACAAAGAACATATGCATGCACGTGTCTTTTAGTAGAATGATTTCTGTTCCTTTGGGTACATGCCCAATAATGAGATTGCTAAGTCGAATGGTAGTTGTGTTTTAAGTTCTCTGAGAAATCTTCAGACTGCTTTCCGCAGTGACTGAACTAATTTACATTCCCACCAGCAGTGTCTCAAGTGTCCCTGTTCTCTGCAGCCTTGCCAGTGTGTGTTGTTTTTTGACTTTTTAGTTGTAGCCATTCTGACTGGTGCGAGGTGGTGTCTCATTGTAGTTTCTATTTTCATTTTTCTGATGATTAGTGATGTTGAGCATTTTTTTCTCAGAAAAATTTTTTTTTTCTGAAACAGTACTTTTTTTCGTCCATTAGAAATGTGACAAAATGTGAGACATTTTTTTTTTTTTGGTCACCAGATTTTTTTTTTTACACTCAAGGGGGAAAGGTTGTAGCCTCAAATGAGTGTTTTTGAAAGTAAAATAGACACAATGCTGTGAAGTGTTGGGCCATCTGTTTTTTCCAATGTAATTCGAATTTGACCTTTTAAAGCTTGTTGGGAAAGTGAGTGAATATGATCAACTTCATATTGTTAAACAGCCATAAGCCTACTGATTAAGGAAGATACATGTCCTATAGTTGAATATATTATTTTACAAAATTAATGATATGCTTGGACTTACAAATTTCACTCTGCATTTATAATTTCAGTCTGTTAAAATGATAAAAAGGAATAAAGGCACATGTCGGGGAATAAAAGGAGACAAGTTCCTGGATTAAGAATAATGTCATATCCCTTTCTTGTAAGTGAGGTAGTTTTCTCACTGTTGATAGCTACTAGTACCATTTAACATTATGAGCTTGCTTGCTACTATTATTATTTGAGGCACAAAATGATACTTTAAAAACTGGAAATGTAGAAGATATATTTATGTAGTGTTTGTTATCATTTACTATTCCCTTAAACAACATACACTGGGACCTGTTGGAGGGTGGAGAGTGAGAGGAGCGAGAGGATCAGGAAATATAACTAAAGGGTATCAGGCTTAATACTGGGGTGATGAAATAATCTGTACAATAAACCCCTGTGACACAAGTTTACTTATATAACAAACCTGTACATGCATCCCCGAACTTAAAATAAAAGTTAAAAATAAAATAAAATAGTTCCCTTAGAAGGAGCATGAAGTTGTGATACTTTCAAGGTGCTTTGAAGGAAGTGCAACAAACCTGTTAACAGTGTTAATCTCCAAGAAATACTGTTGGGGAAGAAAGTAGGGAACAAACATCCTGGAAGGCTTTTGGCTCTTACAATTTTCCTTTTTAAGAAGGAATTTTGCTTACTGTGTTATCTTGTGAGAACATACTTACAGAAAGTGCAAAAACATGTATGTTTAGGATAAAAATGACTCTAAACCACAATGTGTTATAGCATCACCCATCAAGAGATAGAATGTGGCCAGTTCCCCGGGAGGGTCTGTGAACTCACCTCCAATCTTGTTTTTACACTCTTCTTTTCAGAAGTAGCTATAACTCTGGCTTTTGTGATACTCATTTCTTTGCTATTCTGTATAGTTCTGTTTCCTTCATTTTGAAACTTTCTTACTTCATTTGTTCAAATTTAGAGACTTAGCTATGTGGTTGTATGCAAAGGCTTTTTATTTCCAATGGCTGGCTGCTTTTATAATGTATTGAAATACCAGAGTTTAGCTACACATTCTGCTGTTGATGGCTATAGATATAGATAGACATATAGATGTGTCTTTTCTGTTTTAGGTGTGCAATTGGTTGGAAAGAAGTGAATTTGCACTGTGATTCCTTTCTCACTAAAAAACAAAGAAAGCAGATGACATAGTCTTATCTTCATGTATGTTAATAATAGAAGTTCTGATACACAAACTAAGGGCTCAGAAATGAATCATTATGCAAGGGGTGCTTTTGGTCATGTGTCCCTAGTTTAGAATTGCATATGGTAAATGAACCTGGTACCTATAAATTAAGGTTGGTGCAAAAGTAATTGCGGGTTTCGCCATTGAAAGTAACAGCAGAACCTCAATTACTTTTGTGTCAACTAATATAAGGCATGATTCCTGGCAAAATTTTACATGAACTGTGTAAATATATAGATATAAAATAAACATGTTTCATAACCTAAAGTTCTTCTTCTCATTAGATTTTTGTAATACTCATTTAGGGACTGTGTCTTGCATTTTCAGCAATTGACGTGTATCTGATGCGGAAAATATCTGGAGAGTTGTGTGGATTCTTCTGGATTACTGTCTTCTTCTCTTGGGCCTCTTGTTTGCTTGCACCCTATAAATTATTAAATATGTTTGTTATTTCTTAAGACCTCTGATTGTATGTAATTGTTGCAATCCTATCCTTTTTATTAATTCAAGATACACATTGATATTGACTGGACTTGCACATGCATATTCCTGGACTGTGAATTAGCTGACCATGGTTCACAGTTTCACTCTGCTCTACTGAATTACCCTTGTCTGATGGGAACCACTTTGCTCGAGATACCTGGATGAAATTGCATTCTATAGCCACCTTAAAGCTTGTAACTTACCATATTTTTTTGAAAATCTACTTTATTCTCAGCCTTAGAATTTATCCTCTATTCAAAGCTATCTACAGATTCAATGCAATCCCTATCAAAATCCCAATGGAACTGTTTTTTACAAAACTAGAAATAATTTTGTAATTCATATCAAAGCACAAAAGATCCCAAATGGTAACATGCATCTATGGCCAAGTGTTCTTCAACAAGGTTGCCAAGAAGACAAAATGGAGAAAGAATAGTTTCTTTAAAAAATGATGCTGGGAAAAATGTTATACCACACACAAAAATCAACTAAAAATGGACTAAAGACTCAAATGTAAAGCTTGAAATTGAAAAACTCCTGAAACAAAACATGAGAAGAAAACTCTTTGACATTGGTCTTGGCCATGATATTTTGTATGTGACATCAAAAGCAGAAGCAACAAAAGCAAAATTAGATAAGTGAAACTACATCAAAGTGAAAAGCTTCTGTACCCAAAGGAAACAATATACAGAGTGTAAAGGCCACCTAGAGAATGGAAGAAAATATTTGCAAGTCATATATCTAATAAGACTTTAATATCCAAAAATATAAGGAACTTCTACAACTCAATAGCCAAAAAGAAAAATAACCCAATTAAAAATGGCCAAAGGACTTGAGTAGACATTTCTCGAAAGAAGACATAGAAATTGCCAGTAGGCATATGAAAAGATGCTCAATATTACCAGTCATGAAAGAAAAGCAAATCAAATCCACAAGGATATGTTGCATTATAGTGAATATAATAAAAAATAAAACAAAAAAAGTGTTGTCAAGGATGAGATGAAATTTGAGGCATTGTACACTGTTGGTGGAAATTTAAAATGGAATAGCCACTATGGAAAACAGAATTGAGGTTCCTCAAAAGAAAAAAAAAAATGGAACTACTGTGTGATCCAGCAATGCCATTTCTGGGTATATGTCCAAAAGAATGGAAATGAGAATCTCAAAGAGATACCTGCACTCACATGTTGATTGCAGCATTATTCACAATAGCCAAGATATGGAAAAAAACAAATATCCATCATGGATGAATTTAAGAGAAAAATGTTATATATACATACAATAAAATATTTCCATTCTTTAGAAAGAAGGAAATTCTGCCATATGTGACAAGATGATTAAACCTAAGACATTATCCTAATGAAATAATCTGGTCACTTGAGACAAATAGCAGATTATTTTACTGATGTGAGGTATCTGAAATAGTCAAACTCATAGAAACAAAGAGTAGAATGGTGGTTGCTAGGGGATTGGCGCTATGGGTAGTTGGGAATTCCGGTTCAATAGATATGTAGTTTTAGTTATGCAAGATGAATGAATTCTAGAGGTCTGCTCTACAGTGTCATTCTCATAGTTAACAATACTGTATTGTGCAGATAAAAATTGTGAAAGGGGTATGTCTCATGTTGTGTTTTTACCATAATAATAATAATACAAAAAAGACTGTGCTTAAAGATGAACAAAACAAAAACAAAAATTGTACTAGACCATGGAACTGGCCAGACATTATTTTTAGCAATATGGTAATGGCACCAATATTTATCATTGATCATATTTATCATATGATACCATAAAAGTGGTACCATATTTATCATAATGGTAACAAATGTGCACTCATAGAAAAGCATTCAATAAGATTTAAGTACATTCAATAAGATTTAAGTACATTAACAAGTTGTGTTTTATAATACTGAAGGAATATATCCAAATGTGCAATGTATTTTGCCTACCTGGTTACAATCACTATTTATTTATTTATTTGTTCATGTATTTATTTAGGTTTGCAGATGAGAGCATAAAGTGCATTAAATACACTCTCATAGTCTGAATGTTTTTGTCTACCCCCATCTGCCAATTTATACCTCCAAACTTAATTCTATGTGATTTGGAGTTGAAGGTTTCAGGAGGTGATTAGATCATAAGGGTGAATGTAACCTCATGAGTGAGATTAGTGATTTTTTAATAAGAAATAGGGGAGCATTCTCTTGCTCCTTCCACCATATGAGGACTCATTGAGAAGACCATCAACTATGAACCAAGAAACACAACCTCACCAGAAACCTTATCTTCCCTCACTTCCCAGCCTCCAAAACTGTGAAAAATAAACTTCTATTTTTTATGTAACCCAGTGCATTAGTCTCTCCTCATGCTGCTGTGAAGAAATACCTGGGACTGGGTAACTTACAAAGGAAAGAAGTATAATTGACTCACAGTTCTGCAGGGATGGGGAGGCCTCAGGAAACTTACAATCATGATGGAAGGCGAAGCAATCACATCATTCTTCGCATGGTGGCAGGAAGAAGTGCCAAGCGAAGCGGGGCAAAGCCCCCTATAAAACCACTAGATCTTGTGAGAACTCACTCACTATCATGAGAACAGTATGGAGAAACCACTCCCATGATCTAATTACCTTCCGTAGGGTCCTGCCCTCAGAATGTGTGGATTATAATTCTGACTACAATTCAAGATGAGATTGTGGGTGGGGACACAGCCAAACTGTATCACCCAGTCTATAGCGTTTTGTAACAAGAGCTCAGATAAAGACACTCACTAACAATTCCTACTAGACTACAATGAGTTTTGAAATAGCACAAGGAAAGAAGGTTTTTATGTAATTATTTCTCTATTGATATGATATTAATTTTTCCTCAACATTATTTACAATGTTAAGAGAAAATAGGATACTCGTTTAGCGAGATGAGAATTACATTTTTGGATAATTTACATATGTGGATTTATTTCCGTAAGCAGAGAAAATCAATGTTACTAATCTTAAATTAGAGACAGAAAAATTCCTTTCTTAGTAGGTCTTTGTACTTCACCTCAGTGTTATTGCTATAAAACCTTTATGAAGCTTAATAGTGCATTTGTACTCACTGCTTCAATTGTTCTTTATTAGATGACAATGTTTTACAAATGCTGTAGGTTAACTGTGGCAATGTTTCAACTTAAAAACTATAATTAACGTGACCCATTGAATTCTCTGAGGGAAACAGTGGTCCTGGATGCATAAAGGAAATACTGTGACTAGTTTTATAATTAAGACAGGAATTTCACAACAATGAAATGCTCAGCAACTCTGAATATAACAGCAATGACTTTGATACAAAATATGATTTTAATATAGCCAATGTCTTTGTGTTGCTATAAAGGAATACTTGAGACTGGGAAATCTACTTTTAAAAGATGTTTATTGACCTGTGGTTCTGCAGGCTATACGAGAAGCATGTTGCCAAGGGCCTCAGGCTGCTTCCACACATGGAAGAAAGAGGAGAGCCAGTGTCAGCTGAGATCACATGGAGAGAGAATGCAAGAGAGAGAGGGAGGGAGTGCCAGACCCTTTTTAGCCACCAGCTCTCTGGGGAACCATTGGAGGAACTAATAGGGCAGAGAACTCATTATTATGATGACATGCAAAACCATTCATGAAACATGAGCCCCCCAACCCAAACAACTCCCATTAGGCCCCATCTCCAATGCTGGGGATCAAGTTTTAACATGAGGTTTGACGGGTAAAATATTCAAACAATAGCAGTAAGAGAGAGGGTGAGAATAGTATTGGAGAGATTATTGAATCTAATATATGAGACAGATTGCATTTGAATTGAATTTAGGTGAATACAAGAATTTTTTTTTTTAAATTTAAAAAATTTTACTTCACAGAATATGGAGAATATAATGAAAGAAATCTCAGTTGAATGATATAGCGTGCCAAATGTTCTGAAAAGTAAAACAGAAGATGTTTCATTTCTGCACAACACTTTTTAACTTGAGTGTGAGTAGTTCCTGGTTGCTGCTCCATAGAGCAACAGATATATCTTTAAACACCAGATGAAATTTCAGCATTTCCATTCATATGCCTCAAAAATTCAGAAAACCATGGACTTTTTGAAAAATAAATTTAATTTCAATAAATACAGGAAAGAAGGACATCAAAAATAGACGATGGGCCAGGCGTAGTGGCTCACAACTGTAATCCCAACAGTTTGGGAGGCCGAAGCAGGCGGATCACCTGAGGTAGGAGTTCAAGACCAGCCTGGTCAACATGGCAAAACCTCGTCTCTACTAAAAAAAATACAAAAAATTAGCCGAGCATGGTGGTGGGCGCCTGTAATCCCAGCTACTCAGGAGGTTGAAGCAGGAGAATTGCTTGAATCCAGGAGGCGGAGGCTGCAGTGAGCCAAGATTGTGCCATTGTACTCCAGCCTGGGGCCACAAGAGCGAAACTCTGTCTCCAAAAAAAAAAAAAAAAAAGAAAAAAGAAAAATAGACAATGATAATAATGCCTCTGCTTAAAATTATTTCTATCAAAAAGAGCTAAAAACTACTTTTGAAGAATTTCTTTGCTTTTCTGTTGTTGGTAGTGATGAGCTGGAGTCATTTCTTCTAAATTTCTTCTTCATCTATGTTTAACTTAGAGTTTCCACCAAATTTTAAAAAATGAGGACAACAAAACAAAGGCTTAATAACAGTGATCAAATATGCTACCACTTTGCAACACTACTTTAGAAACTTCACCATACCAGAAGTTTGCTGATCTGCTACTGAATCTCTATAGACCAAAGATTGTTTATTAGTATCATTTTATTTTTATTTTTTAGCTGACAGAGAGCTGATTGACTCTCTGGAAATAATATATTTCCTCCATGTGGACCTTCCGCCAGTACAGTGGACCTTACTTACCCATGGTTTCGGTATTGATAGATTGAATCAACCATGGGTCAAATATACTCAGAAAAATATCCACAAAATTCCAAAAAGGAAAACTTGAATTTGCTGCATGCAGAATACTACCTTGAATTTACATGAATGAAATGATGTGTATGTAGGCATTATATTAAGAATTATAAGTAATCTCTAGATTGCTTAAAGTATACAGAAGGATGGGATATGCATGGTGTAGACAAATACTATGCTATTTTATATTACAGATTTGAGTATACATGGATTTTAGTATCCATGGGGAGTCCTGGTACCAAGACCCCACATTTGGAAACTGGAAGGGAAGATATTCTTTTTCTGTAAAATCCTGCTGAGATACATATTATGTATATTTATCTCATATATATTATATATATATAAATGAGATATATATGTGTGTGTGTGTGTGTGTGTGTGTGTATATATATATATGATACAGGATCTTGTTCTATGACTTAGGCTGGAGAGCAGTGATGTGATCACGATTCACTGAAACCTTGATCTCCCAGGCTCAAGCATCCTCTCATTTCCCGAGTAGCTGGGACTACAGGCATGTGCCACCACCCTCATCTAATTTATTTATTTATTTTTTATTTTTCTGTTTTAGTAGAGATGAGGTTTCATTATGTTGCTCTGGCTAGTCTTGAGCTCCTGAGCTCAAGTGATGCTCCCACCATGGCCTTCCAAAGTACTTGGATTACAGGTGTCAGCCACAACGCCCAGCCATAATCTTGCAGATAATTAAAGAATTCGAGGTTTCTGTACATTAGCTGAGATCTGTAGAAGTATGACCTAGCTCTCAGAATCCTTCTTCAATTTGGTGCCATGTTTCTGTATTTGGAAACTACATTTCATAGAGTATGGCCTGTATTCTGCAAAGTTTTTGTGTTGGAAACTTAACTTCCAATGAAATAGTGTTGAGAGGTGCAAGTTTTTTCTCTGTCTTTTTCTTTTTTCTTTCTTTCTTTTTTTTTTTTTGTGGGGAATGAGATCTAGCTCTGTCACTCAGGCTGGAGTGCATGATCATAGCTCACTGTAGTCTCAAACTTCTGGGCTCAAGCGATTCTCCTGCTTCAGCATCCAGAGTAACTGAGATTACAGATATGATCCACCATGCCACTATTTTAGGGTATTTTCAGAGGCAAGTGAATTTTCCTAATGGGAGAGGGAGCTAACTATGTTAGTAAGAGCATTCTTAGGAAAACAACAAAGTTCAATGTACCATTTGCTGTAATGTATACTCCTAGCCTGTTTCTCGGGGTACTTTTTAGGAAATAGCTGAAATTAATAAAAGAAAAACAATCTCTGTACAAACTAAGCCAGAATGAGAATGAAAGTAACATGAGACTTCTATAGAAAAGGCCAACATTTAATAAAATATATTTAATTGGAATGAAGAAACAAACTCAAAATGTAGAAAGTAATAATACACACTTGACAAAGTACTTCAGCATTGACTAGAAGGCATACAGCCAGAGAACAAGTGTTTCCAAGAATCAAATAATGTTGAAGGTACTAAATATCCCTCTCTACTGCTTCCTAAATTATCATTCTCTCTCTCTCTCTCGCTCTCTCTCTCTCTCTCTCTCTCTCTCTCTGTGTGTGTGTGTGTGTGTGTGTATCTCCCATGGATGGAGGGGTTGCTCTTACATTTTTTTTTCTCCTTTTACCTATGCTGTGGTTTAAATGTATCCTCCAAAGTTCGTGTGTTGGAAACCTAATTTCCAAGGAAATAGTGTTGACAGGTGACAGCTTTAAGAGGTGATAGATCATGAAGGCTCTGCCCTCATGAATGAACTAATGCTGTTTTTGTAGAAGTGGGTTTATCATAAAGGAATGAGTTTGGGCCCCTTCTTCTCACTCTCTCATGCTGCCTTTTTCTTACATCTTCCACCATGGGATAATGCAACAAGAAAGCCCTTACCAGATGCCAGCACCTTGATATTGAACTTCCCAGCCTGCAGAACTATGAGAAATAAATATCTTTTCTTTGTAAATTACCTAGTTTGTGGCATTCTGTTATATCAATACAAAATTGACTATTTCCTCAGTCAGTTTGGTCAGTTTTGAAAGTATGGATTTGATACACAATATAATTACTAAGTTCTGATTTGAAAATTTTAGCTATCTCTGCACTGTAAAATATAACTCAACAGGCCCCTGATATTCAGCTACTCCGAGTTACAAATGCTAAGGATATTTATAAAAAATATGCTGCAAGTATCCCTATATGGGCCTATTTATCTGAAGGCATCCTGAAAAATCTTAATAATGAAATATGACTGTTTCATCCGAATCAAGTCTGCATAGTTTACTAGACATTGCAGAATATTTTATTGCAAAATGAAGTGTGATTGTCACTAATGTTATAACTGAGAGTGCTCTGGTTTAAAGTGTCTGATTCCCTTATCCCAGGATTGGGATTTGTTTTGTAATCTTTATGAAAAGAATAGAATAGCACTTTCATAAAATAAATTTAACTAGATTTTCTTGCATTTGAGACAACAATTAGAGTACCATTTTTGATCCTTATAACATGAATGTGCAGAAAACACAATTGATAATTCTTTATTTGATGTGGAGTGTGCTTTTCCTACACAAAACGTAATGTTTAGACATGCTCAAAGACCTTCTTGAAAAGTAGGAATAAATTTATTAATGCTTTCTTTTTTTAAAAAAGAGCTTCCTCTAATAAAAAATTTTTCTTCAGATGTTATAAACTTGCATTTGACAAAGAAAATCTGAGCTAAGTTCAAAAGCTATTACACATTTCTATTAAAATATAATGATCAAAGGAATGTGCATATATATGTTACAAAATTGATATTGTAATGATGATAAGGAGAAAGATTCTAAGACAAAAAACAACACTATTTAAGATTAAAATACACCTGTCAGAATTCCTATTCTGGCCCACGTGAATAAATAATGAGTATCCTCAGACACACAGGTTCACATAATTTCACTCTCAGCTTAGGATATTTAATCTATTAACAAAGAATACTTGTTAGAATGTGTAAGTCCTTACAGCAAAAATTATATAGCATACATTTTTGCGTTGTTTTAATTAATTTTCACTGAAGAGATGGAGCAGCAGTACCTTGCCTGATTTAAAGATGA
Source organism: Macaca fascicularis (assembly GCF_037993035.2). NCBI lineage: Eukaryota > Metazoa > Chordata > Mammalia > Primates > Cercopithecidae > Macaca > Macaca fascicularis. The sequence goes on from NC_088380.1 coordinate 18,939,506, forward strand.
AACTTCTATTCTCTTGTATAAACGATAAATGTCACTTTGGATACTTTATTATATTTCTGGAATGGTGTTACTTAAGCCGGCAAAGAGGATACAGTTTTAATGTTCTCATCCCTGTTTGTATCCATGCACTGACAACCTTTGCCTACCCAGAGGTTTAATGATGTTTAAGAGAGTTGTATCCACAAGATACACACACAGGATATGCAAACAACTCTTGGGAAAATAAAGAGTATTTCCATCAGGGAAAGGACAATTTAAACTCTTTGAAGGTAGTAAGTTAAATTATAATTAATTTACTACAAATTATATTTCTCTTTCTCTTCACTGCTCTCTGTTTGCTCATGAATTGTTTGTATGTTTTTGCATAACCATTTCAAACAATATGAGTGCAAAACATGGAAAACCAAAGTCCACTTCTTTAATACCTCAGACCCACCTTTTCACTCATGATTCAATAAATGAACATTTCTTTTTCTTTCTTTTCTTTCTTTCTTTCTTTTTCTTTCTTTCTTTCTTTCTTTCTTTCTTTCTTTCTTTCTTTCTTTCTTTTTCTTTCTCTTTCTTTCTTTCTTTCTTTCTTTCTTTCTTTCTTTCTTTCTTTCTTTCTTTCTTTCTTTCTTTCTTTCTTTCTTTCTTTCTTTCCTTTCTTTCTTTTTCTTTCTTTCTTTCTTTCTTTCTTTCTTTCTTTCTTTCTTTCTTTCTTTCTTTCTTTCTTTCTTTCTTTCTTTCTTTCTTTCTCTTCTTCTTCTTCTTCTTCTTCTTCTTCTTCTTCTTCTTCTTCTTCTTCTTCTTCTTCTTCTTCTTCTTCTTCTTCTTCTTCTTCTTCTTCTTCTTCTTCTCCTTCTTCTTCTTTCTTCTTCCTTCCTCTTCCTCTTCTTCCTCTTGTTCTTTTTTGTTTGTGCTGTTTTGAGACACAGTTTCACTCCTGTTGCCCAGGCTGGAGTGCAATGGCATGATCTCAGCTCACTGCAACCTCCAGCTCCTAGATTCAAGTGATTCTCCTGCCTCAGCCTCCCAAGTAGCTGGGATTACAGGTGCATGCCACGACGCCCATGTAATTTTTTATGTTTTTAGTAGAAACAGGGTTTTGCCATGTTGGCCAGCCTGGTCTCGAAATCCAGACCTTGTGATCCACCCGCCTCAGCCTCCCAAAGTGTTGGGATTACAGGGGTGAGCCACCGCGCCCAGCCCTCTTTTTCTTATTATCAACTTTAAGCACTTTTTTTTTTTTTTTTTTTTTTTGACAGAGTCTCGTTTGTGTCACCTAGGCTGGAGTGCAGTGGCGAGATTTTGTCTCATTGCAGCCGCAAATCTCTGGGCTCAGGTGATTCTCCCACCTCAGCCTCCTGAGTATCTCAGATTACAGATGCACACCGCCACGACAGGCTTTTTTTTTTTTTTTTGTAGTAGAGACGGGATTTCATTGTGTTGCCTAGGCTGGTCTTGAACTCCTGGACTCAAGCAATCCACCTACCTTGGCCTCCCGGAGTGCTAGAATTACAGGTGAGAGTCAACACACCCAGTCAGCAGTGTCTCTTAATGCCCTTTTGTGAAAGACACAAAATTTACCTCAAAGTAGAATTCCTCAGAAACATACAAAGCTTCATTGCCAACGACTGTAAGTGACATTATTATTTTCAGCTGTTTTATTAGTAATCTCGATGACCTTAAATATCATGTGTAACATTGTTTCTACTAACTCATTAAATTTAAGTAATATATGGTTTGTTTCTGGACTGAAAAATGAAGAAATGTATCTGTTTATTGTTCTCTTCTACTCCACTTTACAACATTATCCCCCAGTCTCCATATACACATCTTTTTATTTTAAATTATTTAGAATTACAGTGCTTCCATTATCTTCCAAGATGATTTGAATAGTGGCTAACGCCATAATTAAAAGGCAATAACCATTACTTGTAATATTATATATTTATCGTTCAAGGCACAATAAATGTGAGTAGGTCTGGATATAAGAAAATATGCTTTTGTGTCACTGAATCTGCACCACTGGATGGAGAATATCAACCAAGAAAAGGTGTTTTAACTTGATGTGATTCCATTTCTTCCTTTTTGCTTTGGTTGCCTGTGCTTGCGGGGTATTACTCAAGAAATTGTTGCCGAGACCAATGTCCTGAAGAGTTTCCCAAATGTTTTCTTGTAGTAATTGTATAGTTTGAAGTCTTAGATTTAAGTTGTGAATCCATTTTTAAAAATTTTTGTTATATGGTGAAAGATAGGGGTCTAGGTGTCCTCTTCGGCATATAAGCATCCAGTTTTCCCAGCACCATTTAACCACATTTTAAAATTGGTATTCTTCTGTAAGGATAAACTGTTCCTTCTCTCCTATTTAATTACTTATGCAATCATTTATGTATATGCTTATAGACTTATGGCTATTTATTTAGGTTGTTATTCAATATTATTAATTTTCATTTTTATCTAAAATGTTTATCATTTTGACCATTGGGATCTCTTTGAGATTGGCTCCTGTGCCCTCTTAACAGCTTTCCTTTATTTAAATAACAAAAGGCACTTCCTTACTTCTTGAAACCACAAGAAAATATACTTTGTATTTTCCCTGACCATGTCTAGGATCAACCATTTCTCCAAGGACCCTTGGTCACTTTTAATGAAGAAAGTATTAAGAAATTAATATCTGAATTTGTTAGGTATTCTCTTTTCACCTGAGGTGTTACTTCTTTTTATATTTCCCAACAGACAGTGCTATGAAATGTAAATATGTAGACTAAGCTATTGATATGTATCTGTGTGCATGCATATACATATGTATACACACATATGTATACATACATATGCACATATATACACATATATGTGTGCATCCAGATAAATATAGTCTATATTCTATATATATAAATATAAACATGTACATATATTGGTTTTGTACATATGTGTGAATGTGTTTAAATGTTAGCTTATCTTCTATCTCTTACTCTAATCCAGAATACAGTGTTCACTTTGGGAAGTTTTTAATGACAAACACAATTTATGTATTAGCTATCATCTTTTAAAGATTTTCTATGTTTCTTGGTTGAGCTTTGGTAATTGTACTTCAAGGAATTTTCCCATTAATTGAAAGCTATCAAATTTAATTACATAATATTGTTCATAATATTCCTTTTATATTCTTTTAATACTGGAAGAGTCTGAAATTATATCCTCTCATTTCTAATGTTGGAATTTTGTATCTCCTTTCTTTCTCTGAGCAACATTGCTAGAAGTTTAAACCTTTTATTGCTATTTTAAAGAAATATCTTTGGTTTATTATTATCTCTTGTTTATTTGTTTTCTCTTTCATTTAATTGCTGCCTGCTTTGGGTTTAATTCACTTATTTTTAAACGACTGGTTGGAAGCATAGATCATCAATTTGAGGCTTTTTTTCTAGTACTAATATTTTGTGCAATAAAGCTCTGAAAATATTGCATGTGGTCAGTGATTACGACACACGAAAACTTTGGTCCTGGAAGGTGTAGTTTTTCTTAAAAGTGTACTCTAAAGCCAACTTGTTAAATCTGTTTTGCAAATCCTATCTTATTACTTTTTTAAAAAAATTGTTAAGTCCTCTGATGTATATGCTAAATTCATCTGCCATAGTACTGTATTTATTAATATCGTTTTATATTTATTCAAATTTGGTTTTGTATACCTTGAGCTTGTATTGTTAAGTAAATAAAAATTCATTCAACACTGAAACACTGTGTTAGCTGCATCCCACACATTTCAATATATAATGTTTTTATATTAGTTCACTTCAAAATGTTTTATAATTTCCCTTATGATATCCTCTCTTTTTCATGGATTACATGGAAATGTGTTGTTTTCTGCAGTTTTCAATATTTTACAATTATATTTGTGATAGCAACTTCTTGTTTAGTTTTGTTTTCATTTTAATTATTTTAAATATATTGGTTTTGATTTCTGCTTCATAATATTGTTTGTTTGGGTAAATGACTCATGTACATAAAAGGAATATATTTTCTATATTTTCATGTGTGGTGTTTCATATAAATAGTATTTAGATTAAGACAGTTGTAGCATTTTTTATATCTTTTATATGTTTCTAATTTCCATGAATTAATGAGTGGGAAATCTTGAAATATCCAAAAGTATTTTGTTTTCTTCTATTCTTTCTGGTTATATAAATTACACTTTATGTATTTTAAAGTTTTGTTTGTAGTTGCATATAGATTTAATATTATGAAATGTTCATTGGTCCCTTTGTCATTTATGGTAGGCAGAATAATGGGCCCTTCTGAAATGTCCTCTTCCTAGTTCTTGGGACCTATGAACATATTATACTGAAAAAAGCACTTTATAGACGTAGGATAAGCATATTGAGATGGAAACACTATCCTGGGTTATTTGGTGCGCCCGTTGTAATCACATATGGTATAAGGGAAAGTGGAAAACAGGGGAGTCAGAGAGAAAACTAAAATGACAGAAGCAGAGGTTAGCGTGGTGCCATTTCTGGCTATGAAGATGGAAAAAAGTCATGATCCAATGGAGGTCCACAGTTCCTAGAAGCTGGAAATGGGAAGGAGTGGGTCCTTTCCTAGAAGCTCCAGAAGAAAAGTACCTCGGTTTATAACCTCGATTTTTTCCCAGTGAGACTTTTAATCAGAAGCCTCATTCAGTACTCAGTTCACCAATGTAAGAGTTGTATTGTTGAAGCCAATTAGTGATGAAAATGTGTATAATTGTTAGAATGTCAATAATACTATAAAAGTAAGTAATGGTAAAAAGAAACATCAGACCAAAGTTATATGTCTTCATTTTGAGGATTGTGGTTTATCTATTTTATGGGTATTTAAAAAATATTTTAATTTTTTTCAGTTATATCAGTTTCTGAATTTATTTTTGTTAACTTCCTACTTTTGTTTTAAATTTACCTTGTTCCAATGTGTTGTTCTCTTAGTACTTTATGTGAAAGCTTAGATGATTTATTTTATAATTTTTAAAATATTGCATTTAATATAGACTTCCCTGGATGGGAGTTTAGCTAAATCTTACAGATTTTGATAAATAGTGATCTTTTTGTCATTTTTATTAAATAATTTTAATTTATCACTAGAACAATAGTTATTAGAAATGTACATTTTAAAATATCAAGTATAAATGTGTATACGTATACATGTATGCTATTTTTTTCATAGCTCTGAAAATATTGCATGTGGTCAGTGATTATGACACACGGAAACTTTGGTCCTGGAAGGTGTAGTTTTTCTTAAAATTGTACTCTAAAGCCAACTTGTTAAATCTGTTTTTCAAATCCTATCTTATTACTTTTTAAAAAAATTGTTAAGTCCTCTGATGTATATGCTAAATTCATCTGCCATAGTACTGTATTTATTAATATCATTTTGTATTTATTCAAATTTGGTTTTTAATACCTTGAGCTTGTATTGTTAAGTAAATAAAAATTCATAGCTTCTATATCCTATAGGTGAACTGTAAATTGTATCTATAGGATATATCACTCGTCTTTTTATACCAGTTGAATTGATATATTTTACTTGACATTCATATCAATACAGTGGTTTTTTTTTAAATGTTGTAGTCATTAAAAAAAAATCTCCAAGGGGTTTTATTTTAACTACTACATTTTTTATTAATTACTGTTTACTTTACTATATGACATCTGGAATCCAACAAATTGGTAAACCATCTCCATTTAGTATATTTGTGTTCCTGGGCAAGACAATGAGCCTTTCTGTAGGTTTACATCTCTTCATGTTAAAATCACATGTGAAACTATTTCCATGTTATGGGAATTGGATAATTTATATTTCTGATTTCTTTTTATCTTGAAGTTAAAATTAAATTTGTAACATAAAAATTTTAAAGTACTGTTTCCTTGTGGGGTTTTTTTGTGTCCTCCCCTTTGAAAGTGAGGCAACTTATAAATAAATATATATATTAAATATATATAAATATATAAAATATATTTATATATTTACCTTTGAGCTTCTTACTTACTTGGACAGAATCTTACTCTGGCATCCAGGCTGGAGTGCAATGGTACCATCACAGCTCACTGAAACCTCAAATATCTAGGCCCAACTTATCCTCCTGCTTCAGCCTCTTGAGTAGTTGAGAGTAGACGTGCAATTGTCTGGTAGTTTTTAAAAATTTTTTTGTGGAACCCGGTCTACCTATGTTGCTGAGGCAGGTCTGGAATTCCTGGCCTTAAGCAATCCTCTTGCCTTGTGAAGCTTTATATGTTCAGCATAAATATACGTTGTGAGAAGTTTTCAAATATTTACGCAAACTCTAAAGATAGTAGCATTATGAAGTGTGGAAAAGGAGTTACCATATACATTTTCCTATACTGAGAGTTTTATTTTTTGTTTCCTTGCATTGTTACAGATTCATTCTTTAAATAAAAGTCTGTCTTTTCTGTAATGCTTTGGGATTTGGACTTGAAGGTAATTTCGAAGGTAGCTTGATTCCCTGATAAGCAGGCATGGAGTCCATAATTTAACCAGTTTATGAGTACTTACTGTATATTGCCTTAGGTGGGATGGCACCTGTTAATCTGCCATCACTTTTTTTTTTGGCCAGGGCTTCACTCTATCACCCAGGTTTGAGAGTGCGGTGGCATGACCACTGCTCACTGCAACCTCTGCCTCCTTGGCTCAGGCAGTCCTCCCACCTCAGCCTCCTGATTGGCTGAGACTACAGGCCTGCACCACCATGCTGAATTAATTCTTGTAATTTTAGTAGAGTTGGGGGTCTCACCATGTTGCCTAACCTGGTCTCCAACACCTGAACTCAAGCAATCCTCCCACTTCTGCCTCCCAAAGTGCTAGAATTACAGGCATGAGCTACTACGTCCCTATACTCTGCCATCTTAATTCCATCTAAAACCTCCACATTCACAAAGTCGTTTACTCATCACCTCCAGTTATAACTCCATGAGGTAAACGTGTATGAGTTTAGTATGTATTTTTAAAGTTATGTTTCTATAAATATGCCTGCAAAAACACTTGTAGTGGGTTTTTAAAAGAAAACAATTAGAATATGTAGTGATATTGATCTAAAATGTTTTATTTTTTCTGAAAATATGTTGAAATTCTTCCAAGTCAATCTTGTCTCACTGAGAGTCTATCAGATTCTTTTAATGTTGGTTATAATCACTTAATATGCAATAACATTTTAAACTTATCCCTCCAGGATTTTACATTAGCTTCCATTTTTATAGTGATTACAATAGTATTTTAATTAATGCATAAATTACAATAGTATTTTAATTAATGCATAAATTTTTATTTCTGTAAGATAGAGTCTTTAAAGTATAATTAGAAGCTTAAAGGTAAATGTTTCTTGTCAGATTATTTTCCAAACATGTGATAGCAATTTATATCCCCCAAGAGAATAATAAAATTCCTCCTTCTGTAAACTCCCAAGCAGTGGAAGTAGGCTTCTTCTAAAGTTCAACGTCCTAGATAATGCTACTTAACAGAAATAGTTGATCATGTCATTTGAAGCTCATAAATCATTTTTCAATTAGATTTCCTTCATCAATCATCTCTGAAAACAGTATATCAAAATCACCCATTATGTTGTGGTTTTATGAGCTTATCTTTATAATTTGAGAATTTTGCTTTATGTATTTCACTACTATTATCTTGACGTCATTAAGATTACTGATTGATCGATGTTCCTCAAGGTTTGGAGACTTGATAAATAAAAACTCTCTTGGTATTTTCTATAAAGGCTACTCTCTTTTCACTTTGCTTTATTGGATACTTCTTTTGCTAATGTCACAAATTTATTTGCATTTATCTAAGGTATACTTGAATACCACAAGCCTTTTCCACCTTGTTTTACCTTTATGTTTATGTGTTCTTGTTACAAAATGTATAACTGAATTCTTTAATCCAATTAGGAGAGTTTGTCATTTGACAGGCATGTCCAATCCAAATTTTATTAGAGCTTTATTCCTTTCTTCTTACGTTATTATGATTGATTAAGTTCCTCTTTTATCGCAGCTCCATTGTGTATGCTAGGGAAGCAGTCAATATCCTAAGCTACATTATCATTAAATGTGACATTTGTGATAACTGTTAAACTACTTTGCCCAGCTCCTTCTGAGTAATGATCAGAACTAACCACATAGCATAGACATACTCCAGTTACTTCCTGAAGATAAAACCTCCTATTCTTTATCATTTATTCCCTTTATTGCTATCGTTCATGGATTATGTATTTACTATGCCATCCTGTTTATACCTGTTTCTGTCAGAATCCATTGTATGATCCAAAAACTAACACCAGGAACCTCATTTTTTGAGCTTTTTCACCCTTTGTTCATATATTCCCGTGGCCATGCTTAGGCTGCATTTCACCTTCAGAAGACTTCAAGGATATGTCAGATAAGACATAATATACTTAAGACAGGTCTAAGGCAAAAGGGAATTATGGGATCTGTCACAAACAAAAGATAATAGTCAAAATAATTAAAATTCAAGTTTCTTGTAGATTTGCTCTACCAAAACAAATCAAAGCAACTCTAGGTTGGGCTCATCCATTTGATCGGCAGTTTGTATATTTTGACTTAGACGGATTACTTGCGAAAACATCTAATATCTTTACCATAATTAAAAAATATTAAATTGACAAAAAGACTGTATATATTCAATGTGCACAATGTGATTATTTGACATACATATACATTGTGTAATGATTATCACAATCAATTTAATTAACACATTAGATCCATCATCATCCATGCTGTACATAAAATTCCCAGAATTAAAACCGTCATTTGCAAAATTGTAACTAAGACAGTGAAAGGGATCTGGCTTAACCAACTCCATCTTGCTTCTAATCTCCAAGTTGTCCTTGTTCATTCCCGGGTGTAAGCTGAACTAACTTTGGAGGAACTCAGTTTATAGTTTAAAACAAGGATGATAACAGCCCTTTCCCAAAACAAACCCCCTTCTCGCCTGGGGACTAGAATGCCTTTGTAGGACTAAGAAGTTAGCCACGGATGAGAAATTATGGCTTAGAAGTCATGCAGCTGGAGGCTTCAAGATTGTGACTTTCCTAAACTGCTCCTAAGATCAGTGCTTGAGATATTTTGCAGACGCTGCACTTGATGGATCAACTGGCACCACCCAGATCAATAAACCGGCTCATCTGATCTTGTAGCCCCTACCCAGAAACTGACTCAGCACAAGAAGACAGCTTCCACTCCCAATGATTTCATCTCTGACCTGACCAGTCAGCACTCCCAGCTCACTAGCTTCCCCCACCCAGAGACTGATTTGAGTAATAATAAAAACCCTGGTCTCTGACACAGCTGGCTCTGAATTACAGCTGGCGTGAATTACTCTTTCTCTATTGCAATTCCCCTGTCTTGATGAATGGGCTCTGTTTAGGCAGCAGGCAAGGTGAACCCATTGGGCAGTTACAGAGCTTTGTAATCTTCTTAACGAAGCTTTGCACCCTTTGGTCAACATCTTTCTATTTTCCTCATCCCGGCCTCTGGCATTCCCTGTTCTACTCTCAGTTTCTATGTGTTTGGCTTTTTTAGATTGCATGTATAAGTGAGATCACCCAGTATTGTCTTTCTGTATTTGGGTTATTTCACTTAGCATAGTGTCCTCCAGGTTCATTTGTGTTGCCACAAATGACAGGATTTTCTTCTTTTTTATGGCTGTTATTGAACCAAACTGGGGTCTGCTTTCCCTGTGCAGAAGAGGCAAACACTGACATTAAGATGGCAGGGAGAGAAAGTGAGTCACTCGTTGCAAGGCACCAAGCAAGAAGAATGAAGCAGCTAATGCTTAAAACCCACACTGCCTGACGGCTTGCAGGTAACGGTTTCCAAGGGCAGAAAGGCAGAAGTTACAGGCAATGTCATAAATCAATACAGGGAGGCTATACGTTGATTAGACCTAAAAAGGTGGAACATCTCAAATGTCAAGGGGAGGGAGTAGAGGTCACAGATGGATTCAAAGATTGTCTTATTTGTGACTGGTTAAGGAAAGAAGCCGCGTCTAAAAACTTGGGATTAGCAGAAAACAATGTTAGCCCTGGGTCATGGGCGTGCCTTCTTCCAGGCCTCTCAGGAGAAAATTTAGAACAAAGAGCAACAGTTAGACTTTAGTTCTTTGTTCTCCCTTGTCTAAGGTCTATGTGCCAGTGGATGCATCCAGGTTTCCAAAAAAAAGATTTGAGAATATTTGTTAAGATGTTATCCTTAGTTATTAGAGGGAACCAAACATTCTCATGAACTTTAATTTCCTTGGCTATTGTTTTAAGCTACTATTATCTTCTTGCTAATCACTTTGATCATTTATTTCTCAAGGCTAGCTGGGTGCCTGAAATTTCTATGGAAGGAACTCAGTATCTTCCTTTATTTTCATTCTTGGGGTTGTCGGGGGAGCCACAACCTCATTAGTGGGGTCTTTCAAACAATTCCAGCTAAAGAAGAGTCTGTCTTCTATCCTAGGAGCTGTCTATCACATAATAATGTTCTATTTTTCTCCATGGCAATTTAAAAACTGAAATTATTTTTATTTTCAAAAATATTATCTGTATTACCTTTTTAAAATATGCTCTATTATGGCAGGGAATTGCCCTCTATATAACCGCAGAACCTTGAGTGAGTTAATAGAAAAATCAACTGTATGCATATTTTTTTTTTTGGCATCACAGTGTGCTATCAATTAACAGACAACCCTACAAAGAAAAATAATAAATAAATAAATAAATAAATAATAATCTGGCAATCAGACCACTTCTCTTTCGTTTGACAGATTAATTTAGAAGTTGACAAATAATTCAGGTCTAGTCAATAGAACAAAATGGAAAGTTTACCCTAGGAGATCTGGATAAATTTACCTCCTTCTCTGAAAGAGAATCGGGAGACACCTGGCTCTATGAGGCTGCAGTACACTTTTAAGCTGCCACACCCCTTCTGCAGACAGAAAAAGAAATTTACATGCAGATATTAACTGGGCACAGAGTGTAAGAACTAATCTCTAATAGTTGAGCCACTGATTTGTCAATTTACAGACACTTTCCTTCTGAGATTATTGTTTCATAGTAATGTCAACCTTAGTACTTAAGCTTTTTAAAGTTTTCTTAGTATTTAAGCTTCTTTTAGTTGGTCTTTCTGTTAATAGCAGCCCAAAGCATTATAACACATATAAACCTATATCTCTGCTCCGCTTTTCAGCAAAAAAGTTTAGATCTATTGCATTCCTGTGTTATTTCTACTTTTGTTTACTTATTTTTCACTTTTAGTTCACTTTTTAACATGATATAATCTGATTTGCATCTTTCTACTCCAAAAATCTACTTAGTAAATGGTCATCAATGACCACCATGTTACCAATTCTAATGAAAAATATTGTATATCAATTTGCATTTTAAATTTCAGAAGTTTTTTCTTTTCTTTTCTTTTTTTTTTTTTTGAGACGTAGTTTTGCTCTTGTCACCCAGGCTGGAGTGCAACGGTGTGATCTCTGCTTACTGCAACCTCCACCTCCTGGGTTCAAGTGATTCTCCTGCCTCACCCTCCTGAGTAGCAGAGGTTACAGACACCTGCCACCACACCCTGCTAATTTGTTGTATTTTTTGTAGATACAGGGTTTCACCATGTTGGCCAGGCTGGTCTTGAACTCCTGACCTCAGGTGATTCACCCGCTTTGGCCTCCAAAGTGCTGGGATTACAGGCATGAGCCACCATGCCTGGCCAGAAGTTTTAATCCCAGAAAACTTACTTGAATTTTTGGCTTTCTTGGGAATTCAATGAATATTTAACCTTTATCTCCTGTTCTATATGCTTCTTTTCTATAAGTTTCAAAATTTATAGGCATTTATAGAAATTTAGGCTTCCCTTGTGGCTTCCTTTTTCACTTCTTAAATTCTTGTGAACTTTTTGTATTTCTTTCTATGATTATGTATTATAATTTTATATGCTTGACACCAAATACATAGCTGAAATTCTTACTTGAATATCCATCTGCTTGGCAGGTTAATTTGGATGTTTAATAGAGTCATATACTTAATGATTCTAACACAACCTTTTGTTTCAACCTCCGATATCAAATCTGGTCTTGTGCCTGAGTTTCCAGCAAATGGGATTTCTATCTGTGGGGTAATTGGAAAGAAGGAAAACTGAGACTTGTCCTTGACACATCCTATATATAAATTTCCCATTTTAAGTCCAACAGCAAACTTTGCCAGTGTTACATCATTACTACTGTTGTCCTCTCCACTCTCCTCTGTCTCCAAAGTGAAAACCTTAGCTAAACCCACCATGCATACATAATCTCTTAAATGAGGAGTCAATCTCATGATGACTGTGAATAAAGCTGTTTAGACAAAACTTGAATTGTAATTGAAGAACAAACTGTGCATTAAAATAATATATATAGTGTAACAGAAAGCGAAGATTCAGTTGGGAGAATTACATTTTGGGGCTCATAAATGTAAACTGGGAAACACGAATAAAATGATGTTTTGCAATAGGATCTGAACAGAAGATAATGAATAGGAAAAAATAAAAACAACACCCCAAACCTACAAATGCTAAAGTTAATCCCATGGGTGACCAAGGTAAGATACATTTATAAGGAAACAGACATTATGAATAAACAGATGCTAAGTAGTGAGAAAGATATAGCCATCCCTCAGTACCCATGTGGGATTAGTTCCAGAACTCTTGTGGATACCAAAATTCACAGATGCTCAAGTCCTTTTCATAAAATGCTGTAGTATTTCCATATAAACTGCATAATCTTCCCATTTACTTTAAGTAATCTCTGGATTACTTATAATACCAAATGCAATGTAAATGCTATATACATAGTTGTGACATAGTATTGTTTTTATTAGTATTATGTTTATTGTAGTATTGTTCTTTTTCATTTTTATATTTTCTAATATTTTTTATTGTGTTTGGTTGGATTCTCAGATGAAGAAGCCATGAATATGAAGGGCTGACTGTATACATAACAGAATAAAAGACAATCTATTCAAAAGCAGAAGAGGAATAAAAATAGTCAGTGAAGAAAAAACCTGTGAAAAAGCAACATTGTTTATGAGAGACAGGAAGAGAGGATGCCTCATTTAATATAGCTTCAGTAAATCACCCTTTTTTAAAATAGCGATTTAATGAGTTAAATTGTTTGCGTATAGGCTAAAGATAATAATTATTGTCTCACTTGTTTTTTCCATGTAACTCTGGTTACATTGTTGAAGTAGTATGCTGAACAGATCAATAATTGTTACCGTTCTCTTCTCAAATGCTAATCCAATTTGCTATACTCCTTCCATGTTACCACTTAGAATGTGCTATTACCTAATCATTTAATTAGATACATTGAAGATGGCATTAATTTGCTGGATATTTCAAATTAATAGCATATAATTATATAGCAGCATTTAAAATTAAGTAATAGGCATGTAAATTAGTTTCAATTTATCATGTTAAAATTGCTTAGTATCTTTAAACTAACATCAAACTTTCATTAAAATAATCCATGTTTAAAATCCAACAAATTTTGAAAATCTCTTTGTGTGTGTGTGTGTCTGTGTGCTGATGTTCAAGCTCATGTACTTTAAAATCAGAACAACTGGCCAGGCACGGTCGCTCACGCCTGTAATCCCAGCACTTTGGGAGGCCAAGGCAGGAGGATCACGAGGTCAGGAGATCGAGACCATCTGGCTAACACAGTGAAACCCCGTCTCTACTAAAAATACAAAAAATTAGGCAGGCGTGGTGGCGGGCACCTATAGTCCCAGTTACTCAAGAGGCTGAGGCAGGAGAATTGTTTGAACCCAGGAGGTGGAGGTTGCAGTGAGCTGAGATAGCGCCATTGCACTCCAGTAGCCTGGGTGATGGAATGAGACTCCGTCTCAAAAAACAAAACAAAACAAAAATCAGAACAATTATACTCAGGTTAGGTACATGGGAGTTTGGGAATACTTGAATCAAAATTTTGAAGAGTTGATAGTTTTAAATCTTAAGGTTCATATTTTTAAAATATTTTCTTCTGGTTATACTTGTAACAGTAACCTTTTAAAGACATTGCAATAATTTTAAGAATATTGGTGTATTTTTTGCTGTGTTTTACTGAGAATTATTTTATGCATGTGCGATGGTTTGACTGTCTCCTTCAAAAGTCTCATTGAAGTGCATTGCCATTGTGACAGTATCGACAGGTAGGATCCTTAAAGAAGTGATTAAGCCATGAGGGCTCTACTCTCCTGGGTGGGATTTGTGCCCTCATAAAAGGGCCAGTTGAACCCTCTCTTGCTCTCCACTCTGTCTTGTGAGAGCAGCGTTCCTCTCTTCTGAAGGATGCAGTGTTCATTGCAGCATCTGAGAAGCAGAGACTGTTCAAAACAAAAAACAAAAACAAAAACAAAAAAAAACAGTGTAACAGCACCTTGATCTTGAACTTTCCAGTCTCCATAGCTGTAAGAAATAAGCTTTTCTTATTTATGAATTACCCAGTCTGAAGTATTTTGTTATCGCAGAACGAAACTGACTATGACAACATGCATTTTCTAAGAATGTGTGATAGAAAACATATATTTTAAAGATATGCTCAATGACTTCTATATTGTAAAGTCCTTCAAGAAATACATACACACTGTAGAGATTCATTAAGAAAAATTAGACTTCCAGTTTTTGGTTCAGCATGTAAAGAGTTTGGCATTCATTTCTCTGTCCTAAATAGTGAAAGCCTAAACAAATAAAAAAATCAACAACTTTTTAAAAACCTGTCAGTGAATCGAAGTCATAGGGCAAACTGCTGCCACAAATATTGGAAGGACAGACAAGCAGAAAAAGGGAATAGTAATTTCTGGAGCAAATCCTATAAGTAGAAACCTTCACAGGAGGTTGTGAGAGTAGGAAAACCTAAAGTATAATTGATAAATTTCTAGAAGTTCACTGTGGACAAGTCTGAGAGTCAAAATCTCCAGGGGGATCCATTCATGGAGGAGGACACTTTTGTAAGCTTTACCTCCAAGAGCCCTACCGTGTTCTCACAGTGAAGATCAGAGAAAAATCTCTTCATGCTTCCTGTGTGGGAGAGGAAAAGCAGACATTTCAAAATATGCCTGAAGTATCCTATTCTTAACATAGTCTACCCTCAAAAGAAACTATTTTACCAAATCCCAAGATACTGGGGTTTTATCAGAACTTGACCAACTTAGCAGAAGGGAAATACTCCATGCTAGCCTGCTCTAGCTTGCCATGTGGGAGACAGGAAATACCCAACTCCCATCCCTACCAGACATCCTTTTTCACCTAAGACTAGGGTTGGCCTGGGTGGAGGATTGAGTGGTGATTGTAAAGGTAACAGCTCAGGGACACAGACTGATTAAAAGCCTGAATCCCAATCATAGGACTATAGAATGCTTCCCCTGCCCTCACACTTTACCACCACATGACTAAAGGCCTATTCAGCAGAGTTTCTTTTACTTAGTATATCATTTTCAACCTTTAATGAAAAATTACAAGGCATAATAAAAGGTAAACACACACACACAAACACAAACACACACACAGTATGAAGAGAAAGAGCAAACATTAGAACCAGACACAGATATGACAGGGATGTTGGAATTATCAGACTGAGAATTTAAATAACTAGGATTAATGTGCTAAAGGATCTAACAGAAAAAGTAGACAGCATGTGAAAACATAGAGGTAGTGCAAGCAGAGAGATGGAAATTCTAAGGAAGAATTAAAGAGAAGTAAGAAGAATTAAAAAGAGTGTAACAAATGAAGAATGCCTTTGATGGGTTCGTTAGTAGACTAGACACTGCTGAGAGTGAAAACGTGAACTTGAGCATGTGTCAATGGAAACCTCCAAAACAGAGAAGGAAAAAATACTAAAAAATTCAGAATGGAATACCCAAGAATTGTGGGGTGACTATGAAAAATGTAAATATATATAATGGGAATACAGAAAAACAAAGAAGAAATGTTTGAAGCAACAATGTCTGAAAAATTCCAAAAATTAATGGAACCAATTAAAAGAGATTATAAGAGTGGCTCAAAAAGAAGATACTATGTTTTCTGCAAGAAATTCTCTTTAAACATAAAGATACACACACAAAGGTCTAATGTCCAGAATCTACAAAGAACATAAACAAATTTACAAGAAAAATACAACCCCATCAAAAAATGGGCAAAGGATATGAACAGACACTTCTCAAAAGAAGACATTTATCTGGCCAACAAACATATGAAAAAAAAAAAACTGAACATCACTGATCATCAGAGAAATGCACATCAAAACCACAATGAGATACCATTTCATGTCAGTCAGCATGGTGATTATTAAAAAGTCAAGAAACAACAGATGCTGGTGAGGCTGTGGGGAAAGAGAAACACTTTTACACTATTGGTGGGAATGTAAATTAGTTCAACCATTGTGGAACACAGTGTGATGATTCCTCTAAGATCTAGAACCAGAAACACCATTTACCCACCAATCCCATTACTGGCTATATATCTGAAGAAATAGAAATCATTCTCTTACATGGATACATGCACATGTATGTTAATTGCAGCTCTATTCACAATAGCAAAGACATGGAATCAACCCACATACTCACTAATGATAGACTGGATAAATGAAATGTGGTACATATACACCATGGAATACTATGCAGTCATAAAAAGGAATGAGCTCATGTATTTTGCAGGGACATAGATGAAGCTGGAAGCCATTATCCTCAGCAAACTAACACAGGAACAGAAAACCAAACACCGCATGTTCTCACTTAACAAGTGGGAGCTGAACAATGAGAACACATGGACACAAGAACAGAAACAACACACACACAGGGGCCAGTTGGTGGGGGTTAGGGGAAGGGAAAACATTAAGATAAATAGCTAATGCATGAAGGGTTTAATACCTAGGTGATGGGTTGATAGGCGCAGCAAACCACCATGACACATTTACCTACGTAAGAAAACTGCATGTCCTGCACATGTATCCTTTAACTTAAAATTAAAATAAAATTAAATTTAAAAAATACCAAACAATTGTGTGTTGACTATGAAAAGTGTAACATATGCATAACGGGAATAGAGAAAAACAAAGAAGAAATGTTGGAAGCAATAATGTCTAAAAGTTTCCCAATATTAATGGCACCAATTAAAAAACACATTATCAGGGTGGCTCAAAAAGAAGATGATATATTTTCTGCTAGAAATCTTTAAATATAAAGACACATACACATTATAAATTAAATATATAGAAAAAGATCCACCATGCTAATATTAATTTTAAAAAACTGAAGAAATTTTATTAATTTCAGACATTATATTTCAGAATAAGGAAAAGGGACATATCATAGTAAAAGGGTAAATTCTCCTAGAAGATAACAATCATTCATGTGCATGTGCCTAACAACAGAGAGTAAAAATGCAATAGGTGAAATCTGGTAGAGCTACAAGGAGAAATAGATGAATTCATTATTGGAGAATTCAATGCCCTTTTCTAAAAAATAGAAACAGCCATCAGCTAGAAAATCAGTACCTGATATAATTGAAATCTATAGATTACTTAATTGAATAACAGTGGAATACACATTCTTCTCTAACTTACATGAAACTTTCACCAAGATAGGCCACATTCTAGGCCATAAAGAAAACCGTAACAAATTTAAAAGAAAAAAATCATACAGTGTATGTTCTCAAATCACAATGGAATTAAACAATAACTCAGTAACAGAAAGATAACTGGAACATCCCCAAATACTTAGAAAGCACACAACACACTTCTAAATAGCACATAGATCAAAACAGAAACTCAAGAGAGACTTAAATATTTTGAACTAAATGAAAACGAAAATAAAAGTTTACGAGTTTTGTGTGATGTAGCAAAAGCAATGTTTAGAGGAAAATCTATAGCTTTGAATGCATATACTAAAGAAAAAATAAAATCAATAATGTATTCTTGCAGCATAGGAAACTAGAAAAAGATAGCAAATTTAATTCAAAGACAGTAAAATTAAATTGAAATCAAAAATTAAATTGAAATCAAAAATTAAAAGAGATTATAAGAGTGGCTCAAAAAGAAGATACTATATTTTCTGCAAGAAAACAAAAAGTTGGAAAATCAACAAAACAAAAAGGTGGTCTTTGCAAAGATCAATAAAGTCAATAAGCCTCCTGCCAGGCTAACTGTGAAAAAACAGAGAGAAGACACAAGAGACTAATATTAAACATGAAATAAGATACACCACTACAGATTCCATGGATATTGAAATTCCATGGATATTGAAAGAATAATAGAACGATATTATGAACAACTAGGTGCCCACAAATTTAAGAATCTAGACAAAATGCACCTATTCTTTAAAAAAACAATGTACAAAAACACACAAGAAGAAATAGAAAATTTACAAAAGTCTATAAGTATTAACTAAATTTAATCAACCATTAGCAATCTTCCAGAAGCACCATCCCAAGGGGTACACTAGTGAATTATAATCAACACTTAAGATGAAAATTATACAAATTCTTTACAATTTATTCCAGAAGAGAGAAGCCAAACGAATGCTTACTAATTCTATGAGGCCAGCATTTCCCTGATACCAAAATCAGACAAAGGCATTATAAGAAAACTACAGATCAATATATCTCATAAATATAGATGCAAAAGTTGTCCGACAAATTAGAAGATCAAATTCAACAATGTATAAAAGGAATTACATACCATGATGAAGTGAAATTTATTCCAGGCACACAGGTGGTTGAACATTCAAAAATCAGTTAATGTAACCTGTTACAGGACACACCAAAAAACAGAGGAAAAACTGATAATTCTTATCCATAGATGCAGAAAAACGTCTGACAGATTTCAACATTCATTAATAATAGGAACACCTAGCAAACTAGAAATAGATATAGACGAATGTTCTTCAACTTGTATTGGTCCATTCTCACATCACTATGAAGAACTACCCCAAATTGGGCAATTTATAAAGGAAAGAGTTTTAATTGACTCACAGTTCTAAAGGCTGTACAGGAAGTGTGGCCAAGGAAGCCTCAGGAAACTTACAATCGTATCAGAAGGTGAAGTGAAAAAAAGGCACATCTTACATGGCTGGAGAAGGAAGAAGCAAGTGAAGAGGGAAATGCTACACGCTTTTAAACCACCAGGTCTTGTGAGAACTCACTCACTATCATGACAGCCCAAGGGGGATACCTGCCCCCATGATCCAATCACCTCACACTGGGTGTCTCCCCCAACATTGAGGATTATAATTTGACATGAGATTTGGGTGGAGAAACACCATATCAAACATCTACAAAACACCTACAACTAATATTATACTTAGTAGTGAGAAACCCATAGCTTTCCTGCTAAGATCAGGAAAGAGGCAAAGATATCCCTTCTCACCATTTCTTTTCAAAATCTACTGGAAGTATTAGCTATCTAATAAGAAAAGGAAGAAAAAGAACAAAAGGTATACAGACTTGAAATAAACAAAACTGTCTTTGTTGGCAGGTGACATGACTACATAGAAAATCTGAAGACATCAATCAACAGCAAGGTTTTAGGATACAAGGCAAATATACAAAAGCCAATTACTTTCTACTATACTAAAAATGAACAAGTGGAATGTGAGGGTAAAATACCATTTACACGATGCTATTTACACACAAAAATGAAATACTCAGTTACAAATCAAACAATGTATATACAAGATACACATGAAGCAAACTACAAAACTGTGAGTAAACATATCAAAGAATAACTAAATAAATGGAGAGGTATTTTATGTTAATGTATTGGAAGACTCAATATTATCAAAATGACATTTATTTCTAACTTGATCTATAGTCAATGCGGTCCCAATCAAAATCATAGTAAGTTATTTTGTGGATACTGACAGGCTGACTCTGCATGCACCAACAAAACAACCAGAATAGAAAACATAGTAGTGAAGGAGAGAGATACATTTGAAAGACAGATACTATCCAACTTCAAGATGCACAATAAAGCTACAGTAAGCAAAAACAAATGCCGTGAGTAAAAGAGTAGACAAAGGCGCAATCCATGAAAGAAATATTAGATAAGCTAGACTTCATTAAAATTAAAACTCCTGCTCTGTGAAAGACACTCTCAAGAAAATGTGAAGACAAGCCACAGAGTGAAACAAAATATTTTGAAAATGCATGTCTGATAAAGGACTATTGTCTGAAAAAATCAAAGCACTATCAATAAGAAAATGAACAACCCAATTTAAAAATTGGCAAAAGACCTGGACACCTCACCAAAGAAGATATACAGATGACAAATAAGTATAGGAAAATTGCTCCATATTATATGTTATTTAATAATTGAAAATTAAAGGAAGGAGATACTACTATATAGCTAT
The DNA here is from genome assembly GCF_037993035.2 of Macaca fascicularis. Classification (NCBI taxonomy): domain Eukaryota; kingdom Metazoa; phylum Chordata; class Mammalia; order Primates; family Cercopithecidae; genus Macaca; species Macaca fascicularis. Next base: position 18,959,904 of record NC_088380.1, read on the forward strand.
TAGAATGGCAAAAATTCAAAACACTGACAACTTCAAATGCTCGCAAGGATGTGGAGTAACAGAAACTCACAATAATTGCTGGTGGGAATACAAAATATTACAGCCACTTTTGAAGACATTTGGCAGTTTCTTACAAAAGTAAACATGTTCTTACTAATTATCCAGGAATCACACTCCTTGATATTTACCTAAATAGGTGGAACATTTATGTTTCCACAAAAACTTGAACACAGATGTTTATACAAGCTTTATTCATAATTGCCAAAACTTAAGAAGCAACCTAGATGTTGCTTTTATGTTATATTTGTAACAAGTGCATCACTCTGGTGTGAATGTTGATAGTGAGAAAGGCTGGAGGGGAAGGGAAAGGGGAAATTTGAGAAGTCTGTGTACTTTCTACTTCATATGGCAGTGAACCTACAACTGCTCTAAAAAGTGAAATCTATTTTTAAAAATATTTTCTATGTTGCTTCCTCAGATTTTACTTAGAAAGGAATAATATAATGGAATAGAATATTGTTAACCATATGTGACGGAGGAACTGTGAGATGATCAAGGTAATCTCAATTCTTTAAAAAGACTGTCCTTTCATCAGAATTTGTACATGTAAAGAGTCTTAGTTTTCTTCACCAAAGCAAAAATATTATTAGATGCTGCAGATTTTTTATATGGGTTTATTGTTTTCTTATTTCTTTTGCCTATGTAGAAACAAAATAAGAATACAATAGATACGCATAATAGATATCTATTGCATATTTACAACGTGTGATAGTTGTATATTTTTATATGGCTTTAATTCATTAAAACCGGTAATGAAGTAGTAATTTATTAGCGTTTAAGAAAATGGGAAAAATTATTCAATTCATTAAAAAAGAAATTTTGTAAAACCTAAATAATGAAAACATAAAAATATTAATAATCTCTAAAATATAATATTAATATTGTGTATGTATACGTGTAGGTCTGATATGGTTTGACTGTGTCCCCACCCAAATCTCATCTTGAATTCTCACATGTGGGATGGACCTGGTGAAAGGTAACTGAATCATGGGGAGTGGTCTCTCTTGTGCTTTTCTCATGATAGTGAATAAGTCTCACAAGATCTGATTGATTTGTAAGGCAGAGATTCCCTGCACAAGCTTATTCTCTCTCTTTGCCTGCTGTCATCCATTTAAGAAGTGACTTGCTCCTCCTTGCCTTCCACCGTGACTGTGAGGCTTCTCCAGCCACGTAGAACTCTAAGTCCATTAACGCTCTTTCTTTTTTAAATTGCCCATTCTCAGGTATGTTTTTATCAGCAGCATGAAAACAAACTGATACAGTAAATTGGTAACAGTAGAGTGAGACACTGCTGAAAAGATACCCAAAAATGTGGAAGTGACTTTGGAAGTGGACAACAGACAGAGGTTGGAACAGATTGGAGGGCTCAAAAGAAGACAAGAAAATGTGGGAAAGTTTGGAACTCCCTAAAGACTTGTTGAATGGCTTTGCCCTAATGCTGATAGTGATACGGACCATTAAGTCCAGGCTGAGGTGGTCTCAGATGGAAATGGGGAACACTTTGAGAACTGGAGCAAAGGGGATAGGACTCTTATTATGTTCTAGCAACAAGACTGGCAGCATTTTGCCCCTGCCCTAGAGATTTGTGAAACTTTGAACTTGAGAGAGATAATTTAGGTTATTTGGCAGAAGAAATTTCTAATCAGCAAAGCATTCAAGAGGTGACTCAGGTGCTCAAGTCTTGGAGGCTTCCATATGGTGTCCAGTCAAATATTGGGTTTGGGATCTTCCACCTAGATGTCAGGGGATGTATGGAAAAACCTGGATGTCCAGGCAGAAATTTGCTGCAGAGGTGGGGCCCTTATGGAGAACCTCTGCTAGGGCAGTGCAGAAGGGATATGTGCAGTTGGAGGTCCTACACAGAGTCCCTACTGGGGCATTGCCTAGTGGAGCTGTGAGAAGAGGGCCACTGTCCTCCAGACCCCAGAATGGTATATACACTGAGAGATTGCACCACGTGCCTGGAAAAGCCACAGACACTCAATACCAGCCTGTGAAAGCAGCTGGGAGGGAGGCTGTTCCCTGCAAAGCCTCAGGGGTGGAGCTGCTCAAGATCATGGGAACCCACCTCTTGCATCAGCATGACCTGGATGTGAGACATGGAGTCAAAGGAGATCATTTTGCAGCTTTAAGATTTGACTGCCGTGCTGGATTTCAGACTTGCATGGGACCTGTAACCCCTTTGTTTTGGCCAATTTCTCTCATTTGGAATGGCTTTATTTGACCAATGTCCGTACCCCCATTGTATTTAGGAAGTAACTAATTTGTGTTTGACTTTACAGGCTCATACGCAGAAGGGACTTGCCTTGTCTCAGCTGAGACTTTGGACTGTGGACTTTTGAGTTAAATCTCAAATAAGTTAAGACATTGGGAGACTGTTGAGAAATCCAGTGGCACATTAAAAAGCTTATCCACTATAATCAAGTCATCTTCATCCCTGGGATGCAAGGCTGGTTCAACATACGAAAATCAATAAACATAATCCATCACATAAACAGAACAAGTCATTTTAGGCAAGGCACTGATGACTTCCCTTGTCTGCAGGCAGAAAATGGCTAGAGGGACAAGATTTCATTCTGTGTGAGTTTGAATAGGCAGAGCTAGGTCTGATAAATAGGTCAAGCATCTCCTGGTAATATTACCTTCCTGAAGCTTCAGTGAAATTTCTATCAGATTCATACTTGGGAACTAATGTTAAAACCAAAAGCAGTTTTGATTCTGCAATTTTCCATTCACTTGTGTGATTCTCTGCACAGACCGCCTGGTCTGCAGAGCTGCATCTGGTACAGAGGTGAAATGACTGATCGGCTTCTGTTGCTTAGGAACTAAGTGGCACAAGTCTCCATTTTCCTTCATTGTTATCCGCTTAATGGTCCTCATGACAGACTTTTATTTATAATGTAATGACAGGAACAAGCTGTGGGAAACATTTGCACATCACTTCCATCCTCCAACCCTTTCCCTGCTTTAGAGTGAAAGTCGCTGGGTCAGAGTGTGCTGAGAGGTAAAAAGGTGGGTTAGAGGAAAATACGCTGTAACGACCTTATGGGATCTCTCATAAACCCCTCACTTTCTCATTCCAATTTCCAGCTTCCCTGTTTTTCTAAACAATCAGAGTATTTAAGTCACAAAATGCTGGTTCAACGAAGTTTTGACTGCTGTATGTCAAGAAAGTACCTGGTTAGTTTCCACATCTAATTATTATGTGATTATGTAAATTATATTATAATTTAAATAATTATTCTCCTTTTCCTATGGATGTCTAGACAGGAACACAGAGACAATTTTCTTCTCTTTTGAAGCTCAATATAAATGACACACAGTAACACCAATGTCTCACCTCCTTTGGGTATGGGGTAGAAAATAATGGAGCCAGTTTATTAAACTCTTACCATTAATAAACTCATATTCTATTAGCATAGAATAAATTCTTTGCAAACCAGTTTAGGGTGATTTTGACTATTCCCACTTCATTATGATTCCTTATTTATATTTGTTTCTATTTTAGTCAGAGGTCATTTCATCAGGCCACCACTAGTCAGTCTATACAACACCTTTATATACATTTCAAATATATATATGTAAAATTTTCCCAGTGGAGGTGCAGAGTTCATGGCTTCCCCCTGTGGTAGTACCAAGTCCTATAGCACAGAGCACAAATTCAGTTCCCAAATTGCTTGGTTAAATTCACTCAGGTCAAGTATAAACTTTAGAAATACTTTGGTGACTGTGACTACAGCTACAAAACATACAGTCCACTAAATTTTTAAATTAAAAAAATTAATAAAATGATAACGTAAATTTTTTTAAAAAATATATATTTATTGTGTACAAATGGTTCAAAATATGTATGCAGTGTGGAATGGCTAAATTGAGCTAATGAAAATACACATTACCTCACATTATGTATATTTTTTGTTGTGGGAACACTTAAAATTACATAAAATCTCTATCTGCAACTTTAGAATAACTAATTTAATCCACATATTTATACCCTATATTCCTTTCCATATATACATTATATTTTACAATACAATATATGAATATTAAATATATACACATGAAATTTCTCTGGATCTATTTGTCTTTCTTCTATTCTACCTTTCTTCCCTCTCAAAAGCGCATATACCTCTACATAATCATTAAGAAAAAATAAATATCATCGTCATTTGTTCAGATTTCAGATATGTTATTCATGAATTTATATGGTTAGTGACTAAGAGATATCATCGTTAATATTGAGGAGGATTTGTAAGTTTAAGCAACAAAAGAAAATTGGATTAGATAAGACAAAGTGTATGGAAATAAGTGTTGTTTGAAACATATCTTTTAAATAAAATCTGAAGGTTATTTCGTATAATATTTATTTTGTTCAAATGAAACACAGTGCTAAAAATGCATTTGAAAAATAGGCAACATTAATTAGGAAAAAAAGTTAAAACAGACCAAAGTAAGTAAAAAGATAATGAGAAATCGCATAAAAATGACATACAGGAATAAGAGAAAGACTTTAGGGAAACTTAAACGTCAGAAAATAACTATGTCTATCTGTCTCTGTCTTTCTCAAGGGCTAGGTGGTCTGCAGACCATGGCTTTCTCTGTCTTCATTTAAAAGGAAAAAAGACCTTGGTAATTAAATAACATGGTTTGCTGTTTCCTCATGGGCTCCATTCCATTGTAAATTTACCTTTCCTGAAATTTTGAATGGACGTTGTACTCATTCTGGGCTCTCTATGACATTGAATTTGTGCTGAGGGCATCTAGTTCTATACTGCATAATTGCTGTGTGCATCCATTAAGGTTGAGCTGATAGCAAGGGCAAACTCTAGGAAAGAGAAGATTGCTGTACAAGCGTGCAAAAACATGATTATTTCTACTATATGCAAAATTAAGGCGTGCAGAATAATGATATAGTAAACTAAATTAAGTCACTAATAAATTACACGGCAACATAATTACCATATATATAACAATTAAAAGGTTAATACTCTCAAATGTTCATGTATTAATATTTCTTAATATATAAATGTCCTATAAATCAATGAGAAGGATAAAGACATACAGAAAATGGCTAAAATATTCAAAACAAAATAATCAAATATTTATTTCAAGCTGATAAAATATATGGCTTCACCAATAATAAAGCCAGTTAATGAAACCAGTGCCAGTTAAAACACTAGACAATTACTGCCTAATGACTAACCAGCCTGTGTTGGTGAAGTTATGGATAAACAGAAACCGACACAGTGCTGATAGAGGTGTGTATTCTTACTATATTCTAGAGCTAATTTGGCCATATATGTGATGAATATTAACATTATATTATTTAAACTATGAATATTATGAATCTATCTAGAGGAGATAAAAAACATTCTCAAATATTGACGTGCTCTTTCAGCACATACTTTAGAAATCATAACCTATCCTGTATACAGTTCAACACCTCTGGAATTAATGTAAAAGAGGTATGTATGAAATTTGTTATGTTAGAGGTGTAATACGGGATCAGAGGGTGAAAAAAAGATTTTTCAAAAAATTAGGTTAGGGAAACTGGTTACTTAATTGTGAAATCAACAAACAGAGAAAAGCATCTTTGCTTTTCATATCGTATAATTTTGAACAGTATCAAAGTTTTAAATGTAAAATTTAATGTAAAGGTTACATAGAAAACACAAAGATACATTTAAATGAGAATGCTTTTCTAGGCAGGGTGGGTTGGCTCATGCCTGTAATCCCAGCAATCCGGGAGGCCAAGGCGGGCAAATCACTTGAGTTCAGGAGTTCAAGACCAGCCTGGCTAACATGGTGAAACCCAGTCTCTACTAAAAATACAAGAAAATTAGAGAGGCCTGGTGGCATGCATGCCAGTAATCCCAGGTATTCAGGAGACTGAGGCAGAAGAACGGCTCGAACTCAGGAGATGGAGGTTGCCGAGATCACGCCACTGCGCTCCATCCTGAGCGGTGACAGAGCAAGACTGTCTCAAAAATAAATAAATTAATTAATTAAAAAGAGAATGCTTTTCTAATCAAAGCACAAATCTTATAAGCAAAAAATAATGAGATTAATAAATCTTAAAATTAACACTTTTGCTTATTTTATAACTATAAAATGCCAGGGAAAATATACACATAGCATAAAAATTTTCTTAATATTAAACAATTTTAATGATCAATGGGAAGAACTGTAATAATGCAGAAAATGATGAACTAATTATGTCAACAGATGATACATGGTAAGAAAGCATAAATGACAAGCATATAAAAATATGTCTCTTTGGTGATACTTAAAATGCCAAATAAAACAGTAAGATTACATTTTTCACATATTTCATTAGTGATAAAGGTGATATACACAATGTCGATCGACGTGTGAGAAAATATTTCTTCTTGTAGGCTGCTGGTGAGAAGATACTCGTATATCCCGTTCAGATTTAAATTGGGCACAGTGAGACTTCTGTCTCCAGCCACCATGGAGTAACTTGAATCAGATTTGTCCTCTTCCTGTAAGCCAAAACAAAACTGTACAAAACATATAAAACAATTTTTTTTTCGGATATTGAATATTTGTGCAGCATGCTGGTCAATGTTAAAAAAAAATGAGATGATTACCACAAACTGGGTGACTTAAAACAACAGTGAATTATTCTCTCAGAGTTTTGGAGGCTGTAAGCACATGAGCATAAAGAACCCTCCACTGCCTCTTTCTATCTTGTGTTCCCAGATATTCCTGGTTACTGTTGGTTGTTGGCTGTCCTTGGCATTCCTTGGCTTGTAGCAGCCTAATTCCAGTTTCTGCCTCCAACTTCTCTGTGTGTATGTTCGTTTCTCTGTTTGTCCTCTCTTCACCTTATGAAAATATTGGTCATATTGTATTTAGGGCCATCTGTTGCCCAGTGAAACTGAATCTCACTCATTACTTCTGGAAATACCCTATTTTCAAGTAAAGTCACACTTTAAGGTTACAGGTTGTTATAGACTGACCGTTTGTGTCCTTCACCTGCCCACCAAATTCATATGTGACTGTATTTGGAGACAGAGCATTTTGAGGTAATTAGGTTAAATTAGGTCATGAGGGTGGGGCCTTGATGCAATAGGATTAGTGTCCTTTTAAAAACAGACACATGAGAGCTCAATCACAATATCTCTTTCTCTCTCTCTGCCATTTGAGGATAGAGGAAGAGGCAGCTGCCTACGAGCCAGGAAGAGATTTCTCACTGGAAACCAAATCAGCAAGCTTCTTGATCTTAGATTTCCCAGTCTTCTAAACTGTGAGAAATAAACTTCTGCTGTGGCATTTTGTTTCAGCAGACTGAGAAGACAAAAACACAGATGGACATATTTTTTGGGGGGACACTATTTACCCAATCCAAATTGTTTGGCTTTGTATCTAGAGAAGCTTTCACAAACTGGGATGGAGGAGTAAGGGAGACATCCAAACAAAGCACAGTGATTTCTCCAAGCTTAGAGAAAGAGATCAGAACTTAGGGACTCTGGAACGTCTGTTATTTGAGCAACAGATTCCTGAAAAGGAGAAAGCTATGCAGGGAAATCATTGCAGACATCTGCACAGATGTCTGCTTAATACTTTGAATTTAAAAACTTAAAGACAGAGAAAAAATATACCATAAGGCTGGAGAAAAAAAAAAAAAAAACAGCAATTATTGAGGAACTGTAAGATGAAGTATTTTCAGTTTGCTTACAGGACTGGGAAACATTCAAGCTCCCAGAAGCCAAAAATGGGAAACGTGTCTAAATACCTTTAGCATCTAATAGAGGCCCTAGAAGAACAACACCTGAGACATAGGTGCAAATAAGCGTGAAAATAAAATCTACTGTAAACTGTAGCCTTACAAATATTAAAAACAAGTAAATTAACTGCCCACTGAAACAAAATTTAAACATTTAAAGAGAAAGTTAACAAAATACAGACACTCAATAGCAAGTAATTCACAATGTCCAGCAATAGAAATATTTAGTGAATGGAAAAAGAGAGAAGAAGCAGGCAAAGACGTTAAAACATCTATTGTAAATACGGATTTACAATATCTTTAAGGATTTAAAAGATAACATTAACATAATGAGGTTAGAAACCAAAGATATACAAATTAACCAAGTGGAAATTATAGACCTGGCAATTATAATATCACAAATCAAAAATTCACCAGATATATTTATTAGCATATGCTGTGGTTTGAGCGTTCCTGACAAAACTGAGGTTGGAACCTTAATTTCCAGTGCAGCAATGTTGGGAGCTGGAACTTTTAAGAGGTGAGGCCTAATGAGAGGCATTTGGGTTATGGGGTATCCACCCTCTTGGGTGGCTTGGTGTCATTCTTGCAGTACTAAGTGGGTTCTTCCTCCTTTGAGACTGGACTAGTTATCACTGGAATAGATTAGTTTTTATGAAAGCTATTTGTTATAAAGTACTGCTCATCTTTGGTCTCTCTTTGCACATGCCCACTTGCCTTTCTGCTTCTTGACCATGCTCTGATGCAGCATGTGATCCTCACCAGAAGCTCAGCAGATGCCAGTGCTATGCGCTTGGACTTTCCATTCACTAGAATAATGAGATAAATCAATCTCTTTTCTTTACCCAGTCTCAGGTATTTAGGTGTAGAAACAGACAGCTGATTGATACAGCATAGTAGACAATACAAAGAGAAAGATCAATTAACTTCAAAACATTCCAATAGAAAATATAAAATGTGAAGCTTGGAATAATAATTTTAAATGGCTGAAAAATAAGGTGTCCTTTGTAACTTGTAAGTTAAAAAAACAAGCCATCTAAAATGATGTAATTAGAGTACCATAAGAAAAATGAAGTTGGGAGATCTATTTGAAAAAAAAAGTGTTTGTAGATTTCCAAAACTGATGAAATATAACAGGCTGCAGATCCAAAAAGCTTAACAAACCATGGAGCTGGGGCAGGGGAAGTATGAAATTATACAAATGCACTTCATAATTAAATTTCTGAAAAACACTGATAAAGAGAAAAATAGCAATCCTAGAAAAAGTTTATAGAATAATGATCAGAGCTACAACTAATTTCTTATCCAAAATAATGGGATCTGATGGACATTGGAATGGCCTGTTTAAAGCACTGAAATACCCATCAACCTAAATTCCTATATCCAATTATAGTACTTTTTAAAAACATAAGGTGCATCAAAGACATTTTATTTTTTTTTTTTTTTTTTTTTTTTTTTTTTTTTATTATACTTTAAGTTGTAGGGTACATGTGCATAACGTGCAGGTTTGTTACATATGTATACTTGTGCCATGTTGCTGTGCTGCACCCATCAACTCATCGTTTACATCAGGTATAACTCCCAATGCAATCCCACCCCCCTCCCCCCTCCCCATGATAGGCCCCGGTGTGTGATGTTCCCCTTCCTGAGTCCATGTGATCTCATTGTTCAGTTCCCACCTATGAGTGAGAACATGCGGTGTTTGGTTTTCTGTTCTTGTGATAGTTTGCTAAGAATGATGGTTTCCAGCTGCATCCATGTCCCTACAAAGGATGCAAACTCATCCTTTTTGATGGCTGCATAGTATTCCATGGTGTATATGTGCCACATTTTCTTAATCCAATCTGTCACTGATGGACATTTGGGTTGATTCCAAGTCTTTGCTATTGTGAAGAGTGCTGCAATAAACATACGTGTGCATGTGTCTTTATAGCAGCATAATTTATAATCCTTTGGGTATATACCCAGTAATGGGATGGCTGGGTCATATGGTACATCTAGTTCTAGATCCTTGAGGAATCGCCATACTGTTTTCCATAATGGTTGAACTAGTTTACAATCCCACCAACAGTGTAAAAGTGTTCCTATTTCTCCACATCCTCTCCAGCACCTGTTGTCTCCTGACTTTTTAATGATCGCCATTCTAACTGGTGTGAGATGGTATCTCATTGTGGTTTTGATTTGCATTTCTCTGATGGCCAGTGATGATGAGCATTTTTTCATGTGTCTGTTGGCTGTATGAATGTCTTCTTTTGAGAAATGTCTGTTCATATCCTTTGCCCACTTTTTGATGGGGTTGTTTGTTTTTTTCTTGTAAATTTGTTTGAGTTCCTTGTAGGTTCTGGATATTAGCCCTTTGTCAGATGAGTAGATTGCAAAAATTTTCTCCCATTCTGTAGGTTGCCTGTTCACTCTGGTGGTAGTTTCTTTTGCTGTGCAGAAGCTCTTTAATTTAATGAGATCCCATTTGTCAATTTTGGCTTTTGCTGCCGTTGCTTTTGGTGTTTTAGACATGAAGTCTTTGCCCATGCCTATGTCCTGAATGGTACTACCTAGGTTTTCCTCTAGGATTTTTATGGTATTAGGTCTAACATTTAAGTCTCTAATCCATCTTGAATTAATTTTTGTATAAGGAGTAAGGAAAGGATCCAGTTTCAGCTTTCTACTTATGGCTAGCCAATTTTCCCAGCACCATTTATTAAATAGGGAATCCTTTCCCCATTTCTTGTTTCTCTCAGGTTTGTCAAAGATCAGATGGCTGTAGATGTGTGGTATTATTTCTGAGGGCTCTGTTCTGTTCCATTGGTCTATATCTCTGTTTTGGTACCAGTACCATGCTGTTTTGGTTACTGTAGCCTTGTAGTATAGTTTGAAGTCAGGTAGCGTGATGCCTCCAGCTTTGTTCTTTTGACTTAGGATTGTCTTGGAGATGCGGGCTCTTTTTTGGTTCCATATGAACTTTAAAGCAGTTTTTTCCAATTCTGTGAAGAAACTCATTGGTAGCTTGATGGGGATGGCATTGAATCTATAAATTACCTTGGGCAATATGGCCATTTTCACGATATTGATTCTTCCTATCCATGAGCATGGTATGTTCTTCCATTTGTTTGTGTCCTCTTTGATTTCACTGAGCAGTGGTTTGTAGTTCTCCTTGAAGAGGTCCTTTACATCCCTTGTAAGTTGGATTCCTAGGTATTTGATTCTCTTTGAAGCAATTGTGAATGGAAGTTCATTCCTGATTTGGCTCTCTGTTTGTCTGTTACTGGTGTATAAGAATGCTTGTGATTTTTGCACATTAATTTTGTATCCTGAGACTTTGCTGAAGTTGCTTATCAGCTTAAGGAGATTTTGGGCTGAGACAATGGGGTTTTCTAAATATACAATCATGTCATCTGCAAACAGGGACAGTTTGACTTCTTCTTTTCCTAACTGAATACCCTTGATTTCTTTCTCTTGCCTAATTGCCCTAGCCAGAACTTCCAATACTATGTTGAATAGGAGTGGTGAGAGAGGGCATCCCTGTCTTGTGCCAGTTTTCAAAGGGAATTTTTCCAGTTTTTGCCCATTCAGTATGATATTGGCTGTGGGTTTGTCATAAATAGCTGTTATTATTTTGAGGTACGTTCCATCAATACCGAATTTATTGAGCGTTTTTAGCATGAAGGGCTGTTGAATTTTGTCAAAAGCCTTTTCTGCATCAATTGAGATAATCATGTGGTTCTTGTCTTTGGTTCTGTTTATATGCTGGATTATGTTTATTGATTTGCGAATGTTGAACCAGCCTTGCATCCCAGGGATGAAGCCCACTTGATCATGGTGGATAAGCTTTTTGATGTGTTGCTGAATCCGGTTTGCCAGTATTTTATTGAGGATTTTTGCATCGATGTTCATCAGGGATATTGGTCTAAAATTCTCTTTTTTAGTTGTGTCTCTGCCAGGCTTTGGTATCAGGATGATGTTGGCCTCATAAAATGAGTTAGGGAGGATTCCCTCTTTTTCTATTGATTGGAATAGTTTCAGAAGGAATGGTACCAACTCCTCCTTGTACCTCTGGTAGAATTCAGCTGTGAATCCATCTGGTCCTGGACTTTTTTTGGTTGGTAGCCTATTAATTATTGCCTCAATTTCAGAGCCTGCTATTGGTCTATTCAGGGATTCAACTTCTTCCTGGTTTAGTCTTGGAAGAGTGTAAGTGTCCAGGAAATTATCCATTTCTTCTAGATTTTCCAGTTTATTTGCGTAGAGGTGTTTATAGTATTCTCTGATGGTAGTTTGTATTTCTGTGGGGTCGGTGGTGATATCCCCTTTATCATTTTTAATTGCGTCGATTTGATTCCTCTCTCTTTTCTTCTTTATTAGTCTTGCTAGTGGTCTGTCAATTTTGTTGATCTTTTCAAAAAACCAACTCCTGGATTCATTGATTTTTTGGAGAGTTTTTTGTGTCTCTATCTCCTTCAGTTCTGCTCTGATCTTAGTTATTTCTAGCCTTCTGCTAGCTTTCGAATGTGTTTGCTCTTGCTTCTCTAGTTCTTTTAATTGTGATGTTAGAGTGTCAATTTTAGATCTTTCCTGCTTTCTCTTGTGGGCATTTAGTGCTATAAATTTCCCTCTACACACTGCTTTAAATGTGTCCCAGAGATTCTGGTATGTTGTATCTTTGTTCTCATTGGTTTCAAAGAACATCTTTATTTCTGCCTTCATTTCGTTATGTACCCAGTAGTCATTCAGGAGCAGGTTGTTCAGTTTCCATGTAGTTGAGCGGTTTTGATTGAGTTTCTTAGTCCTGAGTTCTAGTTTGATTGCACTGTGGTCTGAGAGACAGTTTGTTATAATTTCTGTTCTTGTACATTTGCTGAGGAGTGCTTTACTTCCAATTACGTGGTCGATTTTGGAGTAAGTACGATGTGGTGCTGAGAAGAATGTATATTCTGTTGATTTGGGGTGGAGAGTTCTATAGATGTCTATTAGGTCTGCTTGCTGCAGAGATGAGTTCAATTCCTGGATATCCTTGTTAACTTTCTGTCTCGTTGATCTGTCTAATGTTGACAGTGGAGTGTTGAAGTCTCCCATTATTATTGTATGGGAGTCTAAGTCTCTTTGTAAGTCTCTAAGGACTTGCTTTATGAATCTGGGTGCTCCTGTATTGGGTGCATATATATTTAGGATAGTTAGCTCTTCCTGTTGAATTGATCCCTTTACCATTATGTAATGGCCTTCTTTGTCTCTTTTGATCTTTGATGGTTTAAAGTCTGTTTTATCAGAGACTAGTATTGCAACCCCCGCTTTTTTTTGTTCTCCATTTGCTTGGTAAATCTTCCTCCATCCCTTTATTTTGAGCCTATGTATGTCTCTGCGTGTGAGATGGGTCTCCTGAATACAGCAGACTGATGGGTCTTGACTCTTTATCCAGTTTGCCAGTCTGTGTCTTTTAATTGGAGCATTTAGTCCATTTACATTTAAGGTTAAGATTGTTATGTGTGAACTTGATCCTGCCATTATGATATTAACTGGTTATTTTGCTCGTTAGTTGATGCAGTTTCTTCCTAGCCTCGATGGTCTTTACATTTTGGCATGTTTTTGCAATGGCTGGTACCAGTTGTTCCTTTCCATGTTTAGTGCTTCCTTCAGGGTCTCTTGTAAGGCAGGCCTAGTGGTGACAAAATCTCTAAGCATTTGCTTATCTGTAAAGGATTTTATTTCTCCTTCACTTATGAAACTTAGTTTGGCTGGATATGAAATTCTGGGTTTAAAATTCTTTTCTTTAAGAATGTTGAATATTGGCCCCCACTCTCTTCTGGCTTGGAGAGTTTCTGCTGAGAGATCTGCTGTTAGTCTTATGGGCTTCCCTTTGTGGGTAACCCGACCTTTCTCTCTGGCTGCCCTTAAGATTTTTTCCTTCATTTCAACTTTGGTGAATCTGGCAATTATGTGTCTTGGAGTTGCTCTTCTCGAGGAGTATCTTTGTGGCGTTCTCTGTATTTCCTGGATTTGAATGTTGGCCTGCCCTACTAGGTTGGGGAAGTTCTCCTGGATGATATCCTGAAGAGTGTTTTCCAACTTGGTTCCATTTTCCCCCTCACTTTCAGGCACCCCAATCAGACGTAGATTTGGTCTTTTTACATAATCCCATACTTCTTGCAGGCTTTGTTCATTTCTTTTTCTTCTTTTTTCTTTTGGTTTCTCTTCTCGCTTCATTTCATTCATTTGATCCTCAATCGCAGATACTCTTTCTTCCAGTTGATCGAGTCGGTTACTGAAGCTTGTGCATTTGTCACGTATTTCTCGTGTCATGGTTTTCATCTCTTTCATTTCGTTTATGACCTTCTCTGCATTAATTACTCTAGCCATCAATTCTTCCACTTTTTTTTCAAGATTTTTAGTTTCTTTGCGCTGGGTACGTAATTCCTCCTTTAGCTCTGAGAAATTTGATGGACTGAAGCCTTCTTCTCTCATCTCGTCAAAGTCATTCTCCGTCCAGCTTTGATCCGTTGCTGGCGATGAGCTGCGCTCCTTTGCCGGGGGAGATGCACTCTTATTTTTGGAATTTCCAGCTTTTCTGCCCTGCTTTTTCCCCATCTTTGTGGTTTTATCTGCCTCTGGTCTTTGATGATGGTGATGTACTGATGGGGTTTTGGTGTAGGTGTCCTTCCTGTTTGATAGTTTTCCTTCTAACAGTCAGGACCCTCAGCTGTAGGTCTGTTGGAGATTACTTGAGGTCCACTCCAGACCCTGTTTGCCTGGGTATCAGCAGCAGAGGCTGCAGAAGATAGAATATTTCTGAACAGCGAGTGTACCTGTCTGATTCTTGCTTTGGAAGCTTCCTCTCAGGGGTGTACTACACCCTGTGAGGTGTGGGGTGTCAGACTGCCCCTAGTGGGGGATGTCTCCCAGTTAGGCTACTCAGGGGTCAGGGACCCACTTGAGCAGGAAGTCTGTCCCTTCTCAGATCTCAACCTCCGTGTTGGGAGATCCACTGCTCTCTTCAAAGCTGTCAGACAGAGTCGTTTGCGTCTGCAGAGGTTTCGGCTATGTTTGTTATTGCCCTGTCCCCAGAGGTGGAGTCTACAGAGACAGGCAGGTTTCCTTGAGCTGCTGTGAGCTCCACCCACTTCGAGCTTCTCAGCAGCTTTGTTTACCTACTTAAGCCTCAGCAATGGCGGGCGCCCCTCCCCCAGCCTCGCTGCTGCCTTGCCGGTAGATCACAGACTGCTGTGCTAGCAATGAGGGAGGCTCCGTGGGTGTGGGACCCTCCCGGCCAGGTGTGGGATATGATCTCCTGGTGTGCCTGTTGGCTTAAAGCGCAGTATTGGGGTGGGAGTTACCCGATTTTCCAGGTGTTGTGTGTCTCAGTTCCCCTGGCTAGGAAAAGGGATTCCCTTCCCCCTTGCGCTTCCCAGGTGAGGCAATGCCTCGCCCTGCTTCAGCTCTCGCTGGTCGGGCTGCAGCAGCTGACCAGCACCGATCGTCCGGCACTCCCCAGTGAGATGAACCCAGTACCTCAGTTGAAAATGCAGAAATCACCGGTCTTCTGTGTCGCTCGCGCTGGGAGTTGGAGACTGGAGCTGTTCCTATTCGGCCATCTTGCTCCGCCCCCAAGACATTTTAAATGTAATTAGCTTAATTATTTCCCACCGTAACAATAGTAGAGGAAATGTTAATGGAAGTCTCTGCTGTAGAATAATATATGTCAAAGGGAAAATTGGATCTACAAATGGAGATAAGCACCTCTAAAAAGGGAAATATACGGCTTAATAGTGAAGACTATTGCTTTCTCATGTTCGAATTTATTTAAAAGAATGTTTAAAGCAATAATAACAATGCATAATGGGTTTTTTAAACAACACTGCTATGTCTTGTGGAGATCCTGATTTGAATTCTTCTGAATAAACACCCAGAAGTGGGATTACTGGATCATATGATAGTTCTGTTTTTAGGTTTTCCCATATTGGCTGCACCGTTTTACATTTCCACCATGTTAGTCCGCTGTCACACTGCTATGAAGAAATACCCAAGCCTGGGTAGTGTAGAAAGGAAAGAGGTTTAATTGGCTCACAGTTCTGCATTGCTGGGGTGGCTTAGGAAACTTACAATCATGGTGGAAGGCAAAGGAGAGACAGACACCTTCTTCACAGGGTGGCAGGATGGAATAGATGCCATCAGCAGAAATGCCAGATGCTTATAAAACCATCAGATCTCGTGAGACTGACCCATTATCACGAGACCAGCATGGGAAAAACTGTCCCCATTATCCAGTTACCACTACCTGGTCCTGCCCTTGACATGTGGGGATTATGGGGATTATGGGAAACACAATTCAAGATGAGATTTTCAGTGGGGACACAGACAAACCCTATCATCCACCAAAAGTGGACAAGGACTCCAATTTCTCCACAGCTTCACCAATACTTGTTTTTATGTAGTTTTTATAATAACCATCTTAATAGAGGTGAAGTGATACAACATTTTCATGTTTTCTTTGTTTATTTGTGTTTCTTTTTGTGAGGGTGGTGAAGTTTCACTCTGTCATTTAGGCTGGAGTGCAGTAGTGTAATCATAACTCACTAAAGCATTGAACTCCTGTGTTCAAGAGATTCTCCCGCCTCAGCCTCCCATGTCTCTGGAATTACAGGCATGGGCCACCATGCTTGGCTCCTCTTTGTGGTTTTCATTGCATTTCCCAGATGATTAGTGATGTTGAGAATTTTTCATATACCTGTCTGCCCTTTGTGTGTCTTCTTTGGAAAAGTATCTACTCAAGTCGTTTGCCCATTTTTTAATTGGGTTTCATAATTGCTCTTGAGTTGTAAGGATTCTTTGTGTATTTTGAAAATTAATTCATCAGACACATGATTTGCAAATGCTTTCTCCCATTCCATATGTTATCTTTTCACCCTGTTGATTGTCTTTTTTAATTTGCTGTGTGTAAGTTTTTAGTTTGATTTAGTTATACTTTTCTACTTTTGTTGCCTGTCATTTTGGCGTCAAGTACAAGAAATCATTGCCAATGCTGAGGATTCCTCAGCTCCCTCAACTTCTTTTTCTTTTCTTTTTTCCTTTTTTTTTTTTTTTTTGAGATGGAGTCTCGCTCTGTTGCCCAGGCTGGAGTGCAGTGGTGAGATCTCGGCTCACTGCAGGCTCCCCCTCGCGGGTTCACGCCATTCTCCTGCCTCAGCCTCCCGAGTAGCTGGGGCTACGGGCACACGCCACCACGCCTGGCTAATTTTTTTGTATATTTTAGTAGAGACGAGGTTTCACTGTGTTAGCCAGGATGGTCTCGATCTCCTGACCTTGTGATCTACCCGCCTCAGCCTCCCAAAGTGCTAGGATTACAGGCATGAGCCACCGCGCCCAGCCAGCTCCTCTCACTTTCTATCTGTGACTCGGCTGCAGGTTTTTCCCAGCAGGCTTAAACCCAAACCCAGACCTTGCACATCCCCAGGCATTGATAAAGGTACACTAAAGGAAACTGGCCCTAACCCTCATCCAAATTCCTTAAACCCTCCTAAAAACTCTGTACCCTACCCTACTCGCTGTGGGCATACATAAGTAGAACACTCCATTCTCTCACTGTCCATCTTGAGGGTTGCTATAGCTCTCTGTAAGTTCCCCTAATAAATACTTGTGACAGATTACCCTAGCATTCTAGCATTCAGTACTTCTTTCTTTTAAAAGTTTGGGGCACTTCCTTGTACAAATCTTGGGACAGTTTGGGGCGCTTCCTTGTGGGAACTCCCCCGCTGCCACTTTTGCAGTAACGCCAGGTTTTGTGGGAAAAAACAATACCAATGAAAAAGTATTACACTCCCATGTTCCTTGCAGCATTATTTAAAATAGCCAATATGTGGAGACAACCCAAATGTTTATTGATAATAAATGGATTGATATACAGGTATATAATGTATATATGGAGATATATACACATGTTACATATATGTATATATGGAGATAGATAATGTATATATAATAAATACGTATATATGTACATAATACATATATGGAGATATATAATGTATATATGGAGATATATACACATATGTTACATATATATGGAACAACGAAATATTATTCAGTCTAAAAAATAAGGGAATCTTGCCATTTGTGACAACATGGATGGACCTGAGAGACCTGCTAAGCGAAGTGTCAGTGACAGAAAGAACAAATTCTACATGAATCCACTTACATGAGACATCTAAATAGCCAATACATAGAAGCAGAAAATATGATGGTGTTTGCCAGGGGATTAGGGTAGGGAAAGGGGGAGCTACTATTTAATGAGTATAAAGTTACAATTATACAAGATAAACTCTAGAGATTTGCCATACAACATTTCTCTAGTTAACAATATGCTATTGTGCACTTTAATATTTGTAGAGGGTGGACCTCATGTTTCTGACTATAAACAAACAAACAAACAAACAAAAAGTGAATGGGGCACAGGAAACTTTGAGAGATGATGGATACATTTACTACCTTGATTTTAATAATGGTATCACAAGGGTATACACATATCCAAATTTATTAAATTGTATATATTCAATATATACAGTTTTTTGACATATCAGTTATGCTTAAATAAAGGTGCAAAAAAGAACTGTTGAATGTTTGTGTTATATGAAGAGGTTTACTATTATTTGAAAGTAGAATATGCTATTTTAAAATGCATATTGCAAAGTGCAACCACTAAAAATTTAAACAAATGTAGCTAGTAATCTAGTAAGGAAAAAATAAAGTAATAATGAATACTCCTAATCCAAAGGAGAGTAGAAAAAGGAAGAAAGAAACAAAGAACAAATGTGCCAAATAGAAAACAAATGTTAAGGCGGTAGATTTAAATTCTATACTTTTGAAAATTATATGAAATTTAAATACTCTAAACACTCAATTTTGCTTGTCAGAATAGATGAGAAAACATCTAGACTAACTCTAAGCTGTCAAAAAGAAGCATGCTTTAAATATAAAGAATATAGGCTGGTTCAAAGTAAAACAATAGAAATTAATATTGCATAAACACGAATCAGAAGAAAGCTGAAGTAGCAACATTAATAAAAGAGAAAATAGGATTCAAGACAGGAAATATTATCAGAGATACAAATGCTATTTTACAACTCTAAAAGAATCAATTCATAATAAAGAATAATTGTAAATGTGTATATACCTAAAAACATGAAATCAAAACAGACAGAACTGAAAAAAGCCCTTAATTATTAGTCACAATTAGTTAGAATTTCATCACTCTTTTAACAAAAATTGATAGGACCAGTAAATAAGAATCAAATGAAATGACAGAATATTTGAAACACAGTATTATCTTGACTAATAAATATTAGACATTATATTTACTAGCTTTTATTTGTCTTCCATAGGAATTTACATTTTTTTTTAGGTATTTAATTCAACATGAATTCTGAATCTGCGGAAAGAAAAAAGTGGTCTTTTGCCTCCACCACAACTTCATGGGATACATTTTCTCAATATCAGCAGAATATAATTTGCTAAAATCTTTGGAGTTTTATCAGTCTTCTCACTCAATATATTTCCTGTATCTGTACCCATCAGTGATTTCATCTCCATTTATTTACTTCATATATGTTGATTTTGTGGCTACTTAGTATATTCGGTAAAAGTTTTAGCATAGGAAAGCATAAGCCTTCAAAACATTTTTGATTGATGACCAGTTTTAGCCTTTCTTTAAAATAATAACAACCAATGACATTTGTAAACACTGAAGTCCAATATTCCAGAGAAAAGGTTTTCTTTCTCTCCGTTATAAACCTAAACCTAAAACTTACATTTTTGCCTGGACCCACATTGCCAGTAGCAATTTTTTTATTTGTTTCTTTTGTTATCAAATATTCAGTGAAAAATGTGGTTAAAATAAGGTGCTTTAAAAATCTCTGTTGAATGCAGCATAAATATTTAAAGAAAACCACTAGAATTTTTAAAAATAATTTTTTATGCCTTGTCTCATTTTCATAAGACCAGAATTAGCAATACTGAAAATATGGTATTATAAATGTAGTATTGTATATATATCTAATTTTGTATATATATACACACATATATGTGTATATATTTATATATGTTTATATATGTATATATTATATATAAATCCCACTTTCTACATGTTCTATGCTAAAGTAAATTCTTTTTTTTTTTTTTGATGTGGTTCCCAGATCAAGTGTTTCATGTTTGTCTACTCTAAACCTTGCAGAAAACACAGTTTCATGTCAATAATCAATATTAGACAATAATTCTTCCATACACTGTAAGAAACCATAAATGAATGATTACTTTCTGACATTCTGCTTTTACAAAAAGGAGAAAAAACAATTAATTATTGTTACAAACCAAAGTATCATGATATTCCATCTTTCAAGACACTGGACTTAAAAAAAACCATGTGCTAAAATTACAATGTATGTATGTATGCATAAACATTTCCTATTGTAATTCTTTAAGAAAAACACTCCTGTTAAGTAACTCATACGTTTTACTACTATTTGTGACGTCCTTTGTAATTTGTATTTCTATTTATAAAACAAGTTAAATGTTTCAATAATATTACTGTCAGGCATTGAATGTATGATTCAGTAAGAAACATCCAATTTTAAAGGCTAACAATAATGTTAAAAAAGATAACAGTTTTAAGTCACCTATCACATTCTTTGTGGTTATACTAAATTGAACTATCTTTAAACAATCGATGTAATGCTTTATAACAAATTTAAATTCATTTGGGGTGCATTTCATTTTAGACATTATGTTCTTAGAAACATGGATATATATTACTAAACTAAATGACTTATAATTAAATTGAAGTTACCAACATCATCAAAAATAATTATTTCTTCTTATACATCTTGATCTTCTCATTATGCAAATTTGGTCTATCAATTATTATGTACATCCTTTGGATAAGAGGCAATGTAGATTATGTTTCCAGAATGATGCATCTGTTCTGATTTAACTACCCATCAGTGACTATAAATTGTTGAGTAATTTTGTTTGATTGGCAAAATAATTTTAGAGCAGTTTAAGCAATATTGTTGCACATGTGCCTGAATTCCCAATGCATTTATTTTTCCTGTAGAATATCAAGTAAAAAGATACTAATAGTCTATTTTCCTCATGAGTCATTTAAACTGATCCTTAAAAAAATGCAGCTGAAGTTTCTTCTGGTTAAAAGTTTTCCAATATGGAATATAATCAGATTTTATCATTTTGAGTAGTTGAATTTATGTATGATAACAATTTTCTCCTTGAATTTTTTAAGAGACATGAAACCATTGACTATTCTTCATCTACGATGTGGGCAACCATTCTTGAGTTTCTTAAGTAAAATACAAAGTTGTTATCCTGGCTCCTCTAACTCTCTTACACCACACACTCAAGGCACCAAAAAATTCCATTGGCTATATCTTCAATTTGGTTACAAAATCTGACTGGCTGCTTCTTATGTTCTCTACCACCGCCACAACTCCAGTCTAAATCCTCTGATCTCATATTTTGACTACGACAGTTAACCTCAACTGATTGCCTGTTTTCTCCTTTGGCGCTTCTTGGTCTATTCTCATCATGGTCGTTGGACAGTTCTTCTGGTCAAAAACATTAATGGCTAAGGAGTTTACACATCATTCCAAATAAGAGTCAAAATCCTTCATCTAAATCATATTGTCCTCATCATTCACCTCTCTGTACCTTCTCACCTTATTTGCCTGACACTCTCCATATTCCTTATTCTTTCCAGATAGCCTCTTTCTGCTCCTCACACATGTTCAATATACAGGCATACATCACTTAATGATGGGGCTGCATTATGAGAAATGCATCATTTGGTGATTTCATTGTTGTGTGAACATCACAGAGTGCACTCACATAAACCTAGGCGTAGCCTACCACATACCTAGGCTCTATGGTATGGCCAATTGCTTCTAGGCTACAAACCTGCACAACATGTTGTTGTACTTTAGGCAATTGTAACATAATGGTGTTTGTGTATCTAAACACATCTAAACATAGAAAGACACAGTAAAAGTACATTATAAAAGATTAAAAATAAAATACACCACTACAGGACACTTACCATGAATGGAGCTTGCAGGACTGGATGTTGCTTCGAGTGAGTCAGTGAGTGAGTGGTGAGTGAAGGTGAAGCCCTGGCACATTAACTGTACACTACTGTAGACTTTATCAACACTGTGTAAGTGGGACACACTAAATCTTTTTTTAAAAAAATTCTATTACTTAAATAATAAATTAACTGGCTTACTTTAACTTTTGGACTTTATAAACTCTTAAATTTTCTAATTTTTTGGCTCTTTTGAAACAATATGTAGCTTAAAACAAACACATTGTAAAGCTGTACAAAATTATTTTTTCCATCATTATTCTATTAGTTTTTTTCCATTGTTAACATTTTTTAGTTTTTATTTTTAACTCGTTACAGTTTTTTGTTAAAAATGAAGACAAAAACAGCCCGAGCCTACACAGGAACAGGATTATTAATATCACTGTTGAATTAATGTGATCTTAATATCGCTTCCACATCTTGTCCCATTGGAAGATCTTCGAGGGCAGTAACACTCGTGGAGCTGTCATCTCCTATGATAATAACGCCTTCTTCTGGAAGACCTGCTGAAGGACCTTCCTGGAGCATTTTTATAGTTACCTTTTCAAAAATATATATAACTAGAAGGAGCACACTCCAAACTAACGATAAAATGTATAGTATAGTAAATATGTAAACCAGTAATATGCTGTTTATATTTATTATCAAGTATTATGTACTGTGTGTAACTAAATATGCTGTACTTTTACATGACTGGCAGGACAAGTAAGTTTTACCAGTCTCACCACCAACACCTGAGTAATGTGTTCAACTGCTACACTACAATGGCTGTATTGTATATATTCTGTTTAATGTAGATACATTGTAATATATTTAGCTGACATATTACACATGTGTTTAACAATTATCACCACTTCTTTTCCCTTAGAATGCAAGTTCCATTATAGTAGGAAATTGGGTTTATTCCTGTCAGTATTCTCCATACCAGGATTAGTGTCTGTCTATGGTATGTGTACAATAAATGATGATTAAAAGAAGTTCTCTACATGTGTAAATTATGCAACCCAGTGAATTTAAAGTGAATTTTTAATGTTGTTAAATAATATGAAGAGAAATATTATATAGTTAACTAAACATTTAAGGAAGTGTGATAAACTTTGATTTTGTTTTAACAGCAAAGGTATAGTACCATAAACATATTTATCCCAAGTGATACACTTAATTGCCAAATCTTGGAAGAGATCTAATATATATATATAGTATATTATATAGTATATTTTATATACTATATAATACAATATAATATTAAATTGTATATACTATATAATATATTGTATATAATATATAATATATTATACTTTGTTTTATATATAATATATAGTATATATAATTATACTTTATATATGCTATATAATATATAGCATATATTATATAATATATAATTATAGTATATATAAAATATAGTATATATTATAGTATATATAATATAGTATATATAATATATAATATAACATAATATTATATTGTATATAATATACAATATAATATGCTATATATTATATATAATATTGTGTGTATTATATAGTATATATTATATATAAAATATATAGTATATATAATTATACTTCCTATATGCTATATAATATATATTACATACAGCATATATTATATAATATATAATTATAGTATGTATAATATATAGTAACTGGGATTACAGGGTTACACCACCACATCCAGCTAATTATTGTATTTTCAGTAGAGATGGGGTTTCACCATGTTGGCCAGGCTGGTCTTGAAATCCTGACCTCAAGTGATCCACTTGCCTCAGCCTCCCAAGGTGCTGAGATTACAGGCATGAGCCACCATGCCCAGCAAGATCTAAAATATGTTTTAAAATAAAATTGTTTTTATGCTATTTTTATTATGGTAAATGTACATAACATAAAATTTGCCATCTTAACCACTTTTAAGTACACCATTCTAGGGTATTAAATACATTCATAATGTTATGCAACCATCACCACCATACATCTCCATAACCCTTTTCATCTTGGAAAACTGAAACTCAGTGCCCATTAAACAATTTCCATTTTTCCCACCCCCAAGTGGCAATCACCATGCTACTTCCTGATTACATGATTTTGAATAATCAAGGTACCTCATAAAAGTAGAATCATACAGTATTTGTCTTTTTGTGACTGGCTTATTTCTCTTAGCACAATGTCCTTGAACTTCATCCATGCTGTAGCATCGTAGAGCATTCCTTTCTTTTTAAGGTTGACTAATAGTCCATTTTATGTATATACTACATTTTGCTTTTCTATTTATCCTCTGTCGAATGGTTGGGTTGCTTTCACATTTCGCGTATAGTGAATAATAGTGCTAGGAACATGGGTGTACAGATACCTCTTTGAGACTCTGCTTTCAATTCTTTTGGGTATATACCAAAAGTGGAATTGTTGAATCATACAGTAATCATAGTAATTTAATTTTGAAATTTTTGAGAAATCAGTATACTTCTTTCCATCGAAGCTGCACCATGTTACATTCCCACCAGCAATGCACAAGTGTTTCAGTTTCTTATATCCCCGCCAAAGCTTGTATTTTCTGATTTTTTTTTTTTTCCGGTTCCAATTTCTTCTATCCTCACCAATGCTTGTTATATTCTGGGATATTTTTTCCGGTTTTTTTCTTTTTCTTTTTTTAAAATACTAACTATTCTAATGGGTTTGAAGTGCTATCTCATCGTAAATTTTGACATAAATTCCCCTACTAATTAGTGATGTTAAGAATCTTCCCTTGTGCTTACTGGCCATTTGTATATCTTCTTGGAAGAAATGTCTTTTCAAGTTTTTTTTTATTTTTAAACAGTTCTTTTTCTGCTGTTGAGTTGTAGGGATTCCATACACTTTTTGGCATATTAATGAATTGCGAAAGATATGATTTGTGAATATTTTCTCCCATCCTGTGAGTTGCCTTTTTATATTGATATTGTCTTCTGATACACAAAATTTAATTTTCATCAAGTAAAACTTATATTTTTCTTATGTTGCCTGTGCCTGTGGTTTTCAAGAAATCATTGACAACTCCAATGTTATGAGCTTCTGCTTTTTTCCCCTAGATTTTTAGAGTTTTAGATCTTACATTTAGGTCTTTGATCTATTTTAAATTAATTATTGCATATGGTGTTAGGTAAACATTCAAATTTACTACTTTGCATGTGGATATCCAGTTAGTCCGGCATCTTTTGTTGAAAAGACTATCCTTTTTCCATTGGATGATCTTGACATCCTTGTCAAAAATTGTTGGCACACTATTGTTCATAGTATCCTCTTATCATTATTTTTATTTTTGTGAAAATGGAAGTAATGTCTTCACTTTCATTTCTGATTTTATTAATTTGAGTCTTTTTCCTTTTTCCTTAGTCCACATAACTAAAGTTTTGTCAGTTTTGTTGATTTTTTTAAAGAGCCAACTTTTGATTTCATTGATTTTTCTCTATTGTTTCATACTCTTTATTTTATTTATCTCTACTTTAATCTTAATTATTTTCTTCCTTCTGGTTTTAAATACATTTAGATACATTTTTCTTCTTTTAGTTTCTTTTCTTTTCTTTTTTCTTTTTTGAGATGGAATCTTGCTCTGTCGCCCAGGCTGGAGTGCAGTGGCGCAATCTCAGCTCACCGCAACCTCTGCCTCAGTCTCCCAAAGTGCTAGGATTACAGGTGTGAGCCACCTCGCCTGGTGTTTCTTGCTCTTTTTCATATAAGTTTCTGTACCTATAAGTTTCTCCCTTAAGCACTGCTTTTGCTGTTTCATATGTTCTATTCTATTTTGTTTTTGTTTTCTGTCATTTTATATTTTCTAATTTTCCTGGTGATTTACATTGGTTAAGGTTGTGTTGTTAATTTCCACAATTTTGTAAATTTTCATTTTATCTCTGTTACTGATTTATAACTTCGTCACATGTTGGTCAGAGAAGATATTTTGTGTGATATCTACCTTTGAAATGTATTGAGATTTAATTTGTAGCCTAATTTCATTTCTATCCTGAAAAATGTCTTCTGTGTATTTGAGAAGATTATATATGCTACTGCTGCAGGGTAGAGGGTTCTGTATGTCTGTTAGATTTAGTTGGTAAATTGTGTTAAGTCCTCCATTTCCTTACTTATGTTCCGTATGGTTTGTCTATATATTATTGGGGGGGTCATTCAAGTTCCATCGATTATCATAGAACTATCTGTTTTTCATCTCAATTCTGTCAGTTCTGGTTTCGAATATTTTGATGCTCTGTTATTAGGTGCATGTTTATAATTGTTGTATCTTGTTGGTGCATTGAAACTTTTAATAATGTATGATTTCCTTCTTTTCCCACATATAATTTTTTTATTTAAAATTTATAATTCTTGTTATAGTACAGCCACTCCTGCTGTCTTTTGGGATTTATTTTCATGAAATACCATCTTTTTTCTCTTTTCATCTTCAATCTATTTACGTCTTTGGCTCAAAATTGAGTCTCTTGTAGATAGCATATAGTCAGTCCAGGTAGCTTTTAATCCATTATGCCAATTCGTCTTTTGATTGGAGTGTTTAATCAATTGACATGGCAATTACTGATAAGAAGGCACATACTAATGCTATTTTGTAACTTTTTTTTTTTTGCATTACTGTCCTCTTTTGTGTTTACTTGATTTTTTGGTAGTGAAATGTTTCAATTTCTTTCTTATTTCCTTTTGCATATCTTCTAAGCTATTTAATTTGTGGTTACTGTGACAATTCTATATACAATTCTCAAGTTGTCATACGCTAATTTGAATTTACGCCAGCTTAACTTTAAAACGTACACAATCTCTGCTTCCTTTACAGCTCTATCCCCACACCTCAGAGTTGTTTTTGTTTGTTTATTTGTTTGTTTTTTGTTTTAAGACAGGGTTTTGCTCTGTAGCCCAGGCTGGAGGGCAGTGGTGCGATAACGGCTCATTGCAGCTTCAACCTCTCAGGCTCAAGCAATACAACTACTTCAGCCTCTTGAGTAGCTAGAACTACGGCATCTACCACCATATACGGGTAATTTCTTAAATTAAAAATTTTTTTTTGTAAAGACAGAGTCTCACTATGTTGCCTAGGCTAGTCTCAAACTCCTGAGCTCAAGCATCTTCCCACCTTGGCCTCCAAAAGTCCTGGGACTAAAAATGTGAGTCACCGTGTCCAGCCTGCTTAGTATTTGACATCATAAGATTATACCTTTATATATTATGTGCCCCCCAAGATAAACTAATACCTTTTAAAAAAATGCTTTAGTTTCTAAATTATGTGGAAAACAAAATGGGAGTTACGAACCAAAAGTTACATTTCTATTAGCACTTAGACTAATAATTGTTTTGTTTAAATGAGTTAACCTCTTAAATCATGTAGAAAACGAAAAGTAGAGGTATAAACTATTGTTACAATTATGTTCGCTTTTATAATTGCCCATAGATTTACCTTTATTGAGATAACTATTTCTCCATATTCCTTTGAATTACTCTGTAGTGTTCTTTTTTCCACCCTGCAGGATTTCTTTACGCATTTCTTGCAAGGTAGGTCTAGTGATGATTAACCTCAGCTTTTGTTTATCTGGAAATGTGTTAATTTCTCCCTTCCTTTTGAAAGGCATTTTTGCTGGATGTAGGATTCTTAGTTATATTTTTTGTTTTGTTTTATTTTGTTGTTTTTCTCTTAGCCGTTTGAATATATTGACTCACTGCCTTCTGGCTTCAAGTTTCTGATGAGAAATCTGCTGATAATTTTATTGTATATGATGAGTCACTTTTCTCTGTTGCTTTCAAGAGTCTGTCTTTATCTTTCAAAAATTTGATTATAATGTTTCTCAGTGTGAATCTCTTTTGGTTCTTCTTACTTGGACTCTGCTGAGCTTTGTGGATGTTTATAATCATGTCATTCATCACATTAAAAAAGTTCTCAGCCATTACATCTTCAAATATTTTATCTGCCTTCTCTCCCTCTCTTCTGTGATTCCCGCAGTGAATATGTTGGTCAGCTTGATGGCATCCCACAAGTAAATTAGACTTTTTTTTCTGCCTATTCAGATTTGCCTTTGAATTGCTCTTGTATATTTTTATTTTAGTTATTGTACTTTTCAGCTCCAAAATTTCTTTTTTTTAGGTTTTCTGTTTATTGATATTTTTCTGTTGTTCATACTGCATTTTCTTGACTTTCTCTACATCTTTAGTTCTTGGATCATCTTTAAGAGAGCTATTTTAAAGTACCGTTTAGTAGTTCTGCAGTCAGATCTCTGTCAGAGACAGTTTCTGTTGATTTATTTAATTTTTCTTTGGGCTGAAGTTTCCAATTTTTTAATACTTTTTTGTTAATAACTGGAAAGTTTAATCAAATCATGTGCTAAGTCTGGAAATCAAATTTTCATGCTACCCCTGGATTCATCGTTTTTGTTTGCATTTATTTATCTTTTTGTTGTCGTAGACTCTGTGCCAAGCATCAGGCTGCAGTGTAAATTTAAAGTACTCTCAGCCTTTTCTGAGCCTGTAACTTTCCCTGGTCATGCATGATCACCTTCTAACTTTCTTCATATATGCATTTGTTTTTGTAAGTCTTAGTCCTTAATGCCTAGCTTCTAAAAGAGGAAAAAAGAGAAAAACGAAGCAAGAAGGAAAGATGCTGGCATTTTAATGACCCTGAAAGTCACTTCAGCTGGAGGAGGAGGGGTTTGTCACAATGGGAGAAGGTGCAACAGTAATAACCGCCCACCTCTTTGAACCTCTGTGCTCAGAAGCAGCAATTAGATCTCCAATATTTGGAGGAAAAGACCATGTGTATAAAGCAAAAGAGCCTTATAAAACATATTCTTAAGAAGCATTTTTAAAAACAGAATGAAAACTATAAAGGCAACTTCATATATCCTGTGGCCTTCTACTTAAACTGCAAATAGTTAAGAAACCTAAAATAAAATAAATATACATATTCCTAGTGAGTAAACAATTTCCTTGAAAAAATGAGAGTTGTGATGTTATAGCCATGAGTGTAGTTAGCAGCATATTCACAAAAATGTTACTAAGAAAATACTTTAAAAGTAAAGGTGAAACCTCAGGTTTTATTTTCCTCTAGGAAAACATCACTTTGGTGTGGTATTTTCGAGAAAACTGAAATACATTTTTGTATAATTTAAATCCTTTCTTCAGAAAAGCCTTTCTGCATTTAATAGAATTCTTGTTAATGAGTAAGTAGAAAAAAAAGCAACAATTATATTAAACAACTTGATATTCTCCATAGATCTTAAAGAAAAAAGATTAAACACTTAATTGATTATCACATCTACTGAAAGGAAAACAAGATTTGCCAACAAAGTAGATTAATTTTGTCTATGCAACTGTCATCAAGTTCTCCCTGTGATCAGTTGCATGTGATCATGCCTTTTCCATCATGCTGTCATTGCTCTGCACTGTCTGCCCATATTTTTAAGGCTATATCAGGAATCCCATTCTTGGGAGGTCAAGGCGGGTGGATTGCTTGATGTCAGGAGTTCGAGACCAGCCTGACCAACATGGTGAAACCCCGTCTCTACTGAAAATACAAAAATTAGTTGGGCATGGTGGCATGTGCCTGTAATTTCAGCTACTTGGAAGGCTGAGGCAGGAGAATTGCTTGAACCCAGGAGGCGGAGGCAGGAGTTGCAATGAGCCGAGATCATGCCACTGCCCTCCAGCCTGGGTGACAGAGAAAGACTCTGTGTGAAAAAAAAAAAAAAGAAGAAAAAGATTATATCAGGAATAAAGTAAACACACACGCACATACACAAAATTAGATAGAATTTATAAATATAAATTTAGATATAGAAAGGTAGAAATATAGATATAGGTGTACATGCAGATCATACATAAAGTAAACAGAGCAAATCCTAATTTTTATTTTATTTTTTTCTTAATTTCCATTGAAATCAGAGATAAACTATGTTCTTAATTACATTCTTTCCCTTGTTTCCATTTTCTCTCTTATCAGTCCTCCTGGCTTTTGTTGCCACACTGAAGCCTCAGTTTCAGACATCAGGGTCAATAGGCAATTGCTATACAATTGCTATCTGGAGCAGGACCCAACCATTTCCTTCCTCTCCAGGTAACTCTAACAAAAGTTGATCATGCATATTTCCATCCTGGGGATGGGAAAGTTCCTATGTTGCTCAGGACTGCTACTCACTATTTCCAGAGTTCTTCATCTCTTCTGGAGGACAATGGGAACATCTTCTTCAGGCAGTGCTTCCCTTCCAAAAGGGTCCCCTTCCTGAAGTCTCAGATTCCTCTCCATAGAATCAATTTTGTAGCCAAAGGCAGGGGAAAAAAAACTTCGTAAACCTCTACAAGCTTAATGTAGAAGGAAACGGAACAAAAAGAGTATCAATGACAAAAATGGCCACAAAAATAGCATAACTTTAGTTTTTTACTGTTGCTAAATTTTCATGTTCTGCATAAGCAAAGATGACTCTCTTCTATCGAAGTGCTGCCTTTCAGAGTTTCAGCTACAGTCTGTCCTCAGTTTCTTTCCCAAGCACAATTATACTCTTTCCTAATAACACTACTTCCATGTAATATCCAGCTACCAGTGGACTGCATGGAGCTGTATTGGGATTTGCTTTCCATCAGGAATAACACAAATTCTATGATGTTAACCATCAAATAATTATAACATTTTCTTTAATTTGTGTAAATTAATATTGATTATTTTCATGGAAAATAACTTTTTCAAAATGGCTATACAGTAGTTTTTTAGTCGTGGGAAAATAAACAAGAAACGTGTCAGAGTAGAATATGAGAAGATATTTTATGGATGTTTGTAACTGAGTGAGGAAAATTAGAAGCGCAAGATTGAAAATATGCAGTTAAAACACAAAGACACATAAGCACAAATACTCTCACAGAGAAGTTTACAGCTTTAGAACTGACAAAAGATCTTATGAAATACAATATTGCTCATTAGCAGAGAAACTGAGAAGAGTAATGAGTGAGGTTTGAAGAGTAGCTCATAAAAGAACATATCTGACACCAAGGCACAATGAAACACAATTAAAATGTTCTCAAGACAATTCGTAAAAGGATGAAATGTATTGCACCAAGTTTTATGGCCTAATAAAACTAAAATGTACCTTCACTCTGTTGGAAAGGTTTATGAAGAGGAAGGAAAGACAAGGTGATATAAACAGGTGGTTTCTATGGTTTCTGAGGTACTATTTGAAAGGACAGATGAGCTCTTCTTCATTTACAACACAGTGGAAACATACCGGAATAAAAATAGTGGTCTTGAGCTATTTCAAGACCGGAACTAAATATTACATCTATGTTGAACTGAAATTTTTAAAAAATAAAAATTAAAAACTATGCCATTCTGTTTAGCAAGCTACCTTAAGAATTTCCATCCACAATTACCCTAAGACATTTATTCCTTTCTTTCCAAATAAAGAGATACTGGATGGCTAGCTAGATAGATGATCCATTGCTTGTTTTCTCAGAAAAACTGTTTTTTAGTAAAACAAGTAATAGAGAATAGAAAATAAAATTAGTACACATATTTATATCTGTTCATGCAAACAACTAAAATTACCATTATGTCATTAATATAATAATTTAATGGTAACTATTAATATTATATTATTATATTACCATATTATTACTATTATGCTATTGAACCATGCTGTTTGATAGAACTGGCCTATTGTTTAACTGCATTTACTCATAAAAAAAGAGCTATAAGTTATAATACATTTATAATGTGTAATAAGTTCATATAAACAGAACATAAAAGAATTGGCATATTGTAGTAAAGGTCTCACTCTCCGTTTAGTTATTAACAATTTAAAGTCATCTGAGTCTATGGGTGTAAATACGCTAATTATTAAATCTCTCCTCCTATCAGTCCTATTTATCTGCTTATAGAGTTTCAGTGGTGACAATGTGATATTGCTTAAAATGTGAATGTTGTCACTGTTAAGTTTTAGATTTTCCAGTACTATGGTTCATATTGAATTTTGGCGGGGTGATGTAATAGGGAAAGAACATTTCAGTTGAGATATAAAACAATACTTTCTGAGACTTGTATTCTAAACTTACACAATGGATTTGTCAACTTGGCTTCCGGTCATTATCAAAACGGATAGAGAAATAACATTGTAAGCTAACATAACTCATACCAAGTCATTAGGCTGTTTCTTCTGTAGATCTATTAATTTTTAAATGTAGCAAGTTTTTATGGGTTAAATTTTGCCTCCAAAAGGTATACTGAAGTCCTATTTCCCAGTATTTTAGAATGTGAGCTTATTTGGAAATAGTGTCATTAAAGATGAAATTAGTTAAGGTGAGATGAGGCCATAGTGGAGTAGGGTAGGCCACAAACCCAATGTGACTTGCATCCTTTTATAAGGACTGAGTGACAGGCAAGAAGAGAATACGTGTGATGAAGCAGTAGTGATTGAGGTGCTGCAACTGCAAGGCAAAAAATGCCAACTGTTTGCCAGCAACCACCAGAAATTAGACAGCTAGAAAGGTGTCTCCTTTATAGGTTTCAGAGACAGTGTGGCCCTGCAAACACTTTGACATTGGACTTACAGCCTTCAGAATTGTGAGAATATAAATTTCTGTCATTTTATGCCTCCTAGTCTGTGGTCCTCGAATATCAAAGCGCCGTTAGCCTGGAGATAGCGGATAGCTCAGCCGTAGTTCCTGTCACGGCTAATGTGGGCGACTGAGGGAAGGCGGTTGAGGTATCTGGTGTATAGTGTACAGCTTTGTAATAGCAGCTCTGGGAAACTAATACACAAGTGTTTAAGATTTGTATACATCAAATTCATTATTCACTAAAAATTGAAAAAATAAAGTATTTTTCTAAAATAATAATTTTGTGACTGATGATGCTACAATTAATGAAGAAACTAATTTATCTGAAATATTATTCCACTAGTGTAGAAAATGTCCTGATTTTCAGTTGATTTAAATATATATATACAACGTTACTATCGCACAAAACTCTAATTAGTGCAATAAAAACATAATTGAGTTTTATTTTTATGTTATGCTTTCTGTTTTATAAAAGAAATCTTGGGAGGCCAACGCAGGTGGACCATGAGGTCAAGAGATCGAGACCATCCTGGCCAACATGGTGAAACCCCATCTCTACTAAAAATACAAAAATTAGCTGGGCGTGGTGGCATGTGCCTGTAGTCCCAGCTACTCGGGAGGCTGAGGCAGCAGATCTGCTTGAACCCGGGAGGCAGAAGTTGCAGTAAGCCGAGATCGTGCCACGGCATTCCAACCTGGGCAACAGCAAGACAAAAAAAAAAAAAAAAAAAAGAAATCATAGTAGATCAGAGTTCAAGATATAATATTTAGACATTATTTATTTAAAGGAAAATAAGAATTATTTGCATATTTCGTTTTTCTTTTATCCTTGTAATGCCAAGTCTTCTAAGTCTCTCTTTAATTATTCCAGATAGCAACATAGTTCAAATACTCATGAGGTTTTCCTCAAATGCTTTGCCCCACTTAAAAATAGTTAATCGATTGTAAAAAAAAAAAAAAAAGAAAAAGAAAAAAATTGTAGTACGCAAAATACAGAAGCATGCTTATCAGTTATGGTTATCTTCATTGCTCTATCCTTCAAATCTCTATGGCTCAGTTTAATGGTACATAAAACCCAGATGGTTAATGGACATGATAATCAAGATGGATCTGCCTCACTTGTTTACTCAGAAACGCAGACCAGCAGAGGTTCTGTTTTCTACAGAACATGGCTCCCAAAGTCATCCAAGAATATTAAATCATCAGGTTACCTAAGTTGATGGCAATCCTTGCAAAGTCCCTCTTTGTTTTTTTTAACAACATGTCTATCATTTGCTGTCATGAGCACTTTGAGAGAGTGACTGGTCCAGGATGAACAGAAGAGTTAAACAAATGAGACAGAATTCCTCAGTATATCTGGACTTGAAGTTCTTCAAGCAAGCTCTTTATTTCCCTAAAATCTGAGAAAATGGTGAAATAAAAAGACAAAAACCCTCACACACAAACCTTATAAAATGTGGATCAGAACCAGGATTTTTGCAATTAAAACTCCCCTTAAAATGAAGTTGGCCACCTTGGTGAAGTTCCTTTCTTTAAGCAGAGAAGTTCTTGATCAGACCCTGATTTTGCTCCCTGGAAGTCATTTTACATCCATTATCCACTCTGGCTACACGTAAAGTGAATGTTTGGTAACAGCCCTTCTTTGGGGTCCTATGATTTTTCTACAGATTTACAGTTTTTCAGCCTGTTTCTTCTACGTGCAAGCGTAGGCCCAAGTATTGTTTTCCTGCTTGAATTGCCCAAGGTTAGTTTAGTCCTAGTTTTATGATTCTTTGGTAAATATAATTGGTGAAAAGTGTCAGTGAGTTTCTAGGGTCTGCTTCCACACAGTTCCTTCTGCCTGTTTCTATCTCCAAACTTTTTTTCCTATTCACAAAGTCACTATCATCCACGTATCTTTCTTTTTCACAAATAACTGCAGCAACTTTGAGACTCATCTCACTTTGTCCTATAGTCGAAACATTTTCTTCAACTGAAATGTTTTACTGGTTGCTATGGTTTGGCTGTGTCCCCACCCAAATCTCATCTTGAATTGTAGCTCCCATAATTTCCATGAGTCGTGGGAGGAACCTGGTGGCAGGTGATTGAATCACAGGGGTGGGTCTTTCCCATGGTGTTCTTGTGATAGGGAATAAGTCTCATGAGATGTGATGGTTTTCTAAAGAGCAGTTCCCTAGCATACATTCTATTGCCTGCCGCCATGTAAGACATTCCTTTGCTTCTCCTTTGCCTTCTGCCATGATTGTGATGCCTCCCCAGCTATGTGGAACTGTGTGTTCATTCGACCTCTTCGCCTTTATAAATTACCCAGTCTCAGGTATGTCTTTTTCAGCAGCATGAGAATGGTCTGATACACTGGGTATTGTTACTCAAAACCATTTTAGACAGTGTTTGTAATTGGGGCCCAGCAGGACTCCTTTTCAGTTACCATGCCTTTGAACATTGAAGTTTCTATGTATTCCGTTTGATTATTGTTTAAAACCCAGTCAGCTCCTATCTGCGCCCATTTCTTATTCGTAACACTTTTCCAATGGCAAATGACAACAACATTCCGGTTCCTTCCAATCACTTCATGCAGAGATACAGGTTAAGTGCATTAAGTCTGTTTTTCTATGTAACCTCACTTTATAACATAGACAATTAGTCTGGCCATTAAGAAATTATTGCATATTTATATTTTCATAAAGGCAACAAACCATTTTAAGATGACAATGACTGACTTTTTACTAGAAGAAATAATACAAGCTCAATAAATATTTTGTTAATAAATAAATTCCTTTCTTTCATATGTAATTTGAAGCATGTTGTTTTTCGTAGTCTACCCCAAGAAAGACAATTTTATTTTATAGAGAAATTAATAGAGTAAGTTTGCATTTCATTATTTAAAGAACCATATTAAAATTAGTTTGAATTTTGTTGTACCCACTTCTCATTCCAGAGTTTTTTCTCTAATTATAAAACGAACATAGTAACTTCAAAGTGTTAAGTGACCAAAGAATATTCCAAAATATGGAGGAAGACATCAGTTTTCCACTAAAAGCAACTCATTTTTAGACTGCAAGAGATGTGTGAATTCTCAGGAAAGCTACTCTGGAACTGTCTAAATTTCTATTTCTCTTCATGTTATTTATCCCATAGGCCAAAGTTTTTTTGTGTGACTACATAAATAAATGCACCTGTATTATTTTTCCTTGTGTAATTGTCATTTCATATGCAGCATGAGTGCCCATTTTCCTTTACGTGTACGAGGGCCTTGTATCATTGTATATGATTTATATTGTATATTTATGTTATATGTGTATACGTTGATTGAACTGTTCCTCCTTGTCTATATTAATGAACCATGTGATTATCCCATGACATGTAATGAAGATATTTTTAAAACCATGATTCTAGACAGAAACATTTGAAAAATGTCAACCACCAAGATTATAGAAATCCTGTTTTCTGTTAAATATTGTAGAAATTGTGTGCTGTAAAATGTTGAGATGTATGTTTCCATAAGGTGTTGCTCATGTTGACAGTTTTATGAGTTAACATTCCACAGACTTCCTGATATCTGACAGTTACATTTATTCATGCTCCATTCAGTTTGATACCAGAAAAAAATTCTTCTATTGATGAATGCGCATACTGTGGTCCCATTTCTTAAAAAGGGTGACAACGCAAAAACTATTGAAACTACAATACCATATTTTTGGGTGTCATCGTTTCTCATGATTGGCTTCCAGTTTTGCTGGGTTCTGAAATCAAACGGGAAAGAATGTGTGTTTGTTAAATGCATATGATCCAAAGATCATTTTTTCCTAGATGTGGAAAAACTCAGTTTTAAATTATCTTCCATTTCTTCAGAGTTATGATTTATGGCTCCAAAGAGTGCCAGAACTTTTGGCAGTTTTCTTTCGTTTACATATATTTTTTATAAATTTTTAAATAAAAACCTTCATACTAAGTCCACGTTGGAGTTGTAAATCATATATACGGATATATATAACCTGATAAAAATACGTGGTTCCCGAGATATTTAGTCATTTCAGTTCTCTCATGCCGGTTTTCGTTATTTCAAAGTGAAAGAATCCTCAAAATGTAAGCATACAAATCTCTGATTTGGTCACTTATGAAACATCTAAAAAAAGATCTCAAAAATGTACACGGAGTTCTACCGTCAGCAATCATGGACCAGGCTCACTCCCGCCAATTAGTCCTACTCTTTGCAACAAAAAACCTGGATTCTAGGAAGCTAGTAACAGTGTGTCCAGAATTTCTGGGTTCTTGGTCTCACTGACTTCAATAATGAAACCACAGACCCTCGCGGTGAATGGTACAGTTCTTAAAGACGGCGTGTCCGGAATTTCTTCCTTCTAGTGTGTTCCTGGTCTCTCTGGCTTCAGAAGTGAAACCACACACACTTTCGCGACGAATGTTACAGCTCTTAAAGGCGGGGGCGCGTTGTTCATTCTTCCCTGTGGGTTCATGGTCTTGGTGGCTCCAAGAGCGAAGCTGCAGGCCTTCGTGGTTAAATGACACAGCTTGCAAAGGCAGCATATACGCAAACAAGTAGCAGCAGCAAGATCGGTTGCAGACACCAAGACACCAATGCAGGGCAGCCAAGCCGGTTGTTACTGTAGGTTCCGGCAACCTGCTTTTATTCCGTTATCTGGCCCTACCCACATCCTGCTGATTGGTCCATTTTACAGAGAGTTGATTGGTCCATTTTACAGAGAGCTGATTGGTCAGTTTTACAGAGAGCTGATTGGACCATTTTGACAGGGTGCTGATTGGTGCATTTATAATCCCTGAGCTAGACACAGAGTGCTGATTGGTGCATTTACAATCCTCTAGCTAGACATAAAAGTTCTCCAAGTGCCCACTAGAGGCAGGAGCCCAGCTGGTTTCACCCAGTGGACCCTGCAGCAGGGCAGTGGGTGGAGCTGCCTGCCACTCCTGCACTGTGGGCCAGCACTTCTCAGCCCTTGGGCGGCCACAGGACCAGGCACCATGGAGCAGGGGGCAGCGCCCAGGGGAGGCTCAGGCTATGCGGGGGAGAGTGGGGGATTCAGGCATGGCAGGCTGCACGTCCGGAGCCCCACCCCCCGGGGAGGTAGCTGAGGCCGCAGAGAATTTGAGTACACAGCCAGTGGGCCGGCACTGCTGGGGACATGGCACAACCTAAGCAGCTGCTGGCCCGGATGCTAAGCCCTTCACTGCCCTGGTCGTGTGGTGCCGGCTGGACGTTGAGAGTGCAGGGCCCGCCGAGGCTGAGCCTGCCTCCGCCAGAACTGGTGCTGTCAGGTGAGTTCTGCCTGTGCCTCTCCCTCCACGCCTCTCCTCCCTCCACGCCTCTCCTCCCTCCACGCCTCTCCTCCCTCCACGCCTCTCCTCCCTCCACGCCTCTCCTCCCTCCACGCCTCTCCTCCCTCCACGCCTCTCCTCCCTCCACGCCTCTCCTCCCTCCACGCCTCTCCTCCCTCCACGCCTCTCCTCCCTCCACGCCTCCCCATGAGCAGAGGCAGGTGGAGGCAGCTGCAGCCCCAGCCAGCCCAGAGAGGGGCTCCCACAGTACCATGGCAGGCTGAAGGGCTCCTCAAGCACTACGAGAGTGGACGCTGAGGCCAAAGAGGTGCTGAGAGCGAGGGCTGCTAGCATGTTGCCACCTCTCAATAGCAAGCAGACTGGGACAAAAAGTGAAAACTGAAGGAAGACCTGCATGCTAGTGAATTTCCCATTTTTTTTTCCCCCATCATGTATCTCCTGAGTATGGCTAAACTTAAGGAACTTTGAAGTGTATGTGCAGAACAAAAACTGCAGTTTAATCAATAAGCTGGAGAGTTTAGGCTAAAAATTTTTTTTTTTCCTCCCTGTCCCACTCCAAGGACAGCATCATTTATTAAACTGCACTGCTAAAGTCTTGCTGCAGACAGCTAACACCTGATACAGAAAAACTGCATCTCTGTCCAGAAGGACCAGGTAGAAGAGTCTGTATTGTCCAAAAAGTGTGGGAAGATTCTTGTTATTTTTCTCCCTCTTTTCTCTTGCTAGTTTGCTTAAAGCTACATTGCTTTGGAAATTTGCAACAAAGTGGACTTAAGGGAATTAAGACTCAGAGAAATCTTGTCTTTGACAAAAGAAATCAAAATAAGTGGCCCTTGGCTTCTGGAGGTTGTCAAGGAAAAACTGGTGAGAGGAAAACTTGATCCTTTGATCCTGCAATTTTGGTGAACCCATAAGAATCTCAGACTTACTCTTGAACTTGCCATTCACACAACAGCCTCAAAGAAGCATTGCAAAGTCTTGAAAACTAAGTTTTCTATGAACCATGTTTAAAATACGAAATCCCACAAAATTATCCAGCCATGGACAGACTTGTGCAGCTCATAAACTAATAATGTTTTCTACATTTTTAAAAAGGCTGTTAAAGAAGCAATCCAGCAAGTTTTGAAACAGACAATTAATATGCAACATGGACCATATGTGATTCACAAAACCTAAGATATTATATGGTCCTTTACTGAAAAAAATGCTGATCCCTGATAGCAATTGTCCAAATCCAATATTAACCTCTAAATAGCAAGTGCACAGGTGGCACGAAGAGCAGAGTGTACTAACTTCTATTTGAATTGTAAAGACTAGTTATGCATCTCCCAAGTTCTAGAACTATCAAAAGAGATACAGACAGCACACTATTGTCTATATGGTCTATGCACAATTCTATACACAACTCTAATCAAATCTCAGTAGGATATTTTGCAGATATTGATGAGTTGTTTCTAAAATTTATATGGAAAAGCAAAGGGAATACAATCCTCAGAATAAAAGAAGGGCACATTTTTAGGACTCATATTCTTTGATTTGAAAACCTACAATAATGCTACAATTAAAAGTCATAGGTAAATATGACAGAATAGAGAGCCTGGAAATAGAGCCAAACAAAAATGATCAGTTAATCTTTGACAAATGTGAATAGGAAATTCAGTGAATAGACTACTGCATTCAAAAATGGACTGCGATGTTTGTGGATCTGTATATCAAAAATATGAATGTTGATGTACACTTCACAAATTATGTGATTATTACTTGAAAATGCATCACAGTCATCAAAGAAATGCAAGTCAAAGCTACAAGGAGACATTATCTCAAACCAGTTAAAATGGCTTACATCCAAAAAAACAGGCAATAAAAAATGCTGGTGAGAATATGGAGAAAAGGGAATCCTTGTACACTCTTAGTAGGCATGTTAATTAGTACAGTCACTACGGAGAACAGTTTGGAGCTTCCTCAAAAAGCTAGAAACGGAGCTAGCATATGATCCAGCCATCCCACTTCTGGGTATATCCCCAAAAGAAAGAAAATCAGCATATCGAAGGGATAGCTGCACTGTTTGTTGCACCACTGTTCAAAATAGCTAAGATTTGGAAGCCATCTAAGTATCCATCAGCAAATGAAGACATAAATTAAATGTGGTACATATATACAATTTTGTACTATTCAGCCATGAAAAAGAATGAGATCCGGTTACTTGCAGCAACATGGATGGAACGGGACATCATTATGCTAAGCGAGATAAGCCAGGCACAGAAAGACAAGCATTACATATTCTTACTTATTTCTGGGGTCCAAAAATCAACACAATTGAAATAATGGACAGAGAGAGTAGAAGGACGGTTACCAGAGGATAGGAAGGGTAGTGGGGATCTGGGGTGGGGGAGGTAGGGATGGTTAATGGATACAAAAATTAGGAAGAATAGATAAGACCTACTATTTGATAGCACAACAGGGTCACTGTAGCCAATAATATTATGTTGGTGCTAAAATAATTGTGATTTTGGTGTTGCAAGTAACGGCAAAAACACACTTACTTTTGCATCAATCTAATATCTTAAATAACATTTTAAAATAACATAAAGAGTGTAACTGGATTGTTTGTAACTCAAAGGATAAATGTTTGAAGGGATGGATACCCTGTTCCCCATGATGTGTTTATTTCAGGTTGCATGATTGTATCAAAGCATTTCATATACCCCATAAATATATATACCTACTCTGTACCCACAAAAAATTAAAAATAAAAAAATACATTATAAAGCACCATGTAGAATGTAAAAGTGTAAAACTTTTAGGAGAAAAAATTGGTAAAATGTCTTGTGAGATTTTTTTTGGCAAAGTTGTCTTAGGTAAGATACCCAAAGCACAATCCCAAAGACCACATTATTAAATGGACTTCTATGATTACTAAAAACTTTCGCTATGCGAAAACAACCCTAAGAGTATAAAAAGACAAATACGTGTATCCAAATATATATAAAAAATCAAAACTCAACAATTAGAAACCAAACAATCCATAAATATTGGACAAAAAATTTAAATACACACTATACCTAAGAAAATACAAAGATGGCAAATAAGCACATGAAAATTGTATCATCATTGGTAACTAGAAAAATACTAATCAAAATTGCAATGTGATGTCACTATACACCTACTAGAACAGCCAGAACAATGTATTTTTTGTTGCTGCTGGTTTTTTTGTTGTTTTTGAAACAAAGTCTCAGTCTGTTGCCCAGGCTGGAGTGCAGAGGAACAATCTCGGGTCACTGCAACTTCCACCTCCCAAGTTCAAGTGATTCTCCTGCCTCAGCCCTCAAGTAGCTGGTATCATAGGCACATGTCACCAAGCCTGGCTAATTTTTGTATTTTTTCGTAGAGATGGGTTTTCACCATGTTGGCCAGGCTGGCCTAGAACCCCTGACCTCAGGTGATCCATCTGCCTCGGCCTCCCAAAGTGCTGGGATTACAGGTGTGAGCCACCACACCCGGAAGGAACAATGTACTTTTATGTGTGATAATAATAAGTACTGGTAACGATATGGAGCAATCAAAATTCATATTATGAAAACACAAAATGCTACTACACACTTTGATAAAGGCTTTCACGATCAATTATAGACTTAAAAGTGCATTTACATGAACAACTCATCCTACTCCTAGGTATTTAGACAAAGGAAGTAGAAACTTATGTTCACATAAAGCCTGCAATAGTTATTTATAGCAACGTTGTTCATAATCATCAACAACTGAAAACAACCTTGGGAATGGGTATACAATACATGGCACACTCGTGCACTGAAATGCTGCTTGGTAATAAAAAGAAAGTAAAAATTTATGTATACAACTACATGTATAAATTTCCAATGCATCATTCTAAATAAAAAATGCTAGACTCATACTTTACAATTTTATTCATATGGCATTCTGGAAAAGGGACAGCTATATGGGACAAAAACAGATCGACTGTTGCTGGAGGTTAATGCTGGGTTTGGGAGATGAGTATAAATGGATAATAATAAAAAATTCTGGAGGGCAATGAAACCGCTCTGTATCTTTATTCTGGTGGTGGTTATACAACCCCGTGCATTTTTCATAATTCCTAGAACGATTAATCACAAAGTGGACATTTATCTGTATGCAACCTTGAGGCTAAATTTTACAAACATAAAGAAGGTAGACATGGCCTCCCCTCATTCTTATAAGGTTTGGGATACTAAATCATCCCCATTTAAAAACTGAAAAAAAAAAAAAAAAATACCCCGAGGCTTTCATTGGTGTCATAGCGAGGACATACCTGGCAGAGCCGTTGTCCACATTTCCAGCTTCACATGGGTTTCAGTTAATTAATTTTGTTTATTTTTAGAATAAACGTGTTTTGTTATGGAATTTATATTTTCTTCTGACCACAAATGTAATCCTCTTTGCTACAGAAAATTTAGAAAATATCGGCAAATCGAAAAGAATTAGAAAACAATGGTGTGCCACCACCCAATATCGTCCATTTCTTGTTTCTTGTATATGCTAATTGTCCTCTCAGTCGGTGCAGGGTACAAATGTATTTGTTCAAGAAAAGAGAAGCAACAGAGAATTAATAAATCATATGACATACACAGTGCTTTCTTTCCTTATCCGACACAGTATTTTCAGTGTTGTGACTGGT
This sequence comes from Macaca fascicularis, assembly GCF_037993035.2. Classification (NCBI taxonomy): domain Eukaryota; kingdom Metazoa; phylum Chordata; class Mammalia; order Primates; family Cercopithecidae; genus Macaca; species Macaca fascicularis. Next base: position 19,002,386 of record NC_088380.1, read on the forward strand.
TGGGTGGTATCTCCTTGCTTTGTTTTGTTTTGTTTTGTCTCTAACAGTCCTGAGGTAGTACTGGAATCTGAACTAATTCCAACCGTTGTTTTCAGCCAGCAGAGGGCAGCAGAAGGCTTCCACAGGCCGACTTGAAAGACGGCTTCTAAGAGCTAAGCATAAGAGGGTCAGACTAGCAAATAAAAACCCCATCAAGACCAGGGACACTGACATTTGAGGAGGTAAAAGGCACTGCGACAAGAATTATGTGACATATGCAAGCACAAGCTAATAGTCACAGAGGGGTGGTTCAGTCGCATAAAGGACTTGATGGATTTATTCGTTCATTCTCCCACCGAGTTATGTATTTAGCACCATCCACCCTGGCTACAGTTTCTTCATTTACTGAGTGGCTATAGTGCTAATAACAAGCTCATAAGATATATGAAGGCTGCTTAGTGCTATTTGCAAAATATCACTGCAGGTTGTTGTTGTTTTTTTTTTTTAACTCTAAAATCTCTCAAAATATGAGATAGGACTACTTGATAATTGCGTTTTAGGAAAATAATTGCCACCACTATTATTAAACCAACTCCCTCTATATAGGTTCACACCAGTTGTAAATAGTAGTCTAATTCCATTTATCTGAAATGTAAAAGAAGTGTTTCTCTTAGAATTAAAGAAATGTACTAAGACTCACCTAAGTGCTAGACATATATCCACAATATTAAATGAAGGTGAATCATTTACCACACAAGCATGTAAAAGTGGTGAGCCCACAACCAGGACAGGAACAAACAATGCCTCCTGGCAAGTTTCACTGAGACTTGAAAGATGAATTATCATAAGGTAAGAGTTTAAAAGGTTGAACTAGGACAGAAAACCCTGCTGAGAGATGAAGAATTCTCAAAGAAACTGCACGTGCAAATCTTCTGACACAGGCAAAAATGTGGAACACTTAAAAAACAGAATGCAATCCAATGGGGCTGAGCAGAGAAAGTGATGGAGAGGAATTTATGCAATGAGACCAGGGAACTAGATCCAGAAAGAAACATATGGGGGCCTTGTGGGCTTTGTTAAATATTTTGGTGTTTACTATAATGCCATTTGGAAACTATTAGATGGATTCAGCAGAAGGAAAGTAAACAACATAAAATTAGAGTAAAGCAGTGTGTTTTCAGACACAGAGCAAAGACTTGGGGACCACCATAATTGGGTGTGAAACTTGGTTCTACCACTTACAGACTCTATGGCCTTGGTCAATTAACTATATTTTTTCATGTCTAACACCTAACACAATAAGTAGCAAAAGAAGTCAGAATTCACACCCAGGTGTGTGTGCATGTGTGTGTGTTCGTGTGTTTATACAGAGCCATAAAAACTATGTCGTTATCTCTGATAGTAATTGTACTGTGAGTGGCATCATTTCAAGTGCAGACCTTAGCCATATAATTCTTTCATTTATTTATTTATTTATTTAGATGGAGTCTTACTCTGTTGCCAGGGCTAGAGTGCAGTGGTGCGACCTTGGCTTACTGCAACCTCTGCTTCCCGGGTTCAAGTGATTCTCCTGCCTCAACCTCCCGAGTAGCTGGGATTACAGGTGCTGCCACTATGCCCAGCTAATTTTTTGTATTTTTAGTAGAGATGGGGTTTCACTATGTTGGCCAGGCTGGTCTTGAACTCCTGACCTCATGATACGCCCACCTCAGCCTCCCAAAGTGCTGGGATTACGGGCGTGAGTCACCACACCCGGCCAGCCGTATAATTCTTAAAGTGTCAGATGCAAGAGTCCACCTTAAGATTTTTGTCAACATGTCTCTTAGAGGAGTGGATAAGTAAAACATAACACAACTACAGATTAATAACAGCAGTGATCTTTTTTGCTCAATGAAGACCTCAGCAATTATGGCTGAAAAAAATTCACTGTAGAATGACTTAGCAAACTACACATGGGTTCTGAGAGTATAAATCTGTATGGCACAGAGTAGGAGGCCTTGAGTAGGTTTCTATCTCTGGAACAAAAATATATAATAAGACTTTCTACATCAATGTTAGCATACCTGTTTCAAAATCAAGACAACAGGCAAATTCAAGGAATGTGGAAAGTATTGAGATGACTAAAGAAGGATGGAAGTAAGATTGAGAACAGACACATTACAAAGCCAATCTTATATACAGGTTTTAATAAGACCAGAGCTTTGGAGGCCAGACACGGTGGCTCACGCCTGTAATCACAGCACTTTGGGAGGCCGAGGCGAGTGGATGACGAGGTCAGGAAATTAAGACCATTCTAGCTAACATGGTGAAACCCCGTCTCTACTAAAAATACAAACAATTAGCACGGCGTGGTGGTGTGCACCTGTAGTCCCAGCTAGTCGGGAGGCTGAGGCAAGAGAACTGCGTGAACCCAGGAGGCGGAGCTTGCAGTGAGCGGAGAACGTGCCCCTGCACTCCGACCTAGGGGACAGAGCGAGACTCCGTCTCAAAAAAAAAAAAAAAAAAAAAAGACTAGAGATTTGGAGCATGTATAGATGGTCACATTTATTACCCTTTTTTCACAGATAGCTGAATACTACTGCCAATATAACAAAATCCACTAATTCTAGAAATTTACACACACGCTTTAACAAATGCTTTATTAATTTATTTGCATAACTTCAAATACATTATTGCTGAGTTTTTCTGCCATGATTATATTATTATATGGTATTAAAAAACCAATGAAGTGGTTTTTTACATTTACAGCATTAAAAAGATAATTTCCCTAATTGAGGTAAATAGCAAAATAGTTTTAGATTGCTTATCATAAAAGCGATGATCAAAATGAAAAGAAAAAGTTATTCCAATCAATTTCAAGCCAAAACTATTGTGTATGTGTGTGTGTGTGTGTGTGTGTGTGTGTGTGTATGTGTAGTAATAATGGTAGTTGTAGTTGCCGTCATAGGAGTAGAGGTTGCTGTTGTAGTAGCATTTATAGAGTTGCATCCTTAACAAGGGTTAAATCAGAGAGAGGATTTGGAGACAGAGGGTAGAGTTACAATTGTACATGGTCTAATTTAACTGCCCTGGATTGGAAAATAATACATCAATTCCCAGTTCAGTAAAGCAAATTTTTTCAACAGCACAGACTCAGAAGATATTTAATTTAATACCTAATTGGAAGCAAATGTCACTGCTTATACTCAAATATATGTCCAAACTTAAAAGAACAATGCCTAGTTCCTAATATACAACCCAACTTTTGTCACCTGAAATGTTTTACTGAATTGTTTGAACCGTGGTGTAAAGGGGGAGTTGCTAAAAAATAGATTAGAGAACTTTATAAGCAGATGTAATAATAGATTAGAGAACTGCATAAGTGTGATCTTTTAGGTTCTCAACTATGAGCTGACTGAAAAGTTATCCAATAAGTAGAATTTAACCTTTAGAAAGAGAGAAAAGGTCTGACTGATTTTCTATATCCTCATGACTGATTTTCTATATCTTCATGGGACATAAATGTTCTTGTGTGTGTGTGTGTGCATGAATATACTTAAAATCACATAAAAAGACTTAACTTTTTATCATGGAACAATAAAAACAATTAATCTTACACGTACCCACAAAATAAACCTTAATCAATGCTTAAAAAATAAGTCTCACAGACCACATTATGTAACTTTACAATTAAACAAGGTAATAATTAATGAAAACTAGAAAAGCAATAAAACAAACAAAAAGTAAACCTATTCAACTATGTATTTGTCCCAAGCCCATAAAAAAACATTTTAGACCCAAAAGTACACCAAATTTTAATTAAAAACAAATAATTTATCTATTAACAACAATAACAATTTCACAAGACCTAAAATGTTCAAAGCAGTACTCAAAGGAAAAAATTACACTATTGAGAAAATTTTATTTGTGAAAGCATACTTTTGTTATTAAGCTAGACACTAAAAGAATTAAGAAATTAAAATAAGTAATATATGATGATAGTAAATAATATAAACAAAGCAGGGATCAACAAAGATGAAGGTTGGAAGTAATCTGCTGTAACAAACTCAAAACATAAATAACCACTAGAATTTATAAGTAAAACCAAAGACCGGCGCTTTGAACAGGATAATAATCAACTGATTGTAAAGAAGAAATGAGAATAATTAATATATATTAAAGAAATCAAGAAATATATTCAAGTAGTGGTATCATTTCAACAGTGATTACTCGGAGGACATAGTGAGTGTTTTTAAGTTTACCGATGCATTGGAAGTTGGAAATGAAATTGTTCAAAGTCTTTGTATTGTCTTAAGTGCTGAGTTTTCAAATGAGAACAACAAATATATCCTCCCTTTGAAAATTGTCAATCTGCTAATTTCATATGGACTAATTTTAAAAAATTATAAGTAATAATTGAAAAGTGGTGTAAAAAGTAATACTTTACTATGAATTGAAAATCAATGATTTAAAATATGTTATTTTAAATTTTAATTTGTCCTACATGTGTTATGCATTTGTTGCTAGTGATGATTATGTTTGTGAGGAAGATAAAAATAATAATTTCAAACACTTTCTAGACACTGATATAATCTAAACTTAAATGTTTATAAATTATATCTATGTTTTATATCTTCTGAATTATACTTAGTTAATTATACACCAATTTATAATAACTTCCTTTACTGGATAAATACAAGTTTTGATTTTTTTGGGTGAATACACTTAAAAGTATTTATATTTATATTATATATTGTTTTCACCCCAAATGTCAACTGAGGTAAATATAAATTATCATGAATATATCATAAATATTTTTTAAGATGCAATGTTTATGATTAATTTGAAACATTTCTCATTGTAGCCTAAAGTAACTTGAATGATTTGACTCTTTTCCCTCCAACTGCTTTTTTTTTTTGAGACCAAGTCTCACGCTGTCATCCAGTCTGGAGTGCAGTGGTATGATCTTGGCTCACTGCAATCTCTGCCTCCTGGGTTCAAGGGATTCTCGTGCCTTGGCCTCCCAAGTAGCTGGAATTACAGGTGTGCACCATTGTGCCCACCTAAATTTTGTATTTTTAGTGCAGACGGGGATTCACCAGGTTGCTGAGGCTGGTTTTGAACTCCTGGGCTCAAGCAATCCACCTGCCCCAGCCTTCAAAAGTGTTGGGATTACAGGCGTGAGCCACCACAACTGCCCTCCAATTGCATTTTGTATTTTCTTGATATTATTCTGTCTTTTCTAATCTTTCAGTAACTCTAATGTTTTGTATAATTTTTCATATCTATCCATTTGCATATTTTTTGGCCTGAAATAATCTCCTGGGACATCGTTGTTGAGTTCATTTTCAATCTTTCCTTACAAGAGAAGACCCAAACCAACAGGCTTTACTTGACCTAGAGATGTACTCTATTGCCTTGCAGTTTGGTTTAGTTTGAATTAACTCCCAACATGTAATTTAAAGTATATCATATACACATTAATATGTCAAATTTGTCTTGAAAAATTCAAATACCTGGCAAAATAGGGCCCTAATACTCATGACATTTTAAAAATCCAAAGCTGATGAGAGTCTCTGTTATGTTTTAGATCTTAATTTCCAGCACTCTAAGTTCCCTTAAGCATCACTGGGTCAGCCATTCATTTACATGATCCATCTGACCTTTGTAAGAATCTGACTCTATGATAATATAGATTTAAATTTCTAATATCACTTCCTCAGTAAAGCTTTGCTTGATCCTTGCGTTGCCTGTGGATCTTATGAGCATTTTCTGATGGGGTTATATGCTATTAATTGTGTGATCATTCACAATAAAAACGAGTATTTTACCTGCTTCAGAATATTGGAAAAAAAAAACCATCTAAAAGATTATATGAAATCTTCATGTTTAGGATGTAAGACAGACATTTCATATTACTTCTTTGCAAATTCGGTACTCTGATTAAAAAATATTCTGTACTGTGCATCACCAAGGGGGGAAATTATAAAGAAGGTAGTTGTCTTAGACCATTTTGTGCTGCTATAACAGAATACCAAAGACTGGGTAACTTGCAATGAACAGTGCATTGTTAGCTCAACGTTCTGGAGAATGGGAAACCCAAGATCAATGAGCTAGCATGTGGCGAGTACCTTCTTGCTGCATCATAACTTGGCAGAAGGCATCTCATGGCAGAAGGACAAAGAGAGGGTGTGAGAGGGCAGGAAAGGGTAAACCCACTCCTGAGATAAGGAATCCACTCCCACTATAAAGATGTTAGTTCATTCATGAGGGTCAAGCCCTCATGACCTAAGCACATCTTAAAGGCCCCACTTCCCAACACCATCACAATGGCAACTGATTTTCAACACTGATTTTGGAAGGGACAAACATTCAAATCGCAGCAATGGTCAACAGGCACTTGGGTAAGACGTGAGGAAAGAAAATCCCTGCATTGTATTTTAGGAAAGCCTTAAAATGAATAGAAAAGGTGTTTTCTCCTTGTTGTATGTATAATATTAGCAATTAAATGCTTGTTATATTGTTATATGTTATTTCCAAGATTAAATGTGGTGTAGTACTGATGGTGAAACATGAATTGGATGCCTAGTTTACCTATTTTTTTATTTTTCAGTATTTAAATAGAAACACATCCTAAGAGCACAAAACATATCAGCATAGGTAGATCCTGAAAACATAAAGTTAGGAAACCGTGAATACTGTAGAACATATGGACATTAAAAGAACCTCATATGCTTTATATAGCTATTAGGTAAATATGGAATAAAATATTAGTACTTGATAGCAGTTGAAATTGGTCCAAGGGAGGAAGGGAAATAGGACAGGTGTCTTGGTCAGTTTGGACTGCTATACCAAATTACCATAGACCAAATTGTGAAACAACAAACGTTTATTTCTCACAGTGCTGGAAACTAGGACCTCCAAGATCAAGTTTCTGGCAGATCTGGTGTCTGGTGAGGGTCTGCTTCCCGGATGGCCATCTTCTCACTGTATCCGCACATGGCAAAGAGTAGAGACAGAGAGGAGGCAAGTGCTCTCATATCTCTTCTTATCCCAGGAGCTTAATCCTATTCATCAGGGCTTCACCCTCATGACCCAATCATCTCCCAAGACCCATCTCCTAGTACTATCACATTAGAGATTATGTTTCAATACTTGAACTTTAGAAGGGAAAAACATTTAGTCAACAACATGAGAATATAAATGCATGTTTATTGGTAAAATTAGATAACTTAAAAACTAATGCAATTTAATATGACATAATTTTAACAATTAACAATTTGGGATTGTCAGTATATGTATTTTTTTTCCTCCATACATTTCTGTATGTAAAAATTACTTTTATTCTATATAACTACAACTTTAAGATACTCTTACCACATACACACAGAAGAAAGGCAACTATGTGAGAGAAAGAGATAATTTGTTTGAAGTAATCACTTCACTGTGGATATCTATATCAAAACGTCATGTTGCACATTTTAAATTTATACAATAAAAAAACTAAAAAAAAATGCAATCACTTTCTTTCATAAGAGAAAGGAATTCTTTGAATGTACCTTGAAAGAAAAAAATTTTTAAATTTTCTTGAAGCTAATTCTCTTTTTCATTAAGAATAAATGAGCCAAATTTTTAAAAGTTCTATAATCTAAACATATATTGAAGAATAATTCTGAAAAAGGACTTCCTGATTCAAACAAAACCCATTGTATTTAAATTGTTTCAATATTCCCTGCAAAAATAAATATAAAATAGATATAGTCAAAATAAACATTATATATTGTTTAGAATAACATTTCTAGTTTAACATTTCATTTTTTAATTTAGTAGGTGAAATAGTATGTAGAAACATGTTGGAAGAGGCAGGTAACTTTGGGATTTTAGAGGCAAGTAGTGGAGAAAATAGCATTAAGAAAATGTTATATGGGGTGGAGTTGGGAAGTGAGGTGAGGGCTAAGAAACTGCATATTGGGTACCATGTACACTGCTCAGGTGATAGGTACACTAAAATTTCAGACTTCACAACTGTTCAATTCATCCATGTCACCAAAAACTGCTTTTCCTCATAAAGCTACTGAAATTAAAATAAAAGATAATGTTATAAAGATTCAGGTAATCAAGGATTACCTGAATACCCAACCATATGGTGGACCCTCTGACAAACTCTGAAGTTTACAGAGAAATGACAAGAGTATATTGAATGTAAATGACACTTGATTTTTACATCATCTACACAGTTCTTAGAAATATGTGGAAGCCATTTATATAAAAGTATCAAATTTCTTTCTTTTCCATCTTTCTTATTTTATAAGTTCATTGAAGCTATCAAACTTACTAGAGTTTATAAATACATTTAAAATATAGTTTATTTTTTTAATTTTTATGTAGCTTCTCTGTTTTCAACATTTTAAAATGAATTCATACATGATCATGGTAATACAACAATGTAATGTAACATCATGCTTGATAGAAACTCTATAAACAATTACATTTGTTCTTGTTGTTTTTAATATTTTCAGTTAAAACAGTAGGAGGACATCATAGTTCTTCTGAAACACTCCTTTCATTAACCCTCATTTTCTTCAGTCATTCTTTCTCCCTGTGAAGTGTTCCTGTTTATTGCTCTTAACCTTCACTAAGCAGTGAGTTTATTGTGCCACGTGGCATACCTTGTTCTGTATGGATCTGTTTTGTTTGCTGACTCAGAAAATGTAGTTGATCTACTAAGGAAAAAAATCAATTTCTGTATCATCTGCACTCTCATCTTACTTTGTTGATGCCTCCATTGCAGGGACTTACACAGTGTCTGTTATGTTGTACTTATCTGTGTATGCATTGCCTTCATTCAAGTGGATTGTAAAATTCATGAGAACTATGTTCACAAGAATTGGAGGTGTTTTCACCCAAACTTCTCAATTTGTAAATTTGATTTTGCTGAATGTGTATGTGATTATCTGAACAATATTGATTTGTGTCTATATTTCCTGAGTTGTGATGCCAATGAATACTTTCATAATGGTAATATTATTTTAACTCTTACCTGAACTTAACTGAGTCTCTCGAACACTGGAAATAAAATTAATAAAGCCAGATATTTCATTCACCTCAATTTATGTTATATAGGAAGGCTTTGTCATGTACTTAGATTTAAGGAAGACTTCTGAATGATGATGCTACCAGATAAAACACTAAAGTGGTCCTTAAATTGCAATAATAGCCTTTGTAAAAAAGAGCAATGAACAACAACAAGCACATGAAAGAACTTTGTAAAATGGAAAATGCAAAACCACTTATAGAGGCTATTATCACACTTTTTTTTTCTGTTTATTCTGTTCAGAAATACTCATCTATTCTAATGTTTGCAAATATGGAGTAGTCATATGTTTTCAATGAATTTTTCAATTCTACTGGCAATTTCTGGCTCCAAAATATGTATTGATGGTTTTGGTTGTAGTACCTGAAACTCCCACGTTACACTGTTCATTAGATGCAGATTTTGAAGACCTATGAAAAAAATAAAAAAGAAGAAAAATGGAAAGAGAAAGAAAAAGATGCTAAAATCGAGTTAACACAGAAAACCTTTAATGTTGGCAGCGATAATTTAAGAAATGAAGAACTATGAGAAAATGCAAAATACAAATATAAATATAAAGGAGAGAGAGAAAGAATCTATTAGTTGACTAGTGGAAAAAATCCTGAAATACACTAAGCAAATGTTGTAGCAGACAGGACACATAAATGTGGGAAACTTAAGAAAGAGCCTTGAGGAAAGAGAGTGGCCTGATGATCGCAGGCTACTAACATGGAGGAAGAGGCCGGGTAAGGTATCAAGTTTTTGAGGATGAGAAGAAAGTTGTAGGCTTACTAAAAAACACTTTATCCCCGTAACCCTACATAAGACTTGTGTGATCTTCTTGTTGGGTTTAATTGGGTGAAAAAGTAAATATTGGAAAAAGAAGTAAAATCATAATGGCATTTATATCCACCATCAATTCTTAAAAATAATTTAAAGTAAATGTTCAAGTTTTGTAGTAAAAATAAATGGTTGCATATTCTACTGATAACAATTTGATAAATAATCGCTGATCTTAATCAGAGAAAATAGCTAAGAGTTGTAATAATTAATAATTAATCCAGACTTTAAATATACTAAAATTTATAATCAAAACCTCTTTTTATAAATGACTGCCTGGCTAACTATTGCCATAGGAATGAGATGTGAACAAAATATAATTATTTCGTAAAGTTTTGTCTCACCTATTAGTTTTGGTAATTATATATTTTTAGGTGATAATGTGTGGCTTTTTTTTCAGTTGGTATGTGAATTAAAGTGAATTGACATAGTTGATAGATTATCAAACAAATTCAACTCCATAGACTTTCCTGAATCCAATTGGAACAGACATGTTAATGATTTCTTGTTAAACACATATCACTCTCTTTGCTATGACATTTTATTATTCATTGTCTAATTAGGCAATACATATAGCCACAGAGAAGAACAATTGTTCCTTTATTAATTCAAATGAGTTTCATGCTCAAAGAGATCTAAAATCTTGTGTGAGTACACCCCTCTTTTTAGGGCATGTAATAGAACGAATTACTCTTTGGGAAATTTAGTTTATATTTAGGCTATACAAGAGTACTTTCACTATCTTTTGTAATTTCATAAAAATTAAAATATGTTTAAATATGTAAGTAAATTATTGTGTTTTATTTGAAGTAATTGAAATATTTTCTGTCATCAACAAAACATTTGAAAGTTAGTAATCATTTGATGCTTGGTAGGATGCATTTTAAATTAAACTTGTGCTTATACATATATATTATATATTATTTATATTTATATAAGATACTCAATTCTTGTGATTATGTGTGGTGAAACTCACCAAGTGTAGTGAGTGCATATGTAGTATAAACAGTAATAACTGAAGTGGATATTTGAATCAACCATCTGTGGCTTATGGAAACCACTTTCCAACACATTCCTTTTAGCACTAAAAAGAGTGAGGGAACTATCAAATTGCCCACATCCACCCAAAATAATAGTATGCAATGTTGTGTTTAAGATTTCATCTTTCAAATGTTATTTGACCAGTGATACTTGACACAGTGTATGGTACTTCTAAAATGTCCAGAGTGGGGAGAAGATATATCAAACATACAAAATGTACCACCTGAGGACTGAATGACAGTTACCTTCTTACAACTTCAGACTGGTTTCCCCTAACCATAAAATTTATAAACGTTAAAAAGTGCATTGATGACTAAAGAGTGAGTCATAGCTCAGATGAGTAGACAGTGAATAAGGGAAGACTGATAAAGCTACTTTGCATCCCAGGAAGCACTGTCCCTACAAATAACAGGAAGTGAACCAGAGAAAGGAAGAGGCTTAGCAGCAAGACATAAATGAAATGTAGTCTTTGTTATGGTTACCACCTATTCTCAGTGTCTAAGAGCTAGGTCATGAGAGGAAGAGAATACACATGGGCCGAGTCAAGCATCGGGACGCCTGCATCTGTGTGTGAGACAGGGAAGCCATCAATAGCAAGCTCTCAGAGAGAAATTCCAAGAACAAACTGAAAGAGGGCACATTTTTCCTCGCTCACTTTGGATCTAATAAATTCTCTTTACTTAAAAACATAAAGACATTAAAATAAACAGGAGATTTTTCAGAGGTCACTGTTAAACAAATGAAAGGGACAACTTTTTAAAAATTCAGGACAAAGAAAGTAGAGAGAATGTAAGTTGCAATGACTTACTCCAAGGTGTCATCATACAAAGGCTACAAAAAAAAGTAAAATAAAATATAATAAAGCAATTAATTGACAGAAAGCAGATCAGGAGTTTCTTGGGAGAGGAAAGGGGATGCAAGTGTAAGAGGAAGAGATTATGACTGTAGGAGCTTGAGGAAACTTGTGAGGGAAATTGATGTATTTGATACCTTGATAGAGTTGACTGATCCACTCTAGTATGCATTTATCACATTGTACACTTTACACGTGCAGATTACTGTATGTCAATTATATTTCAATAAGGCTGGGAGAAAGTTAAAAACAAACAAATAGAATAGCTATCCCTTGAAGAGAATGTCCAGAGAAGCCAATCTAGAGACCATTCTGAAGGGTATGTGTGGTGGAAACAGTTCAGAAACTGATAAAAGGGAGAGACGGGAATTGATTTGGGTGTATCCAAGTCTAACGTTTATAGTGACTGATAAATACAAATTCATTATACCGACATTTCCACTCTCTCAATTCATGCTTCACTTTTACATTTGGTCTTGGTCTTGACAAACATTCATTCTTCTTCTCAAGGGGCACAGATGGGAAGAGAAGGAGCCCAAACTCTATTTTGAGACAATGATCATCCAAGCCCCCAGTTTCATGGCCTTAGTGGAGATAGGCTGGATTGCTGAAATGTAGTGTGGTAAATAGAAAAAATCAAAGACAGTTATTTCTACATTTAAGTCATTATATATCCACTTGCAATTGTTGAACTTGGGTAAGTTATTTATCCTTTTACCATTTTGTAAGTATGGTTCTGTGTTAGTCTGTCCAGGCTGCTATAACAAAGTATCATAAACTAGAGAGCTTATAAACAAACATTTATTTCTCTCAGTTCTGGAGGCTGCAATGTCCAAGGTTAAGGTACTGACAGATTTGGTGTTTGACGAGGGCCTGTCACTCGTAGACAGTGTCTTCTGGCTACATCCTTGTGTAGTAGAAGGACTTTTTTTATAAGGCAGTATTTCCCTCATAAAATAGTAAGTTCCCAAAGTCCTACATCTTAAGACCATCATCTTGCAGATTAGGATTTTAACATAAGAATTTTGTGAGGACCCTGGCATTCCAACAAGAGCAATATCCTTCTACCTAGGAGAGCTTATTTGTGAAGATGGAATGCTAACAGATATGTAGAAATGTATGGAACAAATTGGCAATCAAATTATTTGCTCTTTTCCCTTCTAGCATTTGTTTTGAAATAAAAATATCACAAATGGCAAGCCCTTATACAAAGGAAGGAATGCATATTAAGATTATCCATTCTTCATATGAAATGAAAGTAGTTATTAATGCATGTTAGGGCATGATAACAACCATGATAGCTGAATATGATTACCAAGAAAGAAATTATAGAGACATAAATTTTCTCTAATGAAATAATGTACTTGAATTGGGAATTAAAGCCAAATAACCATACCAATATACATGAATAATCTTTATAGCAGGGTTTATCCGTACACAGTTTTGACATGAGAGTACAGTTTCCAATGCATCATAAATTTACTGCTTGAAGTTGATTAATTATAAAGATAAATTTTATACTAAGTGAAAACTCTGTACTTAAAAACTATACAATTTTAACTTAAAAAGACAAAATAATGTTCATCATGAAGAAGTGTGGTGCGTTCAAGTCCGGAAGACCACGGGGATTCATTTCATATAATGGATATTTTATAGACAATTTTATTTTCTTTCAATTGCTTTATGGGAGAGATTTCATTTTTCATTTCCCTTCATGTCACTTAGACAGAAAGTCTTTAAATGAATATGTAATGGTTTCTGATTAATATTTTAAAGCTCTAAATATTTTAACAATTCTGACAGAGCTATAAAATAACTTCTAATTATGTTAACATGTAAAGGAAAGGGAAAAGGTAATGGAGGAAAGGACATAATATTTAATACATTGTAGGCCTATGTATTCAAATTACAATAAGAAATCACTTAAATAATGTCATATGATACCCTGAAAAATGACAATAACTGGTAGTATACTGCAAAACAATCACTGTGTGATAAATGTTCTTCTAATTGGATAAAAATATCCAAGCTTAGTACTGGTATAGTAACAAGTGCTGATGTTATTTGGCCTGCACATCATTCAACAAACGAAAATATTCTCTGTATATTTGTCATTGAATGAAATATCTGTAGAATGAGTAAGAACGATCTATCTGATTTAAACTATATAGAAGTTAATTAGCATTTACTAAAAATTACCAAGCATTTCAAATAATAACTAGTTTTAATTATTAATAATTATAAAATATTCATGGATATTTGAGCCATTAGAACAATTGTAGGGACATACCAAGTAATATTTGTATTTCCAAGAATCAGTGTAACGAAGTGATTAAGATCATGGAATTTCAGCCAAATTCCAATGTTCAAATTTACTTCTGTGAATTCTGACTTTAAAAGAGAAGGCACTAAAACTTTTTGTATCCTGCTTTCTTTTCTCTAGCATAAAGATAAAAATGTGTACCTACCTGATAGGAAGTGTTGGGAGGATCATACTAATAAATACATAAAAGGAAACAATTAAGTCAACACCAAGTATAGATAAAGATTAACTCCTTTTTTGATAGTACAGCTATTACCCCTGGGTTTGGGGCCAAATAAGATAAACAGTACAGTAGATGGATTTGGAAAATAATAAGTGACTTATTAATTTTCTCAATGATTGAAGCAAACTGAGAGGTGAGACAAGATGGATTTAATTTTGATCCTCTATGTATAAAAGTTACTTGTACCTAGCACTGTGGTCACAAAATCTGTCTATGATTACAAAATGGAAGCTGGTGATTTTATTACGAGATTCATGTAGGAATTTAGTTTGTAGAAAATGAAATAGTTAATACATGCCAGTTAGTAAATAATCATTGCTCTCATTCTTCCCTGGGAATGTTAAAAAGATTAGTGAGGAAACTTACGTTAACTAAAAGAAATACTTTCATCAGTAGAATTCATACTTGATTTTTCAGTACTCCTGTGTCAACCACATTATAAAGAAAACATGAATCAATGTTCATTTTAGTTTAGCAGGATAACTTATATATAATATATATATAAAATGCATGATAAACTGCATTATATAAATGTTTTGGTCAGACGAACAAATACAAAATGCAAATTATGAAGAGTTAAAATAGCTAACATCTATTTTTCTCATTTTTCATTTAGGTTAATATATTTCCAGTGAATTACTGTATTACAAAATTTCAAATATTATTATTAATATTTATTCATAAATATGAGAAATATTTTCTGGAAATAAATTTATTATTATATAGTTAGTTTTCACATTTGTTTCTGCTGTGCTTCTTTAAAAAAAACTAAACAAACAAAACAACCACAAAATAGGAAATAAAAATTCTTCCTGAGTGTTAAAATAAGTAAAAATAGAATTTTCATTACAGCTATAATTTTCAGAATTAATTTTAGCACTACTAAAACAGTGTATCTAATTTGAAATACAATGAAAATTATGTAAATAATTTAAAATATTCTAATATCAAAACTAAAAAATGGTAAAAGGAAACCAATTAAATAAATTTGGTAACAGAGTGTACTAAATAATATATCCAAAGGTTATGGCTTCAGCAAGAACTTTATATTAAAATTACTAATAAAATGTTTTACATTCATTTATTGATACTGCCTCTGAAATCTGATGTGTATTTTGCACTCAATGTCACATTTTAATTCAGAGGAGCCACATTTCAAACGCTCAGTAACCACATTTGGCTACCAGATTGAAGAGTTCAGTACTAAAAGAACAGAAAAGAGTCCATGTTTACTAATGCAAAGTATATTTTTTATTTCTTCATAAAATACACAGCCCCTATTTTTGCCAATCTCTCATTCTTAGAATTCCTCCCAGCTCCTTCCTCAGAGCCTCAAAGCTGCTCTCAACTCTTTCATCTAGACAAATCATATGAGTCATGTTTTTTCAAGTCAGTCTTGCCAAGTATAGTGGTTTCTATTCATAGCTGAAAATATTCAAAGCAGAAATTAAAGGGACCCGAGTGATCATCTTATTGGCTCCTCTTATTTTTAAAGGACAAGTCTAAGGACCACGTAGAGTACATGAAATAGTCTACGTCATTGTGCAGTGAGTACTAGAAACAAAATAAAAACACAAACAGTATGAGTGCTGGTCTAGTGCCCTTATCAGTACATAAGCAAACTGCTATTCATTAATAACAATCCACTTGTCTGTTTTTCCTGATTGCCTCTAGTATAATCATTTCCTATTCTTACTGAAACTTGAAACTGCCTTCAACAGTTTTTCTAAAACCTACCACACTACTTAAAGCTGGCAGCCACTCAAAGCAACCCTTCTCTAGAACTCCATAAGATTCATTGTATTTGAAAATAGCATGTATAGTCAATATATGAATGATTTAAACTTGTATTGTTTTTATCTCATTTTAATGAGCAAATATTTATTGGAGTGTTAACTGTTATTACTAAGATACTGTGTGTGGTAGTTCGATGAATATACAAAGGAGTAAAACACAGTTTCAGTCCTCCAGGAAATTGTAGTCTACTAATAAAGAACATGTTGTAATATAAGAGAAAAAAAGTAAAACTTTAGCACCTAGGTTATTAATATATCCTGGTAAATACAAGATTGGAGAGAACTTGCTTAATGTAAATCACGTGAAATAGGGTTTTCAGATTTAAGAAATAAAAATACAGAATGTCAAATTAAATTTGATTTTTAGATAAAAAATAAGACTTTTAGTATAAGAATATGCCATGCAATATCTGGGACATGCTCATATAAAGATTATTGTTTTTATAAAACTCAAGTTCAACTGGGCATTCTGTATATTATCTGGCAAATCTATGTAAAAAACACTTAGACGGTTGAATTGACTACAATTTCTAATTATTTTATGGCTGCTAAAAATCATTCAAAATTAATTCAGAGAAGGCTGCCCATTTGTCAGACTTGTGCCGGGTATTTCTCAGTTCTTAATGTGATGCATTAAGAATTATCAATATGGCATTTAGGATGACACTAATTTGAAAATGACTTCACGCAAATTATGTTGAAGGAATTATAGAGATAATTTTGAAAAGGAATGACCATTATTTCAACATCTGAAAGGCTGTAATGTAGAAAGGGAGTTTATTTTATAACTTCCTATGTTTTACAAAAGAAAATCACAGAGATTTATAAGTAATTTTTATAGTTCTTGATAAAGGTGGATAACCATGACATTTCAAATCACTTCTCACTGATTATTTTCTTCCTCAAGTTGATTAGTTTTTCTCTATTATTTTAAATATAATTCAGATTTATATAATAACAAATGACATTTATCAAAATTATATGGATTATTTTCCATGTGATATAAGAATTTTGGAACAATTATTTTGCTATGAAATTATTAGATGTTACATATTTGTTAAATTTTAATAAGTTTAATATACATTTCTAAGTAAACCTTAAATTAATATAATAAAATTAATAAATTTCAAAGTCAACTTTAAGTTCCCTCTGCACATAAATATTCAAGTTAATTTCATCTAAAAATAGAGCAAATTTTGTCATGTCGGATAGCTTTGTAACAAAAGTTAATGAAACTACTGTGAAAAATATACTGCAAGCATATCAATTTATTTTAAATAAAAGCATCCAAGAAAAAATAATTTTTCTGGGAAACATTAATCTAAGGTAATTATATCACATTTGGTGACAGCCATTATTCAATATTTAGGAAAACACAATTTGTATAAGAATATATCAGATCATTTCTTGAATGTGCACTTCTACAGTGAGTTGTTTCTCTGGAGTATATTGTCTATTGACCAGGCAGCTGACACTATTCTAATGAGTGATAGGGTCTTTGTCATTCTTTCTTTAAAAAGTGGTTTATGAGAACAGAATGCCATCTGTGGAAATGGAACAGAAAAAGGTGGCTCCATACACTTGTACTGTAGTGAACAATGAAAGTGAGCCAATTACCTCTGAATTTGATCAATTTTAATTCAGGTTTCTGGTTTCCACAATGATGCAGATGGTTCTTTCCGAAATACAAACCTGATGTCACTTCAATACACCAAACAATTTAATGAATTTTAATGAATTATTTTCAGCTTGAAACCAAAGCTTATTAGCACATTATTTATCTAATTCCAATACATTCTTATCTCTTGTAATCTCCCCGGTGCCTCATTTATACACAATGAACACTCTAGAGTGCCCTGACTATGCTTGTAAAGATGCTTACAATTTTGTCTAGAATTTCCTTTCATCCTTTCTTTGTCCCAAACTCTCATTAAATCTTTGGAGTGTTACACAGAGGTCACCTTTATGTATCCATCCACTTAGTCACTCATTCAGCAAATATTAGGAGTATTGTATGTACAAAAAATAGGTGTTGTATAGGTTGAAGAGACAAGGCAAAGCCATCGATATCATAAAACTTACATGGTAATAGAAACATATAGACAATCAAAAATTAAATATGTCAAGTTCTAGGATGGAAAAATCAAGATGAGGGATTATGGATAGAGTAAGAGGTATTTCATACAATTAAGCAAGGATGATCTTTCTGATGAGATGACTTTTGTGCAGCAAACTGAATAAGGTGGGAGAACAGATAAGTGCACTTCTTGGTAAAAGCATCAGAGAGCAGTCAGTGCAAAGATATGGAAAATGCTTGACATGTTTAAGGAATAGGAAAGAAGCAAACACGACTGGGGTGGAGTGAGCAATGGGACGGAAGTCAGAGAGGAAAGAAGAGATCACTAGGGATGGCCATGGTAAAACATTTCCCAACATTATCAAACCAGCCTTCTCCAACTGTTGGAGTCTAACTTCAGGCAAGATATACCAAGTAATAGAATGCCTTGTCTTTTGTCCCCAAGAGGAGATGGTGCTCTTCTGCAGGTCATGGACTCTTCCTCCTACTACACACTCAACTTTTAACTGCCATCTTATATTGCATATCTTGCCACTACAACCATGCCCTTCATTTGCTGAACATTCATTAGTAAAGCAGGATTATCTGCAAGGCATTTTTGTGAGTCTGTGGAAAGACAGGAGTGTTTCTGATTTTTTTCTTAAGAATATTTATAATTAGTATTTTAATGAGATACTCTTTAAAGAAAATTGTGCTTAGTTTCATGTGAGTGGTGGACATAAAATGCTATGGAAACTTAAGTCAGGAGATTGACCCCTTGAACTGACTTGCAAAGCAGGTGCAGAGAGAAGTAACAGTGTAGGGAGTGGAACCAGGAAGGCATGGAGGTAGAAATGGCTCTTTTAAACCAAAAAGGTTTGCATAGGTAGTTATCGTAGAGAGAGAGTGAAACACCCTGAATGGATTGTAAAATCCTGGAAGTCGTGAAATGTATTTTATATGTTATTCCAATTGTGAACAGACAATATCTCATCCAAAATATTAATTTGTACTCCTTTTACACCAGCCGGCTCCCCTCCCTACAAATAATTCACTAGCTAGCTGTCAAAATTCTATGTAAAATAGAATTCATGTCATGTCACTCCTTCCCATAATTAAAACCTTCTGTTGGTTCCCCTTTACACTCCAATAAAAGCCCAGGATTCTTCACTGAGTTTTCAGATTCTCCATGACCCAGCCCACGCCTACCAACTAGACTCTTTTAATTTCCATCACTCTTTTTTTCAACCATCATGTTTCTGCTAAACTGGCTTTCTTTGTTTTCATTAACTTAACCAAGCTTTGGGGAAATGCATGGCCTATTCAGTAAATGTAAATTTCTCCTTTCCCAAGGATGTTCTTTTCCTTTATATTTTTAGGCCAAATTCTTTTTCTTTTTCATATTTCTGATTAAATATTACCCCTTGAGAGAGTTCTTTACAACAATCAAAATCAACCACCTAGTCAATTTCTGCCTATACCGTGTTTTAATTTTCTACATGGTAGCTTTAACTATTTGATTTTTGTCTTCTGTTGTTGCTTTTATTCACACTTTGTAACAGAAGCAGCAAGAGAGCAAGAAATACTGTTATTGATAATCACTCTTTTCTCTTTAGCTGGCATAGGGTCTACCGCATAGAAAACATTCAATTATATTTGTAGAGTAAATAAGCAAGTGTCAGATACATGAACGAATTGCATGGCACATAACAGTTAACAGGAAAGAGACAGAAAAGCATTGGTATGAAGTTGAGAATTTATAAAATCCTCATACGAAATGAGTATAATTAAGGATAAATGACTGGAAAAAAAAATCACTGGAAAACCAAAATGGTAAGTGAGGGTGGGCTCATGGGGAATTGTAAATAAGAGACTCATTTTAACTTCAGGTTATGAAGGTAGGTTATGATGAATACTATTTTTGTTGTTGTCCTTACCTCTTTCATTGTTGATTTGAAGCAGTTTGCTAAACTCTGTAGGCAGAAAACTGAAAGAATGTACCTGTGAAAGACTTTGGCCAATATTCTGGAGCAGTGATTCTGACATTATCCTTCAGCTGATTAGGAAAGATTCTTTGAATAAGGAAATATTTTCATATATCCCCAATGCTAATTTAAGAGGCTGGGAAAAGAGGCCTGTTGAGACCTATGGTGAAATGAAAAAGAAATCTATTTTTTTCTTGTAAGTTCATTTTCACACGTTCTTTGTTATGTTTTAAAATCCACTGCACATTTCTAATTATAGAGTAATCTTTTCCAGTTCTGAAAATTTCACCTACTATTGTCTATCTTATGTGAGGCTTTGATCCTCTAAAAATACTAAAATCAGTAGGAGAAAAATCCGTAAAATTATTACCTAATAAGTCATGAACTGTTATAACTGTGAAACCAGCCTCTTTTCTTTTTTTTTTTTTTTTTTGATTCTTTAATTCCAGCATCTGTTTTATAAGTGATAGGTTTATATGCATACTTGAAAACTGTTAAATGTGAATGTTTGTGAAGTTTTACAAGTGATCCATGGTTAAGCCTGTTAGGAAAAAGTGGATCTCCTGTTGAGAGATAACAGAAAGAAAGATATCTGGCCTGCACAGTGACTCAGCGTCTGTAATTCCTGCACTTTGGGAGGCCAAGGCTGGTGGATCACTTGAGGTCAGGAATTTGAGACCAGCATGGCCAATGTGGTGAAACCTTCTCTCTACTGAAAACACAAAAGGTAGCCGGGCGTGGTGGCAGGCACCTTTAATCCCAGCTACTCGGGAGGCTGAGGCAGGAAAATGGCATGAACCCTGGAGATGGAGGTTGCAGTGAGCCAAGAACGCACCATTGCATTCCAGACTGGGCTACATAGTGTGAATCCATCAGAAGAAGAAGAAGAAGGAAGAAGAAGCAGGAAGAAGAAGGAAGAAGAAGGAAAGAAGAAAGAGAAAGAAGAAGTAGTGACCCAGGAATATTTCAAGAAACGAACTTGACAGAGATTGATGTTGGGAAAATTGGAGATTTGAAAAGTTATGGCATATGAAGGATGTAGTACGTTTACACATGGTGTAAAAATGGGTGACAATTAATACTTAAATATGTTTGTACCTACAATGTGAGGAAGGCAGCAGTTTAGAATCTGAAATATTATTTACGTATCATTTTTGCTTATGATATGGAGACTACAATCAGCGTAACAGTGATCCATAAATCTAAGACTAGGTATGGGAAATAGGTAGTTTGACTGGATAGGGACAAATTTCAGTACCCATAAAGGCTACAGAGATGGGAACTAGAGAAAAGCAAATTTATGGTTTAGGTCAATATCAGAAGAGTTTAGGAAATGTTGTGACTAATTGTCTTGAGGTTCAATAATACGCCTGGGCTTGATGCGAATCAGAAAACCACGAGGAAGACCTATCATATTGCCCAAGTTACTAGATGCCAACTCCAAATCTCTATCTTTATAAACTGCTGTCAGTGTGTATACTGATGTAGGCTGGTATATACTTGCTGAATATTAGTCTGGCAATAGGTATTAGAACTTCAAAAATAGATGTGCTTTTTGATGCAGTAATTCCACATTCTGGAATGTGCTCTTTATTTCAGTCCACTACTAGAATGTAGAACATAAGATTTAAGGAATCATTGCCTATCTAAATAATGGATAAATATTGTTCTGTGATCATTAAGTATTATAGAATTAATAGAAATCAAATTTATATGTATAGAAAGTTTATTATGTATTAAGCAATAATGTCAGTGAAAATTAATCAAAATAAAATATAATAAAAGTTGTCTTTTGAAATTTGATTAATGGAAGAAAATAGTTAAATGGGATATTTTTAATAAGAATGCACAATATATAGATACTGTGTTTTAACTAAAAATTACTTCTTTTAGGACAATGTTCATTGGTTTGTGTGCTCCATTTTTTAAGTTTAAACTACACAAGCAATGCAAAGCCTGATTTCCAGTTTCAATGTTAATACCTCAAAGTATAAACAAACATTTTAAAGCCATCTATGAAGCCAATCAGGAACATAATCCTATAGACTTATATTACTTTCTCCCATATTTTAATATTCCCTTACAAATGTCTAATTTAGTAGCAATTTTATTGACTAAATTTATAAATATATAACCAGTATTAACAATTTTTTACATTGTCAAGGTATTCTATTTGTATACATAGATTATGAATTTGCTATTTATATAAAATACACAATGGCAAAAAGTATAACTTTTATAGCCAGGTTTGAGAACAAACACAACAAATTTTGGTAAGCATTCAACTGAACTAACAGGAGAAAATAACATAGGTGTAACAGAAGGAAAGCTATTACTAAACAGCTCATTAAGTATGTGTTGCAGAAGCCATACAGAACAAAGTTAATCTAAGCTTTGCTTAAATGTAAGTAAATAGGAAGAGCTCACACTGAAACTGCTGTTCAATCCAGAATTAACATTAGCCTCCTCTGACTCTGAAGATGAGACAATATCATACAATTGATGAAAAACCTTTCTATGCTGCTTACCTTTATGTGATCATGCTTAGAAAATGAAGATTACTGAATACTAGCAAGTAAAACATAATAGTAGACATCTATTATAAGTAAAAGTGGTTGTTCCTACTTTCTTATCATAGTAATAGTCATTTACAAGTAGAATTAATATTTATTGTCCATTTCATGTTTCCAAATATGGGATAATCACAAACTTTAGTTTAAAAAAATTTCTATACAGATTTATTCATGAAAATGTATTAAGGAAGAAGTAGGAGGACTAAAATGAAAGAAATGTGCATCAATTTCTCTTCAAACACAAAAGCTTATTTAACCTTTATGAACCTGTATGAAAAATAGATAACAAAAACTATATATGGCATAGCTAGTAAGGTTAAACATTGTATTATATATAAGAGATGGTTCCAGTAATATGACTCACAAGACACTTGAAATGAGAAAGGTATTATTGATTTTTGAGAGTTCAGCTGTAAAATATATGCATGGTAGAATGGGGAAGTAATGTCGAGTCACCTTAAAGAGATTAAATGCCTCTCTGGTCAGCAAAGTCTTACTGTAATATGATTTAATATCTTCAGAAAGTCAATGTCTTAATGAATCTAATGTATCAAGTAATGCTTCTCACATTTATGTAATGGATTAACCCCCTTAAAAACTCAAAATAACCAAAATAGGAAATAATATTCCAAAAACAATTAATGGGTATTCAGCATCATTATAATTATATTGCCAAATATATCTAAATCTAGGTTTTCTATAAATCAATTATGACTATAGTTTGTATGTTTAAAAACCAGGTGAAAAACAAAACAAAACAAACATGTTAAAAGTTGATTTTTAAAGGATATACAAACAATGCTATATTTGGTCCATCCAAGATGACACAGACTCATTTTACCATGCTCCTCATTTCTAAGTAAACCTATAATCCATAGAAATAACTCAAGAGATAACCAAAGGAGAATTCTGAAAAGTGAAGAGAGGACAGAAAATTGATCAGAGACTCAAATACTGGAGGGACAAAATCAAGGCAAGGCATCTTGAAATATTTTCTACTTTCTGAAGGTTAGTGTGGCCAATGAAAGAAGGTGATGTAGGCCTTCCATTCTCTGACATGTAATCTAGCAACAAAATGTAGTCTAGGTAGCTCATTTCTGTGCTGTACAGGACAGATGTCCTGACAATAACATCAGGCTAGCCTGGCAGAACGAGCAAGGAAGACTGATTGCATGCTTTGCTGACAATAAGCAGCCAGTGAAGCATTCTCTTTTCCTGTCACAGGTAAGACTCCTCTCGTTCAGTGACACTGTACATCCAAGGCATAAGCAAGAATGATCTCCTCTCTGCAAGGGCCCAGATCATAAGAAGTTCTTTGTCTCCCACAGGCAAGGGTGTATCCTGCCACTAAAAGCAACAGCTAGGAAAGCACTTCTCATTTTTGCTTGCTAAAGATTCTTACTCCTCTTAGAAACAATGGCTGGTCTGGTCTGGAGAGGCTTCTGCTCTCTCAACCAGGATGGACAGGGACCAGTAGTAGAAATTACCCAGGTCAAACTAATACAATGGAGACTCTGAAATGTAACAACACCCCACAGAAATA
Source organism: Macaca fascicularis (assembly GCF_037993035.2). NCBI lineage: Eukaryota > Metazoa > Chordata > Mammalia > Primates > Cercopithecidae > Macaca > Macaca fascicularis. The sequence continues at coordinate 19,026,650 of NC_088380.1, forward strand.
GGCCATGACCTGAGTGATAAAACTTAATGGGATGAATGACTGCTGAGATTTTAAAATAAATAGATAGGACTCAAAACTGTAAACATTATAGCTAAAATGTTCAGAGTATAACTGAAAATCATCCATTATACCAAAACCCAGGAACACTAGAACTTGAATTAGAAAAGACAATCAACTGCTGCCAACATTGAGATTAATCAGAGGTTAGAATTATCAGACAAGGTCATTAAAGCAACTACCCTAAAAATTATTCACCAAGATGTTATAGATTCTATTGAAACAAGTGAAAAAAACTAGAAACTTCTTGGAAAAAATATGTTATTTTTATACATTATAGAACTAAAAAATACAAAAACAAAAATTTTCAAAAACTAGAATAAGCAGAGTCTCAGGAATTTCAGAAACCTAGGGGATAATGACAAGGATACAATGTTTGTACTACTAAAATCACAGAAGTAGAAGAGGAAACAAGTAAGTCAGGAAGAGTATTTGGTTGTTTTGTTTTGTTTTGTTTTTTATTTATTTATTATTATTATTATACTTTAAGTTCTAGGGTACATGTGCATAACGTGCAGGTTTGTTACATATGTATACTTATGCCATGTTGGTGTGCTGCACCCATCAACTCGTCAGCACCCATCAACTCGTCATTTACATCAGGTATAACTCCCAATGCAATCCTTCCCCCCTCCCCACTCCCCATGATAGGCCCCGGCGTGTGATGTTCCCCTTCCCGAGTCCAAGTGATCTCATTGTTCAGTTCCCACCTATGAGTGAGAACATGCGGTGTTTGGTTTTCTGTTCTTGTGATAGTTTGCTAAGAATGATGGTTTCCAGCTGCATCCATGTCCCTTCAAAGGACACAAACTCATCCTTTTTTATGGCTGCATAGTATTCCATGGTGTATATGTGCCACATTTTCTTAATCCAGTCACTGGATTAATCTGTCACTGATGGACATTTGGGTTGATTCCAGGTCTTTGCTATTGTGAATAGTGCCGCAATAAACATACGTGTGCATGTGTCTTTATAGCAGCATGATTTATAATCCTTTGGGTATATACCCAGTAATGGGATGGCTGGGTCATATGGTACATCTAGTTCTAGATCCTTGAAGAATCGCCATACTGTTTTCCATAATGGTTGAACTAGTTTACAATCCCACCAACAGTGTAAAAGTGTTACTATTTCTCCACATCCTCTCCAGCACCTGTTGTTTCCTGACTTTTTAATGATTGCCATTCTAACTGGTGTGAGCTGGTATCTCATTGTGGTTTTGATTTGCATTTCTCTGATGGCCAGTATTGATGAGCATTTTTTCATGTGTCTGTTGGCTGTCTGAATGTCTTCTTTTGAGAAATGTCTGTTCATATCCTTTGCCCACTTTTTGATGGGGTTGTTGGTTTTATTCTTGTAAATTTGTTTGAGTTCTTTGTAGGTTCTGGATATTAGCCCTTTGTCAGATGAGTAGATTGCAAAAATTTTCTCCCATTCTGTAGGTTGCCTGTTCACTCTGATGGTAGTTTCTTTTGCTGTGCAGAAGCTCTTTAGTTTAATGAGATCCCATTTGTCAATTTTGGCTTTTGTTGCCGTTGCTTTTGGTGTTTTAGACATGAAGTCTTTGCCCATGCCTATGTCCTGAATGGTACTACCTAGGTTTTCCTCTAGGGTTTTTATGGTATTAGGTCTAACATTTAAGTCTCTAATCCATCTTGAATTAATTTTCGTATAAGGAGTAAGGAGAGGATCCAGTTTCAGCTTTCTACTTATGGCTAGCCAATTTTCCCAGCACCATTTATTAAATAGGGAATCCTTTCTCTGTTTCTTGTTTCTCTCAGGTTTGTCAAAGATCAGATGGCTGTAGATGTGTGGTATTATTTCTGAGGACTCTGTTCTGTTCCATTGGTCTATATCTCTGTTTTGGTACCAGTACCATGCTGTTTTGGTTACTGTAGCCTTGTAGTATAGTTTGAAGTCAGGTAGCGTGATGCCTCCAGCTTTGTTCTTTTGACTTAGGATTGTCTTGGAGATGCGGGCTCTTTTTTGTTTCCATATGAACTTTAAAGCAGTTTTTTCCAATTCTGTGAAGAAACTCATTGGTAGCTTGATGGGGATGGCATTGAATCTATAAATAACCTTGGGCAGTATGGCCATTTTCATGATGTTGATTCTTCCTATCCATGAGCATGATATGTTCTTCCATTTGTTTGTGTCCTCTTTTATTTCACTGAGCAGTGGTTTGTAGTTCTCCTTGAAGAGGTCCTTTACATCCCTTGTAAGTTGGATTCCTAGGTATTTTATTCTCTTTCAAGCAATTGTGAATGGAAGTTAGGGATAATCACTGAAAATATCTCAAATTTGGCACAATACCTAAAATCACAGTTTCAAGAAGCTGAATGGACCCCAAATGAGAATAATCCCCTAAAGTTCACATTGACAAATACCATAATTAAGCTTCTGAAAACTAAAAATCAAAGAAAAAATAGAAAACAACCAAAAAACCCAACATTTTATCTAGAGTTAAATACCAATGTAAGTGGTACTCGAAGGACAGCAGATTTCTCTTTTGGAATTATGGAGATCAGTCAGCAGTGGTAGAGCACTTTTTAAGTGCTAAAAGTAAAGAACTGTCAACCACACATTCTATATGTGTTAAACTATCCTTCAGAAATGAAAGGTAAAAAAATAAATGAAATAAACCTAATTGAATTTGATGTAAACAAACCCACCTTTAAAGAATGGGTAAGGAAGTTCTTCGAACAGAAAAAAAAAAAAAGTTTAAAAAAGGAAGTGTTACATTATCAGAAGGGATGACAAACAATAGAATGAGAAAAACTGAGAGTGCACACAATAGACTATTATCTTCCTTATGAGTTTTCTAAATCATATATAATGATTTAAATCTAAATTGTAACATCATCGGATACCCAAGGTAATTGTATTTGAAAGTTTGTAAGATTAAAGGACATAAATAGAAGTCAGGTTTTCACCTTTCATTTGAAATGGCAAATCCTGATACCAGTAGACTGTAATAAGCCCAATATGTATGTCCTAATGCCAGAGAATTACTAAAAGAACTCTACAAAGATGTTAACTCAAAAACATTATAAGGAGAAAAGAAGGAATCTTAAAAAATTTACAAGCAACCCACAGAAAAGCAAGAAAAGAGAAAGAGAGAAATGAGAAACAGAGGAAAACAGAAAGCAAATGATAAAACAGTATACTTAACTCTTAATGTTGTGATGATTACCATAAGTATAAGTGGTATAAATGCAACACACAAAAAAAAATTAGCAGAAAGGGTTTTTAAAAATTGGCTTTAGTATATATGGTATTTACAAGAAATACTTTAAATTCAATGACATACATAGGCTAAAAATAAATATTAATTCCTAAAATAAGCAAGAATAGCTATATTAATATCAAACAAAGCTATAAAGCTAATGAAGTTTATCAATTTGTTTAAAATAATGATAGTATTATTTAGTAAAACCAATTTGCTTTTGTTAAAGCGTGCTTATAATCAAGCATGCTGTATAACTTAAGTATTCTAAAGCTTATATTCATTTTACAGATTACCACTCCAAATGCCTATAGAATAGAGTAAGTTCATAAAGGAATCCACAGGGTGACAACTGGAGAGCACTTATTCATTCAAATGAAGTAACCAATACTCAGTTCCAACACGTTTCCAAAATGAGAATGAGGGCTAAGAATGAGAATGTTGTTACACAGTTCACACTTTCCGAAAATCTATATTTTATTTGAAAATGTCTGATATCTAGATGTATACAACGAATTATTACTTTTTGCTGTAGATTTATGTGACTCAAGCTAGAGGGAAGGAATATTTTTAACCCATGGTCTACAGATTTACCATTACGCTCTACTTGAACTACTGTCAGCCTTGAAGCTGTTCAGCCTTCATTAGATAACGCTTGCTATATGGAATAAGTCAATTGAATTGTTTTTAACATTGTGTCCAAACTAAATATGTTATATACAATAAATGTAATGAGTTATGTATACATTAAAATTTGCATGGTAACAGTCTAGGTGAACAGAATGAGGTACGTATGTTTTTGTGATATGTGAGTATCTGTTTAGAAGGCTAGATTAGCAGAAAAATTAAAATGCAAATTTAAATATAACCATGGAGAATTTGAATATTCTTGTAACATATTTTTGTATGGCTCTGTAATAAAATTTACTTTGAAATATTTAAACAAATAATGTGTCAATCAGAACATGTGTCATGGAATCTTAGTCAAAAAACCCAGAAAGGTTAAGTGTGATTTTAAAGTTAAGATGATTCTTCATATGAATTCAATAAATTAATCTCTTTGTGAGATTATGTTTAACATTTAATTTATTTAAGCCTATCATTTTATTTCATCCAAACGAGTTAGCAATTGGTTAGAATTTTGATTTCTGTGTAGATTTTTCTAGAGAATATGAAGACATTACTTATGACCATTCGAATGTGTGCTGTGCTTGTAATGGCACTTGTTATCATTGTAGAACTGTGTGGCACAATTTCATTATAAAACTGTATTCTGACTTCAAGTGTCCCACTTGTTCCATGAAAGTATTGTGCCAGCTCCAACTCCAACAATCAAAGCCTTTTTTTATTTGGTCTTTTTAGTTCTCAAAGCCATTATAGCGTAGTTTAAAAGTAAAGATGTGAACTATATTCACTCATGGATCATTCACCAAAAATTTTAGCACAATATTAACTCAATCATAAAAATCAATGTCTTTCAGATATATGTGAAAAATATATAGACACATATATGCTGTTACTTAAGTTGTCAGTCAGTCTTCATTAAAATGTAAGGAAAAAGTAAAACATTGTATTAAATAAAAAGAAGTTCAAAGAATTAAGAAACAGCTGGAATTATCTTTCTGTCTGTATTCCATGGCCAGGTACTTTGATCTTAAGCCATTTGACAGCATATACTGAATATGGTCAAAGTTAGTTTAAAATTCTGAATTCACAATTTATTTTCTGTGTTAACATGAATTTTACACTCAACCTCTTTAAAATGCAGCTATTTCATCTGTAAAATAGGTATAATGAGGATGTATCATCCCTAAAGTTTTAGACAAAGTAAAAGATAATGAGAAAATGAGAAAAAACACATGGCATAGTTCTTTTATATTTTATATACTCAAATTTATATTTTAGATTTAAGTGTTGTTTTATATTTATATTTTACATTTAATTAACATATATTTACATATATGTTTACATGGTTTAAGAATAATAACTCACTTTGATTTTTAAATATTCTGAGTACATAATGTTTCCTATTTTTATTTTAAATTCTCAGTATGTGTCACATCTTATTTTAGTTCACTTTCTTTCTTTTTTTTTTTTTGGCTTTAATAATAAAATCCACTTTATAAAAGTATTGTTTATTTCTGTTTTATCTTGGCTATTCCTTGCATATTGCTTTTTAAATTTTATTTTTATTTGTATTTGTTCTATTTTTATAATCTTAAGAAGACATTTAAGTGCTTTCCTAAGCAAAACCTGGTAAGAATAAAAAAGTATTGAGTTTTTAAAATAAAATATATTAAGTAATTGGCCAGGCCCAAGCTTAAAATAAATATTGAAAGTGACCAAAAAGTCTTTAAAATGTGCTCTACATCAATAAGATATAAAACGTTTTCTACATACATATCATAATAAAACTAATATAATTTGATCTTGTTATAAACCCCAAATATATTAAATTGTTAATATTCTTGTGATTATGAAAAATTTTTATAAAAGCGAAAAACCTAAATGATTTTCTTAAATGTAAGAATAGTATGTGTATTAATAAAATGAAGTTTTAGGGAAACAACTTTAAGCTATAAATCATTATTGTGGTCACAGAGGTGTTGAAAATGATTTTTCTTTATATATTATTTTAATTATAAAATGTTTTTAAAATGTTTTTTACTCTATAATATAAAAAGTTTCCTTTTGAATATATACATAGTGGTTTAGGAGTACGACCCATTCGTGTATGCCTATGGAGTAAATGCTGTCATCTTTATTTTAATATTGTCTTTTCTGAAGTAGCATATTGTTTTATTCTATAGTGCATCTATTAGATACTGCCAAAATTATTTGCAGAACAGATATTCCCACGGGAATTATACTACTTTATTAGAAGGAATTGTCTTTCTGTCTGTATCCTATTCACGACCATTTACTTTGATCTCTAAGTCATTTGATAGCATCTGTTTTTGATGCAGATAAAAAAATCTCAAAGACTTGTGACTTGAAAGAATAGTACAGCTTTAAAAAAGGAACCCATATGATCAGATAGATAGCAATAACAGAAATTTTTCAAATACAAATTCAGATGTATTCAGTGTATAGATTTTAAAAGTATATATCTTTGAAATTAGAAGAGTTAATAAATATCCATTATTTTGAAAATTATAATATATGTTTAGTGTTACAGTTTACAGATAAAATATATTTGATTTTGAGATTATATTGCTTAACTTTAAACATTAAAATTTGCCCCAAACACAGAGACATTCGTCTTTTCTTAGCATAACAAACAAGGGATAAGTTGAGCATGCTTTAATCAATATTATTTATTAATAAAAATTCAGAATGGCCTCACATCATTTCACAAACTCAACTGGTAAAGAAATGGCAAAGCAGTTCAATATGATGTGTACATTCTTAATTATATGTCTTGGGTTTTTATGTCTTCCACTAGGACAACTCACAAGTTATTGATTTACATATGAAGACGTATTTCTAGTTATTCTGTGATCCCTAATTTTAATTGCCTGTCACTCATAAAATCCTCAGTCATTTTTATTTTCTTTAGATACCAATGTGTACAACCTGAGTTATTTTAATACAGATGAAGAGGTACAAAATCTAAAAATACTAGGTATCATTGTGTTTGAATTATGTGAAGCCAAAATATATACACAGAGTTATACATCTCTTCCAACTTTCACAAAATCTTTTCTCCCAAAAACCAAACTTCAGCTATGACAACAGATAAATAGTCTCCTACGCAAACATATAGCAGTTCCACAGTGTCTTTTTTCTTTTGAAACGGAGTTTCACCTTGTCACACAGGCTGGAGTGCAATGGCGTGATCTCGGCTCACTGCAACCTCTGTCTCCCAGGTTCAAACGATTCTCCTGCTCAGCCTCCCAAGTAGCTGGGATTACAGGCACCTGCCACCATGCCCAGCTAATTTTTGTATTTTTAGTAGAGACAGGGTTTCACCGTATTGGCCAGCCTGGTCTTGAACTCCTGACCTCATAAATCCACCCACCTTGGCCTCCCAAAGTGCTGGGATTACAGGTGTGAGCCACTGCTCCTGGCCCCTACCGTGTCTTAATGGTCTGAATACATCTACAGCATAGAGTTTACTAAGGAACAACAACTTTCAATATGGACCTCATACATATTGTGTTGTTTCATGAAGAGATAGATTGGAATTAAGATGCCATTTTTAGTAAATAGTTAAATAAACTGGGAATTTAGGCTAGAGAAGAAAAGATTGGGAGTTTGGATCTGATTGTATTATTTTTCCAATACTTGAGACTTTGTAATCTAGGAGAGATTGCACACTACACCTCTGGCAATTTTCACTCTGGTTCCATCGGAGGCAACCGTCCAACAAAGACTTTTTCAGAGCTGTACTGTAGTGCGTGGCTCTTCCTAGGTAATCCTCTTTCCCTTTGTCCTGGCACAGGTTTCAGACCTGCATTCTGGTCTGAGGCTCCCCTGGTTTATCCTCATTCCCTCTTCCTTTCATTGTTCACAAGAATTTCTTCCAAGAAATCTCTTGCACATCTCACTATATCTTACCTCTTCTTACCAGAGAAACAAAACACACCTGGAGAATAATTCAATAAACGACAATTGAGTGAATGAATGAATGAATGAAAGAAACACTTTGGCTTTCACTTCAAATTGTTTAATGTATTTTAAATCACCTCTGCCTCCCTGTTTCTATTCTGATGAGAGCTACCATCATCTATCACCTGAGTTAATTTAATGACTCCTTAACTGGATTCTCTGCTTCTATGCTTGCCCCATCCTCCCCATCTTAGTCTATTCATTAATAGAGGCAGAAAGTCCTTTAATATTAAACTTATAATATCTCCCCAATTTACCCACAGTGAAAGTCAAGGTCAATAAAAGGGCTATAAAATCTTATATGATCTGCCTTCTTTCACCTCCAACTTATCTCCTGCCGCTTGCCACATGTTTTACTCCACTCCAGTTATCCTGGCCCATTTGCTCTTTCTGGAACATGTCAGATAAGGTATTACCTTAGGTGTCTTACACTGCTGTCTTTTCTGACTGTAACTCCCTTCCTCCAAATAGCCACATGGATGATGCATTTAACTTCTTAAAAAAATTTTTGTTAAAAAGTCACCTTCTCAAATAGGTCAATACAACACAACATAATAAACTTCCACCACTTTACACATTCCTGATTCTCCTGACATTGCTCTAGATTTATCTTATTCCTTGATGTTTTAAAATGTACCTGGGATTTTGTTTTTATTCAGGTGTGATGAGACCAAGATATCAGGAGACAACTGGCATGGAAAAGACACTCTAGTGCAGATCCCAAGAGAAGGATGCACACCACATTACTCAGAGTGACAAGAGGGACCAGGGTTAGTCAGGAGGCAATAAGCACAAGAGAAAGGCATGGGTTGGAGTCTTTATTGTGGTTTTCATGGGAAAGGCATGGCAAGCAGGTTTAAGATTGGCTGGTTTGAATAATTTCAGCAGGCTCTGGGATATAGGGACTGTCTCTAGTAATCTGTTATCAGGACCTGGGACAATTATGGCAGAGGAATATTGTCTTCTGAAGAGTAAGAACCAGATAGAGAAAGTGGTTCAAAATATGGGGTCTGAATCGGTTAGTTTGCATATAAAAACCACTCACTCCTGGTCAAGTTGTTTGCTCTCTCTGAAAACTAGATAACCCTGGGAAGAAGAGAGAGTCCCTCTCCTGGTCTCTAAGGCCCCAAGATAGCAAAGTATAATAATAAAAAAAAAGTATAATAAAATACAGAAAATTGTAAAATGATTAATACATGTGACATTATGATTTTAAATTTTATATAAATTAATTATTATTACCCTATTAATATGAAGCAGGAAAGATAGTCAAAGAAGTAGCCATGTCCTTAGGATGTGGCAACCTGGGTGACCTCACCACCAACACGATAAGCCCCAGCATTCGCATTGTAATCGAGTTCATTCAAGCAAATCTATCTTCAGTAGGAAAATTCTGCATGGAAAGCATGTGCATTTTTATTTTACCTGTCCTCTGACTGACCCTTTGCTCATTATGATAGTAAAAAGCACATGCCTGGGTGAAGATTTAATATGCAAATGAGGCATGTGATGTATGAACAAACCTGTACAGCTACTGTGCATGTTCACCCAGAAGATCACCCAGAACATGCTTACTAATAACACCTCTTCCCACCCCCTTATGAATAATCATATAAACTCCCGTAAAGGGAGTCTCTCTAGGGCCAGTCTTTGCAGTCTCATCCTCACGAGCAGTCCTCCCTCAATCCTCTCTCAGGGTTTACTGTCTATTCTGTGCCTAATTTTAAAAATATTCTTTCTCTTTTGCCATAATATGCTCTATGCTGTATCTCTTTTGCTGTATATCTCCTGTTTAAATTATTTTAAATTAAGAAGACAAGAACCAGGGTTTCACAACAGCCATCAACAAATATAAACTGTATGAAATCAAGGGTATTTGTTTTGTGATATAGTCCAAATACCTGAAATAGTTTTAGCACATAATAATTGCTCAATAAATACATGTCAAATTGTCTTATTAATTTGCAATTTAAAACTTTCTTGATATTTATACTGTTATAATATACATTATTTATTCCTCTACAGTGGATCATTTTATTTACTCAACTAGATAGATTGTCTTAAAATAAAGTTCCAGGCCGGGCGCGGTGGCTCAAGCCTGTAATCCCAGCACTTTGGGAGGCCGAGACGAGTGGATCACGAGGTCAGGAGATCGAGACCATCCTGGCTAACACGGTGAAACCCCGTCTCTACTAAAAAATACAAAAAAAAAAAAAAAAAAAAACTAGCCGGGCGAGGTGGCGGGCGCCTGTAGTCCCAGCTATTCCGGAGGCTGAGGCAGGAGAATGGCGTGAACCCGGGAGGCGGAGCTTGCAGTGAGCTGAGATCCGGCCACTGTACTCCAGCCTGTGCGACAGAGCGAGACTCCGTCTCAAAAAAAAAAAATAAAATAAAAAAATAAAGTTCCAAATCCCATTATATTTGAATAGCTATTCCAGTAAATGTAATTATATGGAGTCTAGTTAAATTGGGTGCAAAACAATTCATGAGCAAATTATAGTACTAAAAGGATTCTTCCTGTTACTATAAATATATAATCATTATTCCACTTTTCTTTCAAGTTGATTGTCTCTCCTGAGGTTTGTGAGACAAATTTACATATTTGTCTTTTATGTTAATCTCTTGAGGTAAACTCTACAAAGGCTATTAGAATTGAAAAAAGTCCTCTGATTGTTTCTGATGTTGAACAATTAGCAGAAACCAATCATTTGCATTTTAATAACATTGCAACCATACGTTAAGTGAATGCATTAATCTTGATTAGCTTGGTTCCAGACATTTGCAGTTGGGAGTTACTGATGTGTACTCTGATGGAGAACTTTTTCAAGTCACGTATAACTGTAATTTCTGTAGTAAAAAGTAACTGAAAAGAATGATGCAAGCATAACTATTGTGCTGATGGAGTGTTGAAAAGAAAAACAGAAAGTATTGCTGAAGAAAAATATGGGGGTAAAAATTAGCTAATTCAAACTAGAAAAGGCAGTAATTTCATCTATATTACACAAAATGTAATATAAATCAATGTATAATTTACTTGGCCAATTACTAATGTTGCAATACTATTTCGGGCCTTTTTGACTTTAAAAAAATATGAAATGTAAAATTGTAACCAAAATATTGCCCATAAGACCTGATTATTATAAAGAAGATTAAAGCAGTCATTACATAGGTTCACATCTTACAAATTTTATTTCTTCTAAATGTTCCCTTTGTGCTTTCATTGCTGTAAAAACAGGTTTTTTTCTTTCTGTAGTTCTAGTAAAATGAGCTTCCACTGATTTTGAAATTGTACTTACTTGCTAGAGATAGGTATATTTATAATTATGTGTATAAATTCTCTTTTAAAAAACAAAAGTTATCTCTCTCTTTTTAAACAACAACAACAACGTAAACTCAGGTAGCATCCCACTTAATAGTGTACATATTGAATAATCTCTGAAGAGGAATAAAGGTAAAAATTCTCAATCTCCTTACTTATGGTGAAAATGTTACTCGAAGACCTACCAATAATATTAAGATTAGATAGAAAAATGTAGTTTGTTTAAAGGTCACAATTAAAGAAGTAAAACACTCTATGTTTGCACATAATATCATATCATAAACAAACTATAGTCATAAGCCGAATAACATTTCCATCAATGACAGACAGCAGATACATTTGTGGTTCCACAAATTTTGCCTAGTGATGCCTTAGTCAACTTAATTATAGCATGCAGCATTACCCACCTGCTTATGGTGATCTTGGTGTAACGAACCTGCTATACTGCAAGTCATAGAAGAGTATTACACATACAATTATGTGTAGTGCAAAATACTTGACAATGATAATGCATGACTAGGTAACTGGCTTTATGTATTTACTGTATTATATATTTTGTCCTTATTTTAGAGCATACTCTTTCTACTTGTTAAAAGAAATTTTCTGTGAAATAGCCCCAAGCAGGTCATTCAGGAGTATTTCAGAAGAAGGCATTGTTATGAGAGATGACAGATCCATGTGTCTTACTGTCCCAGAAGACCTTCCAGTGAGACAACATGTGGAAATGGAAGACAGTGATATCAGTGATCCTAACCTTGTGTAGGCAGAGGCTAATGTGTGCTTATGTTTCAGTTTTTAACAAAAAAGTGTAGCAAGTAAAAATGAAAAAATTTAAAATAGAAAAAAGTAGATAGAATAAGGATAGAAACAAAGAAAACATTCAGTGCCCTATACAGATGTATGATATTTTATCTTTTATACCATAATTTTACAGAACACAATATCACTCATCAATAGAAATACATTCTGGTGCTGGGGACAGTGGCTTGTGCCTGTAATTCCAACACTTTGGGAGGCCAAGGAGGGAGGATCACTTGAGATCAGGAGTTCAAGACTAGCTGGGGCAGCATAGCAATACCATATCTCTATAAAAAGTTAAAAAGTATAAAATATATAAAAAATATATAAAAAGGAAGTTAATGGTTACACATGGAGCTCTCAGAACTGGAAGTTCCTCTGGGTGAGTCAGTGAGTTTGTGGTGAGTAAACGTGAAGACCTAGGACATTACTGTACACTACTGTAGACTTTATAAACACCATACAATTAAACTACACTAAATTCTTCTAAAAATCTTTTCTTAGGCAGTTAGAGAGAAGATGCAGGTCACCTACAAAGGGAATCCAATCAGGCTAACAGTAAATCTCTGAGAAGAAATCCTATGTGCCAGAGAAAATTGGGAGCCTATATTCAGTATTCATAAAGAAAAGAATTTCCAATCAATAATTTCATATCTAGCCAAACTAAGCTTTACAAAAAAAAAAAAAAAAAAATACAATCCTTTCTCAGACAAACAAATGCTAAGAGAACTTATTACCAACAGACCTACCCTACAAGAGGTATTGAAGGAGTGCTAAATATAGAAAGAAAAGACCAATACTGGCCACTACAAAAACACATTAAGCACACAGACCAGTGAAACTATAAAGCAACCACACAAATAAGTCTGCATAATAATCAGCTAACAGTGCAATGACAGGACCAAATCCACACATAGCAATACTAACCTTGAATGTAAACAGGCTAAATGTCCCAATTAAAAGACCTAAGTGGCAAACTGGATAAAGAAGCAAGACCCAATGGTATGGTGTCTTCAGGAGACCCATCTCACATGCAATGCTCACAGGCTCAAAGTAAAGAGATGGAAAATATCTACCAAGTAAACAGAAAACAGAAAAAAAGCAGAGGTTGCTATTCTAATTTTATACAAAACATATTTTAAACCAACAAAAATCAAAAGAGACAAAGAAAATCATTATGTAATGGTAAAATGGTAAAGGGCTCAATTCAACAAGAAGACCTAACTTTCCTAAATATATGATCACTCAACACAGGAGTACCCAGATTCATAAAGCAAGTTGTTAGAGGCCTATAAAGAGCCTTATATAACCATATCATAATAGTTGGAGACTTCAACATTCCACTGATAGTATTAGAGAGATCATCAAGGCAGAAAACTGGCAAAGATATTCTGGACCTGAACTTGACATTTGACCAAATGAATCTAATAGGCATCTACAAAACTCTCCATCCAAAAACAGCAGAATATACATTCTTTTCATTTGCATATGGCATGTACTCTAAAACTGAATACACGATTGACCATAAAACAATTCTCAGCAAATTCTGAAAAATCAAAATCATATCAACCACACTGTCAAACCACAGCACAACAAAAACAGAAATCAGTACTAAAAAAATGACTCAAACATGGAAATTAAACAATCTGCTCCTGAATGACTTTTGGGTACATAATAAAATTAAGGTAGAAATCAAGACATTTTTTGAGACTAATGAGAACAAAGATACAACATACCAGGTTTTCTGGGACACAGCCAATGCAGTGTTAAGAAGGAAGTTTGTAGCACTACACCCTCATAACAAAAATTAGAAAGATCTCAAATTAACAACCTAATGCTCCTAGAAAAACCAGAGATACAAGAGCAAAGCAACCTCAAAGCTAGCAGAAGACAATAACCAAAACTGAAAGGAAATGGAGATAAAAATACCATACAAAAGATCAACAAATTCTTACTTTCTTATTTGAAAGAAGTAGTAAGATAAGCAGATAATTAGCTGGACTAATAAAGAAAAAAAATAGAGAAGATTCAAATGACACAATCAGAAATGGCATTGTTGCAGGACTGTTTACAATAACTAAGATTTGGAAGCAACCTAAGTGTCCATCAACAGATGAATGGATAAAGAAATCACACATATACATGATGGAGTACTATTTGGCTGTTTAAAAGAATGAGATCCAGTCATTTGCAACAACAAGATGGAACTGAAGATCATTATGTTTAGTGAAATAAGCAACATTTCACACAGAAAGACAAACATTGCATGTTCTCACTTATTTGTGAGATCTAAAAGACAAAACAGTTGTAGTCATGGACATACTGGAAGAATGGTTACCAGAAGCTGGGAAGGGTAATGGGGATTGTGTGGGAGGTGGGGATGATTAATGGGTACAAAGAAATAGAAAGAGTGAATGACACCTACTATTTTATAGCACAATAGAGTGACTACAGTAAATAATAACTTAATTGTATAATTTTAAATGACTTAAAAATGTAATTGGATTGCTTGTAACTCAAAGGATAAATGCTGGAGGGGATGGATACCCTATTCTACCTGATGTGCTTATTTCACATTGTATGCCTGTATCACACCATCTCATGTACCTCAAAAGTTTACACACTAACTATGTACCCACAAAATTTTTGAAAAATAAAAACAAGAAATAAAAAGAAATGACAAAAGGAAAATTACCACTGACCCCACAGAAACACACAAAAAATCTAGAGATGACTATGAGCATGTCCTCTATGCACACAAACTAGAAAACCTAGAAATGGAAAATTTTCTGGAAACATACATCTTTCCAAGATTGAGCCAGGAAGAAATTGAATCCCTGAACATACCAATGACAATTTCCAAAACTGAATCACTAATAAAAAGCCTATCAACCAGAAAAAACTGAGGACCAGAAGGATTTACAGCCAAATTCTACCAGATATATAAAGAAGAGCTGGTACTATTCCTACTGAAACTACTCCAAAATATTGAAAAGGAGAAGCTCCTCTCTAACTCATTCAATGGGCCAACATCATCCTGATACGAAACCTTGCAGAGATACAACAAAGAAAGTAAACTTCAGGCCAATATCCTTGATGAACATTGATGCAAAAATTCCTAACAAAATACTAGCAAACCAAATCCAGCAACACATCAAAAAGCTAATTCACCACGATCAAGCAGGATTTATTCCTGAAATTCAGCATATGCAAATCAATAAATATGATTCATCACATAAACAGAATAAAAACAAAACCCACATGATTATCTCAAAAGATGCTGAAAAGGCTTTCAATAAAATTTCAGTAAAATTCAACACTCCTTAATGTTAAAAACCCTTGTAATAGAATGGTTTATATTCCTTTGGGTATACATGCAAGGGTATATTCCTTGTAGCACTATTCACAATAGCAAAGACATGGAATCAATCCAGATGCCCATCAATGACAGACTGGATAAAGAAAATGTGGCACATATACACCATGGAATACTGTGTAGCTGTGGAAAGGAATGAAATCATATCCTTTGCAGGGACGTGAATCGAGCTGGAAGCCATTATCCACAGCAAATTAGCACAGGAACAGAAAAGCAAACACTGCATGTTCTCACTTATAAGTGGGAGTGCATACTGAGACATGGACACAGGGAGGGGAACGTCACAAACTGGAGCCTGTCAGCAGATGGCGCAGTGGGAGTGAGAGCATTAGGAAAAATAGCTAATGCATGCTGGGCTTTACACCTAGGAAATGGGTTCATAGGTGCAGCAAACCACCATAGCACATGTTTACCTATGTAACAAACCTGCACATCTTACACATGTACCCTGGAAATAAAATGAAAATGAAAATGAAAAAAAAAAAAAACAAAAAACCTTTAACAAACTAGCAAAGACTTAGTGAGGAAGACTCCAAAAGCAACTGCAACAAAAATGAAAATTGACGAACAGGACCTAATTAAACTAAAGAGCTTCTACCCAGCAAAATAAAACTATCGACACAGTAAACAGACAGCTGACAGAATGGTAGAAAGTATTTGAAAACTATACATGCAACAAAAGTCTAATATCCAGCATCTGTAAGAAACTTAAACAATTTACCAAACAAAAAATTAACAATCCCATTAAAAAGTGGGCAAAAGATATGAACAGACATTTCTCGAAAGAAGACATATGCGTGGCCAATAAACATATGAAAGAAAATGCTCAATTGTTAATCAGTAGGGAAATGCAAATCAAATCCACATGAGATACCATCTCATACCAGTCAGAATGACTATTATTAAAAAGTCAAAAAATAACAGATGCCGGTGACGTTGTGGAGAAAAGGGGACACTTACACACTGCTGGCAGAATGTACATAAGTTCAGTCACTATGAAAAGCAGTTTAATGATTTCTCAAAGAAATTAAAACAGAACTACCGTTTGACCTAGCAATCCCGTTCCTGGGAATATACCCAAAGGAATATAAATTGTTCTACCATAAAGACATATGCACTCATAAGTTCATAGCAGCACTGTTCACAATAGCAAAGACATAGGATCAACCCAGATGTCCAACATAGATGAACTGGATTAAGAAAATGTGGTACATATACTTCATGGAATCCTGCACAGCCATAAGAAGAATGAAATCATGTCTTTGCAGCGACATGGATGTAGCTGGAGGCCATTATCCTAACCTAATTAATGCAGGAAGAGAAAATCAAATACTTCATATTCTCATGTATAAGTGGAACTAAACATTGAGTATATATAGACACAAAAATAGAACAATAGGAACTAGGGCCTACTTGAAGATGGAGGGTGAGAGGAGGGTGAGAATTGAAAAAAGTACTTTTTGGGTATATGCAGATTACCTGAGTTACCAAATTACACCAAACCCCTGTGACAGGCAATTTACCAATATAACAAACCTGCACACATACCCCCTTAGCCTAACACAAAAATTGGAAAGAAAAATAAAATGTAATGTTTTCTCTACTTTAGGCATTTGCTTTATTTTAAAAATTTATAGAATGAAATATGCACTTTTTTTACTATTAGAACTTTATAAAATATTGATCCTTTTAGAAATAAGATATAATTGTTCATTTTAATTACCTTTTTATCTCTCATGACATGACCATGTCTTTTATTTTTGTTGTTAGCATTTTCATGGTGTAATTTAAATATTTCTTACAGTCAACCATTCTGTAGACTTTATTGAAGCCATAGTTTCTTAAAAGTAGTAGCTGAAGTTATTTCTGTTATGATTGTGTTTTTACCCAGTGGTCTGGCTTTTTAAAAAATTATAGTCAACGATACATAACATAAAAATTTCCACTTTTACCAGTTTTAAGTGTGCAACTTAGTGCCATTAATTACATTTGCAGTATTGTGCAAACGTCACCACTATCTATTTCTATAACTTTTTCATCGCCTCAAAGAGAAAATCTATACAAACTAGGCAGCAAGTTTTCTTTCCTCCTTCTCTCTCGAATCTTGGTAACGAACATAGTTTCTCTCTCCATAAATTTCCCTACTTTAGATATTTCAGTGCCCTGCACAATGGTTCATGTCTAAAATCCCAGCATTTTGGGACACTGAGACAGGAGAAGCATTTGAGGCTAGGAGGCTGAGACCAGCCCAGGCAACATAGCGAGTCTATATGTCTGCAAAATATTTTTTTAAAAATTAACTGGGCAGGGTGGCACATACCTGTGGTCTCAGCTACTCAGGGGGTGAGGTGGGAGGATCATCAGAGGCCGGGGAATTGAGGCTGGAGTGAGCCATAATCTTGCCACTGCACTCTAGTCTGGGCGACAGAGTGAGAGGCTGTCTCAAAAAAAAAAAAAGATATATAAGTGGAATCATAATAATTTCTCCTTTCTGTCTGCCTCATTTTACTTGGCATGTTTTCAGGGTGCATGCATATTGTAGCTTGTATCAGAACTTCCTTCTTATGTCTCAATAATGAGTGCTTGTTTTTAATTGAGAAATTTAATAAAATCATATTAACTTTGAAAATAGCTGTTATGGCCTTATTGATAATAAGTACTTTATTCTTTATTATAGCTTCTCTTCTGCTGTATGGTTAGTGAAAATTGTTATTTTTATTAATGTTCTTCTTTTGCATGCATTGCATTAAGGATTCTCTTAGTTTATTTTTCATATTCACCTCTGTACCTTAGATATCGCCATTTTGTTGTCCTTTATTGGCTACTGTCTTTACTAATATTCTAGTATGACGACGGTTTTTTTTTTTTTTTAGCCTGACATTGCTTCAATTATTTCTTTGAATCTTGCCAAAGGAGATATGTTCATAAGACTGCCTTACTGAAGAAACGATTACTCATATTAAAGACTCTATCACATTTTTTAAAATTTACATAGCTTTTTAAGTTACAGGACAATCAATTATATATTATGTGGATTTTTTTCCCATTAGTATTTCTCATTCACTAAGGCTTCCATATCTTTCCAATTGCTACTGCTGATTTGTTCACACAGAAGCCTTCTCATCGTGCAAGATGAACTTGGATATCTTGCACCGTCTTTTTGAAGTCATCATCAGTTTTCCTCTCCTAACCACAGGTATGGGTTTTCTATCACTTACATTTACACTTCACAATGGGAATATTGATTTGGCTCAAGTAAGACATTCAATAAATTCTTAATGAATGAATCAATGAACACTCCTGCAAACAAAATCCAGGGAAATCCTTGAGTTGCACAGTGAATTGTCCATTTCTCTTATATTCGTTTGCCTAATGACTTTATTAAGCTCCTGTCAACAAGCAGAAATAATCT
Organism: Macaca fascicularis; assembly: GCF_037993035.2. Classification (NCBI taxonomy): domain Eukaryota; kingdom Metazoa; phylum Chordata; class Mammalia; order Primates; family Cercopithecidae; genus Macaca; species Macaca fascicularis. The sequence goes on from NC_088380.1 coordinate 19,045,449, forward strand.
TAGCAAGTTTTAAGTGATGGATAAAACCATCCTAATTTATGCAAGAGGGTCATTGTTCTTGGGTCCCAAGAGTGGTACAAAATCCCCTGCTTCTCTGCTTTTGTGGAAAACATTAATTCTGATGTCTAAATAGCCTTTCCCAAGTCACTCACTGAAAGTGTGACTTTGAAAAAATCATACAGTCTTCCTCATTTCTGTTTTCTCTTCAGCAAAAAAAAAAAAAAAGAAATATTTCTATATTTTATTGGGATTGAAATGTAGTATCTATATGATATTTACTGGAATTTTTTGAAATGCAGAAATTCCTTGTATATTTTAGATATAAGATGTTTGATGGCTTGTGAAATTGTATGTATTTTCTCAGCCTGATAATTTTGTTCCGTTTCATGACATTTTATATTTTCTTTCTAATACTGACTGTTCATATCTCTTATAGAACCTTCCATTAATTATTTTTCTTCCTTTCAGAGTACTGCCTCTAATTGTGCTTTGCATTTCAAAAAACAGATGTTTGTTCACTAAACATAGTAAGGCCTTGTGTGTCTGATAGTGTCTTTATTGACTTTCACATTTCAATAAAAGTTTGGCATACAAAAAACTAGGTTTAAAATTAATTTTTTTATTGCTTTACAAGCATTCCTCATTTCTCTTCTCATATTTAGTGAGTGACTCAATCAAATTAGCAATAGGTATTTTCAAAGTTTTACTATTGAAATGCCTGATGTGAATAAGATTCTTATTCCTCTGCAGGCTACACACTTTCTGGAATCTTTTTACAGTTTAGCTTTTAAAATTTCCATCTTAAGAGTATAGCTATCCATTTTTCTCATTTATTCTGTTTGGCACTCTTGGAGCTTTTTGAATTGGAGGACATTTATCTTTCGTTAGTTCTGGAATTCATGTGTCGTTTTTAATCCAAATATTTCTATTTTTTTCTCTCTTATTTGTTTGGTTATTAGGTTATTTCGTTAATTTGGCCTTTTTACTATTTTATATCACTTAGCATTTTCTTTTTTAAGTATTTTCCCTAGCTTTCCTACTTCCTTCTGACTATAAAAATGTTTGTGGTCTTGCCTTCCAGCTTGCTGTTTGTCTTTAATCATTTCAGTTTTGCTGTTTATATCTTTTCTCTTTTTTCTTTTGTTAAAAAAATTAATGGGACAAAATATAATGTAATACATACATAATACATAAATATGCATGCATATATGCATAAATGTTATGTTATCATATCAGTTTATTGTTTCCGGTATACACACACATGCACACACATATACTTTTTTATTTCTATTTTAAGGCACCAACATCCTCCCTTAAATTTTCAAGACTGCTTATGAGATTTTAAATATATTATTAAAGAAGTCCTGTGATATTTTGGGATGAGATCTTGTCTATTTTCATGGTTTTGCTCTCTGTCACAATTTGTAGTTGGTATACAACTTTCTTTTGGAAATATTCTAACATAATATTATTACCTATAGCATTGTTACCATGTATCAAATTTTGAATTCTAATAAACAGGAGCCCAACCCAAAGTGATTTGATAAAAACATAAAGATTTTAAATATTTTGTCTAGAATCATGTGACATTTTGTTTGTTCCTTGATCCTGTTGAAGAAACATCACCATCACAAATGATGGAAGATAGTAATTTTTGTATGCTGTACAAAGGTTGAAGTTAAGTCACCTGGTACTTGCACAAAATTATTATAATGTAAGGCTAAAATTCTGTTTCTGTGATTGTGGTAGGGAGGAAAATATAAAGCAGGTGGCCAACTCTGTATGCAAATTATTCTTTGAGAATATTGTAATTTTTTAAAGAAAACAGATTTATCCCCTAAGATATCATGTATGCATCAGATGTAGCTTTGAACAATTAAAGAAGTCAGAGTGAAAGTGGTTTTGGCAATCATCCCACGTATGATAGAATAGATTAGCTGTCAAACCACTAACCATCAGGAGAAAAGAGTACCAAGAAGACAGGTGAAAAACAGGTAAGTCCTACCTAAGCTCCCTTCTCTCCACAGCATAAATGCTACCACTACCACCTATCCAGGACCTACAAAGAACTTACTTATAATAATTTGGAGACGAATATTTCATTTGGTAGCTTCTGATACTTTGAAAAGGATCAGGGAGGACATCATGAAAAGCTTGGAGCCCTATTCGTAAACCAATCCTGGAGTGCTGGAGATGCAATGACTTTTTATACTACTACCCTTACAAATAAACCTCTAAAGCTATTACAGGATAGAAGTCTGGGGGAGCCCTACAAAACACTTGTTGTCTAAAAAAAGCCATTGCAGTCAATACCTTAGTGTGTGTTATCGGTCAAATCTTTCAAAGAGAGTAAGTGCCCAGTCCTTATAAATAGATACCATTAATGAGAAAGTGGTACATTGGTGGCAGTCATTTTGGTTTATAATGTTGAATAAATAGTGGCCTTTTGATTTTTAGAAACTTATAAATTTAGTAAAAGTAGTTACAAATACAGACCAAATTGGCAAATTTAATTGTATGTGGTTTTCTAGAAATAAATATTAAAATCTATAAATAAAAACTGTCACCACAGGCAGGTGATTTACCTACAGTTTTCCTCCAAATTTACCTTCAAATTTTCCTCATGCTCCTTTATAATCCTTGTTTCCTGTCTTTTCCTATCTCCCTCATCTTTAGGGAACCTCTGGTCTGCTTTCTGTCACCATGGATTAGTTTGCAGTTTTAGAATTTTATGTCAATGAAGTCATAGACTATGTTTCCCTTTTTTGTCTCCTTTCACTCAGCATAGTTAGTTGTGCTGAAATTCACTCATGTTACATTGTGTATCAATTTTTATTGCCAATTGGCATTCCATTCTATGGGTATAAGACAATTTGTTCATTTGTTCTTTTTATTGACATTTGGGTTGTTTCCACTGACTATTACAAATAAGGCTACTAAAAAGTTTCATGTACAAGCCTTTGTATGAACATGCATAGAAACCCTCTCAAGGCAATAACAGGACTCCCCTTATTTGCTTCCCTTCTCTAAGGAATTCTTTCTTGATGTCTAAATCTTGAAAACCATATTATATATTTTGTTGTTGTTTCATAAAATCAAAGGGTAAATCTGATCCCTTTTACTCAATTTTGTTTCTAAAGTGAAGCTCCTAAAAGGTCTCTGTATCTCTCTCTCTCTCTCTCTCTCTTTCTCTCTCTCTCTCTCTCTATTTTTCAGATGATATTTTTTTAAAACAGGCAGATGGTAAGACCTTGTTCCAGAACACACTAGGCTCTTCATGGTGATTCTTCTATTGGCTTTTGCCATCGATTACATCATATCCTACCACAGATACCATACTTACAATAGAGTCTACTAGATTGTTGGACTAAAAAGGCAGTGTGCTTAAATTTCAACCTGGACCTGCTACAAAGTGCTTTTGTCTCACTCAAAGAGGGCAGCCTTCTTTGCCACTCAGTAACTGGATTGGAGCAGAATTCCCAGTAATGTAACAAGCTGCAGCCCCATCTGAAGAGACCTACCAAAAATTGTCCTCCCTACCTAAAGGGGAGAAACTTAAGATGGAGGAACATCTGAGATGGAGGAAAATTTGAAGTGGAGGTAAACTTGAGATGGAATAACTGGTTTTCTTTGAAGGGGAATAAAACACTTGAGAATGCAATAATTTGGCTTTTATTTGGAGGGACGTTTTCAACATGGCCAAGACCTTTGACATTCTAAAAACTTCACTGAGCTTCCAAATCTTTTTAGGGTTGTTTATCTCTCAATCTCTAGAGCACTTATATCTTGTCAAGACCTTTAATATTCTTACCATATATTGACCATCTGGTCTAAATAATACAACATGATGAAAGTGGTAGACCATTAGGTTATTCTGTGGACTGAACAGCTGGTGCAGTTCCTACAGAACTATACTATTATGGAAGGTGAGAAAGTTAACATAGCTCTGAGGCAATATTATCAGTACACATTGCTGTCTGTCTCACATGAGTTTAAAGTGCTTTTGTTTCTTCTTTCTCATACAGAAGGAAAACATCAGGATCTCCACTTGGTTGAGTTTGTGAAGTACCCTAGCATCTTCCAGCATCTGACTCGTAGGGGCCAGAAGAGTGAATTAAATGGCGATACAATTAAATGTTCACTATCACTGAACATTGGGTCTTTAAGGATAATGACATGCAGAGTCATTTCCCTTGGGGGTGATATGATTGTGGATTTACTCTCGGACAGTGGCTTGGGTAGTTTCAGTGACTTCAACCTGGCTTTCCCTGCTGTGTTAGCTTTTTATTCACAGGTCAGGAAACTGACATGGTGGTTATATGAAATGTATAGCATATCCTCTGTTCCAATTATCTCCTGTATATTATCAATATACATTGCTGTCTCACATGAGTTTAAAAGTGCTTTTGTTTCTTCTTCCTTTTTTTGTTTTTTTTTTTGGAGACGGAGTCTCACTCTGTCGCCCAGGCTGGAGTGCAGTGGCGTGATCTCAGCTCACTGCAAGCTCCGCCTCCCGGGTTCACGCCATTCTCCTGCCTCAGCCTCCCGAGTAGCTGGGACTACAGGTTCCCGCCACCACGCCCGGCTCATTTTTTGTATTTTTAGTAGAGACAGGGTTTCACCGTGTTAGCCAGGATGGTCTCGATCTCCTGACCTCGTGATCCACCCGCCTCGACCTCCCAAAGTGCTGGGATTACAGGCGTGAGCCACCACGCCCAGCCTGTTTCTTCTTTCTCATACAGAAGGAAAACATCAGGACCTCCATTTGGTTGAGTTTGTGTAGCACTCTATCATCTTCCAGCGTCTGACTCCTAGGGGCCAGAAGAGTGAATTAAATGGCGACACAATTAAACCTTCACCATCACTGAACACTGTAGTTCTTTAAGGATAGTGACATGCAGAGGTAATATGATTTCCCTTGGAGGTAATATGATTGTGGATTTACTCTCTTGGACAGTGGCTTGGGTGGTTTCAGTGACTTCAACCTGGCTTTCCCTACTGCATTAGCTTTTTATTTACAGGTCAGGAAACCGACATGGTGGTTCTACGAAATGTATAGTATGTTCATTCCGACTATCTCCTGGGAGAGCAAGAAAATGACCACTGGGTGGTTCCGTCAACCTATGGGACTCATCACAAGCCAGGCCAGAGATGGTTATCACTTCATTACTAGCCCCATATGTTACAGCTATGTGGAACACAAAACAGAACAATGGTATCCTAAGGATGTCATAGATTTATCATTTCATAAATCTATTTTTCCACTTGTGAGTATAACATAATCTCCAGAACCTGTGAATATGTTATTATATGGCAATAGTGAATTAAGGTTGCTGGATTTTTTTTAAGTGCAAGTATTTACCTTTCTTTACATACAGACACTCTTGTAAAAGCCATATTCCCCTTTGAGAAATAATTATGTTGGTTATTTCCATATTCACTTGCTATGACATTGTAGAATCCCTTCTCCTGGAGAGCTGAACTCTCTTGCAGTCACTGGGTTCTGAGTCTGAAAACTGCCTTAAGTTAAAACATTGGGCAAGTTTAATTGGATTGTTTTTAATTGTGGAAGTTGCATTCAACCTCTTGACCATCCATCCTTGATTGCTTCTCATAGATAGAGCACTACCTTTGTTGAATGCTGATCATTCTTGCCCTAGTGTTGCTATGTGTTTTTAACCACTCTGAGAATTATTTGCAGGTCAAGCACCCCTGGATGTCAATCAGATTCTTCTACTCATTAAAATAATTTTACTTACCTTACTTCTGATGATTAATCACCACCTCTTGACCTCTATGATTTCATAAATCTACTTTTTCTATTGCTATCAGAAAATCCAATTCAGCAACAGCATCTCGTATCTTTAGCCCTCACATACAGAGCAGAGCCACTAATGAGTATGTGGGTGATGTTGGTGCCTGTTTCAGTTGTGATTTACTAATTATTTTGGTAAAGATTTTGTCCTGCAGGCCCTACCATGGAACATAGTCTCTTGATTAATTTTCTAGTCTTCTGTAGCATTCCACTTTCCTGAATTGTTTGATCACTTCTGCTACTCTCTGCCATGATAGTGTTGACAAATCTATGTCACTTAGTGCAGATAATCATTATCTCCAAGCTTTCAAAAGCCAGCTGATAGCACATTTGCATTGACCCCTGCGATTTTGTCATCACGTTAAATTCTGTCATCGGGGCATGCTTTCATATTGTGAAACTCTCTGTCTTAGTTAATTTGGGACGCTGTCACGAAGTACCATATTCTGGGTGGTTTATACACAACAAAAATTTATTTCTCACAGTTCTGGAGTCTGGAAGTCAGAGATCATGCTGCCAACCTTTTTGGGTTTGGGAGAGGACCTTCCTCCAGGTTACAAACTGCTGGAGTTATGTTATGTCCTTACATAGAAGAAAGAGAGCAAACTAGCTCTCTGTCCTCTTAACAGGGCAGTAATCAGGTTTATGAGGGCTCCATCCTCATGACCTGATTACTTTCAATATGTCTCACCTCCAAATTTCATTGCATTGTGATAAAATTTCAGCATTTGGATTTGGGGAGAAATACATATTGGTCCATTGCACTTTCCTTTATCCAACTTTATGTTCTGCTCTACCCCCCATATCCCTGTTATTCTGGTCACCTCAGAATCTTGAGACTACAAGTTAACTCAAGATAAGTAGTATGTTCCTGCAGTGTGTTCCTGGCATGGTTACTTTTCTCTGCTCTAGCAGTTTCACAGTAGGCTGATATTGTGATTTAACTGTAGTTAATGGCCTGGTGGCCAGAAGGAGAGATGAGGGCGAGGGGGACATCTATTACCTTGTAATGCAGAAGTTTCTGCATTATCTTCAATCAAGAGAAAAGCCCTACATTTTTATATGAAGGAGTGGACCACATTTGCAGTCCCAGGGGGTACAGGAAATTCAGGAATTCAATAATTCCAAGGGCACAACCTAGTTTTTCCCATCCCAAATCTCAGAATCACACTTAGCATTAGGACCCTGACATTTTTATAGTTGGCCTGTTTGTTTTGATGATTCAACCTTCTCAGCTCTATTATAACTATATGCTGATCCTTCCTTTTTTTCTGCTGTATAATACAGTAGATGAAAGTTTCTACAGGAGTTACCAAGGATGTCCTCTGGCTTTCACATTTGGCTTTTAAATCTCCATTAATTACACTGTACTTTTCATTGTTTTCCTTCAGTACCCTGACAGCTCCCAGTCAGAGCCATCTGATCCTTCAGACCTTAAAATGAACACTTTTCCTGATAGTTCAAGCACCTGAGATATCCCACCCCTCAGTTATTCTTTTCCACTTCTATCAATGCAATTTAGCAGGATTGAAAATTTTAAGTTACCCCACTATGGGATGGCCTGAACTATAGTGTTCTACCTTCGCCTGGTGAAGGGTTCCTCACCAGTTTCAAAGGTGCTCCAGTTACAAAGTCATACTTTGGGGTCTTGTTCTTATGACCACCCCATCTCAGTATCTTTTAGGTATGGTTACCTGGGAAACATATTCTGAGGTAGTGTTTGACATTCAGATCCAGTTAGCCCAATGTTATCTAGACTAACACCTGTAAGAAAGAGAAATATTAGGACCCAAGGTCAGGCAGAGGGAGAGTTTGACTGTGATGCAAATACAATGGAATCCTCCACTGAGAAAGTGTGAGGCTCTGAAGATTTGATGTCTCCCAGAGACGTCTGAATTGAACCACTGTGACTGGTCCTTAGTATTGACATAGCACCAATGTCATTTTGTGACTTTGGGTGAAGGATCTCCCTTGGCTGTGGAAACAGCAGCAACAATCAGGTCTATGGAGTCTGGAGCCAACAATCCTAACAGCTGGACCTGAGTGTTTCCATCTTTGAATGGGAGACTTGGACTATGTCCGTAGCACCCACTATAAATATAAATAGCATTCTTCCCTTGTTCCACAACAGGTGCAAACCTTATTTTTATTGTCTATTTACTATATTGTTCAGTTTCTGAGAGAGAGGTTGAGATGCCTGTGCTATTTAGTGTATTTTCTATGTCTACTGAATCAATTGGAGAAATGCAAATCCACCATTAAATATACTCTAAGGTGTGGCAGCTTCCATTCTTAGCTCTATCACTGTTAAGCATAAATAATACTGATAATACGCATTATTTTCCAACTGAACTATTCTACGTCTAATATTCCTATTACTTGTCCCCATGCTTCTATTTTTATTCCAGCTATCTCCCTAGAATGATCTTATTACTGATATTTATAAATGTTTAAGACACCTAATGGTAGTTTACAGCTGAGGCACTGACACTGTCTTATTTCTGAACAATAAAAGCTTGAATTATTAAATCACTAAGGCGATAAATTACAAAGAGTGAAATAAACCTAAACAAACAGAATTATTTCTGAAATAAGAACAATCGATAATCATTAATTGGGAAATGAAGTTGTTCAGTGTTTAATTCTGTCTGGTAGGAAGGAGGATAATAAATTAAACCACACAGAACACATTCGGGCAGACATTTTGTTTCCCAAGCTGTAAAAATGGTAGTGGCTGTACAGCCGAGGTTTCGGACAGTATATCTTACTTTTGAACCAGAAATACTTGGGATATTTAATTGAATATGTGGAGATCATTAGTCACCAGGTTATCTTTGTCAGTATGGTTAGGCTACTCTAAAGTTCACTGGATATTTTAGCAAAGTGAACTTGATATAAGGATTTGTAACATCAGAATCTGACAGATGGAAGAACACAAAAAGAGCATTGAGATAACCCAGAAAAAATAACTGTACAAAGTAGCCTCTGTCCCTAGGACTGAGGAAACAAAGGTGAGATTTCAGTATATCAGAATCAAGGGACACGGACCCAGGTCTCTTAGAGAGCAGAACAATTCAACTGCTGTTCGTATCTCTTAAGGGATTCAGTAGTGAGGCTGGTTTGGGGAGCACTGCTGTGATGAGGCGTCATTGCTGAGGTGGGTCTGCCAGAAACTTCAAGCATATAGTAAGGCAGAATTCTTTCCCCCTCCTCCTGCCTTCCAGTCTGCCGCTGTGACAGGTTTTAGCAAATAGTATCTGGAAGTCATTTGGTAAAGACAGTTGCAATCTGCAGAGTCCCAGCCCCACATCACTGTAATGTTAGGCACGTTACAGCCTCAGCTGTAAACTACAGTTAGGTGTCTTAAACATAAGACACCTGTAAAGGGGATCAATATGGAGCAGAAAGAAACTAGCCTATAATTGGGCCAGGATTGCATGAAATCTAATCTGATAAACTGCATACCCACACTCTATAATATTCAAGACATCATTCAAATGGGCATCATCATTAGTTTTGGCAGGGTTCTGAATTTACATTCTCTTGTAAGGTTTGTTCTCTTACATTTCACTTCATCTCAGGCTTCTCTAATGACTTTCAGGATAGATACCTTTGCTTCATTGATATTTTTGCTGTAACATAAAGCATGGCTTTATAATTCCCCAGAGATTAATTTGTCTTGGTAGCTGTACTCCCTTCTCAAAGTGTAGATGCCTAATGTGACTATATTGTATCCTTGACATCAGTTTTATTCTTTGCCTATCTGCCATTTAGTGAAACAAATTTCAACCATTTGAGCATGTATTGTTCAAGAGCTACCAAGATTACTGCAAGTCATATATTACACTTCAAACTATGCAAAATATGAGATTTGTAAAAATAAATATACACTTTCATTTTATTAAAAAGCATATTGCTGATGGAGAAACACTTTAAATGGAGTGTATGTTTTTTGGAGAGAACAATTCCACCTTCACATTTTTAAACTGTACTTCTCAAAATGCAGAAAACCTTTAAAAGTACATATTCTACAGAAGTAGAATATTATTACTAAAAAGCTTACAATCACAGAGACTCTGAATTTTTCTGGTTCAGGAGTTGCCTGATTTGCAAAATAAATAATAAAATGAAAAGTAAAAGTAAGAGAAAGGAGCTTATAGCCATGTACAACAAGCAGATGCATTTCAAAAAATGCATCATATATTCATAGACGTTGTGATGTTTGCAATGGAGAAATCTCATTCAGAAATACTGTTTGTTAATTACAAATGACTATTTTCCTATTGAGATCCCTATATTTTTCTTTTTGACTGACTAGCCTCATTTTTCAATGCTTTATTTTAATTTCTGAAGGCAAAAAATGCACCTTGATAATCCTAAATTGGATAGTCTAACAGAATTAGAGCAAATATAAGTTGTCTTTAAAATATAGCTGCATTTCCTCTTGTAAATAGCCAATTTTCCTAGATTAGCAAATAAAAATAAAAAGCAGACGGGGCAGCTCAGAATGAAAAGGGACATTAACATTTTTCTTATAGGGGCTGCTTATAGAAATTTACCTGAAAATTGTTTATATACCATAGTCAAGATCTCTAACATGACATGCTCAGTTCTAGAGGTTGTTCCTTGATCATTTTATCTTCTGGTGAATTGTCAGTTGTATAATGCAATACTGCGACTCTTTACAGGGTGTGCCATTTGTACCAGATGTTTCTCTCTCTGTCTGTCTTTCTGCTTCTTATTATGAACAGTAAGAAGATAACCTTCTGTGAACTGGATGTTACCTAAAGACAAATATCGGTAAAGAAAACTACTTAAATACATCTATAAATAAATTAAATGCACAGTGGGTACATATAAAAGAAGTTGACTTTAACAATTTATTTTTAAGTGGAGATATTTGTTTTCTAAATGCAACACATATATTTATGTGTTTCTGGTAAACTGTGTTTTCTTGTTTATTAACAGGAAATATTAAAATGTGCTGGATAACTATTATGATTATAGAACTTTATACACAACAATTTTTTGAAAATATGCAAAAAATTATTTCTATTTGAAGATGCGGAATTTAGGACAACTTAAAATGTAGTAGAAGGCTTGTATTTAGGGTACTATGGGTATGTGGGATAAGGATAAGTCAGCACTTTTGGATCACCTGAACTTACTCCATTCATATAGTCTTTTAAGAAGACAAATCTGTAAGACAATAAATCTGTTCAACTCTACACAAATATTATAATTAATTCATCTTAACAACTGAATGTGGATTATTGTTTTAGAGAAATCACCTGAAATAAAATATTGAAGTGTATAAAAGAAAAAACAAATAACTATAAATATAGACATTATATAAAAAAGAGTCTCTTAGGGAAAGAAAAAAGGGAAAGGAAGAGAAGATAAAGGAAAACAGATTATATAGAGCTGAATATGCTGTTCAAAACTGAAAGTTTTCAGAACCAACCTGCCAAGAACCAACCTGCCAAGAGAGTCACCTGGTTCACCATTTGAAAGAATTTTCACAGAAAGTGAAATTATGACTTAGCTGGAGGATGCAATAAGAACCTTTTTTCAAAATAAATATTTTTCCACTTTGGGAGGCTGAGGTGGTTGGATCACTTGAGGTCAGGAGTTCGAGACTAGCCTGACCAACATGGCAAAACCCCCTCTCTACTAAAAATGCAAAAATTAGCAAGCTGTGGTGACACATGCCTGTAGTCCCAGCTACTTGGGATGCTGAGACAGGAGAATTGCTTGAATCCAGGAGGCAGAGGTTACAGTGAGCCAAGACTGCACAACTGCACTCCAGCCTGGGTGACAGAGCAAGACTCTGTCTCAAAATAGATAAATAAATGGATAAATAAATAAATAAATGTTTTCGCCAAATTCCACCCTCCCTTACATTCCTTATTCTCATCTGAATAATCTGTCAGCTATGGAAATAAACGAAGACCATCCAAATGAGAACAAGCAGAGGCTACTGACACACAGCTTGCTATAGCAAGAGAATCTTCCACCATCAATTATATTTGGCAGAAGCACAAAGGCAGGCAGAGAATTCAGACATCCCTATAATATAAATAAGAAAAAGCATCAGGTATGACTTGATTTGAAGTTGTTGGCATGAGGAGTCTGGAGGCAAGCTAACTAGAAGAGGGGCATCCTTTGTGATTGGTTAGAGAAATGTATTTGGCTTTCTTTGGTTTGGTCCTAGATTGAAATGAAAAACAAAAATTAGGGAAGCAGGTAGTTACTCCTGGATGATCTGGACTTTATGACTCATAATTTTATTTTTATATATGGTCCAGCCATTGTTTATTTTCGTATTCAGTCTCACACAACCCCGTGTTTATCTCCAGGAAAAATGGAAGGCTCATCTCTGAGTAAATGTAATCAATCCCATGGGATATTGATACCCAAGAATAAATGTCATGTATTGCAATTAGGGAAACTGACAACTCAATAATACTTAAGAAAAAAAAACTGTCTGACTTCCTATTCTGAAGATTTGAAGGGAAATTTTCTATAATGAGCTGAAGAAAGCAGCATCAGTATCTAATTCTTTGTTTTTAACTAAGAATATAAAAGATGTGATTTCCAGGCATAATATAAAAAGCTTGCAGCAGGGCACAGAAAGTCCAATATGAAAGAGCAGAAAAAACGACTCTATGTTTTCCTTAAAATGCTTAACAGAAAATTCAGGAAACAGAAACAATAAAAAGGAACAATGAAAGAATCTTTAAAAACTTATAATTAGTATAATCAGAGGGATCAAAACTATATTCCATCCTTAAGGGTGCAAGAAAAGGATGAGAAAAATTCACATACAAATTAAAAAATGGACTAGATCCAACAGAATAATATGAAAATAAAATGGAAGAAATCAGCGACATCTTATATTCAAATCAACAAGAAAGTGAAAGAGAAGAGAACAATTTTTAAAGGTAGTTTAATAATTGACTAGTGTAATTGACTAGTTTAAGTCTCCCAACCTCCAAAGTATATTATATACATAATTTACATATTATTATATATTATATATAACAATATGTATATATATTTAGAGAGAGAGATTTGATAAAAACACAACAGAATCTCCTGGAGCAGTAACTCATGGACTCTTATTGCAAACAATCTATCAAGAATTAAACAAATTTAATGTAAAAACACGGGCCCAGATATAAACTTTGGATATTAAATATATGTAAATGATTAAATGTTAAAATTTTTAAAATGTATACATCATCAAGCACATGTGATGCTAAAAGAAAATGGAGCAATTTTTCCAAAGTGCTGAGAGCACAATAGAAACACCACAGAACAATCAAGAATTCAGGTAATTTTGCTTTCCACTGAAGTGGACAAAATCCAGTCCAGCAAACTATAAAGTGATACTAAGTGGGAGAAAGAGGAGTCCAGAAAACCATCACTCTATCATAATAGGATAGTGATAGATAAGCCAGGCTGGCAGTAGTGCAGTGGGTCCAAAGAACATTGGGTTCTGGTGGGATCAGAAAGGTTGAAGCTTTAGCAGTGATGCCTCAAGGGTTACTCAATTCAAATGTACAATTAAGAAGTTCTATATACTTGAAAATATGCTGGAAGCACATTCATGTGGTGGTGTGACTAAGGAGAAATGAAGACATTTAAAAACTTCATGATTAAAAATGTGCGATAACAGAAAAGTTTTACGTGAATTTTAGATAAATCAAAATGCTGAATAATAGAGTGTAAGACTATAAAACGTCTTTTCCTTTGTTTGGCCCAAGTGATGAAGAACGTAATTTACTCCTAATTCATTCTGTGATTCTACAGAAAATAGCATGTTGATTGAAAAATAACAATATAAATGTTTATCTTGTGTGATGGTTAACATTTAGTGTCAACTTGATTGGATTGAAGGATGCAAAGTATTGATCCTGGGTGTGTCTGTGAGGGTGTTGCCAAAGGAGATTAATATTTGTCAGTGGACTGGGAATGACAGACCCACCCTCAGTCTGGGTGGGCACAATCTAATCAGCTGTCAGCATGGCCAGAATAAAAGCAGGTAGAAGAATATGAAAAGAGTAGACTGGCTTAGCCTACTAGCCTACATCTTTCTCCCATGCTAGATGCTTCCTGCTCCTCAACATCAGACTCTGAGTTCTTCAGCTTTGGGACTTGGACTGGCTTCCTTGCTCCTCAGCTTGCAGACAGCCTATTGTGGGACCTCACCTTGTGATTGTGTGAGTCAGTATTCCTTAATAAACTCCTATTTATATATACATATCCTATTTATATATACATATCCTATTTATATATACATATATATATATAATTTCTGCCCCTCTAGAAAATCCTAATAAAATCTTGATTCTCAATTTTAAAACTTAACCCATAAATCACAGAAATCTTTTTAAATATTACAGAGCTAAATGTTAGCATCTTAAATAATGTTGAAGTAAAAAGAACATAGTTTATATAAAATGAGACAAAGAATTGGGTTAACCATAATGATAAAAACGTTAATGGTATTATTATTATCACATGTGTTAGGATAATCGTTGCCTAACATTGATTAAACAAGATATATAACAATGCAATAGAACACGATGGCAGGGGAGAGAGGAGTGAAAGTAAATATTCACTATAGGGTGGACTAGTCACAATATTAACTTCTGATCACACCAGGGTAAAGAAAACAGAATCACAGTATGCATAAAATTGATGTTTTAGTGATAACTACAGACCAAAAAAACTATAAAAACAATGTGAAGAAAAGAATGACAAGCTATGGGAAGATGAAGCAGAAAGACATATATTCAGGAAGATATCGGAAAATCTCTGAAAATTATGTTTGGTGTTGATAAATACAGGAAGCAGATAAGGGGAATGGTCGCTAGAGAGTCTCTGACCTGCCTAAGCACTGGGAGAATGGGGAGGAGTCGTGAGAAGTTTACACTTAGTGCAGAGGGAGAGGAGCCAGGCCTCTTCAGCTCACCTGTGGTGACCTGGAATTCAATCTGTGAGGTGGGGGCCTGTTAGCAGGACCCCCTCTTGCTTTGCTGAGAGATTTTATTTTCCTTTTTACCCAATACATTTCACTCTACTCACCCTTCAGTGTGTCCACGTGCCTCATCTTTCCTGCTCATGTGACAAGAACCCAGTTTTAGCTGAACTAAGGAGCAAAAATTCTTCAACATTTTGGTGGCTTATATGGGGACCGAGGAAGGGTGAGTAAGATGCGAACCAAAAAAAGTCTTTTCCCTTTCACTTCTAAGCCTTTTTGTTCTCAGACTTCTTCTGAAGGTAAAGGAAGCTAAACACCACCCCACCCCACTGGCCACGGGCACACGGGATCGATGGGTGAATGACAGCTCCCCTCCCTCCTCTTCTCCTGGCTGGGACCGGGTGCATGGCCCAAGGACGCTGAGTGGCAGGCCGGCCAGTGTTCCCCGCCATGCATCCGTGGAGTCTCCCCTTCCCCTGGCCAAGGGTTTTTTTTCCTTTCTCTCCCAGTTTAGGAGTTAACTTTTATGTGAGAGGCTTTTTTTTTTTTTTTTTTTTTTCTTTTTAGAAGACATTTTATGAGGTCAGGAATGATAAACATCACCATTTATATATACTGTATATAACATTTTAATTTGAAGAAAAGATTTGTGAGGTTGGTCTTAAGCTGCAGCCAATCTGGTGTGCTTTACATGTCTTTCCGTATGGTCAGTAGCAAACTTTGCTGCAGGCCTCCATCTTGTTTTACATCCTTGAAAGTGTGACCTGTAACCACATGGCAATGCTTTGTTTTAGCCTCTGCTATTTTATAATGGCAACCCGGGTTTAATCCTGGCCTAGGCAATTAGTTCTTTCTGGTTTGATATCTGTGTGACCTTTGCCTCTTGTTGATTCTCTTCCCCTTCATGAACCACCACGTATTTTCCTTTCTCTGAATACCTGGGAGGTCACCTTTAGTAAAGTATGAAAGCCAGAAATATTGCAGCTTTGTGCAGCTAAAGTCAGGTAACAGCTGATTTAAAAGAATTTTCTTAAAGAGTGCTCAGCTTAATTAAAAATGGATATCCAAGCTATACGTATATTTAAAAGGCCTTTATTATTTTCTCTTCTTGGATCTTGTTTTGCCCAACTTGCAGAGCTGATAAAGACCCTTGAGAAAACTGTCCTTATACCTTGTCTACACAGTCTCCATTCAGGGTTTCTAACCTGTGGCAAGTAAAGAATATTACTTTCTGACAGACACAGGAGCTCCAAGTTTATCTTGGGACCTCAAGAAGAGAGGAGTTTACCAACAGGTATTTGAGGGTACAAACCCATGGCTGGACTCGGCTTTAGAAGTCCTGTCTGAGACTCCTTGTGGAACAGATTTCCATCAAAGCCAATCTCAAAGGCCTATGAAAAAATAGTTATTCTTGTTGCACTTTATGCCAATAACCAGGCCAAGTGAAAGACTAAAGTCTGTTTTTCAAACAACTCAGTCCTATCATGATTTGTTTTTAACAGAAATGAGGACCTGTGAGAAATTATGTTTCAAAATTTATCATACATTTGTCATTAAATTCTATACTCATTAGTTGTTTTAAAGTTTTTGCCTGTTTTAGATTAACTCTGCTTATTCCTGTGAACAAACTAGCCCAGAAGATACAAAAGGCATGGGTGGTATAAGAATCTGAATAAATATTCTAGTTCATGCAATTTTCCTGCAAATTCTGCCAGGTGATGGGAATAAATAGGATGCCCATTACCTGGAGGATTCCTTTTTTGGGAAAGTAAGACCAAGGGAGGTAACCAAATCCAAGCCCCATGCTCCCAAATCATAGCAAGCATAATTATAGCCATCAGTTATCTGGGCATATTACAAGACATTCTTTTCTCTCCCTTGTTGGAGGAGAACTCAATTTCACAGCCTCACCCTAACATTTGGTTTATAATAAGGAATCCATGCAACTCTTCCAAGACACGTTTTTGTCCCAAACTCAATTCCAAGCCTTGAGTCAAAGCCCTAGGAAAGAACACTCGATCTGAGGGATCCAGGGGCAGATAATAACAGAAGTTAAAGGCACAGCACAGGTAAGAGTGACTCATTTCCTTCAATTAATCCAAGCCTTGTGCTTCATGGATAAAGGTTATGCTAGTATCCATGGCATAAATGAGGTCTGGGGAATTCAAAGGCTTCTGACAGCAGGGGAAATAGGACATATGTGAGGAAGAGCAGATATTCCCACTCCCTAGGCCCCCCTGTTAACATGGGTGAAAGCTGCTTTAACACCTATGGATGGTGCTCTGTCATGGTCACCAGGACTTGGGGGTACAAGGACAGAGGAAGGAAAGAGGATGTGTCACTTTTTTTTTCTCTCATATGCCCTGTGTATTTGCTAGGAAGAGAAGGGAAGCTGGGACACCTCACTCCCCTCTTTCTAGATAAGTAGCTGTTTGTCTTCAGTTTATATGTTTTTTGAATGCATCCTGAACACCTGGGACTCCTTTGAAAAGTTGTCTCCTTTTTTTTCTTCATCCACCTTTGTCCTCTCTCCACCAATAGGTAATTGTGTCTCCATACTACTGGACACTCCCCTTGGATGCATCCTCCAAACTGGAAAAAGTTGATTTCCCAAACCTTAAACTGTTTGGGCTAGGACTGGGCTCTGGGAGAAGAGAACCCAGAATCCTCACATCCTGACAAAAGGGTAAAAAGTGTTTTTGCCAGTTGGGCTTTTGGCCTCCCTCTCCTTGTGTAAACTGGTAAATGCCCTCAGTATTTTTTGAGTTGTCCTTACCCCGTCTCTGGTTTTGTTTTGATATATGTTTCTTAATAACCAGGTTTGTCTCTTCTCACCTTCAGAACATCAGACTCCAAATGGTCATGCAACTGGAGCCTCAGATGATGGCCCCTTTCTCCGGGGACCCATAGATAGGCCTCTGAGGGAAATCTGACTGCCATTTTCCCAAAACAGCACCCCCATCATCAAGAAGCAGTAAAGATCGGTCGTCCTTTTTCTTATCCTTATCCTTATCCTATCCTTATTTTAATGGCAATTAGATGGACTTCTTTCAAGGGGTGAATACTAGATGCAGGAGGCAGATAAAGGAGAGGGCCTGTGGATAATCTCTGACATGCCTGCACACTGGGAGTATGGGGTGGAGCCACGGGAAATTCACGTCTTGTGTAGGAGGGAGGAGCCTGGCCTTTTCAGCTTGCATGTGATGGCCTGGCATTCAATCTGTGAGATGGGGGCCTGTTAGCAGGACCCCCTCTCATTTTGTTGAGAGCTTTTTATTTATTTTCAACCAATAAATTCTGCTCTACTCACCTTTCAGCGTGTCCATGCATCTAATTTTTCCTGATCATGTAACAAGATGTTGGTTTCAGCTGAACTTAAGAGCAAATGTTCTGCAACAATGTGAAATGTGAAGGTTGAACAGGTGTTAGATAAGTAGCGCTCTAGGGAGCTTCGTGATGGAAGTCCACAAGTCAGCAGAGGTGGGAGTGAATCTGGTAGGGTTAAGTCACTAAAAGAGTATGAGTCATCAATAAAATGGATAACAAACCAGTGAAATAAGGCAGGGATTAAATAATGTAGGGTTGGTTTACATATATCATTTCTCCCCAAATAATGGAAAATGAGGTAATGCTTAAATAAAGAGGTGAAAGGGCAGCAATATATTTCAAAGATGTATCATCAGTCATTATGGTGACAGGGGCAAGAGTTTAAGGAAGAGGAGAGGTAATGCAGGGGACAAGTAATGTCACTTGGGCTAGATGGAGATTAGTGTCTACATAAAAATATTTTGAGTAGAAAATTGACAGAACTTGAAAAGTGGATTGATGCTTTGGGAGGATTTAGGAAAAGAGGTAAAGCACGATTTTCTACTCTGGGTGCACTGGAAAAAGATCAGTTATTGGAAGCTGACTATGAAAACTGTAATGCGCTGTTAATGTACTCAATTATATTACTTAGAAAAAGAGATAGGGCAAACTGGAAAAAATGGTAAAAATAAAATCTTCAATTGAGTCTTAAGATAATAGGCAGAATTTTCAACTTATTTTGTAAGTTAATTCTTTACTTTTCAAATATCCTCAAGAAGCATATGTGAACTTTTAATTAGTAAAAAAGAAAGCTCTTTCAATTTTTTTACCTCAAAGACACTATTAAGTAGTAATGTTGAATAAAGACATTGAAGGGAAAAATTATGCAGGCTTTGAAATAAGCCAAAACATTATTGAATTACTTCAGTGGAAAACAATGCATTGCCTACCGTGGCCTTGGGTTTATTCTGATTCTAAGGGAGCTCTGAGGCTTTCCTTGTCTTTGAAGTATTTTACAGCATTTAAAACTGATAGTTACACAAATTAATGTTGCTGATACAATACAAACTGTGTCCACTAAAATTCAATTGGTTGATTAGAACCTTATAAATATTGACAATTTTCTCACTTTTGCATCTACTTATACAGTCATCCTAGTGTTCTCTAATGCTCATATGTGTGTCTGTTTTTAGAGTCTTTTCTGAAACAGTGGTAACATCTTACTTGTTTTCTCAAACATGGAAATAAGAGTTTTGACTTGCACATTTTTACAAGAATCATGATTTTACCTTAAAAATATACATTATCAGAATAAATTCTTTGTATAAAATATTTTCTATTTCAAAACCTGTAATTTAGAAATAAATGTTTCATATGTATGTATATATATGGATATATATACATACATATAAATGTATACCCCACACACACAATAA
This sequence comes from Macaca fascicularis, assembly GCF_037993035.2. Lineage (NCBI taxonomy): Eukaryota > Metazoa > Chordata > Mammalia > Primates > Cercopithecidae > Macaca > Macaca fascicularis. Next base: position 19,064,995 of record NC_088380.1, read on the forward strand.
TACATAAGTACCTGACAAAACTTCTGATAATTATAGATATATGATTTTGAATAACTTAGAAACAACATATCATTTATTTAAGAGAGATTTCAATATTAATTCATTTCAATGCCTATGAAACACACAAAAAATGTTCAATTTAATTTTTTTATTTTTTGAGATAGGAATTTGCTCTGTCACCCAGGCAGGGGTGCAGTGGCGTGATCTCTGCTCACTGCAACCTTTGCCTCCTGGGTTCAAGCAATTCTTCCACTTCAGCCTCCCAAGAAGCCGATACCACAGGCATGCACACCATGCTTGGGTCATTTTTGTATTTTTTTGTAGAAATGGTATTTTACTATGACACCCAGGCTGGTCTGCAGCTCCTGGGCTCAAGCATCCATCACTTTGGCCTCTCAAAGTGCTCTGATTACAGGCATGAGCCACTGCATCTGGCTCAATTTAATTTTTAATTGAGGACAATGATATTTCTATTGTAATAGTAGGTTTCAGAAAAATATTCAACAGTCATTTTCCATTATTGCTTGCTTTCATATTAAAAACTTTTTAGTCTATAAATCAAATAAATATTCTCTTAAAATGGTAGAAGACTAATAGTCTACTTTAAGTTCCCAGTTGGTATAACTGTCATGAAAAAATTGGCATAAAGCAAATACAATGTCTTCATTGGCTCTGTAAGTACTGATTTTGCTTGGGCTAAACCCCAATGTTATTCTTTCGCAATAGTAATTGTTATCCAAATATACTGAAAAAAATTTTTATGTTCAGTGAAAGCAATAGCTAAGGGGAGAGAGATGTAACACTGATGGATTGTGATGCCTCATATAAATTATTATATGAATCTCAACATCTAATCAGAACTGTCTTTATAAATAGCACAAAGTCATTAAAGTCAATATAGATAAATTTTCTTTTCTTTTTCTTTGTTTTTTAGAGACGGTGTCCCACTTGTTGCCCAGGCTGGATTACAGTGGCACAATCACAGTTTACTGTAGCCTCCAAGTTTTGGCTCAAGGTTCCAGCGTCAGCCCCTAAAGCAGCTGGGAAAACAAGTATGCACCACTATTCCTAGATTTGGTTTTTTGTTGTTGTTGTTGTTGTTGTTTTTTCTTTAAATTTTTGTAGAGATGAGGATCTCTCTTTTTTGCCCAGGCTGGTCTTTAACTCCTGGCTTCAAGTACTTCTCCAGCCTCAGTCTCACAAAGTACTGCGATTACAGGTGTGAACGACTATGCCAGGGTCTTAGGTGAAATTTTCTGAGAGTACACTTTTGACACATCAAAAGTTAAATTAAAGACAGAAGTTTCATAAGGCATTTGAAAAATGAATAAACAAAATTAGGAAGAAAACATTACTGGCTACGTATTTATTTGCAGGTATCATAAATTAATAAGCCCACATTTAATAACTAATGCTTTGTATTTGAGACAAAAATCTCTCAAAATTAAGGAGCTATCTCTAAGTTTAGGTGCCTCTATGTGGATTTTATTTATTGTATTGAAATAATCTCTCAGTGATTGTATATATTAATTTGCACATAAACATTGAAAGCAAAACATGTTAATTACATTTTAGACCTGTACATATTTCTATGATGCTGTAATGAATTTTTTAATCATTCATTTTATGATGATTTGCTTTAATTAAAAATGTAAAGCAGTAAAGTGAAAATCTCGATTAGCATCATCAGTTTTGTGATAAGTTTATATCTTGTCATACATATACATATATATGCACACACACATCCACATATTATTAAACTGTTTAAGTTTTATTTGCCTTTATGAAATGTAACACCTTCCCTAACTCCAGTCAACTATAACAGCTTTGTATTACAAACAGTAGCTATGAGCTTGCAGGCTTTGGATGATGTGAGAATACAAATAGTAGATAATAATTTAGCTTTGTGAGGAAGAGTCACATATTTAATTTGCAAATAATTAGTCATTTGCTTTGAGAGAGTGTATCACGGTATGCATTTCCATTAATTAAAATATGAACAAAATTATATTTTATAATGCTATTTCCTATAGTATTTTAAATAGTTTTTGAAGAATAGAAACCTCTAAAATACATACAATATATGCAATTATTAATTTATTCTGTGGGAAATAGCTTAAACTTTGAACCAAGACAAACTTTATAAAACAAAATTAAAACACTTGCATAATAGGTTATCTTAAAAATGCAGAATATGTATCTAAAGCAGTATTCTAGTGTGACATTATGTAATCAGTATTACTTAGCCATTACTGCATTATGAAAGCCAAATACGGGGAAAAGCCTTAATATTAAATGTCTCACAATAGACTCTGTTTTCATACCTTTTCACTCAATTGAATTAATCAAATTATACCAAAACACATTTTTAATATATTATGTATATTATACCTTTGTTAAGCACATGTAGACAAAATATTAGATGATACCATGCTAATTATAGAACAGTTTCTTTAACTGGTAGACTTAGGGCACATATTAACTTATTGTATCTTCTCCAACTTTAAATGTTAGGCATTGGATATTTGTCATTAACTATTAGGTTCGAAAAAGAAAAAGAAAAAGTATTGATATGATAGCTCAAGAAATAAAGTTAAGGCAGTGTGTGGCAGCTCTTTCCTGTAATCCCCGCACTTTCGGAGGCCAAGATGGGCTGATCACCTGTGGTCAGGAGTTGGAGACCAGTCTGGCCAATATGGTGAAATCTCATCTCTACTAAAAGTACAAAACTTAGCCAGTCCCATTGTCACATACTTGTAATTCCAGCTACTCGGGAGGCTGAGGCAGGGGAATCTCTTGAACCTGTGAGGCAGAGGTTGCAGTGAACCAAAATCATGCCATTGCACTCCAACCTGGGCGACAGAGCAAGACTCTGTCAAAAAAAATCACAAAAAACAAAACAAACAAGCAAAGAACACGGAAAGAAAAGAAAAAGTTCAAAGAAACTACCTGTACATAAGTAAGTATATTCAATTTTATTAAGGTTGATGCAAAAGTAATTGCAGTTTTTGCCATTTTTAAAGTAATGTAGTATTCAGTTCAATTTTAGTAATGTTAAAGCTTCCATCTGCCTTATGTCTGCCTAATTATGAAAGTAGATTTCATAGCTATACTTTAAGGAAATATTTTCAATGTATTCTTTTTTCATAAAGTATGTGATACCATATAGAGTATCCCTAGAACATATTATATTTAGTATAATTTATTAGAACATTTATACGTGGATAAAGAATGCAATGAATATATAAAATGAATATGGTAAACTTAGTTTATTTACCAGGCTAGAAAATTGTAAGCTCTTGGGAAAAGGAGAAGAGAAGAGAACATATGAACAAAAATAAATATAGAATGAATTCATTGTCTAGAAGAAAATAATTGTTATTTTTAGAAAATAGTATTTCAAATATATGAGCATTTTGAATTAGCAGGATTTATAAAGCCGAAGATGAAAACAAAATTGTAAAAACCACTGTCTGAGGAAGCTGATAAAAATGTTTTTCATCCTAAAAGCCACTGTACATTAAAACACAGGATATAATCAATTCACTAACCTTCAATAAGTTTACATGTCTTAAAAAATGAATGATTGGTAAACCTTTATTTTCCTTAGAACTTCAGATATATTTGATTATCCAAATATTGAATAAGTCTTATAGTAATCTTTTTGTTCTATAATGTTCAGGTTTAACTTTCAAACAGAACACTATTAAATGTGAGTTAAACCATCCAAGTATCCATCATAATTTGTATTACATTTGCATTTTTTGTAATGTTGCTTAGGATGAAATTAATGCCATTAACATTACCAATATTAAATAAATAATAAATCATGTGTTTAATGATCAGTCATGCATGTCTAATACAATAGGTCTGGTTGGGTCTTTCTCTTTATTTTTTTCTGTTATCCAGGCTAGATAGCATGCAGGGCACGATTATGGCTCACTGCAGCCTCGAACTGCTAGACTCAAGGAATCTTCACACCTCAGTTTCCTGAGTAGCTGGGACTACAAGCATGCACCTACCCCTTGAGTAACTGAGACTACAGGCATGCACCACCATGCCTGGCTAATGTTTTTATTTATTTAATTTTTTTGTAGAGACAGGGTCTCATTATGTTGCCAAGTCTGGTCTCCAATTCTAAACTCCTGGGGTCAATGGATCCTCCCACCTTGGCTTCCAAAAGTGATGGGATTATAGGCATGAGCCACTATGCCAAACTGGAGGTTCTCAAAGATACTGTATTTATTAAATCACAATTTTTAATATTGCTACTTATATTTCCAAATATGCAAATTGCCTAAAACCTGTAAGTGAAACTTATAAATACTGATGTTACCATTATACCTATCAACAGGGTAGTACTTATACTACCTAATATTTATGAAATTTCCAGTAGTAAATGGTAATGTGTTTCTCAACTGAGAGATTAGTAAATGTAATTCTATGTTTTTCTAAAATGAAGTCCTGGTTTAGCCTTGGGGAGACTTAATAAAATGGGGTTTGATAGTAACCTTCTGCTGGGCCCTCACAAGTGTGATTTACAGGTTGAATATCTCTATCTGAAAGGCTTGGGAACAGAAATATTTCAAATTTTGGATTTTTAAACATTTTGGAATATTTGCATATGCATAATAAGATAGCTTGTGGCTGGTACCCAAATATAAACACAAAACTCTTTTGTGCTTCAAATACACCTTATATATACAGCCTGGAGTTAATTTCATACAATATTTGTAATAATTTTGTGCATGAAACAAGTTTTGACTGCATTTTGACTGCCACCCATCACAAGAGGTCAGGTGTGAAATTTTGCACTGTGGTATCATATGGGTCCTCAAATGGTTTGGATTTTGAAGGATTTTGGATTTTCAATTAGAGGTGCTTAAGATGTAATAACTGACTGCGATCTCTCTAGGCTAAGTCGCTGCTTGTGTTCACAAAGAAACAGGGCCTGGAAAGTAAATATCAGACCTAAGGCTTTATCTAGGTTACTAAAAAGCGTGGCCAGGACTTTGCTTCTCTGCGGACTTGATAGATGACAATCCCTTGAGCCTGGGAGGTGAAGGTTGCAGTGAGCCGAGATGGTGCCACTGGACCCCAGCCTGGGCGGCAGAGGGAGACTCCATCTCAAAAAACGCATCATCCTGCAGGGCATTCCACATGGGTAAATCCACATACATTCTGCAGTGGAAGGGTAGCCCCACCAGGGAAAGACTATGGTGGAGTGCCAGCTGAGGAAAGCAGGAGAACCTGAATGAGCTTTTATTCCTACTACTGAAAGAGCCACAACCCCTGCCACTGAATCAGTAGAGGTGGAAACATATTTTTTCCTGGAGCCAACTTGGTGGCTGGAACACCACAGGCTCATAGGAAAAAAGACCACGACATAGACAATTGCCTGGGGGAGTTACTATGGCCTAGGATGCCCGACAACTAGATATGACCTTCAATGAGTAGCTGAGGTCAATGAATGCACACTAGCATGCACCCTGCACCTAGCGTGGAGAAGAAAATACGGAAGTGCAGAAACAAACTGTTCTTAGGGAAATACCAATTCATTACAGTAGATATCAACTTCAATGCAAACAACAATAACACGACGAATACTTCATGAAAATGTATTCCAGCACACAGACAAATATTTTTGTGTCACTAAGATAGAGTAATATTCAAACATTTTAGTAGATGAATAGGAAAAATATTAAAGGATGGTCAATGTTAAGACCTGAATTGGTGATCTGGACAACCAAGTGAAAGAAACATCTGAAAATTTATAACAAATATACACAGACCTAGAAATCCGGGGGAGAAAGTTAAGAATCCAGAGGTTTCATTAGGTAGGACTGCTGCTCATACAACCTATGGAAAGTATTTACCTAGCACACAGTCCTCAGACTTAGGTTATGTTGCATTTCTAGATCCAGGAAAACACTCATGTGAATAATAAGAGTTCAGAAAATGAAAAAAAAAAACCTTAGAAATAGAGCAGGCGAGACAACACACACACACACACACACACACACACACACCCCCCACACACACGTTAGCATAAAATTTCCTTGCACTAAGAATCAGAAAATTGAAAATGTTCGCAGAGTTTCAGGCAGCTTGGTAAGAAAGGGCAAATCTAGTCATATCCTGCTGTAGCTACAAAATGCCAAGGACAAAGAGAAAATGTTACAAGCTCCGAGGCAGAACAATAAAAATAATATGTAATTTAGAGAGATTGGAGAGCCGACCCTCACCCAGTCAGACTGATCCAACAGGTTAGTGGCCAGGGACTCTTTTGAATAAGAGCCCTTTTGTTCTGCTGAAAGCATAAAGCTGACCAAAATCACAGTACTTACTGCCTGGGTCAGGGACAATATGACAGCTGGCCAGCAGAGGCATCAACCTTTGATTTCCCATTTTGGGTTGTTAGAACAGAGGCCAGCAGCACTACATTCAGAGTGGACCTTGAGTGGGCCTGGTTTTTTGTTTTTTTTTTGTTTTTTTTGTTTTTTTTTTTTTTTTGCTATGCCACAGCTACAATCATAAGAAGTTACTTTTTAAAACAATTTTTTCTCACCTATTAATTTTTAAAAATCTGAGGGCAATAACCAATTGAGTTAAAATAGAATAAAGTTACAATTCTTAAGTATGGTAGTAAAATGAGATTTATAACTGTTTTGTTGTCAAAAGAAACAAAATGTTTTGGTCCATTTTCTGTTGACAAAAGCCTTCAGATGAAATAGAGATGTTTGGGTATGTGTTCAGAGTGAAACAAGTGTTTTATAGGGAAGAAGGGAGACCTTGGAAAAAATGAGACTTAGCAACTCTTCCTCATTTTGAGAGAGCATAAGATGCTCCATTAACTTGGAAAGTTTTAGAACAGTTCAGAAGCAGGCAGAGGAGTAGGATTTTTTTCTCTAAGTTATTGTAAATTTTTTTAAAAATCTGAATTTCATTTATCTTGATCTGTTTAACAAATTTTATACTTTAAAAATGTTACAGTAGTTGGACAACATGGTTGAAATATTTCTTTTGAAATTTGTTTCTGGCAATACGTAATTTGTTTTAGGGGTTGTCAAAGACGAAAAAAATGTTAGAGATCAATTCTATTTGAATTTTACTTTGGATATGACTGTACATTTTCACACTTTATTTCTATTTCAAGAAATTGTGACTTAATTATTCTCTCGGTTTCTGTTTTTTGTTTGTGATTTTTTTTTTTTGAGACAGGGTCTGAGTCTGTTGCCCAGGCTGGAGTGCAGCGGCCCAGTCCTGGTTCACTGCAGTCTTGACCTCCTCAGGTTCAGGGCATTCTCACACCTCAGCCACAAGAGTAGCTGGGACTATAGGCATGCACCACCACACCTAGCTCATTTTTATATTTTTTGTAGAGACAGGGTTTTGCCACGTTGCTCAGGGTGTTCTCAAACATCTAGTCTTAAGGGTCTGCCCACCTCAGCCTTCCAAAGTTCTGGTATTACAAGCATGAGCCACCACACCTGGCCAGTTTATTTTTCTGACTATCAGAAACAACTCTGGTTCTCCAGGCATGTGAGTGTTCTTGAAACACTTTGGTCAAGCAAGCACACTAAGAAAGCACTGTAAGAAAAGCATACAAAAACATGATTAGTCTTATTAGGATTTAAATATGCCAAATAAAGTAAAAGTGCAATATTATTCTTGACTCAATAGATAGCCAAACATTATGTTAAATGGGAGTATTGAGTTTTTTCTAAAATTTAGGAAAACACATGGCTGTACATTAAGGTTTGCCATATAAATTGGTATGGCATGTCTAGACAGTGGTTTAGTAACGTGTTTTAAAAACTTGAACAGTACAGACTTGTAACTGAGATAGTGCACTTTTACAGTTGATTTTTAGAACCTCAATCAAATTAAGACTGGACTGTAAAAAAGAAGTTTGACTGCAACTTACTATTAATGCCCCTAAAATGTAAACAATCCAAATGTCTAGTAATAAGTTATTTAGTATATTAAGCCATACAATAAAATTCAGCAATAAAACTGAGGATTTTTAGTTGTTTTGTTTTTGTATTTATTGACATAGAAAGATGGGCATTTCTTATAATTACATGTAAATCATGGTGATTTTGAGTATTAAACACTTGTCTATACAGCAATGTTTTATTTTTACCATGTTTTTCTGTATTTTTAAAAACAATCAAAACATTAATATACTTGTATTTTAGATTTAAACCCCAAAATAAAGGCATGATTTAGTTTTTAATTGACATTGAGCTGTGTGGAATAGAGAATATGCCTAGGGTCATGGTTTGATCAATTTAGACATTCTTTTTCCCACTAGGAATATCAAGAGGAGGCTTTAAACCAATTCCTATTTTGCAATGCAGATACTTAATGCTGTTTTTAAATGTAAAACTTGTAGATGTTAGTTAATTTTTTATGCTTTTTTCAAGGGAAAAAAAGAAGTAAGAAATAGCCACTGCTTGGGACAAATAGCGCAATGTTAACAAAAGACATATAGAACAGAAATAATCTACAGGTTTTTCTCCCATTAAGCAAAATGAACTTCCAGAGTTCAGCAATTATATTTAAATTTATGGAGTAAATCAAGTATATTTAAACTTATGTGTAAGAGAAAAAAATAGTGAAAGGGAATTCTCTGGCTTTAAGTGAACTTGTCTCCAGGCTGAGTGATTTATAAGTCAGAATTTAAACAAACTAAACCAAAACAAAACAAAGAAACAAAAATGCAATCATTATTTAGAAACTTCTGTCAGTCATATGTGAGAAATCATTACAAATTGTGTCAATACTTTAGCCATCTAATCTCATAGGGTTGAATACTCTGTAGCAAAATTCTAGGACAATAACAGGCAGCATACCACAGTGGAAAGAATAACTCAAATGTTCCAGTTCTCTTTCTATTATTATACTAACAAACTATCTAGATTTGATCAAAGCACCATTTGTAGTTTTAAATGTCATTGTCTGCAAAGACGTCTTAAAATTACAGTAACGTGACAGGGGACAAAATTAAACACAATTTGACAAAACCAAAAATAGAATGGAGTCAAATGGAATAGGACAGTATTGGACAGAATACAACAGAATAAATTTGAGTTTTTGGTTTTGAGCCTGATTTCATTCTTCTTCAATCACTTAATTCATGAATGATCCCTGAATGAGCTGCTTAATTTTATTGGAGCTTTATTTTTATCTATTAATTATGGTGTGGAAATTAAAGGAAATAACTAAAGTCGAACACATAGCTAAGCACTTGGCATAGTCATTTTCTAGTAGGTCTTTCAGGGTGTGCCCTGGCTGCTTCACTCCATTCACCATTCCAACCTTTAAGCATTTTATAGGAAAAAAAAGGAAAGCATACCTTAATTAGTTCATGAATTTAACACATCTAGAAGGGATAGCCTAAAGGTTGATTTCTAGCATGAAAATACAATTGTTGGCAAAGCAAGAGGATAGTCTCACTAATTAGATTTAAAATGAAAAGAAAGTCAGCCCTAATTTTATATTCACAGAGTCTATTGCACAAAGCCAGGTTAAGGAAGTCCTGACTTAGTACTAAATCCTGATGAAGATTTCTAATGGCGTTAATTTTCTTCATGCTCAGTATTAACTGCTTTTCGCCAAAAGTATGTGTCTACTAAAAATCAAGAATAAACAGGCTTCACCAATATAACTATAATATTAAATCATATAGTAAAACTATAGTTTTTACTCTAAGTTAATCAAAGCTCACAAGTGTATTTTGATTTTTATGGTGGAAATAGATTTTACAGTGGGTATGAACTGGTAGAGGAAGCTAGAATTCCTTCGCTTCTAGTTTGTCCTCATGCTTTCTTCCTGTCTGAAAACACTCACGTTTATCTAACATCTCAAAAACCTGGCCCTCAGCTTTTACTTGAATGTCCTAGGGAGTCTATTGCTAACATGCTCTACAGGCTTCTAAATTAAACGCCACTGAATCCAGTGCCATGCTAGTCTCATCTCTAGCACTTGACCTGGCTGAACCCATGGCTGCTTCTCTCTTTCATCCCTGAAGGTTGATGTGAGAATTTATTGCCATGAGGAAAAGTTATAATTAATAGTTTGGCATGCTCGAAGATCGACATTACCAACATAACTGCTTAAAAAATGGAATGTACTGTGTTGTCAAGAAGACACCCCTGGGAACTTATTCAGAGGTCACAAACTTTCTTTCAGAGACATTGGTATGAGGTTGTGTGTATGGCTTTTGAGTTTTCTTTCAATAAAAAAAAATTTATTGAAGTTCCATCCAATCAAATTAAGTAATCATTGTAAGAACACTCCATATAAATGGATACTGTTTTGAAGATCTGGCACAATTTTAATTGATATTCAAATTCAAGTAGCATTCATTGAACTCATGCTATTCTAGAAGCGTATTTCATAAACATTTATTGAATACAATTTATCTGCCAGATGTTAGGGAAAGCAATGGACAAAAACATCTACGCTCATAATATTTACATTCCAGTCGAAGGAAAAAAGTGAATACAAAAATAATAAATATTTCAATTACATATTAGTTTCAAAGTGATCAAGCCATGAAACTAAATCTTGGGGACCCCAAATCACTAAGCTAAAGGAAGAGTCAAGCTGGGAACTGCCTCCCCTTTGGTTCCTAAATAAGTTTGCTACAAGATGAAAAGGTACGTGGAAATTCCTTTCCGTGTATTTTTTTGCCCACAAGCAAATTCCTAGTGAGCTCCAAGATCTTTACCCTAAGGGGTTTCCGTTAAGATTTCACCATAGCAATGTAAATTGATAGGTTGTATTTACAGGTGCACTCAGCCCCCTGCCCACTAGACACAAATGCATATCTGATTGTCCCCCTGCCCCATTTTATCTATGTTAGCTTATGTGAAAAATGCAGATTCCTTGAATTTTTTCTCTACTCCATTTGTCTATGCCATTTTATGTCAAAAAATGCAGATTCACTGAGCCAGACAAAGAAATGAATAACTATTTTTCCCTACCCGCCTCTTACATGATAATTGTATACTTTTCAATATCCCACCCATTCCCCTTTAAATTTGGAGGTCTCAGCATCACCTTTGGAGAAAAACATAGACCTGCCGTCTTTATGCACAACCTTGACTTTGGCAAATAAACCTAAAATGATTTAGACTTTTCTTGTCATTTTTTATCGATTGACAAAAGTAAACAAATACAACATTGTAAGAGAGGCCACCAATGCAGAAGGTGGGATGGAGTAGGAAGCAGAGCCACACTTTGCTGAAAGGTTTAGGATATTTTACTTTATGCCTATATTTAACAAGATCTTGACTTTCAGATAAAATAAGCCAAGTAGGCTGAGAATTCAGAAGCAAGAGATTTCAAATAACTCACAGAGCTTACCTTAAAGGGCAGAGTCTATATATAAGTTAATGCGCACAGAGCAAAAAACAGTTCATTTTTTTTTTCAGAGTTGCTGCATTTTTCTTAACCTTAAAAAAAAAAATCAATATCTTGCATAGGTATGCAGGAAAGAAGCTGAGTGACTACTGCATATTATATCCCACATATTGTCTTCTGAAAGCTATTTTAAATTGTGTTGTTTTTATGAAAATTGTTTGATACATTATATTTGCACATATTTATGGGTATAAACCAAAATAAAAATTCTAAGCCCCTCAATTGACTGAATGGATCACCCTTTCAGCCAAGGAGATAACAGAGAAACCTGAAAAATGAGTTCAGGCTGTAACCGCTCAAAGGGTTCATCTTACCCACTGCCTAGACAGAGTCGATTTATAAAGAGAGGGGTATAGCAACAGAGAAAAAGTAATTCACATACAGCTGACCATGTAGGAGATCAGAGTTTTATTATTGCTCAGATCAGTCTCCCCGAGCATTCAGGAAGCAGAGTTTTTAAGGATAATTTGGTGGGTAGGGGGGACAGGGAGTGGGGAGTTCTGATTGGTCGGGTCAGAGATGAAATTAGAGGGAGCTGAAGCTGTTCTCTTGAGCTGAGTCAATTCCTGGGTGAGGGCCACAAGACAAAGGGAGCCAATTTCGTAAACCTGGTGCTGCCGGTGACAGTGATAGGAGGCAGCCAAATGTCTAGGCAGATAGGGGTGGGTACCCGGCGAAGCCCACTTCCAAGCCAGAGACAGTTTACAGCCTGAAAGCCAAGCTACAAGTTAAATCCTGACAGGAGTGAGAACTTGTCTTCCAGTATGATGCGCTTTCCTCTGATTGATTCCTGCCCTTCACCTATTTTACATATACCTACCCTCTCCTAATTGGCTTTCTGCACTGTCATGCCCACCTTTGAGTGGTGTCTTTGCTTTAGCAAAGTTTGCATACTTACAAACCAATTGGCGTGCACTCCCCATCCTGCGTCTATGAAGACCCTAGACTCAGTCCGTAGAGAAGATGGCCTGACTTTGGGGAAGAGACAACCTGACTTTGGAGAAAAGGACCTGCCCTTCCTGCCCTCTCTCCAGCTCTCCTCTCTGCTAAGAGCCATTTTCATCACTGTATTAAACTGTTTGCCTTCACAATCCTTCAGTCATCTGCATGACTTCATTCTTCTTGGATGTTGGACAAGAGTTTAGTACCCACCAAGTGTGGGTACTCAGAAAGACTGCCACACTGGCCTTTTGCCCTGACCGGTGGAGGGCAGCCGCCCTGAATGATGATTCAAGGGACTCGTTGAGCTGGTAACACACTGCCATCCATGGGTGGCAGAACCAAAGGAGCTCTGTGACACCCCTGTGGGGCTTCAGGATTGTGGGCATCCTCACCTGGATGCTGTGCTGTCCTCGAGATGAAGTGCCTGGTCTGGCCACAGGCCCTGCATGGAGCTTACTCCTGTATTGATGCCTGGAGCGGCCAGCCAGATCCCACACTTACTTGCTCACGTGCTCCCTCCCACAAGGGGTTGATGAACTCATGGAAGGGGCGTCCCATCTGCTTGGCCCACTGGGCCATGAGTTCATCGACAGGTCTGAGAAAAATCCTGTATCACCAGCTGATCCATTGTGTGCAGGGCTGCAAAATATTTTCAGCACTGATCTTAGATTTTACAATAGTTATGTTATCCCCAAGAGCAATTTGGGGTGGTTTAGAATCTTGCAGCCTCCAGCTGCATGACTCCTAAACTATAATTTTTAATCTTGTGTCTAATTTGTTAGTCCTGCAAAGGCAGTCTAGTCCCCAGGTAGGAAGGGTTATTGGTTTGAGAAAGGACTGTTATTGTCTTTGTTTGAAAGCTAAACCATAAACGAAGTTCCTCCCAAAGTTAGTTTGGCCTAACCCAAGAATGAACAAGGATAGCTTAAAGGGTAGAAGCAAGATGGAGTCAGTTAGGTCAGGCCTCTTCCAATGTAGTAATTGTCTCAGTTATAATTTTTGCAAAGGCAGTTTCAAGGCCATGTCACGAAGAGGGGGTTGGCATTCCTCATTATACCCTCTCCCTTTTGGAATTTAGACACAACTGACCAGTATTAACATGAAAATAGATATCCTAAGATGAACAGAACAGACTCTTGGTAGCAATTAGATATCAACTTCAGCGGACTCTGCTATAGCATCACATGACAGATAACAGGCCTTAAAGGAAATCAAAATATTTTACCCTAAAATATATTTCCTTGATATATTTTTTAAAAGCCCTGCAAAGTGGCCTCTTGTGTGGGAAATTTACATTTGTAGAGAATCCACTTCCCTTTCTAGGTCTTCCCCTCATCCAGGAGAAATTTAACTAAGAGTCTGACACCTTTTAAGGTGGGATGAAAGCCATATACCATGTGTTCTCTCTGAAGCTGCTACCTGGAAGCTCCATCCACTTGGCAAGAACTTTGGCTTCCACAACCACTCACCTTTACTTAACTCAAGCTGACTTCACCTATTCAGGCAGAGTTTAACTCTTTCAGCTAATTGCCAATCAGAAAATCTTTGAATCTGGCTGGACGCAGTGGCTCACTCCTGTAATCCCAGCACTTTTGGAGGCCAAGGTGGGTGGATCACCTGAGGTCAGGAGTTGAGACCATCCTGGTCAACATGGCGAAATCCTGTCTCTACTAAAAATATAAAAATTAGCTGGGTATGGTGGTGCATGCCTGTAATCCCAGCTACTCAGGAGGCTGAGGCAGGAGACTTGCTTGAACCTGGGAGGTGGAGGTTGCAGTGGGCTGAGATCACACCATTGCACTCCAGCCTGGGTAACAGAATGAGACTTCATCTAAAAGAAAAAAGAAAAAGGAGAAAAAAAAGGGGAAATTTTTGAATCCACTTATGATCTTGGAAGCCCACCTCCCCAACTCTCCCCACCCCACCCCCACTTTGAGATGTCCTGCCTTTTCAGGTCTAACCAATGTATAACTTACATGTATGGATTTAGGTCTTCATCTGTAATTTCTGTTTTCCTAAACTGTATAAATTCCAGCTATAACCCAACCAACTTGGGCGCATGTTCTCAGGATCTCCTGAGGCTGTCATGTACCATGGTCCTTAACTTTGGCAAAACAAACATCTAAATTGATTGAGACCTGTCTCAGATACTTTTAAGTTTACATGGGGTGTTTGTGAAATTTCGGTACATGTGCAGAACGTGTAATAAGATGATTCTGGAGACTCTCCAAAATGTAATTTTTTCGTAAGACTGATTTCTGTTATGCCGTATAATTCAATAAAACCTGAGCTTCTGTCCTTGAATTATACTTGGAAGTTTGCATCCAGTATCTAAATCTTTAGAGTAGGATAGCCTTGGGACAAGGAAAAAAAAATAAAAGCAAAAGAGAAAGAGTTGTGGCCGGGCGCGGTGGCTCAAGCCTGTAATCCCAGCACTTTGGGAGGCCGAGACGGGCGGATCACGAGATCAGGAGATCGAGACCATCCTGGCTAACACGGTGAAACCCCGTCTCTACTAAAAGAATACAAAAAAACTAGCCAGGCGTGGTGGCGGGCGCCTGTAGTCCCAGCTACTCGGGAGGCTGAGGCAGGAGAATGGCGTGAACCCGGGAGGCGGAGCTTTCAGTGAGCTGAGATCCGGCCACTGCACAGATCAGAAAATCTCAGTGAGCTGAGATCCGGCCTGTGCAACAGAGCGAGACTCCGTCTCAAAAAAAAAAAAAAAAAAAAAAAAAAAAGAGAAAGAGCTGTTTTAGGTTATTCTGTAAAGATCATGTTGTCCACTAAGGACTTGCCTGATATTTTACATATGGGGATGTTACAGTAGGTAATCTAGTCAGACATGAGCAGGACGGGAGAGGGTTCCCACTGCCACACACCAGGGATGTTAGGCAACCATCAGGTGATGGTCAGGAGGTTGTTAAACTCACTCTCTAAAAGTATAATTGGTCACGGCTAGCACCAGTGAAAGGGAGTCTCCCAGTAGATTAAAAAATACATGAAACTGGTGATCAACAGCTTTCCTATAAAATCTCAGGAGTGGGCAACTGGGCTCAAGCATGCTCATTAAGAGGCAAAATGGTGGAGTTTAACTGGTATATGATCTTCTAGAGACATTTGCCTGGTAAGCGAAGAATGTCTCCAGTGAGCATACATGCATACAACTCTAGTGAACACACTAAGCTTGCCGCCCTCCCAAGTGCTGGCAGGCCACTGTGCATGCAGGCAGCTCTCTCCAAGAGGAGAATGAGGGGAGAAGAGATGCAAGACCCTAGAAGCATGCCAGCATATAAAACTGTAAGTCAAAGGTCATACTGCACACTTGATCACTCAAATCACCTGCTTGGCTCTCTTCCAAGAGTCCTTTACCTCCTTTCATTCCTGCTCTAAAGTTTTTTTTACCAAACTTCCACTCCTGCTCTAAAACTTGCCTCGGTCCCTCCTTCTGCTTTCTGCCTCCTCGAATTGAGGTTGCTGCAGGCCTGTACAAATTTGCCACTGCTAATGTAAACTTATATACAGTTAAGGAAAAACTCATTTTGAAGAGAAAATGGCATGGTATGAGATGTCTCCACATAATGCTGTTATTAATGTTAAACATACTAGTTTTGTGACTTTTTATATTGTATGACTTTAACATATGCAATGTATACCATTCTATATTAACTCATGGAAATTTTCAATTTTCTAATATTTGCATATTCTTGTTTCAGCAAAAAAATAGTTTAAATGTATATTGTCCTTATTCATTAAAGATCTTCACGAGGAAAAAGATTTGAAATAGAAAATTATGTAGAAAATTGCTGGGGAAGTATTAAAAGCACTATCTACTGCTAACTCAGAATTCCTCTCCTCAAAGGTAGAAGAGAAAAATAACTGCTTCATTATTGGATAAGCATAAGCCAGAATGTGAGGTGCAGCTCATTCTGTCTAGGCAATTGTTAAAGAGATTGCAGAGACAGAAAGAAAGCTTACCCTTGTATATAGTCAATCAGATACAATCCATTGCGTACAAGTATTCAAGGTAAATCATAACTAGTCCTCAAGTAAGAGGACTTGACAGCACCATTTGTCACACGTAGTTCCACCTAAATTCACCTAGCAATTGGGGTGACCATTTGTGCTAACTGGCTTTATCAAAAAAATTAAACTCATATCTTTACGATAGAAAGTAGATTTGCAATTTGAGCAAGGCACACATTTGACTCCGGAAGAAATTGGGAGATAGGGACTCTTTCCTCCTGATAACGTTTTAGAGAGTTGGCTCTTAGACCCTTGAAGAAATATTCCTGGGTTGTAAAACTGAAAAGAGGTTCCTTTCACTTTTAAAATATTTATGAACATTGGAAAGAGGCAAAGGAAGACTTTACAAATTTTCCAAAGTAAATCCTCAAAGAAAAAGGTAACTCCCTTTTTTAAAATCATTTTTTATTAGATATTGCATTTACCCTTATACTATCCATATTTTAATAATATATACTAAATAAAGATTCCTTTGGTGATTACATGATGTGAAACTTAATGCTTGCCTGTAATGATCGAGTGTATTTTTACCAACACTATTAAAGACAGTAATTTATTGAGGAAAGCTTCATTCTGACAAAAAAGTATTAAAAGTTGATGAGAGATATTTACATTTATATCAATAATAGAACTTCTTTTGTCACTGGTAAACTGAGGGCTTTCCCTACTTTGTATCAGTCATAAAGAAAGAACATCCAATTGGAAAAAAAGTCAAGCAGGCTTTATTTCTGGACAGAAATGAAGAAGGAGTGAGCTCCTATCCAGAATACTCCTTCTTTCCAAACAATAAAGGGTGTGAGGTTTTGAGGACTGGGTATGAGGAGGAAGAGGAAGGTTAGCACATGCAGTGTGGGACTCCAGATCAATTTATTACCACACAAAAGATTCTTCCTGCCCACTTCACAAATAAAGACCATGGCATTACAGTAACAAAAGAGTTTCGTTGACCCAAGGCTGGCCGCTCCACACAGGAGACAGAGTTATTACTCAAATCAATCTTGTCTCCGGCTCATAGGTCAGGAGTTTTTCAAAGGTAGTTTAGGGGAAAAGGTGGAGATAGCTAGAAATGGGTGCTTGCTGCTAATTGGTTGGGGTAGAGATGAAGTTGTAGGATGTTGAAGCTGTTCTCTTGTGCTAAATTTATTCTGGGTGGGACCGCAGGAGCCATCTGTCAGTGGGTCCAGTTGGAGCCATGAGTGTCAAATGTGCGAAAATTCTGAAAAGATATCTCAAAAGTCCACTCTTAGATTCTACAACAGTGATGTTATCTGCAGGACTTCCAGAATAACGGTTGACAATTATTGATGTCTACACCTTAGCAGAATTTAGCCTGCTGGCCTTTCATTAGCTTTACAGAGGCAGTTGAGTTTTGTGGAAGGTCAATTATCATTTAAACTATAACCTAAGCGTCTCTGACAGTTTCTTGGACTGAAGTCCAAAGATAATTAATGCAGCTTGAAAGCTAAAGGCGAAGTGGGGGGATGTTGGCTACAGCAGATCTCCCTGTTGATTTTTCCAAAGGCAGTTTCAAATTTACAAACATACATCTTCATACAACCTTTGTATATATAATGGCAGAGATTTTCTTTTAGGAGGAGAGAATTTTAGTATTATAATGATATGTTAATAATCTAAAGGTAACTAGAGATTGTCTGTTCCAGTTTGGGTCAGTTCGAGGGTCTTTCTCCCCTTGATATCTTGTTAGGGATCAAGAAGCTCTGGCACCATCCTGGATCATCTGGTTTCTACAAATAACTGTGCCTGTAAATAAGGCACTGAAGAAAAATAATTTAAAAAAAAAAAAATCCCTGGGAACATTTTTAAAGGAATTGAAACTTAAATCCACATTCTGACAAGAACACCAACGTTTGGCTATCTTTAGTTTCTTTGTCTATAAGTATATAAAAATAGTGGCATTTTGCCAGGTGCAATGGTCATTCCTGTAGTTTCAGCTACTCAAGAGGCTAAGGCAGGAGGATCACTCGAGTCCAAGAGATCTGGGCTGTAGTGTACTCTGCCAGTCAAATACCTGCACTAAGTTTGGCATCAGTATGGCGACGTCTGTGATGTGGGGGACCACCAGGTTGCCTAAGGAGGAATTAACCAGCCCAGGTTAGAAACAGAGCAGGTCAAATTTTTGTGATGATCAGTAGTGGGATTATGCCTGTGAATAGTCACTGCACTCCAGTTTGGGCAACATAGCAAGACCTCATCTCTAAAAAAGCAACAATAAATTAGTGGTGAAAGGGCTACATTGTCTGGGGTATATACACCCAAGTGTTCGCTGTCATGTGCCAGAAAAGTTTAGGGCACAGGCACACATGAGGAGTTTAGGAGTAGAGCTTTAATAGGCAGAAGAGAAGAGAAAAAGAAACCATAGAGAAAGGGGTATATAGAGAAAGGGGTCTCCAAGTGGAAAGGACCAGGGGGCAGCGAGTGCATGAGGTTTTATAGTCCAGTTTGAGGAGGTGGTGTCTGATTTACACAGGGCTCACAGATCAGTTTTATCAGGTATGACATTTACATGGTGCATAGGGAAGGCTAGTCACCCTACCCTAATCTTCTTATGCAAATGGGCTTTCCAGCTGATTGGTGCCAACTTGTCTGCCTCTTACTGTACACATGGCTGGCAGAGACAGAAGATGGAACTGCCATCTTGAACATGGCTTGTTCCTAGTTCCTGCTGGCATTCACCCATGCAAGCTCCCAGCTTGCTTGTCTATGTCTGCAGCTTAACTTTACAGGTTGGTCTTTGTTAGAAAATGATTTGGGGGTGCTTTTCACTAAAAATAAAAGCCTTAGTGAAAACTCCCATACCCTTGCTATCTGCCTAAGTAATTACTTCTTAACTCCTATATTATTCCCCCCTCTGGAGTGGTAACCCTAATTGCCATAAGGGGGTGTTTGGTGATGACTTTTTTGGCTACTTCCTGCTGACAAGGGACATCATATGGGGAATGGTATCTAGGGCTTCTCCTGGGGTCAATCTAAGGGGTCCTTGGAGGAAAGGCATGTCCATGTGTGGTTCTGCCTTCAGCATCATTTGAAGTTTGATTGCTTCTTGAAGTGAGGAGAAAATTTGAGTTACAGTATTTAGTAGACAAGGTCCAAACATTAATATAAAACATATGAGCAAGAGAGGGCTTGATAATGGAGTCAACCAATTTCACAAAGAAGAATGGAATTTATTAAAGGGGATTGTAGCCATCCAGGGCTGGAGCCTGCATTTTCTCTTAACCTGTCAGTGATTTTCGCTTGATCTTTAAGCATCTGTAGTTTTTTTTCTACTTGACTAGAGGTGTTGTTCCAGAAGCAGCATGTTTCATTTAAGACTGCACAGGCACCCCCATACCTCAGCTGTAAGGACATCTAGGACCCATCTATTCTGTGCTACTTCTGAGACTAAAGAATCTATGGATTGCTTTTGTGCTTCTATGGCTCCTATTGTTGTCTTCCATGCTTGTTTCATCATAATGGAAATATTAAGTACCAACCTTTCAAGAAGAGGAATACCAGCAAAACAGAAGAGGCCTCTGGTCATAGAATTTCCCCTTTGATTTGCCATTGGGAGATAATTTTAGGTCTAGGTCATCTTTTATAACTTGCAATATGATTAGAAGAAATACATTATTGGGTGGCTAGTGTAATTTAATGTTAACCTTATATAAATCTTTCCTTCAGTTAATTCCCTTAAGGCTTCCACAAACCATCCATGATATGTTTAAATTTTCTGATTTGTCCTAAACATCTTTCTTTATAAACAGCACACTATTATCTTTAGGACAAGTAATTATCATCCTTATAATCTTTTTGTCACTTTCATGAACCATCTACAACATGCTTAAGCCTTCTGACTTGTCCTTAACATCTCTCTTTTAAACAAGAAACTATTTTTCTCTAGGACTAGTATTTACCATACAAGATCCTTTATTATATAAAATCTCTTTTCTTTATAACCTTCTTCGCATAGCCAGGGTGTGACATATTACCAAACCCAATGAAAAATCCTAGCGAGCTCAGTGATAATAAAACTTCCATGCTTCTTTTTTGTTGGTAACTATTATCCCTGCTCTAAGGATAATAATTAAGCAAAATACTATAGCAATGGAAACTCTTTGTCTGATATTTCAGTTAGAAGGTGTTACACTGCAAATAGGGTGAATATGCCAATTCCCATCAGTGTGGTGTAACAGATAATTTTCATGTAAAATTTTACTCCCCAAGATGTAACATTTCCCTTTTGGGGGTCTATAAAATTACAAATGCAATCCCATGAATAATTAAAATCTCCCTGCAAGTATGCATCAGAAAGAATTTCCAATATCTGGCGGTGCATCTTGAGAGGAAAAGTATAAATTACTGAACATAAAGGTGGAACTGAGCAGGATGACTAGCCCTTGCTCATTTACTTATCCTTTATGATTTTCAGCTTAAGATCTTCTATTTCTTCACCTTGGTATCCAGTACATTCCTCTCAGCTGTCAGGGGTTGCATTCTTGGCTTTCCAGGCTTTGACTCAAGTATTATGTATCCGGAAATTGATACCTGTAACTTTTACCACTGGGGGGTTGAAAGAAGAACAATGTAGGGACCTTCTCAGCTTGAGCTAAGGAAAGGAGGGAGAGAAGGGAAAGCTTGTACCAATACTAAATCTCCTAGCTTACATAAAAGTGGTTCTACTCTACTTCTTGGGATTGGGCTTCTGCTAATTTATTTAATTTCTGTTGAAAGCAAGCCAGAGAGGTTACCTGGTTAACCAATTCAGAGATCTCTTGGTCCAACAGGAAATCATTGGTGAGAAAGACTGTCTATCTAGCATCTCAAAAGGACTTAGACCTAACTTTGAAGGGGTGTTTCTTACCTACAGTAAAACTATGGAAAGAAGAGTAAACCAAGTAAGGTGAGCTTCTTGGGACAGTTTCTGTAAAGCATGGAAATGATTCTAATCATTTAGTGGAAGCATCTACCCATACCATGAGGTATTGGATGACCTTCATCTTTGGCATCTGGGTGAACTCTATTTGCCAGTCCTCCCCGGGATAGCTTCCAGTCTTTTGGGTTTGAGGAGGAAGGAGCTGTCTGTTGATGGATTATTTTTAAGACAGACTTCACAAGCATTAACAAGCTGTTTTATTGTCCTTAGTTCTCGCCTGAAAATGATCTTTGGGCACATTAATAAGTTTTATCCTTTCCCAGGTGAAATGCTTGGTGAAGGAATTCAAGAAATTTCCACTGGCTGGGGGCTGGAAAGTGGAGCTTGCCATCCTTTGACTGCAACCTTCCTGAGGGCTAGAACGTGTACCCATGAGAAGTGGCCCTTTCTATTTCTACAGGGGCGTAATGACGTTTGATTTCTCTTATAGAGCCTTCTCAGATTAGAGGGGCTTCAAGAGTGTTGATGTCATGAGGTGTCCTTGCTGCTGACTTGGCTGCCTGATCGGCTAGCATGTTTCCTTTGGCTATTTTGTCCACTCCCTTCTGATTTCCCTTACAATACATCACTGCTACCTCTCATGAAAAGAAAACTGTGGATAATAACCTGTTAATTTCCTGATGGTATTTTACAGGAGATTCATTGGCAGTGAGGAAGTATCTTTCCAGGCTGGGCACTGTGGCTCATGCCTGTAATCCCAGCACTTTGAGAGGCCAAGGCAGGCGGATCACTTGAGGTCAGGAGTTCAAGACTACCCTGGTCAATATGGTGAAACCTCGTCTCTACTAGAAATACAAAAGTTAGCTAGGTGTGGTGGTGGGTACCTGTAATTCCAGCTACTTGGGAGGCTGAGGCAGGAGAATTGCTTGAACCTGGGAGGTGGAGGTTGCAGTGAGCCGAGATTGTGCCATTGGACTCCAGCTTGGGCAACAGAGTAAGGCTTTGTCTCAAAAACAAAACAGAAAACAAAACAAACCAAAAAGAAAGTGCCTTTCCTTCTAAATGGCAGCATGAGCATGAAGAACCAGAAAATATACTTAGAATCAGTGTAAATGTTAGCTACCATTCCCTTGCTTAGCTCATATGCTCTTATAATGGCTATCAGTTTAGCTAGATGAGCACTTGTGCCTGGAGAGAGAGACAGATACACTTTCAATAACATTACTCTGAGTGACTACTGCATATCTTGCTTTATGGGCTCCTTGGTCTACAAAGGAACTTCCATCTGTGAAGAGGGTTCAGTCTGGATTTTCTAGGGGAGTTTCCCTGAGATCTTCCCTGGCTGCATAGGTCTGTACCACAGTTTGTTCACAGTCGTGTTCTGGTTCCCCAGTTCTCTCAGAGAGTAAAGAGTCTGGGTTTAAGTAAGAGTAAGTTTTAAACTGGTGGAACCCTCTAACGGTACAGCTTGATATTTAAGGAGACTGTTGTCTGCTAACCAAAGGCTTCCCTTAGAGGACAGTAATCCTGCCACATTATGCGGGGGTATAAACAGTTATGTAATTTCCCAGAGTTAATTTGGAGGCTTCTGGGACCAGCAGGGCCACCATGGCAGTGGCTCAGAGCATGCTGGCCATCCTTTAGCCACCAAATCAAGTTCCTTACTAAGGTAACCCACTGGCTGTTGAGCTGGTCATCAGGTCTGCCTTAAGACTCCCAATGTCATTCCCTTCCTTTCTGATACATACAGATTAAAGTCCCTTCCTAAAGAAGGGTGAGAGCTAGTGCCTTAAGTAGGGCCTGCTTTAGCTGGTTAAAGCCCTCTTGAACTCCAGGTTCCCAGGTTAGGAAATGAGTTTTAGCCACTTGAGTTTCTCTTATGATGTAATGCAGAGAATGAGCTATTTCACCATACCCAGGTGTCAATACCCTGAACAATTCTGTAATGCCCCAAAATGCTTTTATTTGCTTGAGGATTTTGGGGAGTGGGAAGGAGGAAATGGGCTTAATCCTTTATTCCCCTAATGCTCTGGTCCCTTCAGACAGCACTAAACCGAGGTACTTCACTGATGTTTTGCAAAGCTGGGCCTTAGATTTGGAAACTTTATAACATCTGTTAGCTAAGAAATTAAGAAGAGTTTCAGTGGCTCCCTGAGTAGCTTTCTCAGTTGGGGCACAGAGCAGTATATCATCTGCATATTGCAAAACCTTGACCTGAAAATGGGAAAACTTGGAGAGAGTCTTTTGACAATGCCTGTCCAAACAAAAAAGGGCTATCTTGAAATCCCTGAGGCAGCACCATTCATGTTAACTAAGCAGTTTGACCAGAGGGATCTCTGAAGGCAAACAGGTATTGAGAGTCAGGATGTAACGGTATACAGAAGAAGGCATTCTTTAAATCTAGGACTGTCCCCCAGATATTTGGGTCAGCAAGGTACAGAGATTAGGTACTACTGGATGAATTAGGACGACGGCCTCGTTAATGAGGTGGAAGTCCTGAATTGAGGTAATACAATTGGGTTTTCACATTCCTAATATTGGGGTGTTGCAGGGGCTGTTACAGGGTTTGAAGAGGCACTGCATCTTCAGGTTATAATATCTTCTAGCTCCTTTTTAGCCTCTGGCTTTAGGAGATATTATTTCTGGTTATGAAAAGAAGTGGGATCCTTAAGATGGATCTGGACTGGCCTAGCGGGTGCAGATCAATCTATTCTTCCTTGAGTTGCCCACATTTCTGGATTTATATTAACTTCCACTGGGGGAGACAAAAAGATTGTCCTGAGGCTATAAGAATGCTGGTCTGCATGCAAGCTAAAATATCTCTGTCTAATAAAGGAGTGGGGCTTCTGGCATGAAGGAAGGAAGGAAGGAAGGAAGGAAGGAAGGAAGGAAGGAAGGAAGGAAAGAAGGGAGGGAGGGAGAGAGGGAGGGGAGAAAAAGAAAGAAAAAAGAAAGGAAAGAAAGAAGAAAGAAAGAAGGAAAAAGAAAGAAAGAAAGAAAGAAAGAAAGGAAGGAAGGAAGGAAGGAAGGAAAGAAAAGAAAAGAAAATAAAAGAAAAGAAAAGAAAGAGAAAACTCAAAGTTGTTCATGAAGGGGAAAATGATAAATAACAAATGGTTCCCTGATTCACAAGAATATAAATTCATAACAAATGATTTAAACTAATTCACATAAATGTCTCTTTTTTCTTTAGGTCTGAAGAATTTACATTTTTAAGAAACTTATGATGAGGAATTAAACCCAGGCTGAAGTGTTGACAGAACCAAATCATAACCACTAGACTACAGGGTGCAATATAGCATTTGTAAATATTAAAGGAAATCCAAAACAGGCATTTGGGAATTTAAAAAGTTTAAATTTTGTCTTAGGTTATTAATATGGTTTGGCTCTGTGTCCCCACCTAAAGCTTATGTTGAATTGTAATCCCCAATGTAGAGGAAGAGGCCTAGTGGGAGGTGACTGTATCATGGGATGGATTTCTACCTTGTTATTCTTGTGATAGTGAGTTCTCACAAGATCTGGTTGTTTGAAAATGTGTAGCACTTCCTCCTTTACTCTCTCTCTCTGCTGTTCTTCCATGTGAAGATGATGGCTACCTCCCCTTCACCTTCCACCATAATTATAAGTTCCCTGATTCCTCGCCTGCCATGCTTCTGTATAGCCTGTGGAACTGTGAACCAATTAAAACTATTTTCTTTATAAATTACCCAGTCTCAGGTAGTTCTTCATATCAATGTGAGAACAGACTAACATAGAGAATTGGTACTGGGAGTAGGGCATTGCTATAAAGATACCTGAAAACCTGGAAGTGACTTTGGAACTGGGTAACAGACAGAAGTTGAAACAGTTTGGAGGGCTCAGAAGAATACAGGAAGATGAGTGAAGGCTTGGAAACTTCCTAGAGACGTGTTGTGTCATTGTGACCAAAATGTTGATAGTGACATAAACAACTAAGTCCAGGCTAAGAAGGTTTCAGATGGAAATGAGAAACTTATGGGGAATTGGAGTAAAGTCAGTCTTACTATGCTTTAGCAAAGAGACTGGTGACATTTTGCCCAGCTCTAGGGAATCTGCTAAACTTTAAACTTGAGACAGATGACTTAGGGTATTTGGTGAAATAAATTTCTAAGAAGCAAAAAATTCAAGATTTGACCTGGCTGCTTCTAAAAGCCTATGCTTACATTTATAAACAAAGAGATGAGCTGAGACTGCAACTTATATTCAAAAGGGAAACAAGGCATGAAAGTTTGAAAAATTTGCAGCATGGCCCCGTGGTAGAAAAGAAAACCTATTTTTACGGAAGGAATGCAAGCAGGCTTCAGAAATTTGCATAACTACAAGGAAGGGAAGTACTAATAGCCAAGACAATGAGAAACAGTCCCTGAAGACATTTCAGGGACTATCACAGGAGCCCTCCCAGGCCCAGGTACTTGGAATGCTGCTTCAGAGAGTGAAAACCATAAGCCTTGGTGGCTTCCACATACTGTTAAGCCTGCAGGTGCACAGAGTGCAAGAGTTGAGGCTTGTGATCCTCTGCCTAGATTTCAGAAAATGATGTACAGAAAAGCCTCAATGTCTAAGCAGAAGTCTTCTCCAGAAGCAGAGCCTTCATGAAGAACCTCTATTAGGGCAGTGCAGAGGGAAAACGTGGGATTGGAGCCCACACACAGAGTCCCCACTGTGGCACTGCCAAGTGGAACTGTGAGAAGAGGGCCATTATCCTCCAGATCTCAGAATGGTAGATCCACGAAGAGCTTCCACTGGGTGCCTGGAAAAGCCACAGGCACTCAATGTTAGCTCATGAAAGCAGCCACTGGAGCTGTACCTTGCAGAAACTTGGAAGTCCACCCCTCATATCAGCATGCCCTGGATGTGAGACATGAAGTCAGAAAAGATTATTTTGGATCATTAAGACTTAATGACTTCGTGCTGGGTTTTGAACTTACATGGACCTATAGCTCCTTTGCACTGGCTAGTTTCTCCCTTTTGAAAAGGGAGTATATACCCATTGCCTATACCCCATATTTACCTAAATGCTTGTATCCCAATTGTATCTTGAAAGTAGCTAATTTGTTTTTTATTTTACAGGCCTATAGGCAAAAGAGATTTTGAGACTTTGGACTTGGACTTTGAGTCAATACTGAAATGAGTAAATACTTTGGGCTACTGTTGGGAAGCCATGATTGTGTTTTAAAATGTGAGAGGAACATGAGATTTGGTAGGCACCAGGAATAGAATAAAATTGTTTGGTTCTGTGTCCCCACTCAAATCTCATGCTGAGTTGTAATCCCCAGTGTTGAGGGAGGGACCTGATAGGAGGTGATTGAATTATAGAGATCACAGTGGTGAGCATTTCTCTCTCTCTGCCTTTGGTCTGGAGAGCACGTGGCATTTCCAGGTTTCTCACTTTCCTTGGTCTGGAGAGCACATGGCATTTCCAGGTCTCTCTTAGCATACAGCATGTCAAGGTCACTCTGCTCTTGGTCTAGAGAGCATATGACATATCAAGTTCAATAGCACCACATAGTGGTATAGGGATCATCTCCATGAGGCACACTGTCAGTCCTTTACCAAAACACCTTCGCTTCCTAGCTTCCCAATTCTGTCCCCTTTTTGCACCTCTCTACTAGAAACCAGGCTTTATACTATTTCTGTGAACAGAAGAACTTTGCCTTCAACAGTTAGGTGTAAAATGTCCTCCAGAGCCAAATTTTAGTCTCAATGCAATCCTATCAGAAGGAAAATGGACACTCAGTCCCTACATTCTTTTAAGGCACCTATTCTGCCTCCAATTAGTACTTAATTAGTAAGGGGATTTTAAGTACAGAAGCTAACCAGAACCATTCTCTAAGGGTAAACGCTTCAGCATGTCCCATAATAGCAGGATATAGAGCTCAAATCAGTGCACTACCTCCCTTAATGAGGGAATTGCAACAATTGCCCAAATACACCTGTTAGATAGTCTCTCCTAAGATCCATCTTTCTGGGAGCCAAGTAGGGCA
This sequence comes from Macaca fascicularis, assembly GCF_037993035.2. NCBI lineage: Eukaryota > Metazoa > Chordata > Mammalia > Primates > Cercopithecidae > Macaca > Macaca fascicularis. The sequence continues at coordinate 19,092,268 of NC_088380.1, forward strand.
CACAAGTCTGGGAAGTCAAAGGCAAATCATAGGCAGAGGACTAGAGTCACATGGGCGATAGTGACTAAGCCCATCACTTAGTTCCTTTGGTTCAATAGCTGGGAAAGTCAGAGCTGCAACCATGGGCAGCACATTTAACAAGGTGCTGTGATCCCAGGAACCACGAATGGGAAACAGGGTGTGGGGACATCCCCACTGTTTTCTTCTCCACCCTGGTTCACACTGAAAGGAAGGAGAACACAGGGACACCTTTTTCTAGATGGGTAACAGACAATCTTTGGCCTGCACTCCTCTGGAATGCACTCTGAAGCACCGGGACTCCTTTAAATCCAAGAATTTGAAAAAAAAACTTAGCTCATTTTCTTTTACACATGGGCATGGCCTCTTTACTAGACCTTTGTGAATGTTGTAAGATCAACCCAGGTTTTTTTTAGCAGTCATATCAGGCAGACCTATAGATAATGATATCCCAAAATTAGAAAAGCAACTTCCAGGGAAACCATCTGAGAATCCCCCTCATTTGGGGCACCTCAAGTTCCCTTCTTATTGCAGGATCTTAAGTAAAGAAAGGGAGACTTAGGCTGATTTTCTGAAGACCCTGATAGGTACATAGAAGCTTTTGAAAACTTAACTAAGCCATTTCACCTCACATGGAGGGATGTTATGCAGCTCCTAAGCTAAATCTTAACCACAGCTGAGAAGCAGGCAGCAGAAAATTTTAGAGATGAACAACATGTCTCCTCTCATAACCTAAAAATGAAAAACGTAGATAGGGAAGGTGAAGAAATAATGGCAACGCCATTTCCAATAGGAAGGAAAGCAGTTTCTCTTAACAACCCTAACTGGAACCCCATTGACGCCATAGATTAATGGAAAAGGGAACACTTTTTAATGTGCATATTGAAGAGCCTATAGAGAACTAGAGTCAAACCTGTTAATTACTCTAAACTTTCCATAATAGACCAAAGGCCAGTTTAGAATCCCATGTCCTTTATGAAAAGACTGAGTGAGATACTGATAAAACATACCTCCTTCTCCCTTGAGTCAGTCAAGGGACAGCTCATCCTAAAGAACAAGTTTATTACACAGGCAGCTCCCAATATTAGAAGGAAACTATGGAAGCAGGCTATAGGATAAGATAGCACCTTGGAGAATCTCCTGAGTGTGGCCACCTTGGTCTTTTATCATAGGGGCAAGGAGGAGGTCCAGAAGAAAGAGATCTGTCCTTGACCTGATGGACACCTTGACCCTGTCCATCCTATGGTGGGAACCATGTGAAATTGGGCTGCCCTGAGAGACAAAGGTCACCAGGTTCAGAACCAGTCTCAGAGATGATCCAACACGACTAATGGGTCTCAGGACTCAAACCCCTAGCTCCAGTGGCTCAAACTGCTGTTACAGCACAGGAGCCCTAGGTGATTCCAGAAATTTGAGGAAGGAGGGTAGATCTTCTGAAGACTAGAACCACTCCCTCTCTCTCTCTTCTCACATGGAATACAGGCCTCTCCTAGTCCCATGGCATGACCATGAGGGGCGTTTCAGGAAAAACTCTAATTCCATCTATCTTTCTTCCTTCCTTCCTTCCTTCCTTCCTTCCTTCCTTCCTTCCTTCCTTCCTTCCTTCCTTCCTTCCTTCCTTCCTTCCCTTCTTCCTTCCTTCCTTCCTCTCTCTCTTTCTTTTTTGTCCATTTTAATTTTCCATCTATGGGACACACAAGAAGGTTGATCTTTGTGTATAAGAGATCTTCAGCTGAGAAGGTGACACCCTACAGAATATTGCAGGACACAAATGTAAATTGTTCCCCATTTGTGGCTAACAGATTTTTCCCTTCTTTAAGCTGTGAAAGGAAGATAAATATTTGGACCCCAAACTCACTAAGCTAAAGGAATAAGTCAAGCTGGAACCTGTGTCATGCAAACCTGTCTCCCATTTTGGTTTTTAAATAAGATGACTACGAAGATGAAAAGCTACATACCTGCTTCACATTTTGCCCACAAGGAAATTTCTTGTGGATCCCAAGATCTTTACCATATAGCATTTCTGTTGAAGTTCACCATGGCAATGTAAATTGATAGATTATCTTCTCAGATGCAGGGACATAGAACAGAACTCAAAGTCATCCCTCTGCCCACCTGAGACCAATGCATATCTGATTGTTTCCTCTGTCCTACTGTCTATGTTATATAAAAATGTAGATTCACTCATCCAGACAAAGTCATGAATGACTACTTTCCCCTACTCCCTTCTCACATGAAAATTGTGTAGTTCTCAATATCCTGCCCTTTCCCCTTTAAATATTGAAGCCCTCAGAATCATCTTTGGAGAAAGACAGAGACCTGTCTCCTGGGTGTGTGTTTTTAGCCTTGGCAAATAAATCTCCTAAAATGATTGAGACTTGCTTTCATCATCTTCCCTGATTCACAACGCTACAGAGGCATTGTGAAAACAGCAGTGTGCCTCTAAAAACAGTTTAAAGTCCATCTATCTATCTCAAGATGCTTGCAGATATTGTAAGAAATTGAGACATTGAAATAAGACTGCTCATTAAAAATTTAAAAAGAGAAAGAAAAATTAAAATAGTGATTAACCTAAACCTCTGTTAAACAAATATCCACCCACAACCCTTCAATGACCCCTGCCCCAGTGCAACTTCTTCTTGGTACAAATTTCTATAAGGAAAAGCCAAGAACAAGAATGTTTGCTTTTTGCCTGGATAAGGCTTGATAAAAAAATTTTTTTAAGAGCTCTGGGGTCAGAAGTTAGCTTAATTAAAAGTTGATATTCAGGCTATTTTTTTTTAAGGTCTTTCTGCTTTTTCTCTTTTGGGTTCTGTTTCTGGGAGTTTTTATCAGTTCACAGAAGCCTCTGTTAATTATATGTTTAGTCCTTCTGTTACCTTGCTTTCTTTTTGGCATGATTCTTGCTGAGAAAAATGTGAGGTTTTATTGGCCTTTTAGAAAGCTTAAAATCTTCGAAAAATTGGCTCCTCTAAGGCTCGCTCTTCTACTTCCTTTTACTTATTTCTCCTTCCTTTTTGTCAGTTTCAATTTCTTATGGCAAGATCTAGAGGAGACTTCTAGTGACTCTGAGACCCCTTGAGGAACAACAACAACAACAACAAAGGCACCCTAGACACCATTTTGGGGATCCCCCTGTTTTCTCATGGCTCCCCAAGAGTCATGAGCAGATTGTCTCAAGTTTCAAGTTCTGTTGTTTGTTGTTGTTGTTGTTGTTTTTGCATTGAGTTTCCTGATTTCTTTGGATTTTGAGGAATATGAGGGTTTACTTTGTACTGTGAGAAAGTGCTTGACATTTCGGTGTACAAAGACTAGTGAGTCACTGGCAAGGACTGAAGTTTTAAAGGTGGCTGACAAGTTGCAGTGCATGGGTATTACTTGAAGGAGGCTCCTGGTTTCTTTGTGCATTTACATAAGAAAAGTGTGGTTTGGATACTTAGAGGCTATGGGAACACTTGTCATGGAGGAATACACTCTTCTAGGGGGTAAGCTGATCACAGAGTCGACTGATTGGCATTGGGTTGTAGCTGCCAAATGGGTTCATTTTGTCTGAGGCTGAGACAGAGCCAATTTATCAAGACAGAAGAATTGCAATAGAGAAATAGTTTAATTCACACAGAGCTGGATGAAAGGGAAACCAGAGTTTTATTACTCAAGTCGGTCTCCTGGAAAGTTTGAAGACTGGGGTTTTTAAAGGATAATTTGGTGGCTGGGGGGCCAGGGAGTGGGGAGTGCTGATTGGTCAGGTTGGATATCAAGTCACAGGGAGTCAGAGCCTGTCCTCCTTGACTGAGTTGGTCCTGAATAGGCACCACGAGACCAGATAGCCAGTTTACTGGTCTAGGTGGCACCAGCTGGTGCATCAAAATGCAGGGTCTGAAAAATATCATGAACACTGATCTGAGGTTTTACAATAGCGATGTCATCTTTGGGAGCTATTGGGGAGGTTTGGAATCCTGCTGCCTCTGGCTGCCTGACTTCTAGACTAGGGGACCTCAACTTCTGTACTGCCGACTGGTACTAGTCTGTGGCCTGTTAGAAATACAAAAATTAGAGGCCAGTCACGGTGGCTCACATCTGTAATCCCAGCACTTTTGGAGGCCAAGGTGGGCAGATCATGAGGTCAGGAGTTTGAGACCAGCCTGACTAACATGGTGAAACCCCATCTCTACTAAAAATACAAAAATTATCTGGGTGTGGGGGCGCATGCCTGTAATCCCAGATACTCATGAGGCTGAGGCAGGAGAATCGCTTGAACCCGGGAGGCAGAGGTTGCAGTGAGCCGAGATCGCACCATTGCACTCCATCCTGGGTGACAGAGCGAGACTCTGTCTCAAAAAAAATACAAAAAGTAGAAACCAGGCTGCACAGCGGGACGTGAGTGTGAGTGGTGGGCAAGCCAGCATTACCACCTGAGCTCCTCCTCCTGTCAGATCAGTCGTGGCATTAGATTCTCAGAGGAGCACGAACCCTTTTGTGAACTGCGCATGAGAGAGACCTAGGTTGTGTGCTCCTTATGAAAATCTAACTAATGCCTGATTTGAAGTGGAACAGTTTCATCCTGAAGCCATCTTCCCTGACCCCAGAGCCGTGTAAAAATTGTCTTCCACAAAACGGGTCCCTGGTGCCAAAAATATTGGGGATCGCTGTCCTAGACCGTAATTTCTAATCTCGTGGCTAACGTGTTAGTCCTACAAAGGGAGTCTGGTCCTCAGGTTAGATGGGGTTTGTTTCAGAAAAGAGCTGTTATCTTTGTTTTAAAGTAAAATTATAATGTAAGTTCCTTCCAAAGGTAGTTCAGCCTATGCCTAGGAAGGATAAAGGGCAGCTTGGAGGTTAGAAGCAAGATGTCAGTTAAGTCAGATTTCTGTCACTGTCTTAATTTTCTCACTGTTATAAGTTTTGCAAAGCCAGGGTCATCTACCAACCTCAAAGGAATGTCCTTACAGTGAGGTGCACTTTGGGTTCAGTGTAAAAATGAGATCCTGGATTTTTGTGGATGTAGTTTCTCTGCCTTCCAGCTGTACATGTTTTCACATATTTGGCCTTGGAAACTTCAATGCTTTGTCAGCCCTATTCATTAATAGGCTCTTCCTAGACCTAAGTGGTCCAGTTGAAAAACAGAATAGACTGGCAGCTATCTATATAACTAAAATTGGTCTCTTTACAAAAGCTTGTGGCAAATTTCTATGTTTTTTGTGTTACTTTGGCATCCATTTATCAGAGAGATGAGGTGTTCACACAGAGAGGATTAGCATCACAAGTGTTTTAAGCAGATACTTCTAACACATGAGCTGTCTGCAATAGCAACAGAAGGCAGCTACAAAATTATTACAATAGTACAGTATGTACTGGAGTTAATTTTGTGCAGTTATAATTTAATACACATATTTACATTTGTTTACACTTATCTCAACTGTGAATGGCATTGTGGATGGTCTGTGCTTATGTGCATAATTTTTGATAAATTTTAGCTTTTTGTAATAGACTAGTGTATACTTTATTGTAGTAAATTATAAAATGAACTAGTACTTACATATATTTTATGCATTCATGACATACCTAACTTTTTATTCTTTTCAATATTTTTAGATTACATGTTTCATCTAAAGGTTTTTCAAATTATTACAATGCCCCAAAAAAATTTTTGGCATATTTATTTTTAAAAAATCCACAAATAACTGGACCCACTTAGTTCAACCCGTTATTCAAAGGTCAATTGTAATTGGAGAAACTGAAGGCTTTTTAACCAATGCTTTAATGGGAGTGTCATATTTTCAAATACGACTACTTGAGGGATTGAGGTTGACTTTCATGAATTCAGTAAAAATCTCCTCAAGGGGGGCCAGACCAGTGGCTCACGCATGTAATTCCAGCATTTTGAGAGGCCAAGGCAGGTGAATCTCTTGAGCCCAAGAGTTCAAGATCAGCCTGAGCGACAATAGCAAAATCCCTGTTTCTATAAAAAATATAAAAATTAGCCAGGTGTGGTTGCATATGCCTGTAGTCCAAGCTACCCGAGAGGCTGAGGTGGGAGGATCATGTAAGCCCATGGAGATCCAGGCTGCAAAAAGCTGTGATTGTGCCACTGCATTCCAGCCTGAGTGACAGAGTAAGACCCTGTCTAAAAATAACAACAACTACAACAACAAAACAGTCCCTTGGAAAAACTGGTCTGGTACTTTATCTACATGGTTCCTCTTACAGAATTTCTGACTTTGTGGTAAGTAAACAATGTTACTTTCTCTCTCTCTCTCTCTCTCTCTCTTTTCTCTCTCTAAGTGAATCTCATTGTGTTTCCTGCCTTGGTCTTAAACTCCAGGTTTAAGTAATCCTCCCATCGTGGCCTCTCAAAGTGCCAGGATTGCAGGCATGAGCCAGCATACCCAGCTGTGGTGCTACTATGTGTCAGACCTAGGAACCTCAGGATATTTTAAAGACCTTGAGAAGAGAGAAATGTATCCAATTTATACAGGTATTACAGGCATAGCCTTTGGCTTGGCTCCTAAGCCTCAAGGTTTTTAAAAGTCAAATTTGAAATTCCTTATAAAATAGTTCCAGAAAAGTCAACTTCGAAAGAACACATATGGACAATCCCTCTTCTTGCTATACTTTATGTAAATAATTAGGCCAAGTATAATAAGAATAAAAATTATTTTGCAAATAAATTCATCTTACTATGATTTATTCTTGGTAGTGATGAGGAACTAGAGAGATTACAATTGTTTCAGAAGAAAACTATGATGCACCTCTTATTAAATTCTAGCCCTGTTCATTGTTTTTGAGTTTTAATTATTGCCCTATAATTTGGACCGAATTTTGAATTATTTCCTGGTTACAAATCTTCAAACTATGTTTCTAAGTTTTCTTCCATTTTTCCAACTTGGAGTCACTAAATATTGAAATTCCCTTGTCTTCAGGTCCAGAAGACTGTAACTTATGTATAAACAATCTTGTGACATACAAACCAGAAAGCAGAAAAATCTATCAGATTGCCACTGTCTGCCCATTCCGAATGGAGATGCCTCAGAGACTCCAGAAAAAGTAGTTATAGACTACTCTAGACATTGAATTTCACTTTTCTTCTTTATTTATATATAAATGCTTCGTAATGAAGATTCAGTTGCCTGTATCACATATAGAGTCCTGGCTTTGAGAATGCATCTACAATGCTTTCTTCTAAAATGATACAAATTGCTTAAATGAACTGGCTTATTCCCAGAAGAGGAAGGCTGTATTAATGGGATCCTTTGCCAATCGGCTATTAGCTTGTTTTTTTTTCTCTTCACAGCCACCAACTCAGCTTTTAATGTGTGAAACTTCTAGGGAAGTTTTAGACAGCGGAATGTTGGGGCACAAAAACAATTCCTGAAAATATGGAGCTTTAGCATGATGCATGCTTTGAAAATAGAAAGGACTCAGAAATAAACTTCCCAAACAATGTTTCTCTGTGACCTTTTGCCTGCCTCCCTGTCTCTCTGATCACCTTTCTGGAAGCACTGAGAGGGACTCTCTAGAATTTCTTTATCTAAGAAGTTTAAATTCAATTATCTTAAGACTCCTTCCCTAGGAATGTCATTAAGTACCCAGGAAACATCAACTATGAGACTGGAAGTCATCCTCATAGCCAGACAGACTTTTTAGCTACTTTTCTGAAGGAAGTGCCAAGAGATTACTTGGGGGTTCTTGGGTATATAATTCTTAATAAGTTTCCTAGAGTTTTCTAAATTATGCATTTTAAAATTCAGTTTTTGTCCAATGATATATTGGTACTGTAATGATTTCTTGATAACTTTAACTTGTGGAGAAGAAAATGAAAGACAAGATTATGTGATACCAATGTTTCATTTGTTTTATCAGCTTTCTGTTTGCAACCCAGAAAGTAAGAATTTTAATAATATGCAAGTAACTATAAAACATAGACACTATCCCTCTTGGACTATTAAAAAAAATAAAAGCATAATTTTAAGGACGTTCCTGTACTTTTAACTGGAGAACACCAGATAAAAATTTTGATTCTACAACTTAACCAATTTTGTGATTTCAGGTCACTTCATCGCATGATTTTGAAAATGGTAAGTACTTATCTTAGGATATTTATAAAATTAAACACATGCATATAAAGTGTGTAATAGTTCCTGGCTTAGACTAAGTGCTGAAGTAACTGTACCTTTGCTGCTACTGTTTGAACTTTTATATCATATTCCAGCTTCAAAATTATCCACTAAATGTGTTCAATACAGTTAATCACTTAACTAACATTAGTTAAAAGTCTGAAGTGTGTAAGTACAATGAATACTAAATATGTGCAACATATTTTTGAAAAATTTTTACCTACTCAGTATCTCTTTACCTTGTATAATTAATATATAAAAACATCAAAAGAAAAATAAAATAATTTGCTTATAGTATTCTATACCACATAATATGTAATGACAAAATTTAAACATGAGAAACAACAGTAGAAACGTTAGATGACAAAGGGAATAAAATTAGTGTGAAATCTGCATACCATTAGGTGCTAGCAAGGGTAGCCTGTGGCCTTGAGTTTCAAAGTAAAAAATACAAAGAAAAATAATTAGTTTAAAATGTGTTGATTTTCTTAAAATAGCAACAAATGAAGTCAAAATTGTTTTCCCTATTACTGAGATCTGAAATAAATTTCTCACATAGATATTTTAAGTGGACATTATTTTAGATTAAAACAAATTTTAGTGCTTCTATTGTTAAACTACTGTGTTTGATAAGGTATTTCTTTTAAAAAATTCTTTTTGAGTTAATAATGGCAAATCAAGGGAACAGCAATTCTCTGATAAACTAAAATAATATAGGCTTTGTATTACATTTTTGTCAAGCTTGAACTGAATAGGAAATATATCATTTATATGAATGTGTATATATATGTATGTGTGTATATGTAATATATGCATATATTATATTCCTTGAAAGTTGGCACTATCAAGTTTATATATTTAGTTCATTGAGTTTTTTTATTCCATATATGTAGAGGATAAAACCTTTATGTCAGAAGAAAAAACATGACAAAAAGATTGAGTTCAGGAAACTTTCTTACTATATTTAATAAACTGGAAACATAATCTATATGCCCTGTCATTAACCTTTTTCCTGTTTAGAAAAAAAAGGGGTGCAACTTGCTGCCAGCACTCATTTAATTTTATGTAAACACGCCTTTTGAGGTTGAAAAATATCTGATTGGTTTTCAATGTAAAAATGAAATCTTAAAACTGTTCATCGAGTTATTTCTAAACAGAACTAACAACGGAATTGCCTGAATCATAAGAATCATCTATTTCGGAAAAATCAGATTCATCAAATGAATCTTCGGCCAACAACTGTTCCCAAATGATGTTAACATCATGCGTAGGGATCCCACATTTTGTAGGATTTGACATTTTCAGTGATCGAGAATTACTACATTTTATAAATAGAAATACCACTACTAACCACAGAAAGCTATAAACAGAATAAGGTATTTTGTTTCCAAAGTCAATATACTAGAGCACTGAGAAAAATATAATAAAAGCAACATATTTTGTGGCAGTGTTATTTCAGGGTACACACTGCAGCCACAGGCCCCGGCAAGTATTCTCGAAGCAAATGCGAAAAGGGCTTAATTCCATAAAATTGACATGCATCTTTTGACAAAAATAACCATGATGCAGATCATAAGGAAATTTGTATTGTATAAGCTTCAACAAGTCTGTTAAGCTGCCCAAGGTCTAAATTGTTCAAAATCATTGAAAGTCTTTTGGCATTTTATTGTCTGAAATATTTGAATTATTTGAGTAATGTGGAAAGATCTTAAAGTGTAAACTCTTACTCTTTTTCTTATCAAGTGCATTTTATAATTTCTTTTCAATTTAATTTTGTAAGTTACCAATTGTAATGTTATATTTTTCAATATGAATTAGTTTCAAGTAGGTTAGAGTCCTATCTTTAGTTATTTTACCAACTTGTCTTTAACTTTCAGCACATTACGATAAAAGGCAGTTAGCAATAAGGTTTTTGTTTTGTTTTGTTTTGTTTTCTGAGATGGAGTCTCACTCTGTCCCCCAGGCTGGAGTGCCATGGCGTGACGTCTGCCTACCCCAACGTTCGCCTCCCGGATTCAAGCGATTGTCCTGCCTCAGCCTCCTCAGGCACCTGCCACCATGCCCAGCTAATTTTGTATTTTTGGTAGATATGGGGTTCCTCCATGTTGGTCAGGCTGGTCTTTGACTCCTGACCTCAGGTGACCCTCCAGCCTCGGCTTCCCAAAGTGCTGGGATTACAGGTGTGAGACACCGCGCCTGGCAGCAATAAGGGTTTTTAATCCAGAATCCAGTTTGGGGAAAGTTATGCAAATATATATACACACACACACACATACACATATTTAAGGACTAAATTCTCTTATGATGTTAACATGAATGCATTTTACAAATATGCTTGTAATTTTTCAGAATATACCTGATTTGAATGTAATGGAAACAATAGGAATGCCTGCATAAGTTAGCAAGAAATTTGAGAAAACTACTCTGAAAGTCTTTTTAAAAATGACAGATGTACTCCTTTGCCCAGAATATTTCAAAGGTACTTCTTTCCATTTGTTTTTAGATTTATGACTCTAGAATTCCATTTAGAAGAACTCTCTTTCAAATGCAGAAAAGAAAGGGAGCCCAAAGGGAAGACAGAAGTGACTCACTGACATAGATAGGCTGAGAAACAGTTACGTGGGTAATGCATAATGAAATTGTGTGAATATACAGTGTGAGTGGAAAACTATTAAATTATATAAATAAAAATAGTTATATCCAGATTATATACATCTCTCTATATCTCAATAGGTGAAAAAATGCATTGACATAATAAGAAGTAATAGTTATAATTTGGAAAATAAAAGAGTATACCATACAACATATTCTAAGGAAAATAGCAGCAATTAAAGACAGTGATGACTTTTTGTACGTAAACCCACAAATAATCTATATTTCAAATATTAAGACAGATTTCAAATATTGCTTTATTTAAATAATTTTTCCATTCTTGAAATCTGCAAAAAGTGATAAAACAAACTCCTCCTCCTCAGTTTTTAGTTCTACAATTTTATTTTCATTCACCATTAAAAATTCAAATGGTTAATTTGATTATTATCTTAAATTACCTTTCATTTTGGCACAATAGCTAGTTTTCTAATCTTCAATGTGTATGTGTGTATGTGTGTGTATATATACACACACACGTAGCTATACATATGCACACATATGTATATATATACATGTATATATATTTAATTCTATTTTGCTTTCTACTCAGTAAAAATGTTCATAGAACATTGTATTTGAGCCGTATTTATTACTACTTGACAACAAACACTATCTACTACAGAATAGCATCATTTATTTCATTCATAGGGGCATTTTATTAGCCTAAAGTATTTAATGATAAAATCAGGCACTGTGAGGGTTTCATCGATCATACGATGCAGACTGATTTTTGCAAACAATTCATGTTACTTCCACTGACAAATTTGCAATGTCACAATTTACCCAGACTCTGCTGCTTTTATAATAGCTATCTAAAGTATAGTTATGCCCATTCTTAGAATAAATAGAAGATAATTTGCAAAGAATTTAGGGATATGTTAAAACACATTTGTTACTTCTCCTCACAAAGACTTCTCAAACTTGTTTCATAAAGTGACAGTGAAATGTGAATATCTTGTAATATCTGGAATGTAAATAGGCATTAGAACTTTTGAAGGATATAGCGTTTTAAATTTAGAGGATTAAGAACTTGAGAAAGAGATTAAAATGATACTGGCTTTAGGCAGCTCATTAATTCTACGCAGATATGGTCTCATATGTCCTTCAACAACATACTGGAAATCTTTTAGCTTACAGTCTTCATTTATTTTTTGAATAATATGTCATTTGAGAAACATTAGTTCAATATTCCCAAAGCTGCTGTCTAATATGCCCCAAACTTACTAACACAAAAAAATAAAGAGAAAATGAGTATGCATTAAATTGTACGTCATTTGTTTAGGTAATTCAGTGTGAAAGATGAAAAGTAACATATTTGAAAAGAAATTTTATACTAGCATATTTTTCCTCATCTTCTCATTTATACAATATTATCTCCAAGGTGATCATCGTATTAATACATAAATGCCTCACATTAATACAGATAATCTTCCAATATTTGAAAACTGTAATTCTTTATATGCTTTGGAGAAAAACGTACAATTCTAAAAATTATTTAATAAAAAGTCTATACAAAAATTTTACTTATTAAACAAATCAATAGTCTGGATATATGCAAAAATAATGAAATAATATGGAATATTTGTTCATACTTAGTTTTGAAGTGTTGATCTCAATCAGCAATTGTTCTCTAAATTTCAGATTTGTCTATTCAATTTGAGAGCCAACAGAAAACATGTGATTTACATTTGCAAGTTGCCACATATAGTGGCTTTTATAATGACATGTATGTTTTAGATGACCCATTTTGTTTTTACAGTCAGCTCCTCTTCTTTCTTCCTCCTCTGAAACTCCATTGATATCTCACACTGATTATTACATTTCCCTGTTGAAAGCCTCCTGTTTCCTCTCTTGTCCTCTAATGTGTTATTTTCTACCTGGAGATCAAAATCACTATATAAAATTAGAGATCACATCACATCTCACCTTGCTAAAATCTCTTTAATAACTTTCATTTCCTTATCATGGTCCTCACAATATTAAGGTCTTCTGGTCTACCATTAGTACTTTAATTTCACATAGTAATACCCTCCTCTACTGTAACTATATTTAGGCTTTGTTTTTCTTTTGGTTTCTTGACCATTTAAAGCATATGCCTACCTCAGGGCCTTGGTACTTACTGGTGCAGCTGCTGGCATCTTCCTTTAAATTTTTGCGTGACTTGATATGTCATTACAGTCAGGTTATACCTCACCGAGTCTCTCATAGAATTGCCACTTTTGATATACTTTAACCTCTATAAAATAATATTTCACATATTTATTTCATTGTACTCTATTTGTTCAATTGTATTTATAGGATCTAAACTGAAATCTTCATATTTATTTATGTGTTTACCGAATTTTGGTTTCCTCAAGTACTATGCAAAGCAAGTATGTGAAGAGAGATCTTATTGTTTTGTTTGTCATAAGATCCCAAATATTCAGACAACCATACATGAAAAGTATTAAGGAAACTCTAAAATAAATGAATGAATCAAAATCAAATGACATTATGTATAGATAACATAGGTACATTTTAAAAACTCTGATGAACTTTTGTTGTTTTCTTATTTTGGGTGAGTCTAGAATAATCATTATAGTTTTTTCTTCTAAGGATATATAAATTGTTCATTATAGTAATTTTTTTATTTTAATGGACAAACAATAGTTGTATATATTTCTATATATAATATTTTCATATAATTATACATGTATGCATGGTGGAATTATCAAATCAGGGTAGTTAATTGCTTCATCACCTCAGATATTTATCATTACACTCCATATTTAAACTACTGTGGGATATTAATAATATCCTGTACAGATTCGAGGCATACATAATTCCAAAAGTCAAATAAATATAATTGAAGAGATAACTAAGATTTATAATCATACAACAATTTTTTTAAACGATATTAAAAGGGAACCATTTAAGAAGTAGCAGAATCAAGTCTACCATCTAAAGGAAAAATAGAATATCTGATACAAATTCAAGTTGAGAAAGAAAAAAAGAAAAAAAAGAAAAAGAAATCTTTTATCTGAGGAATGCAAGCCTCCTGTAAATGGTCAGGCCCAGACAGGCACAGGAATGAGGCAGCCTCATGTCCCATATCCTGCCTTTAACTAAGTTATTCTCTTGAAGCGGTTACTATGTAGACTCTAGACTGACTGCATGAATTACCCAAACCATGCCACACACGAGACACCATAACTCATACCCTGTAGTTCAACTATGTATAGCCAATCACTGATCAGTACTACTGCTGTAAACCAATGAAAAACCTGACAAACAACTTTGCATCAGCCCACTTGTCTCTCCTGCTCTTCCACCTACTTTTTTGGTCTTTGTTACCTGCTTGTAACAAAGCCTGAACTGAACAGGAGCTTATATCCAAGGTTACTTGGATCTGAATCTTCTGGGCAAATTTCCTAGATTTAGCTCAAGTAAATTCATTGAAATTATATTTTGTGCCTCAGCTTCTTCCTTTAGGTTGAGAAAGTTTATTTAACTTTGTTTGTGATATGTTTAGATTTAGTATTTTTTTCCAAACAAGCAAATGAGTGTTTCCTCCAAAATCAAAGTGCCAATTGCTCTTTTCTCAGATGAAAATTAATTTTCAAGCAATTTTCCACTGTTACTGAATATTACTTCCCGTAATTTTTGTTCTATAAAATGAGTTAAGCCTGGGAATTCACCTACTATCATTTACTGAACTCTCAGTATGCTTGGGAAAATCAATCAAATGTTTTACGTACCATATTTGATTTTATATTTTCATATTCCTGTGAGGTGTGCAAATTAATATTTCAAAGACATACCACTGAGAATTATATGTTTTAAATTCAATTATACATGATTATCTTTCAGGAAATGAGAAATTAAAACATAGGTCAACATTATTTTAGGCTCATACATGTAACTTTCTTATGCATTGAGAGAGAAAATTTTTAAAAAATATGAAAGGAATTGATATTGTCACTAGCTTTCATTCTTTTCGCTGACTTCACATATAAAAACATGCATATAGAATAGTACCTAAGGTCAAACAGTGTCAAATACAGTTTTGTAGCCAGGCATTTTTGCTCATGAGTGCAATCCTAGCATTTTGGAAAACCAAGGCAGGAGGGAGGATAACTTGAGGCCAGGAGTTCGAGACCAGCCTGGGTAAATTGTGAGACTCCTTCTCTGCTAATAATTAATTTATAATATAAACATAAATATAAATATATGTGTGTATATATACACATGTGTGTATGTGTGTGTATATATGTATATGTACGTGTGTGTGTGTGTGTGTATATATATGTATAGACAGAGAGAGAGAGAGAGAGAGGGTTCTGTGGAATCAATGAATTAAACTCACAAAATTAGATGTCTACGTCCAGCTACAAAGGAGTAGCACAGAATACAACACTCATAGTGAGAATAAAAAAATCTAATTAAGTAAGAAGAAAAGAAAGAAAAAAAGAGATATGTTCAAACAAATCTGGGAGTTACTGATGAAACCAGGACTCTGGGAAACTTTATCTCAGAATGTGGGGATGCAGCCAATATCTGTTGCTGGGTATTGCTAGTTTGGTTGTGAGGCAAGTTGGATGAAAAGAATCCAGAATCTCAATGAAACTTCAGCTATAACATGCTCAAGAAGACACAGAAAAAAGATGTAGGAAATAACGTTAAAATTGTGAATAATTTTGCCAGGTGATTGCAAAAATCACATGGAAATTCTATACATGGAAATTTTAATAGATTAAGTTAATGACTCAATAGAGGCATTCAAGAGCAGGTTAGGCATAGCAGAAGATGGTCCAGAAAACTGGAAGATAAAATAATGGAAGATAAATTGAAACAGAAGAAAAAAAATTGAAAACACATGAAAGAACTTAGAAAGTAAATAACGTGGAACACGTTGTTTTTAGAGGTAGATACAAAAGGATTGGAAAAAAGCTTGTTACAAAACAATATTTGGAAGAATATTATCTGTGAATTTTCTGATACTGTTCAGTGACAGAACAACAGATGCAAGAAGGATAGACATAAAAAAATTCTTTAGGCATGTCGTTGTTAAGTTGCTAAATACCAATGATTAAAAAGAAAATTTGTAAAGCAGCCAAAGGGAAAAAGAAGACACAATTTTCAAAGGGACACTCATAGCCAGTTTTATAATAGAATATATTTGTATTCATTAGAAAGGAAAATCACATCTTTGAAGTGTGACAAGGAAAAAAAAAAAAAACAAAAAACCAAGAATGGTTTTCTGTTTCTATACCAAGAATATAATGTCTACTGAGTTAACCCTTTATAGCACACTAAGAATAACCACAGTACCATTATCAACTTCTGACAATTTAGCATTGATGCAACACTCTTGTCTAATCTACTGTTTATATTCTAATTACATTATGTGACCCAATTATCTTCTTTACAGTAATTATTTTCCTCCATTACAGGAACAAATCTAAGATCAGGTGTTTACTTGTCAATTTTCTTGACTCTTCTTTAATTGCAAAAAATTTGTCTTCCTTGGTCTTTTTGACATTAATTTTTAAAAATAACAAACCCACCTTTTTTACATAAAATGTTTCTCATTTTCAGTTTTATAATAATTTATTATTATTATATTCAGGGTATGCATTCCAAACAAAATACCACATACATGTCATTGTGTCATTCTCGGGGTAAGATATTCTGAAGCACATGATGTCTATCTACCCTTTTACTGATATTTTAATCATCTGGTCAAGGCGTTGTTCTTCACTGTACAGTTATTTCTTTTTGCAACTATAAAGAAATATGTATGGGGAACATTTTAAATCATGTCAGCACACCTCCCCCACCAAGAGATTTAGCCATTATCATGAAGCAGACATTATACTTTTTGACTTAAATTTTCTAATGTTAATGGAGTTAAAATAGATGTAATAATAAAAGAAAGAGCAGGACTCTGGGAGACAGATGTCTGGATTTTATTTCTAACTACATAATTGAAGAGGACAGTGGCTCTGAGCCAAGTGTATTTCTGTTAGTAAAATGCAAATAATAATTACATTTAGTTGATAAGATTATTGTAAGAATTGAATCAGTCAAAAATTCAAAACCGTTAGTAAAATGTATGGGAAAAGTTCTCATTGAATATCAGCACCTATTATGAAAATTATTTCTTTTGTAGTTAGTAAGTTATTTTATAATTATTATTTTTCCTAAATATTAAAATAATTTGATTTTTCCTTGCATTTCTCCCTTTTAAAATTTAATTGATACATGATATTTGTACATATTTATGGGTTTCATGTGATATTTTGTTATATGCATAGAATGTATAATGACAAATCAGGATATTTAGGTAATCATCACCTCAAATATTTAGCATTTTTGTTGGCTGGGAACGTTTCAAGTCCTTTTGTTTAAAATTTCAAAATATACAATACTTTGTTGTTAACTATGGTAACTCTACTCTGCTATTGAACATTAGAACTTATTCCTTTTATCTGTTGGTTTGTATCCACTAACCAACCATCTTCATTCCCTCCCTCACACCCTACATCCTTCTAGACCTCTGATATCTCTCATTCCACTCTCTACCTTCATGAGATCAGCTTTCTCAGAACCACAAGTAAGTGAAGGCATGTGATAGACGCCTATCTGTGCCTGGCTTACTTCACTTAACAACATGATCTCCACTTCCATCCATGTTGCTGCAAGTTACATGACTTCATTCTTTTTAGCAGCCAAATAGTATTTCATTTTGTCTATATACAAAATTTTCTTTATTTATTCATCTATTGATGGACACTTAGGTTGATTTCAGATCTTGGCTCCATTAGTCAGCTCTCACTCCGTTATAAGGAAATATGTGTGATTGTGTAATTTATAAAGAAAAAAGATTTAATTGGCTCAGGGTTCTGAAGGCTGTACAGCAAACATGGCAGCAGCTGGTTCTCGGGAGGCCTCAGGGAGATTTTACCTACAGCAGAAAGGAAAGCGAGAGAAGGACCATGTCTTACGTGGCAGGAGCAAGAGGAAGAGAGAGAAGAGGGAGGTGCTATCCACTTTTAAACAACTAGCTCTCAGGATAACTCACTCACTATCACAAGAACAGAACTAAGAGGATGGTGCTAACCCATTCATGAGAATTGCACCCCCATGATCCAATTACCTCCCACCAGGACCCACCCGCAACCCTGGGGGTTACAATTTGACAAGATGTGGTGGGGACACACAGCCAAACCATATTCTTTGTTATTGTAAATAGTGCTGCAATAAACATGTAAGCACAGGTATCTTTTTTATATACTGATTTCTATTGGGTAAATACACATTTTTGTTTCTTGAGAAATCTCCAAATTGCATTCCATAGTGGCTCTGCTAATTTACATATTTACCAACTGTATATGTGTTCCTTTTCTCCACATCCTTGCCAACCTTTGTTATTTTTTGTATTTTTAATAGTAGCTATTTTAACTGAGGCGAGATAGCTCATTATGGTTTTGAGTTGTATTTCCTTGATAATAAGTGATGTGGAGCACTTTTTCGTATACCTGTTGGTCAATTGTATATCTTCTTTTGAGAAATGTCTGTTCATGTTTTTGCCCATTCCATACAATGCTGAATGTGCCTGATCTTGTCCATTAAAAATAACAACAACAACAACACTAATAGTTTGAAAAGTTTGGTGAATCAAAGTGACAAAACACAGACTTGCTTCTGTAATAGGAAGTTTGGATACAACGCATGATTTACCTAAATTAGATAATTTCAAAAAAGAAAGATTATAAAAGTCATAATAATATTAATGAGTTAAGTTTTATTTTTTTGGAGTGCAGTCATTTTTTATTAATTCTAGTTATAAACATGGGATTTACTTCTAAATATCATGATCAGACAGCTTTCTCTGTGTTTTCTCTCCAGGAACTCTTAATCTTCCAATGTGGAGAAACCTTAATTAAAATTTCAACCTATTAGCAATTTTCAATGTATTTAATGAGTTAGACAACTGACATCTCAATATGAAATGGGGCAATTGCATTTAAATAGTAAAAAGATGGTTGCAAAAACTTCTCGTAGGGCTCTCTAGAAATTCTTAGAACATAAAGGTCTTATCTCTAGTAAGGTTGAATTTTTGATGGCACAGTTTTCTTAAATGGTCATCTTGAATGGTAATTAGAGGTCTTATTTCATCATTCCAAACAATATTTCAAATTAGCAAAATTAAATAAAGTCTCTGAGAACCTGTTATATACTACTTCTATGGTTTATTTGTATATTGTAGCCTTTTTTTTAACCTTCTACCCATACACATTTTGGGAAAAAATTAATATTATATAATTTATTCTGATTTTTTTCTGGTCTCTCCTATATGACCTAAAAGCATCTAATAAGAATTTATTTTTCATATTGGTCTTGAAGGCTATATAGATAAAATAAGCCTAAAGAATAGTAATGAATGATTTGTTATGAAAAACACTACAGATTGATAATTGAGTATTATTTCTTTATTTTCCCCTGGTTTTAACAGGACATATGAAATGATATGGGAAATCATTCAACATAGTATCTTGGTGATATAGTTTGGCTGTGTTCCCACCAAAATCTCATCTTGAATTGTATTTCCCATATTCCCCATGTGTCATGGGAAGAACCTAGCGGGAGGTAATTGAATCATGGGGGTAGTTATGCTCGTGCTGTTCTCATGATAGTGAGTTCTCATGAGATACAATGGTTTTATAACGAGCTTCCCTCTTCTCTCATCTCCTCTCATCTTTCATTCTTTCTCCTATCACCCTGTGAAGAGGTGCCTTCCTGCATGATTTTAAGTTTCCTGAGATTTTAAGTTTCCTGAGACCTCCTCAGTCATGAGGAACTGTGAGTCAATTAAACCTCTTTTCTTTATAAATTACCCAGTCTCAGGTATCTCTTCAAAGAAGTGTGAGAACAGACTAATACCATCCTAACCATTCAGTGAATGTGAATAGAATATGAATATTTTTAATCTTTCTCCCCTTCCATGTGAAACTATCAATGGATATGAAAAAACTCTGCAGAAAGAGAGAAAAATGATAATGTGGAATCCACATCAAGTTGGTAAACAATTGTTGTGTCCTTTGGACATATCTTTTTGGGGAGGAATATGAAAATGAGCAGTTTTGAGAGGAATTATATAATGCCAGAGGATTAGTTTGCTGAGATTTATTTGGTTTTGACATATTTTTCCTTAGCTTCAATCCTAAACAAAAAGAAAAAAGCTGGAGGTATTACGCTACCATACCCCTAAATACACTACAAAGATTTAGTAACCAGAACACCACAGTACTTACATAAAAACAGACACATAGACCAATAGAACAGAATAGAGAGCTCAGAAATTAATCAACCTATCTATTGCCAACTTATTTTTGACAACGGTACCAAGAATTCTCTTTGGGCAAAAGACAATGTCTTCAATAAATGATGCTGGAAATCTGGATGTCCATATGCAGAAAAATGAAACTACACCCTCACCTCTCACCCTATACAAAAATCAATTCAAAATGGATCAAAGATCTGAACATAAGAACCAAAACAATAAATTGATTATAAGAAGAAATAGGGGTAATTCTTTAGGATCAGAGGTTGGGGAAAAGTTTTTAAGCACAAACATCAAAAGCAACAATAAAAAAATGAGATTATATTAAACAAAATAGCTTCTGTACAAAAAAGAAAACAATCAACAGAGTGTGAGGAAACCTTTGTGAATTTGTTTAACAGGCCTTAATATCCAGAATATACAAGAAACTGAAGCATCTCAATAGTTAAAAAAAAAAAAAAAAAGAGCGAGGAAGAAATCCAATTAAAAAATGGCAAATGATCATAATAGATATTTCTCTAAAGAAGACCTACAAGTGATCAAAAATATATGAAAAAATGATTGACATCATTAATTATCAGCGAAATGCAACTTAAAACCACAAGAAGTATCATCTCTCCCCAGTTAGGATGGCTAATATTAGAAAAATAAAACCCTAAATTAACAAATGCTCTTGAAGATGCAGAGAAAAGGAGACTCATGTACCCTTGTCGAGAATGTAAACTAGCACAGCCACTATAAAGAATAGTATGCAGTGTCCTCAAAACCACTACAAATAGAACTACCATATAATCCAGCAATTCTATTACTGGGAATTTATTCAAAGAAAAGGAAATCATTATGTTGAAGAGACATCTGTACCCTCATGCTTACTGTAGCACTATCCACAATAGCCAAGATATAGAATCAACCTATGTGTTTATAAACAGATGAATGGATACAGAAAATGTGGCACATATACACAATGGAATACTATTCAGCTATAAAAAAAATGAGATCCTGTCATTTGTGGCAAGTGGATGGAATTGGGGAACATCATGTTAAGTGAAACAAGCCATGCCAGGAAGTTAAACATCACACGTACTCACTCACATGCAGAAGCTAAAAATGTTGATCTGCTAGGTGTAAAAAGTAGAACAGAGGCTGAGGATGGTAGGGGAAGGGTAAGGATAGGGAGAGACTTGTTAAAAGATACAAAATTACATCTAGATTGGAGAGCTAATTTCGAGTGTTCTATGCCACTATAGGATGACTATAGTTAACAGTTATGTATTTCATAGATTCAAATAGCTAGAAGGAGGTTATGGAATATTCCCAGCACAAAGAAATGATAAGTGTTTGAGATTATCGATATGCTAAACATCCTGATCTGATCACCCATTATACGTATTGAAACATTACTATGTACACTACTAATATATACAATTATTATTTTTTGATTAAAATATTTTACAAATTAAAAATAAATAAAATTTTTAAAATGAAGACTATGAGGCAAAAGTAAAGTGTAAAATATGTAGATAAATATGACATAAAGACAGTATTCTTAAGTCAGTATGCTATAAATGTTGCATCCATTTAATTATTTTTAAATGTTTAAATAAATTATTAAATATTTCAGTTTTCAGAAAAATAAAAGCATAAACAGTACTGCGTGCCACTACTCATCTCTCTCAAGTTCTAACATTCAGTCATATATGCTTCAGTCTAAAAAACTGCATTTGAAACTTGCTATATTCCTCTTTCTAATTCCATTTTATTAAATTGAAACAAATAGACAATTTTAAGACGGCATTCATTGTATTGTTTCTAATATTTACCACATGCGGTTCTATTCTTGCGATCTAATATTTTCTCAGCACCTCTTGTTTATATGTGCTTGTATGACTCTGAGAAAAAGAAAAATAAGTGTGCATGTGGATTTCCTGCCTTTGCATGGAAAGGAAAATGCAGTAATGTTTGACGGAAACCTGCAACATATCAGATACCAACGTTTGCTATTTATGGATCTGTTGATTCTTTGTATCAGGGACATTTAGACAATATAAGTGAAACAGATATCATCTACCATGTGCATGACAAAGCGAAAAAAGTTCATTCCATGGGAAAATAAACATGAAATTGAAAGATAGAGATTTTTATACAATTTTGCCTATCTCTCTTATTTAACTGACCATATTGATAAAACATATTCTAAATGGACTTAATTAGAAATATAGCTTGAACATCACTCTTCAGAATGAGGACAATAAACTTGGGGAAGGCAGGGCTTAATGTGGTCTATCCATATGCTTTTCTTAGTCTGAATGACATTCCAAATTGAATCATTCAACAGTTATGTTACAGCATGCTGATTCAATTATTTATCTTCTGTTCTTAGTGGCTGAAATCATTTGACTTAGTTATTTCTGGTTGAGAGTGAGACAATGTACATAAAAATATAACAAGGATAAAATTTAGTGCACAATGAAATTGTCCCTTAAATATTCACTTAGACTAATTCCATAGGCTTTTGGCTTTATTCACGGGGAGATAATATAGCGACAATAAGTAAATATTTCTGGAATACTTTTAAATTATTTATATCTTTAAGTGAGTATCACTACATATCCCATTTTCTGTGGTATATCCTGAACAAGGTAGTATTTTAGTTTAAACAGAATCCTGAGTGCATCTATTATTTTTGTCAATTTCTGTTATAAAATTCCTCTGAAAGCTGCTCTTCAGAACGTACTTTGAAATAAATAAATAACATCTAAATATTTTCCAGGTTAAATCACCGTTTCTCCTAGTTCCTATAGGTGATTGCAGTTAAGCCATGTTTTTACTATGTGATCCGCTTAACTTGACCATAACTGATGAGACAAGAGGTCGACATTGACTCAAGAAAAGTACTCCTTTCTTGGTAATTTGGAATTTAGGTTGGTCTCTGTTGATTCCTTGTATCAGGACATTTAGACAATAAAAGTGAAACAGATATCTTCTGCCATGTGCATGACAAAGTAGAAAAAGTTCATTCCATGTGAAAATAAACATGAAATTGAAAGATAAAAAAAAATCAGAGCTAAGAAACCAGGTTTCAAAAATGACACAAAAGTACTCTATAACTTGGATGCTGGGTTTACTTTCTGTTTTAAACCTGGAGAATGTATGTCCTTATGTTTTCCAGAATGAAATGTGATTATTATTTAAATCAGTCTAAGTAAGTTTTATTAACTGCAACCAAATGATTCTTCATTGGTTCATTCACCACCAGTCTTATCAGTACCATTGTGGGTGGCAAATATTCTCTAATTTATCCAATCCAAACAAGCTAAAAAGTAATATTGGTATTTAAGTTATTGTCAAGAACCTAGGAGTTGAGATGTCATCTTTGGGATTTGTCGCAATGGCACATAACTATTCAATAAAGTACAAAGGCTTCATTGTGAATATCCATTTGTCTTTACTAAATAGAATTATTAGTTTTAGTTTTTGAATAAAATATTTACATAATTAATTATGTCAATGTTATTGACTTTTGATTGAATGTCAATTATCAGTAGCATAAGGTTAAAAAAGCAAAACCTATAAACTCAGACTATACAAGTTTGGAATCCTGGTTTTGTCTCTTATTAGCTACAAAGTCTTGGAAAAGTTTGACATTTCATGGGAATATGATTGCACTCACTTTATAAAAACATTGTAATATGTAAAGGGGTTTACACATTTAAAATCTTTGAAGGCATGACTCTTAGAGCTTACTAACTTTTAAAATTAATGCATTTGCAATTCCTTTTTAGTAGCATATCATTAAGGGGAAATATATCTTTTTAAAGGTATAAAGATAAAATTCTTATAAAGTGGACACTATGTGGATAATGAATTTTGTTTCATGGGAAAAGCACTGAGACACAGAGCAAGCAAATGTTTACTTACCAAATAAAGAAACAGTTGTATTCAGGTGATTCAGATTACTGTCAGGGATATATGAGTATCATTTTCATAATTCTAGCCTTCTTCATTTTCTGAAGTTACATGGAGACCCACTGACCAGGAAATGTTGCTAATATAATCACAGCCTGAATTTAGCTGGTTTTGCTAAGTCAGGGAAGTAGTTTGGTTCTTAGATTGTGGAGTTGGGTACTACTTAATATAAGAAAACTACTACACTTTTTACACTGTTGGTGAGAATGTAAATTAGTTCAACCATTGTGGAAGACAGTGTGGTGATTCCTCAATGATGTAGAACCGGAAATACCATTTAACCCAGTAATCCCATTACTGGGTATATACCCAAAGGAATATAAATCATTCTATTATAAAGATACATGAATGCTTATGTTCATTGCAGCACTATTGACAATAGCAAAGACATGGAATCAACTCACATGCCCATCAATAGTAGAATGGATAAAACATACATATATATCATGGGATACTGTGCAGCCATAAATAGTAATGAGATCATGTCCTTTGTAGGGACATGGATGAAGGTGGAAGTCATTATCATCAGCAAACTAATGCAGGAACAGATAACCAAACACCACATGTTCTCACTTATAAGTAGGAGCTGAACAGTGAGAATACATGGACACGTGGCGGGGAACAATACACGCTAGGACCTGTCAGGGGTGGGGCGGGTAGGAGGTGGGGAAAGCTTTAGGGAAAAGAGCTAATGCATGCTAGACTTAATACCTAGGTGATGGGTTGATAGGTGCCACAAACCACCACGGCACATGTTTACCTATGTGACAAATTTGCACATCCTGCACATGTACCCTGCAACTTAACAAAATAAAATAATAAAAAAAGAAAAATACTACCAGCATGAATTCAGATCATTATTTTCCTGACGAACCTATAAACATTCTCCCACTTATTTTTCTCCATGAATAGTTTAAAATATATGAAAACCTCTCCTTGCTAATCATCATATACATTTGCGTTTGAGAAATACAGCTCAGTGATTTCTTATTCTTAAAGTCATTAACCTATAAGACTATATTCATGGAATCATGGAAGTGTAATAAGCCCTGGAGGCTCTGGAACTTGCTACAAGATAGAAGGCAGCAAACTGTGTGGGCTTTTAGAAGTCTGGAAACTTCAATCCCTAGTGATTTGCTATTTCTCTTCTAAAAATTCTTTGCTATGCATTTTTTATGTTTTCAGCAATGTGTGAAATTTAGGTGTCTGCCTCTGCTGTCTGCAGGGGACTTCTTTAATTTGGTGTTTGTCCTCGCACTTAAATTCAGCTATCGTTGCAGTCCATGGTTTGATTATTTAACAAGGCACAGGGGGAATCACGCTACCGTCAGTGGCTTCTGCAAACTTTTTGCATCCACTTTCCAACTGTCCAGGTCTAATTGCTAATGTGAAGCTAACACTGTAAACTAATGCATTATATGTTCCTCTTAATAATTTTTCGTATTTAGTCACTACTTTTTTTTTTTTAACATGCTGTGAATCATGGATTACGTTTCAGAATCTGCCACGTACTAGTCATATGATTTTCAGATAATTACTTGATTTATCAGAATTTCTTTTTTATTTTAGAAGTGAATTTTAAAATATAAGAAATGAAACTTCAATTAAGATCAAGTATCCACCTTGCATTCTCTATTCCCTTTGCACTCATCAAGTACCTCAGCTGCTTGTGACTCTTTGCCTGGAGGGGTGACCCAAACCTTCATTCTTGAGGTGTCTGGGCTATTAGCTGTCCTGCATAAATTGGGCTATTGGAGTTTTCCATTTATTTTAATCACATAACATGATAGTACAAAGAGATGTCCTAAGGGATTTCCTATATTCCAGATATACTCTTCCTTACTTCCATCCTGCCTCCATTGCAGCCCAATATCTCCTTGGTAATAGAATCAGTCACCCCAACCAGTATAGTAACACTCTTCCTTGACTGTTCATTCAAATGCCTAAGGAGCCCAGAGCATCCAGGCAGCTGTCTTAACTTCCAATTCAATGGAATCACTGCTGTGTCTCCTAGTGTAAGCAAACACTCCCATTTCCATGCTTTGATTCCTGGACTCACAATTTCTGCTGTGAGGAAAACAGCACCGTATATCGAACACTGATTTAAAGATTATACAGCATCACGGAAGACATTACCCAGCCCCGCAATGTGCAGCCACTTAGCTGGTCCTATCCCTGAGTTTTCAGAAGGCTGTTTCACTTTTCTCTCAAGCCAGCTGCTTTCAGGATATTGGAGAAAATGGCAAAAGCACCATTAGTTACACATTGCTGCACTTCTTTTGTTACAAGGTGAATTTCTTGATCAGAAGCAATGTTATTTCAAATACCACAACAGTGTATAGGGCATTTTGTTAAACCGTGGATGGTTATATTGGCTGAGGCATTGCATTCATGGAAAGTAAACTAATAACAAGAATGTGTATTCCACTGAGAACAAAGAACTGCCCTTTCCATGGTGGAAATGATCTAATGTAATCAATATGCCACAAGGCGCACCAATCCAAAGAATAGTGTCATGTTAAGAACTCAGTGTTGATCTTTGCTGATAGCAGAAGGAACACAAGCAGTGGCTGTAGCAAAGTCAGCTTTAGTGAAGAGAAGTCCATGTTGTTGACCCCATTCATAACCTCTATCCCTGCCACCAAAGTCACTTCCTTCATGGGACCATTGGGCAATGAAAGGAGACAGGCTAGAGAAAGGCTGACTGGGGAAATGGCAGGTCATTATATTGACTTGATTAACAAGATAATTTTCTGCTGAGGTTGCCTTTAGTGATCATTAACATGGGTTAGAGCTATCTTCAAACTCTTTGCCTATTCAGGGAGGCCTACCCATATACATTTTTCCTAGATCTCATTGTCACCAACATCCAATTGTATTCCCTCAAATCCCTGACCATTCCACCGAACCATTCATATTATAAATCATATTATATTCTTACTTCTGTCTATTTCTCCTCATAGATGAAAGTGAAAACCCGGTGTATTGCTTGAAGTTCTGCCACTGGAAGAAGTTTTTTTCACCACTATCCTTCAGGAATGTCCCAAAAAAGATCTGTTATGCTACAACTGTCCACACAAGTTTCCATGGTGCCTGTATGTCATGCAGAACCATCCATGAATTGGGCTTTAGTTTTCACTTTCTCAGTCAACTGGTCATAAAGAACTCCCCATGAGGCCCTAAGTATGGTCTAAGAGAGAAAAGAGAAGGTAGTAGGAGTAGTGGCCATGATCATTTGTGCCACTTTACATTACTTACTTACGTATTCAAGACAAATTTGAGCCCAATCATGTATAATCTACTTTCATGTGATAATAAAACCAATTCACTGAGACCATAATATTGCAGTAAAGAGTTTAATTAACATGAGGCCAACCACATGAGAGACAAAATTATTACTCAAATCAGTCTCCCTGAAGGATCAGAGGTTAGGGTTTTTCAAGGATAATATGGTGGGCCGGGGACTAGGAAATGGGTGCTGCTGGCTGGTTGAGGATGCAATCATAGGGGTGTGGAAAACTGTCCTTATGCACTGAATCAGCCTCTGGGTAGGGGTCGCAGGACCATTTATGAGTCACAAGTACAGGTCTGACATACATCTCAAAAGACCAATCTTAGGTTCTACACTAGCATTGCTATCTATACAAACAATTGGCAAAGTTATAAATGTAACCTCTAGCCACAGTACTCCTGAGCAGTAAGGGATTATAGAAACTATGTCCACATTTTAGCGGAATTCAGACCTTTCCCATAATCCTCATCTTGGGGTCTTTCATTAGTTTTACGAAGGCAACTTCAGCCTCCAAGCAAGGAGGGGATCCCTTTTAAGGGGGAATTATTACCATTCTTGCTTCAAAGTTAAAATATAAATAAATTCCTCCCATGGTTAGCTTCACCTACACCCAAGAATGAATGAAGACAGCCTGACTGTGAGCCAGGAGCAAGATGGAGTCAGCCATGTTAGATTTCTCTCACTGTCATTATCTTTGCAAAGGCGGTTTTAACAAAACATAAGTGATTATCTGGGTATAAAATAACTTTATAATACAAATGTTTTCTGCTAGTTGAACCACTAACCCACATACCTTATTAGGGATTGTATACATGATCCTTGGCTGTAGAGTATGTCTGATGTGATAAAGAAAAACCTGGGAACCTGTATACAATGTCTTAGACCTCTCTTTTCTTCACTTGAGGCTTTTCATTACTTGAATACTTGAAATTATTCAGATTGAACATGGCCGGGCATGGTGGCTCAAGCCTGTAATCCCAGTTACCCAGGAGACTGAGGCTGAGGACCAATTGAGGCCAAGAGTTCAATAACAGCCTGGGCAACATAATGAGGCCTCTGTCTCAAAAATCAAGCAAGCAAGCAATCAAGCAAACAAACAAATAAAACAACCATCCCGGGTTTGGTTTTTGATTTGTACGTGCTAACTTAACAATTATGATCCCTTACATTAGCTCTGGGAAAATTGCCCCATTAGGGTTGACAGTCTTTGGTTTCTCAGTTCCCAGTCGAGTGGGTGAAGGAGACTGGGGATTTCCTCAATTGCTGAAAAATTTTAAGACTTTTCTCTGGCAGTCTAAGAACTTTAAATTATCAATTGACTGAATGTCAACTTCACTGGCTAACAAGCAGTTGCAGAAAACCTCCAAAGTCAACAACTTCTAATCAAAACTAACCCAGTATTTGTAGATTCTGTTCTTGTTATTAACTGGCCTTTTCTCCTTGGCTCTGCATATTACAAATCAAAATGTCCTCCTTCAACAGAGATCTGCCTTGTTTTGTACTTTTCTTTGTAGATAAGCCCCATTTCATTTCAACTTGTTTCTAACTTGCAGACTTTTTACTTAAAGCAGAAAGAAAGTAACCCCCTTCAATTTCAAAGTCTTTCAAAAAGTCTCAGTGTGGTCGGGCGTGGTGGCTCACACCTGTAATCCCAGCACTTTGGAAGGCCAAGGCGGGCAGATCACCTGAGGTCAGGAGTTCAAGACCAGCCTGGCCGATATGGTGAAACACTGTCTCTACTAAAACTACAAAAATTTGCTGGGTGTGGTGGCAGGCGCCCATCACCCCAGCTACTTGGGAGGCTGAGGCAGGATAATCACTTGGACCAAGGAGATGGAGGTTGCAGTGAGCCAAGATCACGCCACTGCACTCCATCCTGGGCAACAAGAGCAAAACTACGTCTCAAAAAAAAAAAAAAAAAAAAAAAGTCTCATGTATGCAATGTTCAAATACTGGGATACTACAAGAGTATTTTAATACCTGGTTACGGTCTCAGAACCTGGATTGTTAGAATCTGTATTCGTTTTCTGGGTCTGCCTTAACAAATTACCACAAACTAGGTGGCCTAAACAGCAAGAATGTATTACCTCATGGTTCTGGAGGCTAGGTGCCTAAAATCAAGGTGTCATCAAGGTTTCATTTTTCTAATGTCTGTGGAGGAAGGCTCTGCTCCAGACTGCTCTCCTTGGCTTGGAGATGGCCATCTTCCTCTAATTTTTCAGATAGTCTTCTTGCTATGTACATCTGTGTCCAAATCTTCCCTTCTTATAAGGGTGCCAGTAATATTGGATGAGGGTCCATCCTTAGGACCTCATGTTAAGTAAATATTACATCTGCAATAACCTCATTTTCAAATAAGCTGACATTATGAGGTCTTAGGGGTTAGGACTTCTGATTTGTATGGAAAATCTGATCCCTTACATTAGACCTGGGAAAATTGCCCTATTAGGCAATTTGACTTTGACGTCTCAATTCCTGATTGAGTAAGTGAAGGATGTAAATTCTTGGGCGGAATACAATTTAACACATAACACTGCCTGAGCTTCTGAGGGATAGGCAGCCCTTGTTTCCCAGCCCCTGTGACTCCACCATTTTTTCCATTTTATGGCTTGTCATTGGTAACAGCCCCTCTTCCTGCTTATCTTGGTGTAGTTCCTGAATAACAGAACCCCCATACACCAACTGAAGGAACGTTAGGACTTGTATATATTTCTGCAATTGAATTGTACAAAGAGTAGAGCTGGCTTTAGCGGTTCATAAAATTTGAATATTGTTGAGACTTTCTCTTTCTTTTGTATGTGTTTCTCTCTGCCTTTTGGCTTGAATCTCTTAGACCAGCTGCTCAGATTAGATTGAATCCATAAACACGAATGGTTCTAGGCTCATGTCCATGGAGCTTCGGAAATGAAATGAAATGAAAGGAGGCATTGCACTGCCAGTTCCTGAAAGAACGGATCCAAGGAAGGTTTTTTGTAGCCTACGCTTTACAGTTATGTTCTCTGAACCAATCACTGCAGCTAAAGCTGGGTGGATTTCATCATAGGTTATGAGCTCACACCTCATGCCATGAGATTTGGATCTGTTACCAGTGGTGAAGTGATTTGAAAGAAAAGCATACACAATAATCTTACTTTTACGCTGCCAGCATTTTCATTTTAATTACCTTAGAAATGTTGGTTAATCTCTTAATTCAGAATTCTTGTTCAATGAGAACATGCATAGCAAATTATATATATATAAAATTTACCTAAAATTTACATTAGTTCATTTAGCAGTTATTTTGTCACTTACTATGATCTTTATCTATTTTGTCTGTGCTATGCTTTGTGTTTTGTCTTTTATGTTTCAGGAAGTTTTCCCAGATATCTGCTGAGAGGGGTGTGTGTGTGTGTGTGTGTGTGTGTGTACATGTGTATGTGAATGTTTCCAGTGTATGTTTACTTCTTAAGAAAAACACAGAACAGTCTGGTTTAGTTACCACTTGTTCTCCCTAATTGCTCAACTAGTTAGGGCTAAAAACAAATCTGTTCTTAGATATGTGTCACAAACAGACTTGAGACAACTTAGCTGCTTAACATTCTGTAGGATTTTTATTCGATATTAATGTCTTAAAATGTTGGAAGCACTTGGGGGAGTGGTACATATCCATCCATTCTCAACAAGTACTTCCCATGAAAAGCAACTGCAATATAATCTTGGTACAAAACCAACTGAATCAGAAGACAGAGGACTCAAACCAACAGAGCTCTGCATTTGACGTGCAAATTCAGAAGTATTAATTACTGATCTTGCCTGATATTTTTCCTTCGTTCATGCATGGGCTTTCTCCAAATCACGTATTTGAATACCATTTATTTCTGTAAATTTCCCTAACACCTCTCATACTAATTAACAAACCTTATGATGGAAATTTCAATCTTAGCATTTGAAGTGCCTAAGTGGCAAGGTTTGGTGCATGTCCTGCTGATTGAGTTGCTTCAGAGAGTAAATCATGCTCTGCTACACTGTATATTAGAGTCCACTTATGCACACTTACATAGAATTGTTTCTACTGAATTATGTTTACAATACATTATTTCACGAACAATGTAAAAATACATTAGATGTCTGGATCATGCAAACATATATTTCCAGTTAAAGGTCAAAGCATCTCGGATAAGATTCTGAGGGGTTTAGAAAATTTAGTTCTTATAAATTATTTCCTGAGTTAAAAACAAAGCAAAACAAACAAAACAACTCAGTGCTAGACACTAGCTTTTTGCATTTGCTTTTTTTCAACCTGCCATCATCTTCAGGTGTCAATGTGGTGAGGATTGACATGTTTTGGCTCAATTTCCAGTGGGTCAAGAAAGTGAAGTCGGCTATTGTGTCAAGAAAATCTACACACAGAATCTGCAGTCCTACAAAAGTATTTTTGAAATGACTGCATTATTATGATTTTAGGAACAAGATTACATGTGTTTGAAAAGGCTGACTCAACATCAGTTTATTCAGTGATCCCTAAACCTCCCATGGTTTGGTCTCCTCGTAGGAACCAGGAGAATGGGCTAGTTCTTTCATCTTCTCCTCCTCTGACCCCACGTGGCACTTATCCACTTGCATGGGACTGAGAACTGGGACACTGATCCTCAGTACTTCATTGGACTCCCTAATGGACAGACTGTACTTCACCATCTCAGTTTAAGTCTCTGGGCATTACTTTCCCTAGTTTCAACTATTTAGCCAGGTTTGTTTGTTTGTTTGTTTACTTATTTATGTATTTATTTATTTATGGCTGTTCACATCAGTATTGTTGGTCATTTCAGTTGCTATCTATTAGGCTGGTGCAAATGATATCATGGTGTTTCTCATTAAAAGCTTTTGCCATTAAAAGTTTTCAATGGCAAAAACTGTGATAATTTTTGCACTGACCTGATGAGATAGAAATATGGAAATTATACATTTGACCTCATAACATGATGTTTCTCAGAAGTCTTCTTAATAATCCTTCTTAATTATTAATAGTCCTGTTAGTAATCCTCAATAATCCTGTTATTCCTGAGGTTTTGTTTTCATTAATAATATTTTCTCAGACTAAATTTCCCATGTTTATTGATAACCACCTAAAGAGAATTAGCCTAAAAATTCTTAGATATGCATATATATAACATATATATAATAAAACTTTAGAATAGTTTTTTAAATAAAACAGTTCTTAAGAAACTAAGTTTAACTTCTTAAAGTTAGTTCTTAGAGTAGTTCTAAATAAAACTTTAGAATAGTTTTATTTAGAAAATTATTAATGGATATAAAAATATCATTGGGTATTAACAATAATTTCTTTTCTATTAGAGAAAGAAAATAGTTCTTTCTTCTATAGAAAGTGTTTTAGCTGCATAATTTGAGCAATCAGTACCATGGACATTAAATGTCATTCCACTTCTTAGAAACATTTCCCTATATTCTTTAACATAGTAATCAAACTAAATTTGTAGTCATTCTGAATGTTAACATATACTATAACGTAAAGAATCAGAAACCAATGGTGAATTTCCTATATAAATGCATGGAGCATAATATGAAAGGTAGGATATGTGTTTAAAAACATCATATTTCATGTGCTTTGTGTTTTAAAAGATGAAACTTAAACTTCTGAATAATGAACATTTCTTTATTGCTATCAAAATTACAGTTTATTTTAAATGAATAATACTCTGGGTTATTTCTGATGTTAGCACACTGATACTTTTCCTAATAATCAGATAGAAATAACTACTAAATTATTAGTACATATTATAAATTAGAGAATGTGTTTATACACAATGCACAGTCACCTTTTTAAATTTCACAAATACTTTGGTAAAATAACACTGTATATACACTTCAATTCACAATGTAAATTGAAAGTTGGTAATAGATAATTCAGCTACCTGAAATTATTTAGTGAATTAAATCAGAGAGTATGTTTTAAATTTTGCTCTTTGATACTCCAAATTGTTCATGATGAACTTTTTTGATGGTTCAGTGTATATCTCAGCATTTTTAGGTTTTTGGTGTTTTCTCATAACATAGGAAATTTTACTTTACTTTCATTCTGCCCTCTGCATAGTCCCTCATATCTTAGAAGAGACAGTGAGTAGTGATGAGGCTCTGTGTCTATTCCTTTGGTTCCAGAAATCAGTTTGCTTGAAGCAACATTGTAACTCAGTTAGGTGTGGCAAAATGTGCAAAGGGGCTGGGCATCGTGGTGCACATCTGTAATCCCAGCATTTTGGGAGGCTGAGGCAGGTGGATCATTTGAGATTAGGAGTTCGAGACCAGCCTGGCCAACATGGTGAAGCCCTGACTGTACTAAAAATACAAAAATTAACTGGGAGTGGTGGCCTACGCCTTAAATTCCAACTACTCGGGAGGCTGAGGCACTAGAATCATTGAACCCAGGAGGCAGACGTTGCAGTGAGCTGAGATTGTGCCACTATAGCCTGGGCAACAGAGTGAGACTCAGTCTCAAAGAAAGAAAATGTGCAAAGGAACAACATTGGGTAAACTACCATAAATTTTAGCAAATAGATGATTTCTTGTTTTCCTGATTATTATCAGATTTCTGTAAATGTATTGTTATTATATCTCAACAATTAAATATGTTAAAAATGTGCAGTCAAACTTACATTGCCATGAATATTTTTTAAAAAACCTATATTATTGATGATATTATGTCTTAGACCAAAATTAAGCCCTATAGCCAAGACGTTTAACACCTCTTCTTTTTCCCTCTCTCAGTACTCCATTACAAAATCAACATATTAGCATATTACATAAAGAAAGCAATTTATAACATATTAAAAAGAAACAATTACAGAAAACACAGCAAGAATTTCGAATGTAATAACAGAGTAAAATTGGCTAAACCTCAGATCATCAAAGTATAGCCTTACAAAAAGTCCAGCTGTGCACTGTTTCCAATAGGGACATCTCAAAAAACAAAAGTGACTCAATGAAGGAAAAATAAAACAAGCAAACTTCACTCAGACAAATTCAAACAAGGGTAAATCAGGACTTTACACATTACACTTAATATCACCCAAACTACAATTCAGGGTAAAACATTCATTAAAATAAAGACAGCCAACTCTTGACAATTGTTACCTAATAGCATTAAAATTGCTATTGAAATGTATCAAAATATTTTTGGGGAATTCCTCCATCTTTCTATCTTCTAGTTGCAATGTGATATTGGTATATATGTGTGTACTAATGTACATGTGCAATTATTTCCTACACTTCTTTATTCTCTACAGTGTCTTACTTGTTAGGCAGATTCAGATTGGTTTGTTAATAGACAACAATTTTATATATTTCTTATTATAATATGTTTGCAATTCAATTGAATCTTTTAGCAACACAAACAGGGAAGAATAAAAAGAAATGGATATTCCAAACAGTAGGAAATACTGGTAAAGTCCGATAATGTAGCTGAAACAGAACTGTGTGCACACATTAAATGGCATGGATCAACTATATTCTTCTGGTTTTCCCAAGTTTTGGACTCTGGTATAGTCTGATCTGTGAGGTGTAATTAGTAGAGAAAGAAATTGTAGATGCAAAAGGGATAAAAATAATGCACTGGGGCTAGCACAGTGGTGGGCATTTCTACAATGCAGCCCTCGGAAAGGTGAAAATGTATTCCTATGTATTTTTGGAGCTACGCTGACCAAGTTTATAATGGAGGGTGATAGAACTAGATGAGATCGACCTGCTATGTTCCAAAGTGCTCTAGCTGAACACTCCTAGGGGACCATTTAATGTTTATAATCCTTCTTATTATAGTGGGAATTTGAGAAATAATTGCTGGCAGGTGAGAATTTCTTTATTGTTTTTTCGCTGAGCTAAGTAGATTAAATCAAGGTTACCTGAAGTTTTCTTCTTCTTCTTCTTTTTAGAGACAAAAAGTCTTCAGAGTCTCTGGAATGGCAGTAGAACCCTGGAGGCAAAAATAAGTGACAGCACCCGTATTAACTTATGTTCATATTTAGCACACGTTTCAAAGGTCCACACAAGGAAATATGACTAGGTATATTATATCCGTTTAAAGGCAGTACAAAAGCTGAAGTGAGATATTATGATCAATGTCATATCTAATGCTCATAAATTTAAGTGGATATTTAGATTATACTTTTTGGAGATAACAATATCATCATTTTAAAATCAGTTAAACATAGTTAGAACAAACCTGCTTGCTAAAAGCCAAATTACAAATATAATTTACTTTCAAATTGATTTGAAGCAACTATGTTTTTATTTGTGCTTCTCTCATTTTTAAAAACTGTAAGTCACATTGTCTATCACATTCATGTAGCAAATCATTTTTCTCTAAATAACAGGCATATCATTATTGAAAGCCTGAAAAAAATGTTGAGTTAGAATTCTTAGAACATTTTAATGCAATACAAAATTTTAAAAAGTTCTATTTAAGAATGATTTCTGCTTGTAATAGCTGTAACATTGAGATTTGGTGAAGGAGAAAATAGAGCTGCATAAATGAGTTTCTTTTTATTAGTTTTACCTTTAGATTACTGACACACTCAAACAATAAGGCCTTTCTAGCCCACTTTTACCTATAAAATCAGCACTGATGGTTTAAATGTCAAGATATAGTTAACACGATTTTACAAATGCTATCATATATGTTTAAGCACTTACGGTTAACAAAATAAAGAAAAATAATAGAAATTCAAATGTTCAATTTTTATGGTACTTTACAGCTTTCCAAATTGTTTCGCAGTCATTATCTCATTTAATTTCCTGTCAAGGAACCAGTGTTAATATCAGAAATGAGTCTATCCTTGTTGTAGTGACTTGGTCCAGTCACCTAATCATCAGTGGAACTACCATAGGAATAAGAACACAGATTTAAAAAGTAACCATTAACATAACATCATTTGTTATTAAACAATTAAAATTATTGAACTTTCTTGTGAGATTTCAAAATATTTTCTCAAGCATACCATATTCTTTTATTCCCACCTGCAGTTCTACAATTCTTCCAGCTCCTTGAAAGATCAGCCAATTTATCTTTAAATTTCATCTTGATGTCTTTTTCCTGTGAAACCCATATCCTGTGAAAACCCATTTCCTGTGATAACCCATTTGTCATCCATGTAACAACCTTTTATTTTAATTGTTATTTTACATATCTGCAGGCTATTTGCAAGTTGAGGACATTTCTTATTCAACTTCATGTTTTAATGTAGAATTTAGTGACTGGCAAATATGAGGCATTTAATAAATAAGTGAAACAGGTAAAACAAAATATACAGTACAATCAAAATTCGTTTTAGAATGTATTTTTCTGAGTAGAGTTTTTAACACCATAAAATTCTGTTCATATTTACATACCTTATTCATGATTGACTTTCTACAGAGTATTCTAAATATGTGCACTGAAATTATACTATAAACGACATGTCAAAAACATGTTAATTTAATACCATAGAATTTTTTTAAGAAGCATTTTTATAAGGACAGATTAGATGTTTATATTCTACAAGATAAAAATAAACCTACTTTGACATTTACAAATACACTTTTCTAAGAATAATTTGGACTCTGCATTTAGATAAACATAGGTTGCAGCATTTTTTCTCCCTCAGTATCTGTTACTTTAAAAAACTGACATTTCAGTTTTTGTCTTTGTAAAGATGATTGATGTATAGACCCTCAATGATATCGAGAAGACCTTGCATCCTTTATCTATTGTTGCATAGCAGAGCAGCAAAAAACCTTAATGTCTTAAAAGAAATGTGTTCTTTCTCACAATTCTGTGAAATGCTTGATCGGTACTCCTGAAATTGCCTGGAATCACTAGGTCTCACTTGTGCTTCTATAGTCAGTTGGCAGATCTACTGGAGGCTGGACTCAGCTGTGACAGTTGGGATGACAGGGTCTCTTTCTACACCACAGTCTTTAGACTTGGGATTGTTGAAGCTTAGAGGACTTATGGAAATATTGTATGAGGACAAATCCAAATGCACTATATTAGCCAATGTTCTAGAGTCAGTGTGGAAGTAGAATTCATGGAATAATGGATAAAGGGAAGCAATTTCATTAGGAATAATTAGTAAAATTGGAAAAAATCTAACAGCCACTCAATACTGGGATTTAAATATTTCACATTAGTATATGATTAATTGGACAAATTGCAATAATTTTATATTGATATGGTATTTATAATTAAAATATAATATCATACTCAGCAAAATGGAAAAAGTTGTATATTTTGATAGATTTAGATTAAGCCAATTACCCTTCTTATATTAGCTAACATAACTTTTTGACCTTCAAGTATTCACTTTCTGAAAATTCCCTTTCTGAAAAACAAGATGAAATGTTTTAATAATTCTTAAAAACTTATTATTTATTTATTTATTTTTCAGCTTTATTGGGGTATAATTGATATATAAAAATTGCATATATATGACATATAACATAAAAATTTGAAATATAATTTAATACATTATGAAATTATTAGTGCAATCACATTAGTTAACACATCCATTACCTTGCATGGTTACGAGTTTTTGTGTAGTCTTTTTCCCAAGTTTATGTTGGTTATATACAGTCTTCTGTGATTTCGTACTAATTTTTTATTTGTTTTTGGTGATTTTGTCAAAATGTCATTACAATTTTGATAAAGAGCACATTAAATGTGTAGATGGCTTTGAGTAGTAATTTAATGATACCAATTCTTCCAATTCATGAACATGTGATACTTTTCCATTTATTTGTTTTGATTTTGGTTTCTTTCATCAATATCTCATAGATTTCCTCATGCAGATCTTTCACTTCCATCATTAAGTATATTCCCAAATATTTATTTTATTATTTTTAACACTATTATAAATGGTATTTGTATCAGTCCATTCTTGCACTGCTATTAAGAGACACCTGAGTCTTGTAAATTTATAAAGAAAAGAGGTTTACTTGGCTCACAGTTTCACAGGCTCTACAGGAAGCATGGTGGGGGAAGCCTCAGGAAACTTAAAATTATGGCAAAAGTGAAGGGGAAGCAGGAATGTTTTACATGACTAGAGCAGGACAAAGAGAGGAGAGGTGCCACACACTTATAAATAACCAGATCTAGCAATAACTCACTCACTGTCACAAGAACAGGACCGAAGGAGAAACTCACCCCCATGATCCAGTCACTTCCTACTAAGCCCCACCTTCAACATTGGGGATTACAATTTGACATTGGATTTGGTCAGGGACAAAGACCCAAAACAAATCATTCTGCCTTCTTCCCCTCCCAAATCTCACATCCCTCTCACACTTCAAAATACAATTATGCCTCCCCAGTTGTCCCCCTAAAACTTATCTCATTCTGGCATTAGCTCTAAAGTCCATAGTCCAAAGTCTCATGAGACAAGGATAGACCCTTCCACCTATGAGCTTACAAAATAAAAAACAAGTTAGGTACTTTGAAGATACAGTGGGGGTATAGACATTGGGTAAATACTGCCATTTCAAAAGGGAGAAATCAGCCAAAAGAAAGGGGATACATGCCTTGTGCAAGTCTGAAACCCAGCAGGGAAGATATTAAAACTTAAAGCTCCAAAATAATTTCCTTTGACTCCAGGTGTCACATTCAGGCCACACTGATGCAGGGGGTGGGCTTCCCAAGCTTCAGTCAGCTCTGCCCCTTTGGCTCTACAGGGCTCAGCCCCAGTGGCTGCTCTCAAGGTCTGGTGATGTGTCTGTGGCTTTTCTAGGTATATGGTGCGAGCTGTTGGTGGATCTACAATTCTGGGGTCTGGAGAATGGTGGTCCATTCCTCACAGCTCCATTAGACAGTGCCATAGTGGGGATTCTGTGTGTGGACTCCAACCCCACATTTTCCCTCTGCATTCCCCTAGTAGAGGTTCTCCATGAGGGCTCTGCTTCTGCAGCAGACTTCTGCCTGGACATTCAAGCTTTTCTATACATCTTCTGAACTTTAGGTAGAGACTCCCAAGCAGCAACTTCTGTATTCTGCACACCCACAGGCTTAACACCATGTAAAAGCCACAAAGTTTTATGGCTTGCACCCTCTGAAGCAGCAGCCCAAGTACCTGGACCCCTTTGAGCAATGACTGGAGCTGTAGCAACCAGGATTCAGGGTACAGTGTCCTGAGGCTGTGCAGGGTAGTGGGGCCATGGGACTGGCCCACAAAACCATTTTTTACTCATATGCCTGCTGACCTGTAGTGGGAGTGGCTGCCATGAAACTTCCTGAAATACCTTCAGGACCCTTTTCCCATTGTCTTGGCTATTTGTATGTGTCTTCCTTTTAGATATGCAAATTTCTTCAGCCTGCTTGAATTTCTCCCCTAAATTTTTTTTTTCTACCACATGGCCAAACCATAAATTTTTCAAACTTTTATGCTCTGCTTCCCTTTTAAATATAAGTTTCCAGTTACGGGTAATTTCTTTGTTCACATATCTGAGCATAGGCTTTTAGAAGCAGCCATGCCTCATCTTGAATGCTTTGCTGCTTAGAAATTTCTTCTACTAAATATTATAAATAATCTCTTTCAAGTTCAAAGTTCCACAGATCACTAGAGCAGGGCACAGTGCTATCAGGTTCTTTGCTAATGCATGACAAAAGTGACCTTTGCTCCAGTCCCCAATAAGTACCTCATCTCCATCTGAGGCTGCATCAGGCTGGTCATCTATGCATCTCACTGTCAGCATTTTGATCAAAACTATTCAACAATTCTCTAGGACATTCCAAATTTTCTCTCATCTTCCTGCCTTCTTATCAGTCTTCAAAACTATTCCAACCACTGTCTGTTACCCATTTTCAAAGCTGTTCCCACATTTTCAGGTATCTTTATAGCAATGCCCCACTCCTAGGTCCCTATTTTCTTTTCTTTTTTTTGAGGCAGAATCTAGCTCTGTCCCCCAGGCTGTAGTGCAGTGGTGCGATCTCGGCTCACTGCAAGCTCCACCTCCCAGGTTCATGCCATTCTTCTGCCTCAGTCTCCTGAGTAGCTGGAATTGCAGGAGCCTGCTACCATGCCCATCTATTTTTTTTTGTTTTTTTTTTTTGTTTTTTTTTTTTTTGTATTTTTAGTAGAGACGGGGTTTCGCTGTGTTGGCCAGGATGGTCTCGATCTCCTAACCTCGTGATCTGCCTGCCTCGGCTTCCCAAAGTGCTGGATTACAGGCATGAGCCACCATGCCCGGCCTAGGTACCAATTTTCTGTATTAGTCCATTGTTACACTGCTATAAAGAAACAGCTGAGACTGGTTAATTTATAACGAAACGAGGTTTACTTGGCTCACGATTTGAGGACTGTACAGGAAATGTGGCTTGGGAGGCCTCAGGAAACTTACAATCATGGTAGAAGGTGAAGGGGAAGCAGGCATGTCTTTCATGGCCAGAGCAGCAGGAATATAAAGAGGAGGGAGGTACCATGTGCTTGTAAACAACCAGATCTTGAGATAACTCACTCACTGTATTAGTCCATTTTTGCACTGCTATAAAGAACTACCTGATACCAGGCAATTTAGAAAGAAAAGAAGTTTAAGTGGCTCACAGTTTTGCAGGCTGTACGGGAAACATGGCTGAGAAATTCTCAGAAAACTTTCAGTTATGGTGGAGTCAGGCAAACCTTACGTGGCTGAAGCAGGAGGAAGAGAAAGAAGTGAGAGGTGCTACACATTTTTCAACAACCAGATATCATGAGAACTCACTACCTGTCACAAGAATAGCAAGGGAGAAACGTGCTCCTTGATCCAGTCACCTCCCACCAGGCCCCTTTTCAGACATTGGGGATTACAATTTGATATGAGAC
This sequence comes from Macaca fascicularis, assembly GCF_037993035.2. Lineage (NCBI taxonomy): Eukaryota > Metazoa > Chordata > Mammalia > Primates > Cercopithecidae > Macaca > Macaca fascicularis. The sequence goes on from NC_088380.1 coordinate 19,133,449, forward strand.
TTGGGCATAGACACAGGCCCAAACCATATCGGTATTGTTTTTATAAATTATTTCAGAATGTCATTCTCCTTATTAATTCCATATTCTTTTCCTCACATCTTCAGTCAGCCACTGGGGTGTTCTAGTTGGATCTCCCTTCCAGAGTGTAATAGCTGTTGATATACAAGAAGTTCAGATAGCTAATAGTTTCCAGCTGTGTCACCTGGCACATCTATCTTCACTTACAAGCTGACCCCATTCTCTTCTTGATCAGCTGCCCTCCAAGAATGGGCAATGGCAGAGGTATCAGGCCCAGGCCATATCTACCCAATATAAGACTCAGGTAATAGATTATCGCTGCACTGTATCTTCCTGTTGTGGTGGCCAAGACATTGTCAGATATAAATTTCAGTTTGTTGTTGTTGTTCAATTCTTCTTTCTCCTTGCTTTCCTTTCTCATGGTTCCAGTGTTCCTTGGGGTCTGGAAGCTATCCTTAACTGATTTTGCTTCCTTCTCTTCTATTTCCCATAGGAGTTTATCTCAATGAACTTCCTACAGAATCAGATTCCCAGAGGACGTAACTGAGAGATACCACGAGTGATCTGAGAAAGCAGATGTGGTAAGATAGGGTTTTGGGGACTGTATATCTCATTGCTCTGTCAGTAATAGAAATCCAATACCAAGAGGCATGCTAAAAACAGTGTCTGGAACAGAATGGCAGGTCTACTGCTAAATATTGTGATAGTGATGGCTTGGGAAAATGGTCATTTGGATGTGACTGCACTCACCAGCACAATGATGCAGGTATTTAAAAAGTACAGAAGTAATGCAGACAAGGGATATTTATATTTATTGGTTGTTATTGTTTTATTGACATCCAACAGAGTGATAATGGAAGGTTAGGACAGTAGACAAGCAATTCAAAACAAAGTGTGAAGACAAGAGCCTTTTTTTTTTGTACCTTAAGTGGAACTTTTATTACCTGCAATGAGAGGGCAGAATAGCAAATTATACTTAGATTTATGCCATTTCAAAATAACTCACAATTCAACTGAGGCAGATCTATTATGCCAAAGTTGAACCCTGGTGGGAAAAACCTGGAACCCTGACATAGAGAATAGAAACATCTGAATCCTTGAAAATTTTAGTTACCCAGACTACTCTGAACTTACAGATTCTACAGAGGTTTCTCACATCTCCTATTATAACCTAGCAATCCCTTTTTGCAGGAAGATACTGTGGAATTCTATCCTTACCTTTTCCATGGACACCAATTTGATAATTAGGGTTAAGTCATAGCATAACCAAATTGATATCATGCCAGGACTAATAAGGAAGAAAGAACTTTACATTAATGAACATGCAAAAATTAGCCACTGGATTTGTGAAAGAGAACATAACATAAAACTGGATCAGCAACATTTTATTCACAGTATATTGTCTCAGGATTTGGAATTTAACATCCCAGCAAGGACCTCAGGGGATGTCTCATAGAAGCCTAGAGAAAGCAAACTTTCATGCTGAGCAAAGTTGAAATGCCCGAATTGATGTGACAGACAGTGAAAGAAGAGATAAAAACGTTCAGGAAAGTTGTCACACTGGAATGGATATATTATGTGATGCCAAAAGAACACTAGATTATGTTCTAAGGGAGGCTCAGAAGACGCAGCATTCATGAAGATTATTGCAAACGTTCTTGTGAGAGAGACACTGACATCACTCAAAAGTCTTGGCCAGGGGTTAGTACAGGAGAACCTGCCATAGAGCTTGGCATGTTGACAGCAATGGGGATAATGGCATATCAAAGTAATAGAAACCCTGTGGCTACTCGTAATGACCCAAATCTGGGAGATTGGTCACAAAAACCATAAGGGGTGGCAAGGTCCAAGTGATATTCAAGCTGAGATTGACTCATAGAAAGTTGATAAGATGTTTAACAGAAAAAAGCATGTCTGAGAACAAAATATGTGAGGCCAACAATGTTCTGCTGAAAATACGTAATGAAAAGAAAGCAAACATGGATGAACAGGAAGCTAAGGGCAGCCACTTCAGTGGAGTCATGATCTTTAACTCCGTTTCCAAAACTAAGTCAATTTTCAGATCCAGAATGCACTGATTGAAGTGCCTAGGTTCCCAACTGAAAGGACTCACCAATTTCAAAATAATTAAACAGAAAATGGTTTTCCCCAGCCCTTCCCCAAAGGGATCTTCAGCTGTTTACTCAGATGATACTTTAGGTAATAGAGATGCTAGACATATCAAGATCAATTGAACACAAGCTATGAGTGAGCATCGATACTTGAAGACCTGAAGCATTTTCATGGCTTCCTTATTCAAGTAGAGGCATACAGGAAACAGGTATTTATTGGAATTAATATAGTTTGAAAACTCATCCCTACTCAAATGTCACGTTTAAATGTAATCCCTAGAGATTGGAGGTGGAGGTGACTGGATCATCACAGTGGATCCCTCATGAATGGCTTGGGCCATCACCTTGGTAATAAGTGAGTTCTCACTCTGAGTTCACATGAGATCTAGTAATTTTACAGTGTATGGCACCTACCCTCCAATCCTGCTCCTGTTTTTACCATGTGAAGTACCTGCCTCCACTTCACTCTCTACCATGAGTAAAAGCCCTCTGAGGCTTCTCCAGATGTCGAGCAGATGCCAGCACCATGCTTTCTGTATAGTCTGCAGAACAATGACCCAATTAAACTTCTTTTATTTATAAATTACCCAGTCTCGGGGATTTATTGATAGCAATACAATAATGGCCTAATACAGGAGTTACGACTAATGTTTGGTTTAACATTGATCCATTGGTCTGAAGATTCACCTTGTGATTATATTCTCCATGCCCTGAATTTATAATTTCAATTAAAGTATTTGGCAGTTAGATTATACTCCTACTGAGTCCTTGATTTGTATATTAAGGGCTTTGAGGAGAGTGGAGGAGGTCAAGCTTCCAACACTTCCCCCAGCTTCACCTTGAAAGTAAATGAACATCACTATTTCATCTCTAGAGGGACACAAGATGGCAGTGGGTTGTGCTACCTTTAAAGATCTAAGTGAGGCATAACGGTGATTCCTGTCATATTTCTGTTTAACCCACTAGTGTGGTCTTACTGTAAATGAAGGGATCCTGGAGAATGACCATAGAATACCACAGTTTCAACCATGTAATGGTTTCAGTCATAGATGCCATAATAAATATGCTTGAGTGGATAAATATGTCTCCAGCTATACAGTATGTGATAATCAGTTTGACAAATGTAAGTCTAATATGGAAAAATGATCAGAAAGTTTTCTTATTTACATGAATTGGACTAATATATATTTGTTATATATGTTAGTCCTACATATATATTACATACATATACATATATTATATATATGTTTTATATAAACATACATATTATATATGTTTATATATACATACATATATATGCTTTATATATACATACATATATTTTATATATATATATTCAGTTTAATCCAGGGATCTATCAACTGTCATTTCCTCTGTCATAACAGAGACCCCAAAATATCTGAATTATCTAGTCATCCCAGAGAACATCGCATTGATTGTTCCCTCATGCATTTCACTATATTACCTTAGGTTATGTATGGTGAGACCAGATACAGATCAAAACAGATAACTGAAAAAGTTTACAGGTGTGTTATATTCACAGTTCCTGCAAACAACAAGGGGAAGAGGCTTCTGAGTAATACTTTATTATGAATTCTGCAAGAACAAAAGGACAAAGCAGGAAAAGTATGTCTAGGATTGGCTAATGTGAATAATTTCAGTAGCATCTGGAGTATAGGGGCTGTCCTTGGTTGTCTGGTATCTGATTCTGTTGGGGTTATTAGGGATGATACAGAGTAGCCCACAGTTTGACGATCTATTGAGGGAAATGGTTGAAGTGTAGACATAGACACTTAAAAAAGGCAACTTACTGGCCTTTTGCTAGTGCATCAAACCTGGATCAAGATAGAACACAAAAAACTATGTTACATCATGATATCATGATGAACAGATCAGGAAGTATACTATGTCTGTATATATCAGTCATGAGCAGTGGCAAATAATGTGGCTAACTGCACAAGAGCCTGAAAGAAAGAGAAATGAAATATCAAAGACAAATAGTTCTTGAATAGAACCATGTACATGACTAATGGTGAAAACACATGGTGTAAATATGTTTGTGTCAGATGTTAACTCCCACCAGAAATCATCCATTTTTGGAAGAAGCCTTTCACAACCAGGAAGACAAAATAATGTCAATTGATATTGTCCTTTCTCCATCTTCACATGATCCAGAAATAGCATAAGGGGCACATGAATAGAGTAACCAAAATGGCAGATGGAGGCTACACATAGACCCAACAGGATGAGCTGCAACAGGGGCTATAAATATCAAGATCAATTGACCTGTTACACCTTCTGTATCATTATCCTATCAGCAGCAAAGAACAATGTTGACCTCCCATTGTGTTACTGTTTCCTGAGGAGTTTGCCAAGTCAGATTCTTCTTTACCTGAAGGGCTACTGTCTTCACTGGAGTAAACAATTTTCTGAGTATAAATTTACCTTTACAGTCTATGTATCATCATCCACCCTCAACATTCAGGGTTATTGAGTGATTAACTCAAATGCCACACAAAATAATATCTAACCAAAAAACCACACTTTACAGTAAAGGAGGTACAGTTGTGAGCCCATAACAATGGAATCCACTGATTCTACACCATAATGCTCCATTCAAATGCAGCTGGAATGATAATGTTGGAATTGCCTGAAGGCAAAGTGGAGACAATACTCAGTGAAGGTGAGGTACCATTCTCCACCATTGCCTCAACCCAGAATTAGAGCCTATATATGTTGCTTTTTTTTTTTTTTTTTTGAGTAGAAAGAACACAGAAGTCTGATAACCAGTTGGCAATGTCCTCTAGCAGGACCAGTGTTTGGTAGCAAAAGTGGCCTTACTTGCTGTTATTTCCATGTCTGCAAATAAGGACTCTTCAAAGCTAGAGGGTCTGAACCCTAACTCTTGTGCAGTCTTGCTAATGGACATAGCAAAGTCACATTCACCACAAACTAGTGTTGCCAACTGGACACTTTGTACGCCTTGTGTTTGGGGAACCAAGCAAGAAGAGTAGCCTTCTTTGTGTATGAATAATTGATCCTAATCAGATGGAGGAGGTAGGGCTGCTGTAACACTGCAAGAGCAGGAAGTAAAATGTGTGGGACTGAAGTCACCACTCTGGTGCTTCTTGTTATTACATTACCAGGCTGTGACTATGAATGGAGAAATGTAGCAAAAATAGCCTGAGAAGGGTATGTTTATCAGAGTCTAAACTCTCTAATAGGAATGTTTGAGTCTTACCACCAAGAAGCCAGAGGACCTCATAAAGGTGACAAGCCAAAGGCAGCAAATTTAGAATGCATAGTGCCAAGGGAAATAATGAGTACCAGTTGTGACACCAAGAACAATTATAGCAACTGGGGCTAAATGTATCCTATCAATCTCTCTCTTCATTTTCATTTAAGAGGTGCTCACTAGAACTCTAGATGAACTGCCCCCTCTATGTGTATGTAGAAGTTTATTTACATGACATAGGAGTGGAACTGTAGCAACCATGGAGATGCACTCCTTGGGGCTTCCTCAAAGTAGGGCACTTAGCTAACAACATCAAGACTCAGTGCCTTCAGAAGCTTCCTTAGCTTGTGAGATGAGGCCACATTCTTCACAGGTAGCCCAAGCCAATAAATGACCCCTGTAACTCTACTACAGATGTTCTGTTTCTCTCCAGTGCAGGACATGTCTGATAGGTGATTTTCATTCTCAGGTTACTCATTGGGTTGACTTTGTCAGCTCGACATTATAGATTGCTGTTGTAGCTGCTCATTCTTTCTTATTTCACTCTTTCTCATGTGTCATACCTTCATCACTGTCTGAAGGATTTCCCCGCCCAATTCTTTGTCTTCTCCTTTTAATCTCTCACTCACATTATCCTCCAATAAACTGTGCTGACTCAACTCCATTTCAATGTCAGCTTCCCAGAGGACCAACATAACCCATCTCCACAAAACTCCTAACTTGTGGGAAATAAAGTTTGTCTTAGTCTCAGAGTTAATACATTGTGAAAATGTTGATACTGTGTAATTAGCATTTGTCATATCTACAAATATATCGTAAGCTTTCTCTGGTAAGCAGGGCTAATTTCTCACAAATCATATGAATTGCAATTCTCCAATTTATACCCACACTCCTTTTTTTCTTTTGTGACATAATACAAAACAAGAATTCTTTATAGACAGCAAACTGTATTACATGACCTCAAATACTAGAGCACTTATTGTAAGTGTTGGCAATAGAAGTTAGATCATAGAGAAAAAGGAGCTCTTGTGTGAATGTGCATCAGATCATATTTCTGAAATGAATAATCTAAAAGCATTTTAGTGGCAGATTTATGGGAGAGTAATTGAAAAACCTACTCTGGAATTGACCTTTACTCCTGTCAAACTTCTATCTCAAGTCATTCTAATTATGAGTGAGTGTCTTGCAGTCAATTTATCAAGGCTTTATTACTTCACTTTAAAATCAAATTGATTCATCTTGCTCAAAGCACATACAGTTTCCCAGGAAAAAATAATTTACAAACTGATTCTCCTTAAGGAGGGAGTAAATGAAAGCCAGTAAACTTTCTATTCAGAGAAGAGAGTATTTCAATATTTATTTTCTTCTTTCTATTTATTTTTGTAACTGGACAAAATTTACAATGGAAGAATATTTTGAACAATGAAACAGAGTGTATCCAGATGAGATAAAAGAAAGTTCTGTGAATCAAATTAACATAGCAACACATTCTTTCTCTATATCCAAATTGCCTTACTGCCATGACTTGATGGTTTGAAATTTATAATGGATAAAAACATAGAAAACATATTTATGGGAAAAAACAGTTTTATAGAAAATGATGGAAGAAGAAGGTTTTGTATATTGCCTTAAATAGAGTGGCATTTACTTTGGCAACAGCCTACAATATATCTGTATTTAAGTGCTTTTGTGAAAAACAAGATCTGTAAAGTAAGGATTATTAAATGCACCTACAGAAATCCCTAGCAAGATTTGCATTTTCCCATAGGTAGGTGTGAAGAGCAAAGTTTTATGATTAGCACAAACACAGTCTTACCTAGAGAAACTCTATCATACCTGTAATATTATAGATCAGCACCAGAATCCTAACCAAAGAAATGAGGGCAGTTCGCACTTCCATAAAGGGAGTTATGTTCAGATATGAAGTGAGATATTTTACAAAGAAGAAGGGCTGTTGATGGACCGGCTGAAAGCTATTTAAGTTTTTGTCATGTAACTTGTAGAAGTAAACCAAGAGGGGATGAGAATTTCAGTAGAGCCAGACCTCATAACATATGCTGGTGGCTCGGTCATTGCAGTCCTGATTTAAAGACTACCTCCAACATATTAATATTTCAAGTTAGACATCTAATTTAGAATTGCTTTTTCTGCCAGGATGAAAATTTGGCAAGGTCATGAAATAAAATGGGTGAAGTTTCTATTAGAACTTTCTAAAATACTACTACTGACCAAGAAAAATGTAAAACAAACAAAAAGACCAAAACCAGTTACTTTTGATTTTGAAATATTGTCAATAGAAATAAATGACCAAAAATGTTTTTAATTAATCAAAGTATACACTAGGCAGATTCTTATTAGAGCTTTAGATTTTTATCATATTAAATTGTGATACATGTATAACCTTTCCATGTTAGTGTGAAAGGAGGCATAGGAAATAAAATAAATTTTCAAACATAAGGCTTTTCTCTATTAACTTTGAGTCTGAAATGCTGAAATACAGATTTAAGTACACTTAATCTGATATAACATAGCAGTATTTGAAATATAAAAATAAGAAAGAAAAGCATTGGATAATGAATACTCCGTAAAAAAATTCATTCTTTTGAGGTTGATCTTTGTTTCAATGTTTGCTATTGAAAGGCATGTTTTCAAATATTGGTTATAAAATAGAAAACTCAATGCATAACGTTCTGCTCTTGTGCAGTTCACTGTATAGTGAGAAACAGTGCTAAATAAAAGAGAAAAAGATAATCAAAGGCATGCACTGTAAATCAGCTGATAGTTACTAGAGTGGATAATGGAGCAAGGCCCAGGACCATAGCCAGAGCAAAATTTCTGAGGTAGGAGATGATACTGTCATAGGAGAACACAAACAAATAAACACACAAACAAAATCTCCCACTGTGAAAAATATTTGGAAACCACTAGATTAAACATTAAGTTTTTTCCTTTGTTGTAGGATCTCTTGCAATTATTGAGACGCTAATATATATTTTAACCATTCATCAGAAGAGAGGCATAGAGTAATGCACTCACTTCTCATAACGATCAGTTTTTCTGGAGCATCTTACAAGGCATATTTTCCTCTAAGGAAGAGAATCTTCCTAGTGGCTCTCAGCTAGTAATTGGTCTCTTGCCAAAAAAAGGGAGACAAATGAGTTTTTCATGTAGAGGAGGCAAAGCGCGGATCATAAAATGCAGGTGAAGTTACATGGAACTGAGTTTAAGTCACGATTGTACAGTAGGAAGTGATTAAAAAAGAAAAAGAAAAAAGTATTAAGTCTGCTCTCACAAGTACTGGATAAGAGGCTAGACTGTTTAATATTTATTATATGGGAAGTAGGACAAATTCAATAACGATGAAAATAAAAAATTCTAACTTGTTATATTCTTGGTACTAGGAGCTATAGGTTGATAAAAATTGTACCTTTTCTTCCTCTCTTGCGTAGAGAAATAATTGAGAGATAAGTCACAAAAGTCAGAAAGCGTGGAAGCAAAATATCAACTCTACTGCTGATAGAGGCTGGATGGGATTATATAGCTTCAGTAGGCAATCACAATGGGTTTTCTGTTACTTCACCCAGAATTAGCATACCTAGATAGTCATTAAGAAAAAAAGCAAGCGATATCTTGGCCACCTCTGCGGGGTGAATACTGCCCTCAACCATACCACCATATGGCTGAGAACAGATAAAAAGCAAAACAAAAAAACATTATCTGCAGGCAGAAACATTTAAAAGAATGTCAGAAAGACTGAGCTGAACTTGTTTTGTCCTTTCTCTTGAACTCATTGATGTGGTAAGTGGCTTTTCCTCCTTTGGTGGCTGTGAATCACATCAAGAAAAGTCAGAACGTCCCTCCCTGGTGGTTTCTGGCACTTGACTGTGGCAAGTACAGGAGTTGACCACCAGGCAGCCAGCAGTTCACTCAGCAAATCCTTGCTCTGGTAAGACACTCAAAGGGAAATGAAGGCTCTACTGCCACACTCATGAATCAGATAAGCCACCCTTTCCTTCAAAGAGATAGAAAAGAGAAGACATCCACTGTCCTGCAGAGTAGAAATTCCCCCTTTCCTATGACTACATGGAGGCAGAACAGATACATTTTGCTCAAAAGTTGTCTATGGAGCACAAAATGTTGTTTATTTATTTATTTTTTAAATGGCTGAGTGTATTAGGGTTTTCCAGAGAACGAACCAATAGGAGGTCTCTATCATCTCTCGATTAGATGGATAGATGATAGATAGATAGATAGATAGATAGATAGATAGATAGATAGATAGATGATAGATAGATAGATATAGACAGATAGATAGATAGATGAATTTATATAGATAGAGATCTCTATGTTAGTATAGATCATTCTTGATCTCTATCTCTCTGTCATAACATCTTTGAAGACATAATTGGTTAAGTCAAGTTGAGGGGATTAGGGTGAGCCCTAATCCAACATTCTTACATAAGGATTGGTGTCCTTATACAAAGAAAAAATGTTGACACAGAGACAGACATGCATGAAGAAAAATGATGCAAAGGAGGGAGAAGATGGCCCTTTATAAGCCAAGAAGAGAGACCAGGAACAGATTGTTTCCTCGTAGTCTCAGAAGGAACCAACACAGTCAAAACCTCAAGTCTGGACATCTAGTCTCTATGACTACGAGACTATAAATTTCTGTTGTTTAAGCCGCTCAGTTTGTAGTGCTTTGTTACAGCAGTTCTAGAAAGCTAAAGCAGATGGTAACAAGCCAGCTTCTGAGGCTGTAGCCAGTCAATGAAATAGCAATTATAGCACTGAAGCAAAGAGAGATAAGGAGTTTTAAAATGATAACAGGGTAGAATTTTCCATGACGACAACAACCACAACAACAAAACCAAAATGGAATCAAAGTTTCTTTACCTAAAACATTTTCCCATTGATTTTGCCTGATAGCTCTAATGATTAAACCGTTCATTTGAAAATTTAATATTTCAATAAGTTTCATTTTCCTTAATATAATTTATTATATGGCTAACTAGATTCCTAACAAAACAAAAACTGTGTTTTGGTTTATGTCAGTTGGTTTTCATTTGTGATTTTCTATATGCTCATTAAAAAATAAAAAACCCTTTTCAGATGGTGAAAAGTCAGACACACATGAACTGATTTAGCCCTAGGGAGATAGTGGTTCAAATCATAAAAACTAACAAGAGGCTCCTTTTGTGAATCAGTCAAACCATCAGTTTCACAGAACTCTATGATAATACTGTAGGGTCATGAAGGTGTTGTATCAGTAGTTCTCTCTGTATTACTCAGGCTTATCCAGAAAAAAATAATAAAGGAATAGCTGTTCTAGGCAACTCATACTTGGGATATTAGTGCATTAATAATTAATTCATCAGATATTTATTAAGCATCTATTAAATACTTGCTAAACTTTGAGCAATTGACTGTTTTTACCTCCATTGTAAACAAAGAGCATTTTGCCACCAAAGAGTGGCCTAGCATTCAAGGAGTCTTATAATCACCTTGTGATGAAGGACATTTTCAAATAAAGAGTAGCAATGTGCACACACCACCTGACTATGCTTTCTCCCATTTGCATGCTGTCAACAGAATCATATTCATTGATTATGAAAACTGAATGCTTAGGAGGGCTTCAAAAATTTTCCATAGTTGCTAACCTTGCTCACTTACTTCTCATCACTGAATATAAACAGATAACTCAGATTAACAAATTGTAAAGACCTTTGAATATGGCAAAAATAAAAAACAACACACAAAAATCAGGACAAAAATAATCCAGAGAAATAAAGAGGTGATATGGAAAAAAGAAGAACATGTAACATAAAATGTAATTAATATAAACAAGAGAATTGAAAGCATACCACATCTGTAACTCAGTAAAAAAAAAAAAGAAGGTTGCAATAAAAAATAAACATTCAGTAGGCTAGGAGTCTAACAATGCAATTTTGAATATTCAACAGTGAAACAAACAGTAGCAGCAAAGTGCAAGCAGAGGAGCTATGCCTGATTACTAATGTAATGAACTAAATGCCCAAATCATGAGATAATTATGGAACAGAACACACAAAAAAATGTGAGAGGACATTTAAGACTAACAGACGAGAGATGCAAAAGTCTCATTGGCTTTTCATTCATCCCTTAAATATTCTTGATGACCCTTCTAGATGCCAGACATTATTCTAATGGATCCAAAGAGACAATGACTCTTACTATCAGAAAGCTTATATTGTAATGTGAGTAGCCAGACAGTTAACAATAGACACACTAAATCAGTAAACTACACAGAATGTTAGAGAGTGGAAAAGGAAGTAGAACAGATGAAAGGGATTTGCATGTGATAAAATAGGATGTAGTTTGCATTTTAAATAGGGTGGTGTGATAGGTCTCATTTAAAAGGTGACAAGAGGAATATTTGAGTAAAATTTATGGTATTGAGAGACTTGAGAGATATAGCCATGTGGCTATATAAGGATAAATTTTTTTTTCCAATTTCATTGAAGAATATAAAAAAATAATAATGAGGATATATTTCTTTGAGCTGAGATATAATCTTCTGTTTAAAAAAATCAATCTCATATCAAATAGTATCAATAGGAGAAAAACAAAGCCCATACCCAATTACACATTGATGATACAGAAAAAAATGAATAAAAATCAAAATTCTGATAATCATGAAAGAAAAATATCAGTTCGTTTATAAAACAATATGAATCAAATTGGCATCACAATTCTGTAGCATTGGTTTCTAGGAGATATACGCACAATAAAATCAGTGAGAATGCAAAAAAAATCATATGTGCAAATTATAAGACTCTTTAAAAATCAGATATAATAGCACAAATTAAATACATATATATACATTTTGCGGCAGTCTTGCTGTGTTGCCCAGGATGGACTGCAGTGGCTCAACCAAAGCTGACTGCAGGCTCAAATTACCCTCCTGTCTCAGCATCTTGAGCAGCTGAGACTATAGGCCAAGCACACATCAACATGCCTGGCTAATTTATTTTTTATAGAGATGAGGTCTTGTTATGTTGCTCAGGTTGGTTGTGAATTCCTGGCATCAAGCAATCCTCCCATCTCAGCCTCTGCAAGTGCTGGAATTACAGGCATGAACCATGGTTCTAGACCTAAAGATAATTTTAACACATGTGATGGAAGTGAGAAGGTTAAAAACTACAAGTACATCAAAAAACGTATGTATACATTTATTAACGAAAAACAGAATGAACTCATGAACTCATAAAATTTAGGTAATTGTGACAATTAAAGGAATTATTAACACTTAGATGTAATTCTTGAGTCAAACTCTGCAGGTAATCAGCTCGGCTTTATCACTTACTAGCTGTATAAACACTATATCCTTTTGTGCATCAGTTTTCTTATTTACAGATGAGAATAATAATAGTCCATGACAATTGGTGTGTGCATTAAATTAGATAATATATGTAAGGCATTTAGGATAGTGTCTGTTGAGCTATATGTGCTATGTGTGTGAATGCTTTGTCTCCTATTCTCCCTCATTCTTCTGTTCCATCCTTTACTTCCTTCTCATGCTTCTCTTCCTTCTCTGTGTTTCATATCTCTTTTTCTTTCCTTCCCCTTCTCCTTTTTCTTGGCTCACACAAAGAGTGAGAAAAAAGGAAAATCTGAGCATGTTCAATTTATCTTCTCAAAATCACCACTCAAAATATTGCTTCCTCGTGCCTTGCAGAAGAATAAGGAAGGGAAACACAATGAAGCCGAAAATAATCACTCATCAATATTCCTTTAGAGGAAGTTGAGTGGAAATTCCATACTGAACATAAGAGCTGAATAAATGTCCTTAGCTAATGAACATCTCAGTAAATGCCTAGATAAAAGTTGATGTAATTCAACATTTTATATTAGGATATGGGGTGTATATGTGTACATGAGCATTTGTGTATATAATTATGTACTTTGTCTATCTAAGAAAATTAACCAAATATTGAAACTATTGATTTAGTAAATTGACTAAATGCAAGAATAATAAAATCTATCAAATTAAACAAAATTTCTATTCTTTCACTTCTTTTTCCCTACTTTAGAAATACCTCCAAAACAGAATGTAAGCTCTCTTATTATAATGTGAAGAAAATATGCAGATAGGTAGGTAGTAGTATGGAAAATAATAGAGATAGACAGACAGATAGATAGATACCAGATTTACTGCTGATAATCTTTTCATCCTGCCTGTTCAGTATGTATGTTTTCTGTAAAGTTTTTTTTTTTTTACTCCAATGGAGAAGATAAGTTACTTATATGAAATAAACAAAGAAAATTTTCTGCCATACTTCCTCTATTGTGCATCAACTTTTACATATTTGATAGAGAATTGAAACTAAATATCATATTTCATTTTGTTATTTGAGATCTTGCCTTCTGTGTTATACATTTATGTTATATATCTGAATGCCAGTAAGTAGATAAAACTCTAGTATTAAGGGAAAATGATAAAATAAACTTTGTAGGAGTTCATTTTTAATTTATCCACTGGAATTGAACTAAGATATCTGCCCAAAAGGAACCATGATAATTTTATGATGTGACCCTGAGAAGGAAGAAGGATTTTCTTAAAAATTATACATGTAGAGGAATGAATTATGTATGATCAAAATATTATTGGTATTTTTTTCTAAACCAACTTCTATTGAGAGTCATAGATATGTACTGAAAGTTTATACATATTTATTGAAATAAAAATTTCCCTCTCAAGTTAAACTTCTACAAACTCAAAATGTGGTAGGGATGGTAATGTAATTTAGGATTATGCTTTGCCAACTGACATTATTTGTGATTAATTTCATAAAATATATTGAATTTATCTTTTACACTATTAAAAAACGTCATTTTTTTATATGGATAATTCCATTTGACGTTGAAGAGATGGGATGGTGACCTTCCAGGGACAGAGTATTATTATACTTTCAAAGGACTGGATAGATTATTCTTAATTTTTTAATCTAACAATATACTTACTACATGATGCTGTGGAAGATAAATGTAGCTCAGGAATATATAAATAAATTAATCAATTAATTTTGCATAGTCACAGCATTTAAAGTGTTGTGCCTGAAAGAGTTTTAGTGTTATTTTTGCATAATAACCTAATCCTATTCAAAGATCATAATTTTCTAAAGGATCCTGAATCTTAATAGTAAACCAAATCTTATCACCTCCCTCTCAACAAAACCTATCATCTAAAGGTAACGTGAAAAGACATACCAACTGGCATACTAATTAGGCTTATCTGGCTTGTTGTACTGGTTGAACATATTTTCAAATGCCTGTATGCCATGAATACATTATAAAATAAATTTATTGATTTCATTTTTATAGTTTTTAGGGTTCATTATTTGTAAACATTCATATAAAATGGATACTGATAATTGTTTTCATGTTGTCATTTATCTTTTCCATTATTTTGCAGAATATTTTATTTTATGTACTAAATTCATTGTTGTATGAATATATATATTGTTGTTTTGCTCAGATTGTCTTGTCATATGCAAGAATGTATGTAGGAAAAACCCAAATCTTAATTTAATATTTTAATACTCTCACTATTTACATCTGAAGTGATGATCTATTTAGAAATCAATTTTATGAGCATTAAGTTTTGAGTTTGGGGAATCTACCCATTTCTCCCAACATTTGCTTGAAATGCATACCAATTTTAGTAGTCATTGCTATCAAATCTATGACTTCACATGTGTAAATTAAAGAGAGCTTTCAAATGCTGATATCTAAGCTGTGCCACAAAATGATTAATTCAGAATCTTATAGAGCAAGGTACAGATACCAGGAATTTTTGAAGCCCAAGTAATTCAATATACAGCCACATTTGAGAGTCAGTGCTGAGAAGTGCCTGTAAATATTGTGTATTCATTTTCAGCACCATGAAGTGAAAACCATCTAAACATAATGACCATTCAACACTTTCGCACAAATTCTTTTTTTCTTTCCTTTATATGATTTTTGTTTTACATACTATTTTTTACCCATTACCAAGATCACACACATTTAGATGTGTAATGTGTATTAAACAATATTGTTTATTAAATGTGTATTAAACAATATTTATGTATTTAATGTGTATTAAACAATATTGTTTGATATAACACACCTAACTGTGTGCTATAGTATGTAATACCCAGAGGTGCTAAAAGTTTGAGTAGTTGTCAACCTTGGCAGCATATTGAATTATGCCAGGAGTGTTTACAATCTCAGATATTCAGGTGATTGTGTTGCATAGCAAGACTGAAAACTCTGCCTTTGATCTATACTAATGCTTACCACCTGTGCTATGTCATTTTTTTAATCCATTACAACAAACAACTAAGCTTTCTATTTTTATTTTATTGGCTGGATTTAAACTTCAAGCAATTGTTTTGCTAAGAACATTTAATTACTATACATTTATCGGGTGCACATTGATACGCCAAGAAATATGGCCAGATTAAAGAATCTTTGGATGTTTCAGTTTTAAAGAATCTACTTCATGTGGCTTTGTAGATACTGATCCATAGTATTCTAGCACTTAACTTTGCATGGTACAATTTTAAGCCAATCATTTTTTGTTTGTTTGTTTAGGTGACTTTTTAGGGGAGGGTGCATATCTGACCCATTGTGTCATTTCTCACCTTCTTCTCCATTATTCAGTAACTTCACTAAAATACAACTTGGTGTTAATTATTTTATTTTTATTTATTTGATTAGCTTTTAGTGATGGGGTCTTGCTCTGTCTCCCAGGCTGCAGTGTGGTGTTGCCATCAAAGCTCACTATAACCTCAAACTCCTGGGCTCAAATGATTGTCCCACCTCAGAATCCCAAATGGTTGGGACTACAGGTGCATGTCACCACCCGACTAATTGTTTAACTTTTGTAAAGACAAGGATCTCTCTATGTTGCCCAGGATGGTCTCAAACTCCTGGGCTCAAGTGATCTTCCCACTTTGGCCTTCTAAAGTGCTGGGATTACAGGTGTGAGCCACAGTGACCAGCTGCTAGCTATTTTTTAATCCCTCAGCTCTGTCATGCCCTCAGATAGTATGTTTTTATTAACAGGGCATCCTGTCTTTAAAACTATATTTCTGTTTCATGTGCTTCATCCTTACAGTATTTAATTCAAGAGAAACGATTATGGAGATGTTCACAGTTTCCTTTTTTTTTTTTCTTTTTTTTGCTTTAAAATGATTTCATTTTAATTGAGATGTATTTAAGTTGACTAAGTTTTCTAATCATACTCCTCCCTACTTTCAGCAATTCCTATTTAACTTTTTTAATTCTCCAGTGCAGCTTTCATTTTTATAATTTTTTTTAGTTTTCCTTTCCTGAGTGCTGCCGTTTTTTATTCTATTTTTAAAGACAATATTTCTTGTGTATCCAAGCTCTTGTTTTCAAAAGCTCGGTATCTTCTTCAATACTGTTAAGCTCATGGATAAGTGCTGTGTTAAAATTTTCTTCTGTTTCATTACATAATTTTCATGATTTTCATTTTCATCTGCAAGTATGTTTGTGTTTCTTTTCCTGTTTTCTTTCTTTTTTTTCTTTTTTTTTGGTAGTATCAGTACATATGCACTATTCTGATTTCTTTATAATTTTTACCTGTTTTGCTGGAAGGACTTATGCATAGTTGCAGTATTTACTAAATAATTGTGGAGGTGACATGAGTTATAAGAAAGCTGGGGAGGCATCCATTTCATTTTATATACCTGGTTTTGGAATATTTTCTCATTCAATTTATTCAACAAATAGGTACGTATTGAACAATGTATTAGTTTGCTAGTGCTACTGCAATAAACTACCATACAATGGGTGGTTTACATTACAAAAATTTATTGTCTCATGGTTTTAGTGAATAGAAGTCCAAAATGAAGGAGACAGCAGAATCGGTTCCTGCTGAAGACTGTGAGGGAAGACTCTGTCTCAAGCCCTCTCTTCTCAACTTGTAGGTAGCTATCTTCTCCTTACGTCTCTTATATCATCTGTTCCTATGCACAACTCTTTGTTCACATTCTCCCTTTTTATAAGGACATTAGGCATATTAGATTAAGCCTGATCTAATAGCCTCATTTTAACTTGATTACTGCTCTAAAGACCTTATCTCTAAACAACATCACATTCTATGGTCCTGGGGCCTAATAATTCAACCTACTCATTTTTGGGGGTTACAAAATTCAACTCATAACAAGCAATGACTTGTTTCAGACTCTCTTTAATATTCTTGAGTTCCAACAAAGAGAAACAACCATAAGAAAAAAAAAGGAAAACAAAAACCCTACTTTCCTGGATCTTACTTCAACTTGGGAGAAAGGAAAATAAACAAATAAATTAATGTATATAAAACAGATCAGCTACTGTTAATAAAGAAACATAAAGCCAAAATGTATATATATGGATGGGGGTGCTGTTTTGTATCAATGTTCAAATAAATTAATGTATATAAAACAGATCAGCTACTGTTAATAAAGAAACATAAAGCCAAAATGTATATATATGGATGGGGGTGCTGTTTTGTATCGATGTTCTGGAAAATTCTTTCTGATAAAGTATCACTGAGTATGCTATCTAACCATACCATGAGAAATAGCCACAGATATTTAAGGTGGAATTCCATCGTAGGCAGAAGAATAGACAGAGAGGTTCTGAAAGAAGAATCATTATTGTCTATAAAGAATATCAAAGGCTTCTCTTTTGCAAGTCTGGAACAAGTAAGATGAGACTGATACAAGAGAATTTCTTACTGGTTAAAGGAAGCCAGATCTTGCAGTACTATGTTGGCCATGGTGACTTATTTAGTTTTCATTCTAAGTGAAATGGGAAACCATTGCAAATTTGGGTAAAGAAATAAGATAAATAATGTGACTTACATCTAAAAATATTTCTTTTACTCTGGGATAGTCAAATAACTAACCAGAACAAAGGTGAAAGATAGGACACCAATTAGAAGGTTTCTGTAGTAGTCCAGTTGAGAGATGATGGTTGTTTGGTTTCATAGAATAGTGGTCCAGCTTTTGAGTATAAATCAAACTGTAGATATATTTATAAGTTAGAGCCATTGGTATTTTCTCTTACATCGATTTGCAGAAATAAGTGAAAGATGACTCAAAGAGATTAGACTAAAAGAGTTGTCAATCAGATGGTTATTATTGAAATATAACAGGCAGGAAACAGGGGCTGGTTTGGGTGAGGAAATCATGTGTCTAGTATTTGGAAATGTTAAATTTGGGATGCCTGTTTTAGCTATACAAGACAGCTTGCAGATTTACACCCTGGTTTAATGAGTCCGGATTTTAGGAGAGAAAATTCTGTGTACTAAATGACTTGAGGAAATCAATTCAGAGAAGACAAAATTCAACATGAATCATTAGTTTTAAACTAGTGTACATTTTAACAGATTGCCAAACTTCACCTCTAAAGTTTCTTAAATATGCTAAAGTTTGAGAAGCACTGGTCTAGACAATTTTCACCAAACATTCTGTAGCCACAAGAACCTCTTGAGTGTTTTGTTGACATTTAATAGTTTTGTATATCTAATTTTTCTGTAATGTATTTTTCTATCTAGAATCTCTCATTGTAAGTACTTCCAAATTATTCTCTCATCTTCTGATAGTAGTATTTTGTTTCAATGTGCAGTTCAAGAAACATTAGAAATATTTGGAATAAAACTTTTATGCCAATGTAAATAACTTATTACATTCATTTAAATAATTATATAAAGTAACCATATATCCTAGTAATTGATGCTTTTTATTTACAGACTGTATCCCAAATAGGAGCTATATCATTTTACAATCTTCATAGTATCAGAGATCATCCTTAATAGAAAGCACGAAATATATAATTTTTAAATTAGCATGCAGTTTGTTATGTTACAAAAACTTCAAATATTGTTAAAACTCAAACATACTTCCAATCATAAAAAAATAGTGCTTGATAGTCATATTAGTCAGTTTTCACACTGCTAATAAAGACACGCCTGAGACTGGGCAATTTACAAAAGAAAGATGCACATTGGACTTAAAGTTCCACATGGCTAGGGAAGCCTCACAATTATGGTGGAAGGCAGAGGAGCAAGTCACATCTTATGTGGATAGCAGCAGGCAAAGAGAGAGCTTATGCAGAGAAACTTCCGTTTTTAAAACCATCAGATCTCATGAAACCAATTCACTATCATTAGAACAGCATGAGAAAGACCTGCCCCCATGACTCAGTCATCTCTCACTGGGTCCCTCCCACAAAACATGGGGATTATGGAAGTTATGAGATGAGATTTGGGTGGGCACACAGAGCCAAACCACATCGTTCTGACCCTGGCACCTGCAAAATCTCATATCTTCACATTTCAAAACCAATCATGCCTTCCCAATAGTCCCCTAAAGTCTCAACTCATTCCAGCATTAATTCAAAGGTCCACAGTCCAAAGCCTCATCCAAGACAAGGCAAGTCCCTTCTGCCTATGAGCCTGTAAAATCAAAAGAAAGTTAGTTATTTCCTAGACACAATGGGTGTACAGGCATTGGGTAAATACAGCCATTCCAATTTGGAGAAATTGGCCAAAACAAAGGGGCTACAGGTCCCATGCAAGTCTGAAATCCAGCAGGGCAGTCAAACCTTGAAACTCCAAAATGATCTCCTTTGATTCCCTGTCTTACATCCAGGTCACACTGATGCAAGAGGTAGGTTCCCATAGTCTTGGGCAGCCCTGCCCCTGTGCGTTTGCAGGGTACAACTCTCCTCCCCTTTGCCTTCATTGGCTGACATTGAGTGCCTGTGGCTTTTCCAGGTGCATGGTGCAAGCTGTTGGTGGATCTACAATTTTGGGGTCTGGAAGACTGTGGCTGTCTTCTCACAGCTCCACTAGGAAGTGCCCAAGAGGGACTCTGTGTGGAGGCTCCCATCCCATATTTCCCTTCTGCACTGCCCTAATAGAGGTTTTGCATGAGGACCCTGCCCCTACAGCAAACTTCTGCCTTGGCATCTAGGCATTTCCATGCATCTTCTGAAATCTAGGCAGAGGTTCCCAAATTTCAATTCTTGACTTCTGTGCACTCTGCAGGCTCAATACCACATAGAAGCTGCCAAGACTTGAGGCTTGCATGTTCTAAATCCACAGACTGAGCTCTGTGTTGGTCTCTTTTAGCCATGGCTAGAGTGGCTTGGATACAGGGCTCGAAGTCCCTAGGCTGCACACAGCACAGAGACCCTGGGCCCAGCCCATGAAACCACTTTTTCTGGATAGCACTCTGGGCCTGTAATGCGAAGGGCTGCCGCAAAGGTCTCTGACATGCCCTGGAGACATTTTCCGCATGTTCTTGGTGGTTAACATTCAGCTCCTTGTTACTTATGCAAATTTATGTAGTTGGCTTGAATTTCTCCTCAGAAAATGGGTTTTTCTTTTCTATTGGAATGTCAGTCTGCAAATTTTCCAACATTTTATGCTCTGTTTCTCCTTTGAAACTGAATGCCTTTAACAGCACCCAAGTCACCTCTTGAATGCTTTGCTTCATAAAAATTTCTTCCACTGGATACCCTAAATCAGCCCTCTCAAGTTCAAAGTTCCACAAATGTCTAAAGCAGGGGCAAAATGTGCCCAATCTCTTTGCTAAAACATAACAAGAGTCACCTTTGTTCCAGTTCCCAACAAGTTCCTCATCTCCATTTAAGATCCACCTCAGCCTGGATTTCATTGTCTATATCACTATTGGCATTTTGGTCAAAGCCATTCAACAAGTCTCTAGGAAGTTCCAAACTTTCCCATATTTTCCTGTCTTCTTTTGAGCCCTCTAAACGATTCCAACCTCTGCCTGTTACCCAGTTCCAAAGTTGCTTCAACATTTTTGGGTATCTTTTCAGCAACACCCCACTCCTGGTACCACTTTACTGTATTAGTCAGTTTTCATGCTGCTAATAAAGACATACCTGAGACTGGCCAATTTACATAAGAAAGAGGTTTATTGGACTTACAGTTCCACAGGGCTAGGGAGGCCTCATAATTACAGCAGAAGGCAAAGAGTAGCAATCACATATTACATGGATGGCAGCAGGCAAAGACAGAGCTTGTGCAGAGAAACTTCCATTTTTAAAATCATCAGATCTCATGAGGCATTTCACTATCACAAGAACAGCAAAGGAAAGATCCACCCCATGATTCAATAATCTCTCACTGGGTCCCTCCCACAATGCATGGGAATTATGAGAGATACAAGATGAGATTTGTGGGGGGACATAGAGCCAAACCATATCAAGAATATTTTTTGTATATTCTGAACATCTCGATATGGAAAAGTTAAGAGATTTGGGGAAAATAATGTAAACAAATATTTACTGGTAAATCCACGATGAATATCTAAATGTTTTGATTCTTATTATATTTATTAATACTTGAAGTACAACAGAACTCACAAACTCTAAAATAAGTATGGCCAAAAGTAGCTGGTTAGCTCTATGAGAAAATCTTCTATTTTTGCTTAGAGTTTTGTCCATAGGGACTGGAATCATACCTTGCCCATAGTATAAATGACATCGAGAACTGAGTGAATTCAAGATGCTCTTATATGAAACTATAGCACAAAATGAAATCTGTATCATATAATGCTTCCCTCCTCTACTCCCATCTCTACACTCAAAGGAAGTTTATATTGAAATTTGAATAAAAAGATTCCTGGAGGATCCGAGCAGAAGCACAATCAGTAATAATGAGTAACACAGTTATTCACTAGTTTCTAAAATGTGCAGACAATCCTGTGTCACTGGATGAAGGGTGGAGAGTTTTACTTATTGACCATTACATCCTGAAAGGCACTGAATAATTCACAGATAAAGAGATTTAATTATTTCGTATGTTTCTGGAGGACAGATGTCACCACCTCAGTTGGATGTAATTGGGAGTCTGTTTGAAGGCCTAAATGTTGAGGTCAAGGAGAAAATGTTTCTGGACTTAGAAGTCCCTTTTCATTCCTTCTGATTAATTCTACTAGAGGAGATGAATATTCCCTAGAGGAACTGACTTGCCTCATATCAACACTGGCCTCGATGCTTTTTTCTTTTCCTAAATGATCAAATGACCATATATATTAAGAAGTTATTAGTCTGACATTGTTTCTCAAAAGTAGAAATTATCTTAAATTAATGCAAATAAATAAGTTTGCTACATCAATGGAGTGAATAATATGAATGGTATTGTCACATTGTGTCCCTCTGGATAGTTACAAGAATATAGGACAGCTTGAGTTTCAAATAGTGGTCCACCCAATTGCCTTCCAGGACTTTATCCAACCACCTACACAAATATAACTGGATTTACAGCAGATCTAATTGCTGAAATTTTTAAGGAACTTTTTAAAAACTTCCACAAATGTCTGGGTTAGAGCAGAATATATATGCAGAACACATTGTTGGCAATTTTCCAATGTGGAAGTTAAATTGTTTGACTGTTACGAAAACAGTTTCTGTGAAATTTTCAGACTCATTTGAATTATTTCTCCTTACAGGATGACTCTTTTGAGACTTTTGTCACGTCCTTCCTTGACTGAAGAAAAAGAGATTAAGCCATTATTTTCATTATTTTCCTCATTTATACAATGAGATAGAAATACTGTCAGAACTGCCCTGAGATTGCATTTGTGAAAAAAAAATTAGATCAGATACAAAAAAAAAGGTGTTTGTAGCTTTATAAAAACAAGTCTTTAATAATTCTGAAGGGATCATTTGAACTTCCTGGCTTAGAAAATTGCAGCTTTAATTTTCTTCCAGGGCACTTCAAGCTGAAATTTATAATTCTTAAATCTTAAACAGAAGTTTTTTTTTTTTTTTTGAGACGGAGTCTCACTCTGTCGCCCAGGCTGGAGTGCAGTGGCCGGATCTCAGCTCACTGCAAGCTCCGCCTCCCGGGTTTACACCATTCTCCTGCCTCAGCCTCCCGAGTAGCTGGGACTACAGGCGCCCGCCACCTCGCCCGGCTAGTTTTTTGTATTTTTTTTTAGTAGAGACGGGGTTTCACCGTGTTAGCCAGGATGGTCTCGATCTCCTGACGTCGTGATCCGCCCGTCTCGGCCTCCCAAAGTGCTGGGATTACAGGCTTGAGCCACCGCGCCATGATACTACCTGCAATTTTTCTAATTAAAAACAACCAGATTCACATGCTCTGAACTTGGAAAATGAATTTGTTACATGACTTGTGGCAGTAAGAGATGCACAATGCTGCATAAACAGTGGGGAGTTGGTGTATTCCCAAAGTTTTTCATTTATTGGGTTTTACTTTCCATAGTTTAATGTATGAAATAAAGGAAATTGTAGTAGGTAAATAAAATCAAAGTCTCTAGAGAAAGAAAATTATAGATTTTTAATCTGGCTGCACAACTAATGATCTCTATGACTGTGTGTCTCAGTTTGCTTATTTTGAAAATGAGGATGTTCATTTCACATTGTAGTTTGGACGATTAATTGTGATTACTGCATATAATGCACTCAGCACAGTATGTGCTCAAAAATAAAGTATCATAAGGCCTAAAATATCCAAATAATCAAGTTATATTTGTCAGAGTTCTTTCATTCATAGGTCATTTAAATCAAATTCAGAATAGTTAAACAAACAAACAATACAATACAATACAATAAGTATTCATATACAGAGATTTGACTGGTGGGACTTTAGGAGTACAGATCATGCCAGCACGATTTTATTCTATTCATCCCTCACTTGGGTCTTTGTAGCTGTTGGCTTTATTTTCAGTAAAGATATCTCTATATTATAGTAAACTTCTTGGTCATTTGTTCAGGCTTATTTGTTTCTCAGAAATTTTAGAGCACAGAACTCCCCAATGTCTAGAAAAATTCTGAATAAGAGCTTTGGTTGGCCTGACTGTGTCAGGTCTCGAACCTAAACCATCACAATGGCCAGGAAATGGCTGTTCTCTGATCTGCTTCATGAGACCCTGTGCTTCACGTTATGTCAGGAGAGAATCAGGTAAGCTTCTTTAAACCACACAGGAGAGATTCTGTTATCAGGAGATGGGATGGTTAAGCAGGTAGGAAAGAAAACAAAATCTAGCTAGTTCTCTATTTATTTATCTATCTCTATTTATCTGTCCACAAATCCTAGGCTTCTCTTCCAATTGCCGTCAATCATTTTGGAGTCATCAATAACTTAAGAGTTTTTAAAAGGGGTACTGAGAACAAAATATGATCAACTTCGATGCTCTATTGGTAGATAAATGCAATATGCTAAACAAGAAAATATTAAAACACAGAAAAGTACCTAACCACATATTCCATTACCTGTGAGAATGATAATGTCACACAACTAATGTAACTTTGGGAAACTTAACTGGTAACATGACAGTAAAAAGGACAAGATAACAGCTTTGTAAATTAATTTCGTCCTCATGTAAGTCCTAAAAGTGTCTAGCAGAGCCCCAGGTATCTTCAGACCCCACATTCAAAAAGCCTGCTCGAGCCCATCATGTCACCATATATGGGAAATACACAAGAAACCTCTCCCTCCCCTCCAAACATACAGCCACTTCCGTGGATAAGGTGGAACTTACTCGCTCTACTCTAGCCAACCCTAGCAGTTTTAATTGTTATAATGCCACCGAGATAATCTTTATAGCCTTCAAATTTAAAAGTCATAGACTTATTCAGCATATTTAACTACTTTCTATTTCTGTACATAGTGGATCAAATCCACTTTGTATTATATAATTTTTTTTTATTTACTATTTGGGCCTTTCCTCTTCTTTCATATCTTCATTGCATTCTGTATTTGAACAATACTAAAGAAAATGATCAGAAAAATGCGCTCAAAGACCTTTACTTGAAACCATGCTCTGGCATCTCCTATAATTCATTTCACTATTTCTCACCATAAAGTTCACTCTAACAAAACTTTTCAATTTATGGTATTTTATCTGTATCCAGGAGATGGGTTTACTTACAATTTATATATGTCCCTTGATACTTTCAACATGGATTCAAATTCCCAATTAAACTTAAAAAACATCAGGGGAATAAACTCAAAGGATATTTGTCTTGAAAGATTGCCCTAGAATTCTGCAAACGACCACACAATTTGTAACTGGGATCACTAATTAAATGTGAAATATATGCATGTCCATTTGGATGATTAAGATTGTAACTGTAGGACCTCACTTACAAATCCAATTCTACATAGTTTCTTTTACATTTCAAATTAAGAGAAACAATTCTATTTTTAGATTTGTGTCATAAAACTTCAATATTTTCATTTCTAAATTTCAATGGAAATATTTATGATTTGAGTCTGCATCTGCACACAAAAATCTATAAGTTTGTAAACTGAATATGTGATATAAAATTTCTTATATTTGTAAAAATTTGAATTATGTCTCATATAGCTCAAGTGCTTTGTAATAAATTATATGACACAGTCTTTAAATGTACATAATGGAACATATAATACAGAAAAATCTATTTGAAAGTTTTTCTTAAAAATTAATGTTAATGAGAAGGCAACATTTATTTATGTATTCATTTATTTTGAGACAAGGTTCTGCTCTGTCATCCAGGCTGGAGTGCAGTGAGTGACATGATCATAGCTCATTGCAGCCTCTACCTCCTATGCTCAAGAAATCTTCCTACTTCAGCCTCCCAAGTAGCTGGGACTAGAAGCACGTGCCACAATGCCCAGCTAATTTTTGTATTTTTGGTGAAGACAGTTTTGCCATGTTGCCCAGACTTGTCTCAAATTCCTGGACTCAAGCTATCTTCCTGTCTCTACTTCCCAAAGTGCTGAGATTATAAGCATAAGCCACTGTCCTTGGACAAAAAACAAACAAACAAACAAGAAACAAAACAAAACAAAAAAACAACAAAAAATGTATTTCTAATTGTTGTAGTAATTAAAGGAGCTATGTACATGTAAAGCACTCAGAAAAGTGCCTCAAACTTAAGTAGTATATATGTTGGCCACTGATATTAAAGTAAACATTGGAA
The DNA here is from genome assembly GCF_037993035.2 of Macaca fascicularis. Taxonomy (NCBI): domain Eukaryota; kingdom Metazoa; phylum Chordata; class Mammalia; order Primates; family Cercopithecidae; genus Macaca; species Macaca fascicularis. Next base: position 19,159,813 of record NC_088380.1, read on the forward strand.
CAATTTTAGGATTCTTAATTACTTGAAAAATAATAAACAAACTACATTTTACTTTAATTTTTATGAGTATAATTCAGATGAATGAGCTACATTAGTAGTTAAAATAGATAATAAGTGGAGGCATGGAAATATTTTAAGAATCCCATATTGTGCACATTGAATTTGGAGGTATAAAACTTGTACCACCCGTGGTGTAAAACTCATCTGGAATGTTTAAGAATCCTTAACAAGGGCTGGGTGCGGTGGCTTGTGCCTGTAATCCCAGCACTTTGAGAGGCCGAAGTGGGCGGATCACCTGAGGTCAGGAGACCAGCCTGGCCAACATGGCGAAGCCGTGTGTCTACTAAAAATACAAAAACTAGCCAGGGCATGGTGGTGCACGTCTGTAATCCCAGCTACTCGGGAGGCTGAGGCAGGAGAATCGCTTAAACCCGGGAAGTAGGTAGAGGTTGCAGTGAGCCGAGACTGCCACTGAATTCCAGCCCGGGTGACAGAGTGAGACTCTGTCTCAAAAAAAAAAAAAAAAAAAAGAAAAAGAAAAGAAAAGAAAAGAAAAAAAAAGAAATTCTTAAAGAAAGGACATGGCTACCACACCACGGAGTAGGAGTGGAATAAGAGGAGGTAGGACTTCAGTAGCCTAGGATGGTTTCAGAAACATTGAAGTTTAATTAAGCCAGGCTTAGAAGAAAATGTAATAAAAATTTTAATATTTTTGTAATAAAGGATAATTGGCAGAAAAACAATAAACTGCCTTGTTGGTTTGCTAATAATTGTATAGTTCAAGATAAAGTATTAAAAAGTAAGGGGTGTTTGAGAAATGTTTAATATATCTATTTCAGAAGTTAAAATTCTAAAGAGTAAAACATATTATAATTATCTTGGAGATGAAGGGGAAGTGGTAGGTCCTATAATTTGCAAAAATTATATGTTCCGGAACAATTATTGAGGAAATGAGAGATTGTGCCTTGTGAAAATATACATTTTCCTCTATCAGGCCTGGGAAAGTTATGCCTGATGTTGGCAAATTCTGGTGCTGGAGGGAGTGGAGGCAATCTAAAATATTGTTGAGAACATTGAAGGCTCTTTAAATTTTACCCTTTTTTCAAGCTAGCATGCAAACCTGTGACAAATTTACGAATGCGAAGATATGAGACTCCTTGGTCAGAAACAAATTCACAGCAATAGGATTAGCCATAGTAACAGCATTGTCTTACACAGTTTCCCGAACCTTAATTTTTAGAAAGTAAGGTGAAGGGAACCATGTGACAATTTCACACACAGTGAGCCACTTTGGGAAAAGGATTTTATAATGGGCAGTAAATATGCATATCCACTGCTCCAGATGGAGACATTATCTCTATATTCCATAGATGTTTACTCTATAAATATCCTTGAAGATGTAGCTTGGAACAGGGTGGTCAAGGCCTCTATTTGCAATACATATACGAGAAACCTTAAGGATTTGTCTTCCCCTAACAGGCGGATGTTACTATTCTCATCAGCAATATTGAATACCAAAATGCTAGGATACAATATCTTAAAAATATTTTTAACCCAGTATTTAAATTCCAACAAAACTCAAAAAAGCTAGTGTGAAGGCAGAATAGAGGTTTCTTTTTCAGTCATGAATAAAACCACAAATTTACTTCTAATATAACAAATTCTTAAGATGAGTTTAATCATCAACTATCATTACAGGAAGCAAGTAATTGATGTTTAAAACTGACAAATCAAGAGCACTATAAATACATCATTTAACAATAAAGAAACAGGTGCCAAGAAAATCTTAACAATTTGGAATTAATTGCATTTTGAAGGTAAGTCTGGGGGTTTGGCAGGTATATGTCGTTATAGGTATAATACAGGTGATACAGATAGAGACAAACATATAGATGTAGAAATAATATGGATGCTTATGTGGACATGAATGTGTATGTGCGCATATTTGTGGACAAGTTCATATATACATACATGTATGTGTGGCTGTTCCCGTGCATGCTTTACAAATTTCATTTTTTTAATGGTATAGATTTTCTTAAGAGAATCTCATTTTAAAAATATTTTATGTGATTAGCCTATTATATTTTATGTTTTATCTATCCTGAGAACGTATGTTCCCTGAGGGCAGATCTTTGAAATACCTTAAGAATATAGAACATGAAATGAGTACTTGTAGAATCACTAAATTCAGCAGCCAAGACAGATAAGATGGGAGATCATATATTACATGGAAGGTTACTCATATTTGGAGCTTTTAAGAAATACAAATGTCCTCCAGCTCCATTTTTAGGCACATTAAACAAGGCATCTGCATGTATGTTTGAAAATTTCTCCAGATGAATCTGATGTATATTAGATTGTCCATAACACTAATAGATAATATAAACATTAAATGATTGTCATTAAGAAGTCATCAAAAACAGAATACTTAAATAGTAGGCCTAAGGGGAATGCTCAAGAAAGAAAAAAAAAAAAACTTTTTAAAGTCACTACTTGGTAAATCAAAATATTCTTTTGGAACCGAAAAAATGAATTGTGAGATGCTAATAACTGATTAAAAACATTTTAGCTTTCAGCATATGTATTTTTGAATGATCTTTTTTCAGTAGGAGCAAGGCATCATTAAACCTAAAGAATACAAGGTAATAATAAAGTTCCTAAGATGTGATGACACAGATACTCATTAATGAGCTGTAGAAAATTTTGCTTATGACAGTGCGTGTGATGGTGATAATAAACGAATGTCATCAAGTGGCACCTAATTAGCGTGATTAAACAACTTTAGTACTCACCAGAGAATTCATTGAATCAATGTGCTCCTATTTATTCATAGAACATGTTTTTCATTTGGGATCAATGCCTTGCCTCTAAAGCATCTTTCATAGAGCTCTTTCCTTGTTTTTACTCTCACGTATCTGACCGGTCTGCCATCAGGCAGTTGCCTGTATAAGCATGAATGACCTTGGAAATTATGTGGCACCCTGCAAAGCATTTGATGGGACTCTTCACAATGAATTGATGAGACTGAATATCAGGAGCTCTAGCATAGTCTGAAACCCAAGCCGTATTCACTTTCCCTTAAATAACCTTAGACAACTTAAATGAACTTGAAGATTCTAGAGTGAATACATGCAAAAGTGAATGCAAATATTACATCACTAGAAAAATTTCTTTGTGGAAAAAGGTCACCAATTGTAAATTAAGGCTTAGGCTAAATATTCATTAATAACAAGTACAACTGAAATCCCATTATATAGTTCTATGTTGGCATTTATAGAAGCAACTTTGCATAATAGATAAGGGTAATTTATGTGCATCAAATTTAATAAAATTACGTGATAGTATTCTGCAAATGATGAAGAGTTATATAGTCATATGTATCCCTCAAGTTTATCATAAGTTCAATATCAAACTTATTTATGCACCTAATTTCACATAGGCAAGTTTTAAAAATTTACAAATCTTTAATCCCAACATTTTTATACAAAAATATTTCCTTTTTGAAAAGTTGTTACATTATTTACTTAACAAAGGAACACATTTTAAAAATTAAATTAGAATCTATAACTATTAGCACAAGTTGAACCTAGGGAAAGAAAATAAGACAATAATTCTGGTCTTTTAGAAGTCATGTGCCACGTATGCTCACTTTCTTCAACTAGAAAACTAAAATCTACATCTCTTTGTTGCCAGGGTTATTTATGAGAGTCAACTAACCATGGTTACATACCTTTAAAATTTTTAATTTGCAAAGTATAATACACTTATTTATTTTGTGAGATAAAAAATAAGTTTGAATGTAGCACTCTACTGAGTTCAATGTTGAGCAAGTAAGGACTGATTATATGTAAACTCTACCTTTGATATAATCATTTTTGCTTTTGGAATTTAAATTTGATTCCTCTCCAGTGAACATTCATGTTATAGAAGATTGAAATTTTGTTCTCCCGAATATTGAAAATATTTCAACACCAAAAAGAAGACAGCATATCTGAATGGAAAGACCCAGAGAATTAGAGCAGAGGAGCTTCACAAGGTGTTTGCTCCATACAATATGTGACACAAGTTTTTAACCTATAATTTAAGAAAATAACATTTATTATCAAAAGTTTTCTTTAATTCAAAATTAAATGAAATAAACATGGAGACAACCTGTCTTTTAATGGTCTTAATAAATGATGACTGAGCCTGAATTCTGTGTTTCTTAACTGAGTACATACATGCATTTAGTTATTTGAAACAAAAACATCTGGCTTGATCTCTTCAAATTGGACTTTACTTTGCATTTTAAGCTTTAAAAAATAGTTATAAACACAATAAGAACACTTATTTGACTAAGTCAAGGGATAGATTCTAAAGCTCTAGGATCATAACTAGCTACATCTGGCAGCTACCAATGTTCTAATTCCTTTCCTATCTAGTCTAGTTCTTTATTACTCTTTCTGAAATATGACCAGTGGTATTCAAAATAACCCTGTTATTATTCCTTTTTTGTTACACTCCTCTAGTTAATTAGATGATTTTCCAATTTTCTCAGTAATATTAAAGTGATAAGATTGCTTTGGAGTTTCTAAGATTTTTTTAGAAGGAATAAAACCATGTAAATTAATAAGACTAGTAAGATGATACTTTAGGCACAATGTCCAATATATGTGAGCCATATATGTAAATTTTCTAGTGTTCGTATTTAAAAAGTAAAAAGAATTCTACTCAGGAGGCTGAGGCAGGAGAATCCCTTGAACCTGGGAGGCAGAGGTTGCAGTGAGCAGAGATTGCACCATTGCACTCCAGCCTGGGTGACAGAGCGAGACTCTGTCTCAAAAAAAAAAAAAAAGTAAAAAGAATTATGTGATAGCAATATTAATAATACATTTTACTTAATCTTATATGTAAATGTATTACAATTTACCCATAAAATCCATACTAACTCTATTAAAAGGATTACTTTACCCTATTCTTTGAAATCTAGAATTTACCATTGGAATAGTTTTCAACTGAGACTAGCCAGATTTCTGATACTCAAAAATCACCCGTGGCTACTAGATACCATAGTGCTAACTTATTGGTGATGATAAAATATCTGAGATTCTATGGCTTCTAGTTTATTTTATCTACTTTTTATTAATTTATTTTAGTGAGAGTGCACTTAAATATGTGATTACCTGGCATGCCTATATCTACAGAAATTCTCTGGGGATTAGAGGCATAGCTAGGATTCATTAACTGCTATCTTGAAGAAACATTTAAATATCCTTACTTAGATATGCCAATTGTATGGCTTTATTATTTTATATTTTAAGGAATCTTGAATTGTTGAGCTTAACTTGGGTTAGAGAAGCATGACAAAAATCTTGAGATATTTAGAAGAGATTGGTTGTTTCTACATTTCTTCTAACTATGGCTTTACTGCATCCTAGCACAACTGTAAGGCAATGGAGTATACCGTTTCCTATAATCTTCATTTAAAAAATACACGAGGTCTCCATCATATGGTTGTAGGTACCATGGCCTTATATTAGACTGAGTCAATGAAGCTCTTTGACTAAAGTGTTCCTTTCCAGGGGACATTCATGTTACAAAAGATTGAAATATTGTTCTCCCAAATATTGAAAATATTTTGTTCCCCACAAGAAGACAACATATCTGAATGGAAAGAGCCAGAGAATTGGAGTAGAGCAACTTCACAAGTTGTTTGCTCTATACAATATGTGATGCAATTTCTCAACCTATAATTCGAGAAGACTAATGTTTATTATCAAAAGTTTAGTTTTAAGTTTATTAAATTAAAAGTCCAAGTTCAACATATGAAGTAAAATTTTCACATTTAAAGTTAATTGACTCGTATATTTTTTATCCTACTGGACTTACTGAAAATGTGGACCTGCCTGGCTACTCCATTCTTGATGAAATGCTCTCCCTGGCTTTCATGGTACTATGTTGCCTTTCTTCTTAGGTCTCTGGTGTTTCTTTGGTATTTTTTGTACTTGCTCCTCTTTTCTGATATTAAATATTAGTATAAACTTAATCATCTTTCTGTTTTTCATTTTAAAGTTTTGGGTAAAGATTTATTTTCAGGCTTCAACAATATCAAAATCTACATTTACAATTCAGATTTCAAAATGCATACTCCTATATCAAAATACCCAATGGATAGCTCTAATTTAATACCTTGCTGGTTTTTAAATATGAATGTGATTAAAACTTACTCCATCATTCCTTACCTCAGTCAATAACATGACCCTCTTTGTGTCTATGAGTCGCCCATACTGGAAACCTATAAATCATTTTTGACTCATTTTGACTCTTTTCTGGAAAACATATATTCATATGCCACGCCCAATATAATCAGATATTGAGACTCATAATTATCAGTTATTGACATCAGATTTTTCCACCCATCTAGCTACATTTTTCCAGCAGTGTTCTCTTTCTCCGCATAAACTATTTCAAACATGTCTTATTAATTGGCCTTTTACTTCTGGGCTATCCTATGTGATCTTCTTGTCTTCCATTTTGATGAGCTCCTGCCTGTTCTCTAGAATTCAGGCATAATTGGAAAACTAAATGCAAATGTGGTTATGACACTCTCTTTACCTCCATAACACCAATAGTTGGGATTCAACTTCGATGCCACTTCTTCCAATAATTGAAGGGTCTGAACAATTTATTTTGCTAAAGCATTAGTAGTAGTGTAGGTTGTATTATGTACTCTGTCCAGAGAAAGCAGAGAAATGGATTGATGTTATTTCACTCTTTCCCTCTGTTTATTACTGTATTCTTACACTGCTATAAGGAACTACCAAAGACTGGATAATTTATGAAGAGAAGAGGTTTAATTGACACAGTTCTGTAGGCTGTACCAGAAGCATGGTTGAGAGGTCTCCGGAAACATACAATTATCGCAGAAGGTGAAAGGGAAGAAAATATGTCTTTACGTGGTAGCAGGAGAGAGAGAGAGAGAAGGAGGAGGAGCTACACACTTTCAAAAAAAGCAAATCTCAAGAGAACTCATTCATTATCACAAGCACAGCAATGGGGGAGTCTTCACCCATGATTGAATCACCTCCCACCTGGCCCCTCATGCAACACATGAGGATTACAATTTGACATGAGATTTGGGTGGGGACATAGAGCCAAACTGTATCATTTCACCCTTGGCTCCTCCCAAATCTCATGTCCTCCCCACATGTCAAAACACAAGCACACCTTCCCCAAAACCCCACAAAGTCTTAACTCATTCCAGCATTAACTTAAAAGTCCAAGTCCAAAGTGTCATGTGAGACAAGGCAAATCCTTCCACCTATGAGCCTGTAAAACAAAAACAAGTAAGTTACTTCCAGGATACAATAGGGGTGCAAGCATTGGGTGAATGCTCCCATTCCAAAAGGCAGAAATTGGCGAAAACCAAGGGGCTACAGACCACATGCGAGTCTGAAACCCAGCAGAGCAGTCATTAAGTCATTACATCTTAAAGCTACTTTTCTTTGACTCCATGTCTCAAATTCAAGCCACATTGATGCAAGGGGTAAGCTCCCAAGACCTTTGGTAGGTTGGCCTCTGTGGCTTTGTAGGGTACAGCTCCAGCTGCTGCTTTCACGAGCTGACATTGAGTGTCTGTGGCTTTTCTAGGTGCATGGTGCAAGCTGGAGGTTTATACACCATTCTGGGGTCTGGAGGATGGTGGCTCTCTTGTTACAGCTCCACTAGGCAGTGCCCCAGTGGGGACTCTATGTGGAGGCTCCAACCCAACATTTCCTCTCTGTGCTGTCCTAATAGAGGTTCTCCATGAGAGCTATGCCCCTGCAGCCAACTTTTGCCTTGACATCTAGGCATTTCCATATATCCTCTGAAATCTAGGCAGAGGCTTGAAAACTTCAACTTTTGCCTTCTGCGCACCCACAAGCTAAAACACCACGTGGAAGCCACCATGGCTTGTGGCTTGCACCCTCTGAAGCAACAGCCCAAGCTGTACCTTGGCCCCTTTTAGCCATGGCTGAAATTACAGCGGCTGGGACACAGGGCACCATGTCCCAAAGTTGTACAGTGCACTGGGGCTCTGCACTTGACCCACAAAACTATTTTTTTCTCTCCTATGCTGCCAGGCCTGTGATGTGAAGGGCTGTCATGAAGGTCTTTGAAATGCCCTGAAGGCATTTTCTCCATTGTCTTGGTTATTAACATTCAGCTCTTCTTTATTTATGCAAATTTCTGCAGCCTTGAAGTTCTCCCCGGAAAATGGGTTTTTCTTTTTTATAAGGTGGAGTTGCAAATGTTCCAAACTTTTATGCTCTGCTTCTGTTTTAAATATAAATTCTAGTTTCATGTCATTTCTGTGTTAATGCAAATGATCTAGGCATTTAAAAGAAACCAGGCCTCCTCTTGACTGCTTTACTGCTTAGAAATTTCTTCTGCCAGATACCCTAAATCATCTCTCTCAAGTTCAAATTTCAATAGATCCATAGAGAAGGAGAACAATGTCACTAGTCTCTTTGTTAAAGCATAGCAAAAGTGACTTTTATTCTAGGTCCCAAAGAATTCCTTATCTCCATCTGAGACCACCTCAGCCTGAACTTCATTGTTCATATCACTATCAGCATTTTGGTCTAAACCATTCCACACGTCTCTAGGAAGTTCCAAACTTTTTCTTATCTTTCTGTCTTCTTCTGATCCTTCCAAACTGTTCCAACCTCTGCCCATTACCCAGTTCCAAAGTCACTTCCACCTTTTCAAGTATCTTTATAGAAATGCCCCACTCCCAGTACCAATTTTCTGTATTAGTTCGTTCTCACACTGCTATAAAAAACTACCAGAGACCGTATAATATATGAAGAAAAGAGGTTTAGTTGACTCACAATTCCACAGGCAGTAAAGGAAGCATGGAAAGAGGCCTCAGAAAACTTACAATCATGGTGGAAGACCAAAGGGAAAGCAAACAGGTCTTCACATGGCAGCAGGAGAGAGAGAGAGAAGGGTGAAATGCTACACAGTTTTTTAAACAGCCAGATCTCATGAGAACTCACTCACTATCACAAGAACAGCAAGGGGGAAATCCATCCCCTTGATCCAATTCCCACCAAACCTGTCTTCCAACAAATGGGGATCACAGTTTGACAAGAGATTTCGGTGGATTCACAGAGCCAAACCATATCACCCTCCCTGAAGATAAGGCTCAATTCCACTCTTTGCTGATGCTGGTAATTTCTGAGACTCAGTAATATTGCTTTCCCTCCTTTTCTCAGGTTTTGTCTTTCCAACCTGCAGCTTAGTGAATGATTTCCTTGCCCCATTCAGGGATGAAGCCTTAACGGATGTACTGGCTTTCTTGTACCAACTTGGACTACTTGAGAGGAGAAAGAACCTTTGAAAATATCTCTTCTGATGAAACAAACAAGGTAGACTTTGTGGGGGTGATACTATGTGTGTCTGTGAGGGTGGGTAACTATTTTATGCCCCTTTCTGTGTAAATACAGTACACTTCCATTTCACTCAATGGTGACACAGATACTCAATGAAACACCTTTCTACCTGAGTTCCAATGGAAGTGCAGCACCAGCAACTTTCTATATTTTTAACTACAACCTAATTGAATATTTTCTTTTTCAAAGTATTTTCAACTACTTTAAATCTCTTTCAAGATATGGTAGAAGAATTTCTTATTTTCACATTCTGACTTGTGAAACCTTCACTTATATTATGTCTTATTTCTTACTGGTGAACTATTTGTTTATATCATGTTCTGTGACTCTTTTGAATCAACTGTCAAAGCAAAAGTTGAACAAGACAAAGTTAAAGTGAAAGAACACTCTGCAGAAGGCTCCTATAGGAGGGCTGAGAGGCCGGAACTCAGTCTGAGCTCAACTTCCATGAAACAAGAAGCTGGAGTATTTTTAAGAGATGGGGTTTGAAGGATCATAGATCATGTGTATTGGCTTTACCCAAGGAAGAAGAAAACTTTTTCTTATCTTCACTACAGGAGGTTGCTTTATAACTCAGAGCAAGGTGCCCACAAAGATACACTTCCACCCTTCATAGAAACAGAGAGATGTGGATACTTTCTGATGATGACATTTCAAAGCAATGGCTCTCAGATTCTTGTGAAAGAGATCCCTGTGTTGTAAAACTGTCAAAAAACCTTTCCCCCTCAATATTTACATCTCAAATAAGATAAGAAAGAATTTACAATATGTGAAAGCAAAATAGAATCCCAGGATCCCAAACTCACTGTGCCAAAGAAAAAATTAAGCTTGGGAACTGAATCACCAATACTGTTTAACTTCTATCCCCAAACAAGTAGCTGTAATTTCAGAACTCATTGTTATAGCCTCATTTCCTCTCTGCTGTCTTTTCACGTTTACTTCATTTTATATAAAATGTAGATTCAAGAGTAAGAGACTATGCACCATTATTTTCCTCTATTCCCCCTTTATACATGTAAAATATAAATTTACTGAAGCTAATAAGACTCACGAAAGCTAAAGTTGTAGGAGCAGATAGGTGGCGATTTTTTTACTTTTCATCATAAAGGGTCTAAAACAGCACCCCTATAACAGAAGACAGGATAACAGGAGAAAAACATAACACAATTATTGCATGCACATATGTGCACGCCAATATGGAAGTCATACAAAACATTAAAACATAAGAAAAGGGCCAGATGGTTGATGCTTGAATGCCCTTTTAATTGGGGAGAAGGGAGTAGGGGAGCAGGAGTAAAAGATTTTTAGGGAAAATAAATGGATCTGGAGACCAAAATTAAGTTGTAAATATTTCTCTTTAGAATGTGAATGAGCCTCTGAGGCAGATGTTATCTTGTGAAATGTCCAGGTATGGTTGCATTCCCCAATTTTCTTTTCTAAGATAGATAATAAGATGTCAGGAAGGGGATGGAAGGCAATGTTGTTCCTTTTTGGGCGCTTGCTTTCTAGGTAGATAAGAAACTTCATACAACAGCCTCATCTTGTGCTTTGGGAGAGATAGAAGACTGAGGAACAGAGCAGGTGAAAAGAAGGTCACACAAGCTTTGCAGCTGCTTCTACACTTCATCACGTCAATGCACTGTATTTTGGGGTATTGGTTTCTGGACCCCAGCCCTATCTTGGTTACCATAAGTCTTAGATTTCGACCCATAAGAAAAAAATGGAAATTGAGAACATTTGTCTCTCTCTGAAAAAAAACTTTTCCTTCCGTATCTTATACAGAACCAACAACAACAGAAAGGTACTTTTTTCTTTCTGTTGTTGTCCTACGTTAACAATGCAATTTCAAAGTCAGTGAACAGAGGGTAAGACAGAAATCATACAAAAAAAGACAGGACGAAAAAAGATGGGACACTATGGCGGCCCATGCCTGTAACCCCGGCACTTTGAGAATTGCTTGATGTTAGGAGTTTGAGACCCACTTGGGCAACTTAGTAAGACTCTATCTCTACAAAATAAAACAAAAACAAAAACAAAAACTTAGATGTGGTGGCAAGTGCCTATAGTCCCACTACTCCAGCTACTTGGGAGGCTAACGTGGAAGAATGGCTCAAACCCAGGACTTCAAGGCTGCAGTAAGTTATGATCCCACTACAGTTCCACCTGGGCAACAAACCAAGACCCAGTCATGCACACACAGAAAAAGAAAGTCGGGAAAAAAAGAATAAAAGAGGGAAGGATAGGGAATTGTGTGGTTTAAAAGAGGTATCTACTTACATAAAGTGGCATCCACCGAACTTACTGACTGATTGTCATTGCCTATTTAATAATTTCCCTTCTAATGTTGATGTTAAAAGCTATAAGGGCCAGACCTATTTTGTCCGTCATTTTGCAACTAACCTGGGGTCTGAAATATAGCAGCTGCTTCACACATGTTAATGAATGAGTGAAACTAGTAGAAAACTCCTTATAGGAAGTAAAATATTAGATACTTGTTTTAGATATATATGGAAATGTAAAAGCTTTCTTTCCTCTCTACCTCTTTTTTTTTTTTTTCAAATTCAATTAAATGTAAGGCTTATTTTGTTAAATATTTTTTTCTCTGAAACACCACAACTCTGCCAGCTTTCCATTTATTTTTAAATTTTAATTTGTTCTTAGTCCCCATTTCCTGACAGACTGTTTGACAATATCTCTGACAAGGTAGAGGAATCAAAAATCTCACAACGCCAAACACGGCTAGTTTGTGAGGATAGTCTGTCTCTCTTATTTCTGATTTGTAAACATTTTTAGCACATCTACAGAGTTACAACAGGAAGAAAACCTACGTCTTCTTCCTTGAATGGCTAAATATGAGACAGCAACTTGAAAAAAGAGTTACACGTTAAAAGCATGAACTATTCTAATTAGGTATGTAGTAGAGATTGTATTACATCCACAAGGAAATATCCACACAAATACTGATCAATTATAAGCACTCTCTTAAAATTAAGATTGCCAGATTTAACAAATAAACATACCGGACACCAAGTTAAACTTATTTTTCAGATGAACAATAAATAATATGTTAGTATATGTCATGAAGCCTTTATGATTCTTTTATTTTGGAATATCATCTTGCTTTTATCTGAAATTCAGATTCAACTGAGTGTCTTGTATTTTCTCTGGCAACGTTACCTAGGATGGATCTTCAGGAAACCAGTCTTTTGTGATGTGATTCAGGAGATTCAGAATGAGAGTAAAATTTTGAGACTCGAACTTGCAGCCCACTTTGATCCAATAATATGGAAGATAATCAGTTTGCAAATTCAGAGAAGGAAGATGAGTACTTTTTTGAGAATATCTTTTTACTCCATTAAGTATTTTTAGTAGCACTATATTAACTATTTTTCTGATAGTAAATGTTTCTAGGAGTGCTGATTATCCATCATTCTTCAGTTTGTACTGAATTCAATTGAAGAAGTTGTGGAGGCTTTTGGATTATTCAGTATAGTCTGGAAAATGCTGCTGTTTTATTATGATTCAAGCAATATCCAGTTGATCAACCCTCTACAAGAAATGAATTTTCCATAATTTTTATTCTCTTTTCAGTATGTTCAACATATTCTTGAGAAATATAACATTTCATGGCAAAATAATTATTTACATCATAGAAACATGCATTTTTCATTAGCCATGGAAGAACAAAACATATGACAACTATTAAAAATAATACACATTTGCTGGGCGCAGTGGCTCACACCTGTAATCCCAGCACTTTGGGAGGCCAAGGCAGGTGGATTGCCTGAGCTCAGGAGTTAGAGAACAGCGTGGGCAACATGGTGAAAACTCATCTCTATTACAAATACAAACAAACAAACAAAAAAATTAGCCAGGTGTGGTGGCACACACCTGTAGTCCCAGCTAGTGGGAGGCTGAGGCACAGGAATCACTTGAACCCAGGAAGTGGAGGTTGCAGTGAGCCAAGATCACACCACTGCACTCCAGCCTGGGTGACAGAGTGACAGTCTGCCTCTAATAATGATAATAATAATAATAAAATTAATATACTTTTGGTAATTTTCTATAGACTTTCTGTGTTTTTTAACTTATTTAATTGAATTGTTTCAAGTTAATAGCCATATTAGCGATATCATGTCATTTAATGTGAAAGACAATGATTTTATTTATTCAAATGAGATATGTGTGTGCATGTGTATGTGTACATGTCTCTGATGAACCTAGCACAACAATCTAAGTGGTAAAATGGTTTAATGCTACACAACTATATAAATAGAAGATTTACACTTCTATTTACTTGTATTCAATATGTATTCGTACTCACAAAAAGTAATACATGTTGTGGTGCTGAATATATAAACTAATTTTTTTTTTTTGATTTGGGTTTTTTGAGTATTCTTGGATTAGGCTTAATATTGGCTATAAAACAGTAAATTCACCAATGTCTTAAAATGAATGCAGCTAATTTTATTTTTATGCTATTGAGAACAAATAACCTTTAGATATTTCTTCAAATTCCGGAAAATATAAGTTATGATGCTGTCCAGGGTCAGAATGCAGCATTCTTCCCTGATGGATTCTGATAGTGTTACATAATGAAAGTTTATGTGCACATCCACAATGAAGTGATGTATTTCCAATTATTGCCAAGTCCAAAAGTGCACAGAGCACTGGAGAAGTCCTCTGGGCCTAATGTCTAATTATATGTACCATATTTATTTATATACCATTTTCTCAGTGGTACCAGGACATCTCATTTCGGGTAGATAGACAGATGGATGGATGGATAGAGATAGAAGATAGATAGATGGATAGATAGATAGATAGATAGATAGATAGATAATAGTCAGATGGCAGACAGATTATTTTTTGAGATGGAGCCTCACTGTCACCCAGTCTGGAGTGCAATGGCATGATGTTGGCTTACTGCAACCTCTGCCTCCCAGGTTCAAATGATTCTCTTGCCTCAGCCTCCTGAGTAGTTGGGATTACAAGCACCTGCCACCACAACTGGCGAATTTTTTTTTTTTTTTTTTTTTTTTTTTTAAAGTATCGATGTAGTATCACCATGTTGGCCAATCTGGTCTCAAACTCCTGACCTCAGATGATCCACCCACCTCGGCCTCCCAAAGTGCTGGGATTACAGGCCTGTAATCCCAGCCCACAAAATATATTTTTGATGTCAAGTACAGCACCCTTAAATTCTTTGTGCTGAAAACGACTCTCTAGTGAAAATCCTATTTAAAAATACATCTTTTAAACATAATGTTCAATATGCATAACATTTTGCTGACAACTATGAATCTCCACAATTTTTAGAATTTTAAATAATTTATAGAGCTAGAGTTCTTGGGTCTTGCTAAAGAATAAGAAGGGCTCAAGAATGACACTAGGAATTATTATGTAATCAAATATATCAATGGCAATTGAATGTGAGAAGAATGGGGGAATGCCTCTTCAAAAACAAACAGAATCAGGTATTCTGTTTTAGCAATATTACTTTTGAGATCTCTATTAAACATCCGGTAGGAGATATTGTTGCATTTTTGCTGGTCTGCACCAAAAGATTAATTTAGTTTCAGCCTCCGATGTGAAGTACTTGTTCAAAACTTTAATCTGCTCCTTGGCAAAATATGTTTTCTAGAACTGTTTGTTGCTCTCACAGAATAATTTAGGTTTTACTAGTTCAATTACTTGTAAGGAATTCCTAGGGAAGACATAATTCCAGAGTGGTTTGGTTTTAGTTTATCTATTTTTTAATAAAAAATCACAATGCAAAGATTTTCTTCCTTTCAACTGCCTCAAAGACAAGAACATTTTCACATAGTTTTTATCTGTGAATCTCAACACGGGCTTGTCTTCTATTTGTACACTTAATCAATGGGGTAGAATCAGAAATATTACTCTTGTTCTTCCTTTCTGACATTGGGCTCACAACACTGAAATTTCTCCAAGGCTGCTCTCCTTCTCTTTTGCATGACTATTATAAAATGCAAAAAGCTTTTGACAACCTGAATAAATATTTTATAGTATATTTTTCTTATTTCTCACAGTGGAGTTCCTACTTCATTCTCCATAGTCTTGTAAACTTCAGAGATTTCCAAGAGAAAACGGAAAATGCTGTGGTACCAAGTTTGTAGTGAAAGCATCCACCATCATTCTAAATGTGTAATATTATCAACAGAATAATAAAGACCACATAAATGTTTTAACAATAACTTTGGTCTAAGTACAATTTGGTGTTTAAATAAAAACTGGTATTATTTTATTAAAATTAAAATTATAAGCTATATGATATGGGTTTTGAAAACTACAACATTATACATTAATGCAGACAGTAAAGAGTAAAAACAAGTTAGAAATCTGTTATCTTTTAGAGATAGCCAACACCTAACCCTCTCCCTAACTTGCAAGAATAACCTATTGGTGGTAACAAATATATGCTGAGAAGGTTTCACGACACAAAAACCAGATCCTTTATTTTTCTGTCGACCCACAACTAAGGTACATTTTCAGTCAATGGGATTATCCTGCTCAGGATTTTGAATGCTGAAGGCATTTTGCAAAATATAGTTTGAAATGTTTCATAGTAGCAGTTATACCCTTTGACCCTAGTGCTGCAGTGCTGGTGTATTTCCTTCAGCCCATCTCTCTTGGTGACATACCCCTGTGCACAATTTGACCTATCGCTTTGCTATCCAAGTTGTGGGTTTCTCTACATGGCAACCCTGATCTCCATGTACACGAAGAGTTAATGGCACAGTAAACACAATATTTTTAATTAAGAAATTGAAGTCAGTTTTGTAATTGAAAATATTGTGTTTATTGTGTCAATGCAATGTAAACATGCATGTATACACAAAGTGAAAATATTAACAGGAAGATGTTATATCACCAACATGGTTTTTATTACGGCTTGTAGTTTTTACAGTTGTTTGACATTGGGCAAGTAACACTGAAATGTTAAAATGGTCTTAATACTATGTAGCATCTGCTTTAAATTAAATAATAGGTTTCAATGTAGAATCACATCACATGTTATTAAACATATAGAAAAATTACATCTTTGTAGGCTAATTAACATATTCTATCAAAACTTTAAGGGTAGGCTGAGTGTGTGCAGTGGCTCACACCTGTAATAGCAGCACTTCAGGAGGCCAACGTGGGTGGATCACTTGAGGTCAGGAGTTCAAGACCAGCCTGACCAACATGGCGAACTCTGGACCCCAGTAAATACAAAAATTAGCTGGGCATGGCAGTGCATGCCTTTGGTCCCAGCTACTTGGGAGACTGAGGCACAAAAATCTCTTGAACCCTGGAAGTGGAGGTTGCAGTGAGCCGAGATTACACCCCTGTACTCCAGCCTGAGCCACAGAGTGAGGCGCTTTCCCCACCCCACCAAAAAAAATAAGAACTTTAAGAGTATTTTCCCTACATATGTATGATCCAGTAATTTTGCTTTATGGAATCTTCAAGAGAAACAACAAAAAATAAAGCATATAATAACAGTGATAATAATAATCATGATACATTTGTGGCAAACTAAATAAAGCAGTGACTAAATCATCTGTCATACTATGGAATACAATGTAATTGCAAAAAATAGACCAAAATTATTAATTTTCTATATGTATGTATGTGTGTGTGTGTATAACAATGTGAATGTATTTCCAAAGCAAGTTATACTGTGTTGACAAAGTTCTAATAATAATATGTGTAGTATCAATGTTTACAAAATGAAATTAAATCTAAGTAATATTCTATGTTTTTATGGATACACTTATGTTTGTCGATGCACAAAAATTGTCTGAAAGATACACTTTAAAATAATAATTGTTTCCTCTAGTGAGATTGTGAGGTCACAGTCAATGTTGAAGTTTGGGCTATCTTGAAGGAAAAACCTTATTAAAAAGAATAATACATTTACTGCCTGCACAATTAAAATTGAATTTAATGAAGAGGGAAAACTAATTATTCAGAGATCATATTTTATTGAATTTGAGCAAAAGGTGATGTTACTATTTTGAATGCAAGCCAACACATACACACTTTATCTATTTAAATAAATCTGACTAAAACTAAGTGTCAACAGTCTCTATATCTGTAATGGGTACTCTGGATTTAATAGAAAACTAATTAATGCACAACTTAAAATTGCAATCAAAAGGAAAACAATTAGTTGAAGTTTGCAGAAAATAATGATAATTTAGTGAAAAATATTTTATAGCAAATGTAGTCAGCCTTGATTAATAGAATTTCTATTTATATAATTTCACTAAATTTAAACATTATAAAACAAAACAAAACAAAAACACATCCTACCATCCTACAGGTTTTATGAAAGTCAGTATTCAGTTATGAACCAATAGTTTGTTTTCTGTTTGTGGAAGAAAAAGTCACATAATTATTTCAGTTTATTTTGTTTTCTGTATTAGAAAAACTTTCTTTAAGAAGCCTATTCTTGACTTCAAGTGAAATTATTCACAGTAACTATCACCCTGTAATACTCCCAAGAAAGAGTGCCAATGGTGTATATTTCAGCCTACTTGATAGATTTTGGGCATATCTTGCATGCATAATGTTGGCATTTAACCATTGCTTCAGATATTGTGTTCAGTGGGTTCTAGATAATTGTGAATTTTTGTTGTTTTCCCAAGACTTTAAAAATTGTATTATTTAAATACTTTCATTCTACATAGTTATTTAAATATTGTTATTGAAAGTTCCTAAAATGCAATCTCAGAGAACTACAGTTGAGTACCTCGAGAGTAGTCATAGACTTGGTGTGCAAGGAGTTGCTTCTCACTTGACTGCTCTGTAGAGCTATAGTTCTCGAAGTGTTGTTCATAGATGCTTGTGAAACTCTAAGACTCATTCAGGTAGTTTGTGTGCTAAAATTACTTTCAAAATAACGCTAAGACTTATTTTTGGTCTTTTTTATGGTATTGATATTTGGACTGATGGTACAAAAGCAATTGTAGGTGAAACTACTAGTGCCTTACTATGGCTCCCAGTGCTGACACTGTCTTTGCATTTGCAGGAAAGATTTAAAAAGGAGAGGAGGATGGGTAGGAGGAGAAAGAAGAAGCCACCGGTTTCAATTAGGCATTTCTTTTAGCAGAAACAGCAGCAACAACAACAAAACCAGCAAAACCCTCAAATTTTGGACAGATACATTTTTAATACATTGAGTGATGAAATAAAATGTATTCATAAAGCATTTTGCCGCATACCAAAGTACAATTGTCTCTCAAAGAGAAAATGCTTCTGAGATTTTTTTTGGACTACAAACTAAAATAGCCACTTTAAAAAAATGGAACACTATTTTTATTTGAAATAATGACAGATAAACTATGTTTAATTGGATTTCTGCATTTGGTGATAGTTTCTTGAAAGTAGATGAAGTGAACCTGTCACTCATAGGAAAACAAGGGTTCGTAGTCCATGATAAAATATGAGCTTTCAAGTTAAAAAATTAGAATTTTACAGAACTCTTATTTGCCACTATGTGGTTGACAACTTTCAACTTGAAGGATTTGCTCATCAAGTCAGTGTAGAGAATAATTTTGAGTTTAAAAATATTATTTAATAAAATACATCAATATTTGAAAAACTTGTATAGTTCAGTGAATGAATACTTTCCAAATAACGAAGAACCCGATGATACAAAATTATGCACAGATTAAAGATCCGTTAAAAATGCAAGACAGAATAACATTTTTAAAATTATTGTATAAAAAGTTTGTTTACATGTTTTCAGATTCCACAATGCAATTAATCTTTAATAAATTAATGCTTGTTGAATGTCATAGTGTCAAAATTGAGTATCTATATTTATCTGATGAGACGTGAGCACCATATATTAAGTTAGACCACGACAAGATTTGAGGCAAATTAAAGATTTGATCCAGACAGTCATTTTCTAACCACTATGTATAAATATCAGGTTTAGTATCAGTTATTTCACTGTCAGTGCAACCTGAGAATTAAAGTTCTTATTTCCTCAGGCCGGGAATGTTCAGCCTGAAGTGCATGAGTTTCGTGGGGCTACTTCTATGGCTCACACAACATCTTCCTTTGTTTCCATCCTTTAGAGACTAATTTTATTATAGAAACATATACCAGTGAAGACTTCACTTTTTTTTCTTTTCGAGACGGAGTCTCGCTTTGTTGCCCAGGCTGGAGTGCAGTGGCGCGATCTCGGCTCACTGCAAGCTCCGCCTCCCGAGTTCACGCCATTCTCCTGCCTCAGCCTCCCGAGTAGCTGGGACTACAGGCACCCGCCACCACGCTCGGCTAGTTTTTCTATTTTTAGTAAAGACGGGGTTTCACCGTGTTAGCTAGGATGGTCTCGATCTCCTGACCTTGTGATCCGCCCACCTCGGACTTCACATTTTAATGCTGCATACATGCTGATCAGTACTCTGATAAAAAATAAAGCATGATGAAAAAAATAGTGATTGATAAGGGATGCCGGTTTTTTTTTTTTTTTTTTTTTTTGACGGAGTTTCGCTTTTGTTGCCCAGGCTGGAGTGCAGTGGCACAATGTCAGCTTACAGCAACCTCCACCTCCCAGGTTCAAGAGATCCTCCTGCCTCAGTCTCCCAAGTAGCTGGGATTACAGGCATGCACCACCACGTCCAGCTAATTTTGTATTTTTAGTAGACTAGGTGGACAAATAGTTTCTCTGAAGAGGTGACCAGCAAGTAAACAAGCTCTGAAAATACCTGGGTAAGAACTTACCTGGAATTGGGAGGTAAGTACCTGTTTGTCATGTTTGATAGAGAGAAATAGGCTCAGTTGTATCAACTAAAGTTAATTAAGCAGGGAATGATAAGAGATAGGGTGAGAGAAGTTGTCAGGTGAGAGGTCATAAAAGTCCCTATGGGCATAAATGAAAATGTATATAGAAGGGTGATATATTTTGAATATCTGTTTCCTCTAAATCTCATGTTGAAATGTGCCCCCTCCCCGCCATTTTGAGGTGGGGCCTAATGGGAAGCTTTTGGGTCCTGGGTGCAGACCCTTCATAAA
The DNA here is from genome assembly GCF_037993035.2 of Macaca fascicularis. Taxonomy (NCBI): domain Eukaryota; kingdom Metazoa; phylum Chordata; class Mammalia; order Primates; family Cercopithecidae; genus Macaca; species Macaca fascicularis. The sequence continues at coordinate 19,180,263 of NC_088380.1, forward strand.
TGGCTTGGTGCTGTATTTGTGGTAGTGAGTGGGTTCTCTATTAGTTCACATGAGAGCTGGTTGTTTAGAAGACATGTAACACACCTTATCCCGCTTTGCCTCCTTCCATAACTGTAGGTTTCCTGAGGCTCTCACCAAATGCAGATGCTGGCACTATGCTTCTTTTCCATCTGCAGAATCATGAGTCAAAATAAACCGCTTTTCTTTACAAATTATCCAGCCTCAGATATTCCTTTATAGTAACACAAGTTTAATTATCCTTTGTGTTAACAAAGGGTAATTAAAAGTTAAGATGGAAGTCAAATTTCTTTGGCTCAATTCTAGCTCTATCCTGTATTACCAGTGTCAGGCTGCTTAACCAACAGCACTATTTTTTTCTTGTGTGTTCCTGAGAGTAACCATCATATTTGGAGAAAGAGTATTTGTAAGTATTTATACCTACTTAAAACTCTGCATGACACATGGTAAACATTACAGACACCTTAGCTGTCATTGGTAGTAATATTAAATGTAATGAGGATTATTAGCTATTATTACTATTAATGATTGTGATGTGAGAACTATCAGAGAGTGTTAAATGGGAAAATGTCACAACCTGATTCAAAATTTAAAATAAATCACTCTGGCCTGCATGGAGAGAAATGGCACAGTGAAGGTAAGAGAGGAAGTTGGTAGAACACCCAACAGGCTAATGGAATAATCCATGTGGACAATGACGGCAGTTCAACAGATAGCAGCAGTAAAAGGGGCATTGGTTAGATTCAGGAAATACATTTGAAGATAGCCTATAATTGGAAAAAAAGTACCATTTTATATGCTTATTTGTTTGTTTGTTTCTGGCTTTTTTCTCTTTTCTTTAGCGTGCTACATTACATATCTAGTTGACTGGTCTGTTATTTTACTTGAATAATTGACTTCAAATGCAGTATTTATTTTTCAAAATGTGTTAAATCTAAAAATAAAATATCACATTAGTTATACTCAATTTTTATAATTTGTAAACCTTTGTTTCAAAATATTTAGTCCCCAAGTAATTAAGAGTTCTCTAAATCTCATGTGCCTCTTATTATTGTCATGTGTATGCTTCTGTCCCCTGAAATAAATTAACCTCCTGGTCCACATATGCTCTCTAAGCTTTATATTAAAAGTCTTGCATTTCCTGCACACAACTACTCATTCTCTCTGGGGCAACACATCTGGTTCATCCTCTTAATCTGAGCTTTCAAACTTTTATGTTCATAGAAAATACCTGGGGATCTTGTTCAATTGTATATCCTGATAACTGACCTGGACAGTTGCCTGACAGTTTGCATTTCAAACAAGCTGCCAGGTCCTGTCAATGCTACTTGTCTGTGGAAGACACTTTGTGTAGCGATGCTCTGAATGTCCCCCACATTTTTAATAACCTTCTATAATATCAAAGGCTAGTTTCATTTACATAAGTTTTCATCTATGGGCTGAAAGTTAGCCAATTAATACACAAATCTTTGGTATACACACAGAAGCCAAGGGCAGCAAAGTTCTGTTCAAGCATATGCTTCCACTGAATTTGTGTTTCTTAAGGACAATTTTAATGTCAATATACATTGTTTATAAATAATTCTTGGCATACAAATTTCAGTATTCGTATGAAAAGGACAGGTTTTCTAAACAGAGTATACTAATGTTTATTTTTTCTTTTCCTAATATTGTGGGTAATGCCTAAGATTGATAGTGAAGGGCAGGCCGAGGGACTGTTATCCTCAGAAAAGAGGGTCTTACAGTGCAAGGACCATGAAGTTAAAGTGGCACAATTGATGAGGTCAAAGCCCTGATTTATGCTCACTTGGTCATTCCACTTAATTTGAAGTTATGTTTTATAAACTTAAAGTCCTGTTTGTTTATAACACATTCTGTATACACATTGCTTTGTTCATTTCTGGGCACTGAAATATTTAATAGCAGAAGAAAATTGTCAAGGGCCACGTGCTTTGAGGTTGGTAAGAGGTGTTTACAGTTTGAAATTGTTTTCAAAAGCTTCTATCAGTGCCTTGGAGGAATGCTTGTCACAAAACAATGGTTTAATTTGCTCCCAATGAAAAGGATGAAGAGGAAGGCAAGTGAAGAAAGGACATGAAACTAAATGAAGTAAAACACTGAATATCTCAACTGATTTTTATTATTGATGTCCCCCCTTTCATTGTTGTAAACACATTATTTCCAAAGATGGTTTGATCTTTGTAACATCTCATTGGGTCTCCTGAGAGTCAGACAGAAATATATCAATATAATAAGAAATCATTATGAGGCCAGGCGAGGTGGCTCACATCTGTAATCTCAGCCCTTTGGGAGGCCGACATGGGTGGATCACCTGAGGTCAGGACCAACATAGTGAAAGACCATCTCTACTAAAAATACAAAAATTAGCCAGGTGTGGTGGCTTGCACCTGTAGTCCCTACTAATCAGGAGGCTGAGAAAGGATAATTGCTTGAACCTGGGAGGCGGAGGTTGCAGGGAGCCAAGATCACCCCACTGCACTGCAGCCTGTGTAACAGAGCGAGACTACGTCTCAAATGAAAAAAAAAAAAAAATCATTTTGAGTCCTTTGAAAATACTTGAAGCAATAAACATCACATTTAAAGAACATAATATAGGATGCATTAACAACCTTCAGATTTGTTTTCCTCTGATTTTGAAATATTTTTTAAATGTTAGTAACTCTTTTGACAAAATACGCATGCATACTCATACACACATACGCACACCAGAAAGCATCATGTCCACAATTATATGGAATCAAATTAATAAGGGAAACTTAAATAGATTTTGAAACTAGTGAGTTTTTAATTGATTCACACCAGCAAAATTTATTAAGAATAGGGTAATCATTTTAGAGTTTCAGTACATGTATATTTGTGTCTTTATATCTCCACAAAAAGTTGTGCCTTTCCAAGCATCCTTTCTCTCATTATTATTTTTTTCATTATTATTTTCTAAGTTTTCATTTTTGGGAGAACATAGTAGGTGTATACATTTGTGGGTTGCATGAGGTGTTTTGATACAGGCATGCCTTGTGTGATAATCATATCATGGTAAACTGGTATCTATCACCTCAATATTTATCCTTTGTGTTATAATATAATTATACTCTTTTAGTTGTTTTAAAATGTACAATTTTCATTTTTTACTATAATCACCCTGTTGTGCTAGCAAATACTAGGTCTTATTCATTCTTTCTAATATTTTTTATACCTATTAGCCATCTCCACTTCCCCCCAACCTACTTCTACCCTTCCCAGCCTCTGGCAACCATCTTTCTACTCTCTGTCTCCATGAGTTCCATTGTTTTAATTTTTAGCTTCTACAAGTAAGTGAGAACATATGAAGTTTGCCTTTTTGTGCCTGGCTTAATTTACTTAACATAATGACCTTCTGTTCCATTCATGTTGTTGCAAATGACAAGATCTCATTCTTTTTTATGGCTGAATGGTTCTCCATGGCATATATGTAACCACTTTTCTTTATCCATTCATCTCTTTATGGACATTTAGGTTGCTTCCAAAGCTTGGCTATTGTGAATAGTGGTGAAATAAACATGCAGTGCAGGTATCTCTTCCATATACTGTTTTCTGTTTTTTTTATTTTTTATTTTTGCTATATACCTAAAAGCAGGATTGCAAGATTGTATGGTAGCTCTACTCTTAGTGTTTTGAAGGACCTTCAAACTGTTCTCCATAGTTGTTGTACTAATTTACATTGACACCCACAGTGTATGAGGATTCCCTTTTCTCCACATCCTCATCAGCATTTGTTATTGCCTGTATTTGGGTAAAAGCAATTTTAACTGGGGTGAAATTATAACTCATTGTAGTTTAGATTTGCAATTCCTCTGATGATTAATGATGTTGAGCACCTTTTTATATAACTATTTTTTTTTTTTTTTTTTTTTTTTTTTTTTTTTTTTTTGAGACGGAGTCTGGCTCTGTCGCCCAGGCTGGAGTGCAGTGGTGCGATCTCGGCTCACTGCAAGCTCCGCCTCCCGGGTTCACGCCATTCTCCTGCCTCAGCCTCCCGAGTAGCTGGGACTACAGGCGCCCACAACCGCGCCCGGCTAATTTTTTGTATTTTTAGTAGAGACGGGGTTTCACCGTGGTCTCGATCTCCTGACCTTGTGATCCGCCCGATTTGCCATTTGCATGTATTCTTTTGAGACATGTCTATTCAGATATTTTTGCCCATTTTTAATCAGATTATTAGATTTTTTCCCACAGAGTTAAGAACCTTATATATTCTGAGTATTAATCCCTTGTCAGACAGACAGTTTGCAAATTTTTTTGTCCATTCTGTGGGTTTTCTCTTCACTTTGTTGATTGTTTCTTTTGTTGTACAGACGGTTTGTAACTTGAAATGATCCTATTTGTCCATTTTTGCTTTTGTTGCCTGTGCTTGTGGGATATTACTCAAGAAATCTTTGCCCACTCGATGTCCGGGAGAGTTCCCCTATGTATTATTTCAGTAATTTCATACTTTGAGGTCTTAGATTTAAGTCTTTAATCCATTTTTATTTGATTTTTGTATACGGAGAGAGGTAGAGTTCTAGTAGTTTCATTCTTCTGTATATGGATATCCAGTTTTTCTAGCACCATTTATTAAAGGGACTGTCCTTTCCCCAATGTACATTCTTGGCAACTTTGTCAAAAATGAGTTCATTGTAGATGTATGGATTTATTTTGGGGTTCTCTGTTCTGTTCCACTGGTCTATATGTCTGTTTGCATCTCAGTATCATATTGTTTTGGTCATTATAGCTCTGTATTATAATTTGAATCAGTTAATTTGATTCCTCCAATTTAGTTCTTTTTGCTTGGGATAACTATGGCTATTCTAGGTATTTTGTGGTTCCATATAAATTTTGGGATTGTTTTTTCTATTTCTGTGAAGAATGTCATTGACATTTTGATGGGGATCACATTGGTTCCATAGATTGCTTTGGGTAATGTGGACATTTTAATAATACTGATTCTTCCAATCCATGATAATAAAATATTTTTTCGTTATTATGTGTCTTCAATTTTTTTCATCAATGTTTTATAGTTTCCATTGTGGAGAACTTTCACTTTTTTAATAAGTTGATTCCTGGGTATTTTACTTTATCTGTAGCTGTTATCAGTGGGATTACTTTCTTGATTTCTTTTTCAGATTATTCATTGTTGGTATACAAAAATGCTACTGATTTTTTGTATGTTGATATTGTATCTAGCAACTTTACCAAATTTGCTTATTGGTTATAATAGGTATTTTTTTTGGTGGAGTCTTTTGGTTTTATTGAAATATATAATCATATCATCTGCAAATAAGGATAATTTAACTTTTTCTTTCCAATTTGGATGCCCTTTATTTCTTTTTCTTGTCTGAATGCTCTAGCTAAGACTTCCAGTACTGTATTGAATAACGGTGGTGAGAATGGGGCATCCTTGTTGTGTTCCAGATCTTAGAGGAAAGGCTTTCAGTTTTCCCCCATTCATTATGATATTAGCTATGGACCTGTAATATAAGGCTTTTATTATGTTGAGATATGTTCCTTCTATACCCAGTTTTCTCATGGTTTTCACCAGAAAGAGATGTTGAATTTTATTACATGTTTTTTTCAGCATTATTAAAATAATCATATGGATTTTGTCCTTCATTCTGTTGAAATGATGTGTCACATTGATTGATATGCATCTGTTGAACCATCCTTGCATTTCTAATAAAAATCCCCCTTGGTCATTGATATGGTTAGGCTTTTTGTCTCCACCCAAATCTCATATCGAATTGTAATTCTCATAATCTCTATATGTCAAGGGAGAGGCCGGGTGAAGGTAATTGAATCATGGGGATGTCCCATGCTCTTCTCATGATAGTGAGTGAGTTCTCATGATATCTGATTGTTGTATAAGGAACCCTTCCCCCTTCACACAGCACTTCTCCTTCCTGCCACCTTGTGAAGAAGGTGACTTTCTTCCCCTTTGTCTTCCACCATGATTGTAAATTTCCTGAAGCCTCCCCAGCTATACTAGATTGTGAGTCAATTAAACTTCTTTCCCTTATAAGTTACCCAGTCATAAGAAGTTCTTTATAGCTGTATGAAAATGAAGTAATACAGTCATGATGAATAATCTTTTTAATGTGTTGAATTTGGTTTGCTAGTATTTTTTGAGAATGTTTGCATCAATATTGATCAGTGACATTAGCCTGTAGTTTTTGTTTGTTTGTTTGTTTTGCTTTGTTTTTTTGATGTGTCTTCGTCTGGTTTTGCTGTCAGGGTAATACTGGCCTTGTAGAATACATTGGTAATTATTCTCTTCTTTACTTTTTGGAAAAGTGTGAGTAAGACTGGTATTAGTTTTTCTTTAAGTGTTTGGCAGAATTCAGCAGTAAAGCATCTGGTTCTAACATTTTCTTTGCTGGGAGAATTCTTACTGTGGCTTTGATCTCATTACTTGTTATTGGTCTGTTCAGGTTTTGTATTTTTTATGATTCAATCTTGGTAGGTTGTATGTGTCTAGGAATTTGTCCATTTCTTCTAGACTTTCTAATTTATTGGCATATAGTTGCTCATACTAGCTACTAAATATACTTTGAACTTCTGCTGTATCAGTGGTAATATCTCCCTTTTCATCTTTAATTTTATTTATGTGGGTCTTTTCTCTTTTCTCTCAGTCTAGCTAAAGGCATATCAATTTTGTTTATCTTTTCAAAAAAACAATTTTTGTTTTATTAATCTTTTGTATTGTTTTGTTTCAATTTTATTTATCTGAGCTCTGATCTTCATTATTTCTTTTCTTCTCCTAATTCTGGGTGTGGTTTGCTCTTCCTTTTTAGTTCTTTAAGATGTATTGTAAGATTGTTTATTTGAAGTTTTTCTTCTTTTTTGATATAGGCACTTATATCTATAAACTGCCTTCTTAGTACTGCTTTTGCTGTGTCCTTAGGTTTTGGTATGTTGTGTTTCCAGTATCTTTTTTTTTTTTTCAAGAACATTTTCAATTTGATCGTGATACAATGTCATTCAGGAGCATATATTGTTTAATTTCCGTGTGTTTGTATAGCTTAGAAAATTATTCCTTATTAATTTCTAGTTTTATCCCATTGTATCCTGAGAAGATGCTTAATATTATTTCATTTTTTTAAATGTTTTAAGACTTGTTTTGTGACCTAATGTATGGTCTATCCTTGAGAATGATTTATATGCTGAGAAAAAGAATGTGTATTCTGCAGCCATTGGATGGAATGTTCTGAAAACATCTATTAGGATCAATGTTTTCTATAGTGCAGATTAAATCTAATGTTTCTTTGTTGATTTTCTGTCTGGAAAAATCTGTCCGATGCTGAGAGTGGGATGTTGAGGTCTCCGGTTATTATTATATTGAGGTCTATCTCTCTTTTTAGCTCTAATAATATTTGCTATATATATCCAGGTGCTCCAGTTTTGTGTGCACATGTATTTACAATTGTTTTATCCCATTGCTAATTTGACCCCTTTATCATTATACAATGACTTCTTCTTCCCTTCTTACAGTTTTTGTCTTGAAATCTATTGTGTTTGATATAAGTAAAGCTAGTCCTATTCTTTTTTGGTTTCCATTGGCATGGAATATCTTTTTTCAGCCGTTTATTTTCTCTTTATAGGAGAAGTATGTTCTTACAGGCAACGGATCAATGGGTCTTATATTTTTTATCCATTCAGCCAGTCTATATCTTTTTGTTGGATACTTTAGTCCATTTAGTTCATTTACAATGAAATTCAGTATTTCATTAATAAGTAAGAACTTAATCCTGTCATTTTATTTGTTTTATGGTGTGTGTGTGTGTGTGTGTGTGTATGTGTGTGTGTGGTCTTCTCTTCCTTCTTTTCTTCCTTCCTGTCTTCCATTTAGTGAAGGTGGTTTTCTCTGGCAGTGTGATTTAATTTCTTGCTTTGTGTGTGTGTGTATGTCTATGTATGTGTGTCTCTTGTATGTTTTTTGATTTGAGAATACCATGAGGCTTGCAGCTAATATCTTAAAACCCGTTATTTTAAGCTGATAACAACACTGCTTGCATAAATAAACAACCAGGAAAGGAAAAAAAAAATAGTAAAAGCTCTACATTTTAATATCATCCCCTTCCATTTCTTAACTTTTTTTTCTTTCTATTTTGTACTATCTATGCCTTGGGAAGTTGTTCTAGTTATTATTTTTGGTTGCTTCATTTTGTAGTCTTTCTTAAGATAATAGTAGTTTACACACCACAGTTTAATGTTATAATGTACAGTGTGTTTCTGTGTACTATTACCAATGAGTTTTGTACCTTCAGATGATGTCTTAGTGCTCATTAATGTCCTTTACTTTCTGATTAAAGTACTTTCTTTAGCAATAGGACAGGTCTAGAGTTGATTAAAACAAAAACAAAAACAAAAACAAAAAAAACCTCAGCTTTTGTTTGTCTAGAAAAGTCTTTATTTCTCCTTCCTGACTGACAGATATTTTTTCCAGACGTAATACTCTAGTGTAATTTTATTTTTCTTTCAACATTTTAAATATATTATGCCACTCTCTTCTGACGTGTAAGGATTCCACTGAGATGTCTGCTGCCAGATGTACTGGAGTTCCATCGTATGTTATTGGTTTCTTTTCTCTTGCTGATTTTAGGATCTTTTTAAAGTCCTTGACCTTTGGGAATTTGAATATTAAATGCTGTTAGGTAGTCTTCTTTGAGGTAAATCTCTTTGGCATTCTGTAACCTTCTTGTACGTGGATATTGATATCTTTCTCTAGGTTTGGGAAGATCTCTGTTTTTGTTTCTTTGAATAAACTGTTTACCCCTAACTCTTTCTCTACTTCCTCTTTAAGGCCCTCTCAGATTTGCTATTTTAAGACTATTTCCTAAATTTTGTAGGCATATGTCATTTTTTAAATTCTTTTTTAATTTTGTCTCCTCGTGTATTTTCAAATACCCTGTCATCAAGCTTATGTTGTTTTTTCTTTCACTTGATCAATTCTGCTATTAAGGGACTAGTATGCATTATTCAATATGTCGATGGCATTTTTCAACTCCAGAATTTCTGTTTGAGTTTTAAATGTTATTTCCATCTTTTTGTTAAATTTGTCAAATAGAATTCTGAACTCCTTCTCTTTGTTATCTTGACTCTGTTTGAGTTTCTTCAATACAGCTATATTGAATTCTCTATCTAAATGTCACATATCTTTGTTTCTCCAAGATTGGTCCTTGGTGCCTTATTTAGTTTGTCTGGTTAGAACATGTTTTCCTTAATTGTCTTGATGCCTGTTGATGTTTGTTGGTGTTCAGGCACTTATTGTAGTCTTCTCTGTCTGGGCTTGTTTGTACTCATGCTTCTTGGGAATGCTTTCCAGGTATTAGAAAGGACTTGGGTGTTGCAATCTAGACATGTCTACAGTAACAGGGCACCCCAAAGGCATTAATGCTGTGGTTCTTGAAGACTCTTAGAGGTACCACCTTGATATTCTTAGATAAGATCCGGAAAAAGTTGCCAGATTACCAGAAACATAATCTCATTGTCTTCACTTGCTTTCTCCCAAACAAACAGACTCTCTCTGTGCGATGAGCCACCTGCTGCTAGGGATTGGGTGACATAAGTACTCCTGTGGCCACCACCCTTAAAACTGCACTGGATCAGACTTGAAGCCAGCACAACACTGGATCTCCCCCAAGGTCTGCTATAGCCATTACCTGGCTACTGTCTATGTTTTCTGAAGGCTTTAGGGCTCTACTATCAGCAGGAAGCAAAGCCAGTCAGCCTTAAGTGCTTTTTTTCCAGAGCAGTGAGTTCCCTCTGATTTCACGCAGGTCCAGAGATGACTTCTAGGAGCTAGGAACTGGAGCCAACAACTTTAGAAATCTACCTGGTGTTTCATTCCACTGTGACTAAACTGGCCCTCAAACCATGAGACACAGTCCTTCCCACTCTTCCCTCCCCTTTCCACAGGCAAAAGAGCCTCACCACATGACCAGCACCACCAGAGGCCAACAGGGAGTACTGCCAGGCTACCACTGATGTTCACTTAAGGCTCAAAGCCTCTTCAGTCAACTTTTGGTGATTGCTTCCAGGCCTGGGACTCACCCTTCAAGGTAGTAAGTTCTCTCTTCTGGCCCAGGGAAGGTCAATGAATGCGGTCTCATAGCCAAGACCCTGGAATAAGGGAATTCAAGAGTCTGCTTGGTACCCTCCTCCACTGTGGCCAAGCTGGTATCTAAGGTGCAAGATGAAGTCCACTTTACTTTTCGCTTTGCTTTTCTTAAGAAGGAGTCTCTTACCACAGCCATCACAACTGGGAATGTGCTGGGTCTCACCTGAAGCCGTCTCAGATTCTCACCCAAAGCCCATGTTGTACTATCTCAGTATCACTGCTGGTTATTCAGGTCCCAAGGGCTTTTTAGTCAGCAAGTGATGGTTTTTGCCAGGACTGGGTCCTTCCCTCTAAGGTAGTGGGTTTCCTTCTGGCCTACAGTGTGTCTAGAATTGTCATCCAGGATCTAGCACCTGGAATTGGGGCTTCACAAGTTTGACTGATGCCCTATCCTACTGTGGCTGAACTGGTATCCAAGACGCAAGAACAAAGTCTTCTTTATTATTTCCTGTCATCTCCTCAAGAGGAAGAAAGGGGCCTCTTTTGGAGCCATGAGCTGCCTGGTGTTGGGGGAGAGGTGGTACAAACACTCCCTTAGCTGCCCTGACTGCTGTCTCAGTAGTTGACATGCCCTCCAAGTCCACTGGCTCTGAGCACAGTTCAGCTCTAGGAGTTGTTGACTAGACTGCCTTTCAGTTATTTGCAGTCCTTGTGGGCTAGACTGCCTTTCCAGTTTATTTACGTTCCCAGAGCACTTCAGTTCACATTTGCAAGTCCTGCTGGAACTCAAGTTCTGACCGCTGGGATGGGCAATTCCCCTCTGTCTAGGGCTGGTCTGAATTCTCTCTCTGTGGGCAGGTATCAGCTGAGTTAAGCCCAGTTTTCCTTTCCATTGTGACAGGGCACCACTGAGTTCAATGCAAAGTCTGACAATTGCTGCACTCTCCCTCTCCCAAGTGCACAGATTTCTCTGCAGCATGAGGACACTGTGGGATGATGGGGGAAGGGATAGCATTGCCAGTTGAAGACTGTCTTTCCTTCCCTCTCCAGTGCCTCTTTTAAAAATATGAAGTCAAAACCAGGTACTGTGAGTCCTCACTTTATTATTCTTACGAAGATGTGTGTGTGTGTGTGTGTGTGTGCATGCACGCGCGCATGTGTGTGTGTGTTTGTGTGTGTAGATACTTGTTGAACTTGGTGTCCCGGTGGAGGGCAGAATTGTTGGGGTTTTCCATTCCACCATCTTGCTCCACCTCTTCTCCAGTGTGTCTTCCATTATTTTCTCTTCATGGTGCTAAACAATCTCTAGCATGGCTGTTTTGGGAAGACAAAAGCTCATGCAGATATTTTATTGTGCTGCTGGTACTCTGGAATGTGTGCAGAATCACTGTGGGCATTATCATCATCACCACCATCACCAACATGATTAACAGAAAGAAAAATAAAACCAAGAAAACTGTAATATGAAAGGGGAATCTGAAGATATAAACTTTATATAATAGTTATGGAGTCAAACTGGCATAATTGCAGTGTTTTATTAGTTGCTTCTAAGCCATTTACTTTGAGAAACACACATGCTAAATGACATAGAGGAAAAATAACATAAAGTGATTTATGTAGCTAATTTAAATTTTGCATCTGTTTTTCAGTTAAGATTAAGAATATGGAATTCAATTAAATGCAATTATATATACTTTTAATTTCATGTATATGCAAGAGTTATGAGCTTGTCTGTTACACTATCATAATTGCAAATATAAATAGAACTAGAAACTATAAATTCTGAAATATTTCAAATACTATGAAAGGTTTGCTTTTAAAATGTCTAGTACCATAATTATTAAGGGTTAGGCAAATCACTTTTTAAAAGATCAAAAATTATGTATTTTATTTAAAAAAGCTTTTGCTGATATAATTAGACATTTTGGACCATGGCAATGCATCAATGCATGCTTGTTGTGTGGGTATGTATGGGGATATGCACAAACTACAACATATTCAACATTTATATAGATTTTACCCTAAACTAAAAGTAACTGTATAGTAGTAATTGAATAGAATTTAACTATCATTTCCATCATGACTGTGACATACTTTTTAAAAAGCATGAAGAGTGGAATAGAGACCTATTTGAAAGTGTTAACTGGCAGATGAGGCTCAATAAAAGTTTTTTAAAAATAAATTGTTTAGTTAGAAAGTTAAAACATGATTAATGTTGAAAAATAACTAATAGAAATAGAGTGAGAAAGTTTAACTCAGAAAATTGAGTAAATAATTTAAAACAGTTAAGAAATAGACACATTCACAATTAGAAATGGGGTCCTTAACACATCCTTGTCAGACACATAACTGTATGAACTATTGACCATAAATCAGTAGACTATTGAGCTAATCAATATTATCAGCTAACAGGATATAATTGACATGCATAGAATATTTCAACAAAAAACAGAGGAATATACATTTTTCATGAGTCTATAGAACATTGAACAAGATAGACCATAACTCGAGTGATGAAACAAAACTCAACATTTTGAAGAATTAAAATCCTACAGAGATTTATATCTAACCATAACAAACTCAAACTAGAAATCAATAACAGAGAGATAACAAAAACTATCTAAACACTTGGAAATTGAACAGCACACTTATAAATAGTTAATGTGTCTAACACATGGGAAGCCTCAAAATAAATTTTTAAATGCATAAAACTTAATAAACATGGGGACAAACATTCATCAAAGTATGTGTGATGTGGCCAAGACAGTTCTGGGAGGAAAATTTATAGCACTAAATTTTACAGTAGAAAAGAAAGTTATCAAATAGATAATAGAACTTTATTTCTCAAGAAATACAAAGCAGTAGAGAAAAAATTAACTGAAAGGCAGCAGAAGGAAAATAATAAAGATAGCGGTAATAGTTGAAATTGAAAATATAAAACAATAGAGAAAAATCAATGAAATGAAGAGTTAGTACTTTGAAAGATTCAATAAAAGTGTTGAACTGCTAGCAAGACTGTGAAAAATAGAGAAGATAATAATCATTAATGTCAGGAATAAACTGGAAGTATTACTATAGATTCTGTTGTCATCAAATGGATAATAAGGTGATACAGTGACTAACTTTACACTCATTAATTTGATCAATTAGAAAAAAATAATTAATTTCTGAAAACCACAAACCATTGAAGCCAGATTCAGGATGAAATAGGTACTCTGAATAGTCCTGTCACCAATAAAGATACTGAATTTGTATTTAAGAAGCTCCTGAAACAAGATTTCTTCTGGCTTAGATAGTTTCAGTAGAGAATTATTTCAAATATTTAAGGAAGAATTAACACCAAGTTCATACAATCTCTTTCAGAAACTAGAATTGAAGGATTTCTCAAGGTTCATAATTTTATGAACCCAGTATTTCCCTGTCCCAAATCAAACTTAGCCAAAATAAGAAAAATCTAGACAAGTATCTTACGAACTCAGACACAAAAGCCATCAAAAAATATCTGCAAACTGAATTTAATAATGTATAAACATCATTATAAACTATGATCAACTTAGATTCATTTTTGTAATGCAAGTGCAGTTCAATATTTGAAAATTACTCAGTGTAATCTACCACATCAACAGACTAAAGGAAATTCCTATGATTATATAAATTGACTAAAAAAAACCCTTTTGTCAAACTCCAATACACGTCAACATTTAGAAATAGAGAATTACCTAAATGTAATATAGAGTGCCTACCCAAAACAAAACAGAGCAAAACAGAAACCAAAAAATCTGCATCTAAAATTATTTGTAATGGCAAAATCCTGAATCTTCCCTATACCTCAAGTTTAGAAACAAGACAAATATGTCCACGTGTATGAACTTTATTTAATGAAGTACTGGTAGTTCTTTCTACTGTTGTAAGGCAAGAGAAGGAAACAAAGAGCAAGTAGATTGAAAAGATGTTGTCTCTCTTTGTAGATGACATAATTGTTTATGTAGAAAATCTTAAGTAAGTTACAAAAAAATCAACTGTAACTAATACGTGATTACAACAAGGCCACAAGTCCCAAGGACACACGACAAATTATACAACCAACAAAAAAAATCATCACATGTCTATATACTAACAATAAACATATTGAAATAAAAATTTTAAAAATAAATGTATACTTCCTCCAAAAGACATATACTTAAATATAAACTTAATAAAACATATATAGGAAATGTCAGTTGACAAATGCAAAATAATGATGAAATAAATTTTCAAAATGCTAAATGGATGAAGAGATATATTGGGTGAATAGATTGAGAGACTCAGCAGAGTAAAGACGTTAATTCTACCAAAGTGATCTATAGGTTTAGGCAGGTGCTACCAAAATCCCAGCAAGGGTTTTTTTTCTGTAGACAAAAGACAAAAATATTTTGAAATTTATACAGAAAGTCACAGTCACTAGAATAGCCAAACCAATCCTGAAAATGGAAAACAAAGTAGAAAAAATTACCCCACTCAATGTAAAGTACTATATAGCTATTAGTAATAATATAGTCTAGTCTTGGTGGAGGTATAGATAAATAGCTTAATTGAAGGGAAGAAAAAACCCAAATATATCTGAATCCACAAACATATCTCTAACTTATTTTTGACAAAGTTCCAAAGGCAATTCAATGCAGAAAAGATAACGCTTTCAAATAACGGTTCTCAAGCAATTGAACACTTATAGACAAAAAAAAGGCAAGTAAAAAATAAACAAGAACTCAGTCTTTAAACCTGTCTCACATTTTATACAAAATTTAACTCATAATAAGCCACAGATTAAATGTAAAATGTAAAAGTCTGAAACTTGTAGCTAAAAATATAGAACAAGTACTTGGAATCTAGGACTGACAGAATCCTTATTGTTTACATCAAAAGCATCAACCACAAGGGAAAAAGGATAAATTGAACTTCATTGAAATCTGAGTATTTCACTCTATAAAGAGTGAAAGAAAGCTACATATGGAAAGAAAATGTTTGCTAGCCATGTATTTGGCAAATGAACAGTATCTACAATATGTAAAGAATTCTCAAAAGAAAACAACCCAATTATGAGATGAGCAAAAAAGAGCAAGATACATTTCATTGAAGAAGATGTCCCAGTGGCCAGTTAGCACATGCAAAAATGTTCAACATCATCAGACACTGGGGAAACCCAAAATGAACCACATGTATACACCCATCAAATGAACCATACATACACTAATCAAAATGAACCATGGATACACAACTATCCAAATGGCCAAACAACACAAAACAAAATCGGCAAATACATAAAAAATCAATGCCAATGTCAAATGTGAGTTAGGATGTAGAGGAACTGGACTCAGACATTTCTCATACAGGGCAAACTAGCCCCAAAGCGGAGGTTAGCCTGTGAGGGTTCTTGGCCTTGCCCAGGAAAGAACTCAAGGGCAAGCCAGATGTAGAAGAAAACAGTCTTATTGAAGAGGCAGTGTTACAGTCTGGCGGAGTTACAGCTCCACGACTGCTCCTGCAGAGCATGGCTACCCACTAGGCAGACAGCCGCAGCTCAGGGCAGCTTTGCAGTCATATTTATACCCACTTTTAATTGCATGCAGATTAAGGCATGGTTTATGCAGAATTTTCTAAAAAAGGGGTAGTAATTCTTAGGTCATTGGGTCATGGCCATGTAAAGAGTCGGTAAAAGCTAGGTGTTGCCATTGGAATGATAAATTGACATGGCACATTGGTGGGAATGTCTGATTAGAAAGCTGCTTCTGACCAGGCCCTGTTTTAACTTGTCCTCAATCTGGTTCTGTCTCTGAGCCCCACCTCCGGAGGTGAGTCCTGCTTCCTACATCATCTCCATTGAGAATGTGAACTGGTACACCCACTCTGGAAAAAATGTTTAACAGTTCTGCATTACAAATAAACATACAATCTAGTGAATTGACTCCTGGGGATTATTCCTAGAGAAATAAAACTTATGTTCAACAAAAGCCTACAGGTGAATGTTCATAACAGCTTTATTTGGAATAGCTCAAAACTGGAAAAAAGCCTATATCAAAATACGGTGCATCCATGCCACAGATTCTTACACAGCCAAAGGGAGTGAACTATAGATGCATAGTTTCGATGAATCTCCAGAGAATTACATGGAGTCAAAAAAGGCAATCCCAAAAGGCTTCGTACTTTGTGATACCACTTATGTAATATTCTCGTAATGATAAAATTGTAGAAATTAAGTACAGATATGTGATTGCCAGGTAGGAGGGACATAGTTGGGTTTGAGATTGACAGGGAGTTGAATACGATTTAAAAGAGCAATACAAAGATAATTGCAGAGATGGAACTGTCCTGTATACATTGACTGAGGTGATGGATGCAATAAATTACATGTGACAAAATTTCACTAAGTTCAATATATACACAAATATAAAAACATGTAAAACAGGAAAAAAGTGTATCAATGTTCTTGTACTGGATGTGATAGCCCTATGGGTTTCAGGATGTTATCATGCAGGGAAACTGGGTAAAGCATAGGCGGAATCTCTGTGTTATTTTGTATACAGTAACTACCTGTGAATCTACAAATACATCAGAATAAATATTTACAATGCAAATTTTAAAAAGAAAATAAAGCTATGTGCTATAAATTTCAAAAGTTAAAAATATAAAATAAAATAATCAAGAAAACTAGCCAATCACAGTGGCTCATGCCTGTAATCCCAGCACTTTGGGAGGCTGAGATGGGCAGATTACTTGAGGTCAGGAGTTCAAAACCAGCCTGGCCAACATGGTAAAACCCCGTTTCTACTAAAAATAAAAAAAATTACCTGGGTGTTGTGGCACACACATGTAGTCCTAGCTACTCAGGAGGCTGAGGCAGGAGAATCGCTTGAACCTCAGGAGGCAGAGGTTGCAGTGAGTTGAGATCAAGTCACTGAACTCCAACCTGAGTGACAGAGCAAGACTCCATCTCAAAAAAAAAAAAAAAAAGTCAAGAAAATTAACCTACAGCCGAATATTCTTCACTAGTTGTGGTAAAAGATTAGTGTGTGGTATATGATAAAACCTCAAATGATTACCACAAACTAAGGTTCGGCATATGACAAACTTCTTCATTCAGGATTTTATATAGATTGGTAGATTTTGAAGCATGAAATTAAAAAAAAATACTCTATCTGAAATTGCTCACTTGATACTTATATATGATTTGATTATGTTTTAAAATATTGAGTTGAATATTCCACGTTTCACATATGCTGAGAGAAATTGGCAGCAATGACCATATTCCATTGAATTACTTTTATAGTATTCACTGTCCCTGAAAACAAATGTTGAGTAATATCTGTAAGAACTATAATGTTGTTCCAAGTATCAAGGATACTCTTTGCTATAAGGTACACTTTAGTCTACCAGGGAGCAGTTGTAAGATTGTTCTTAATACACTAACAAGAATGAACAATAGCCACTCATTGATAATAAAGGTATGGAAAGAGAGAAAACAGACATTAATATAACACCTGCATTCCGATATCCCCTTCTCTTCTGAAATTTTTTTTTTAACCTTAATTTCATCTTCCTTTTTCCTTCCATTTGTTTTTTAAATCACGATTCCTCCTGTTATCATTGCCGTTATCTATCTCTATATCTCTTTTCTGTCTCTCCATCTTTTCTCTACTGGGGAATTCATGTGACTTTAAAAATGAAATTTAAGGTTTTACTTAAATAGTTTTTGCAAAATAATATTTTATGATAATACTTGGAATTTAGCAAAGTTTTGATGGTTACTTCTTCCAGTAACTTTTCTTCCCTCTCCATCTCTCCTTTCTCCTAGGATCATCATTAAACATATGTAGGTATGGTCGAAATGGTCTCATAGATCTGTGAGACTCAGTTAATTTTTCACCAAGTTTTTTGTCTTTATTCTTCAGATTGGATAACTTATTTTGATCGGTCTTTAAATTGAAGAATTTTTCAGTCTGGTACCTTAAATCTACTGTTGTGCACGTATAGTAAACTTTTAATTTTAATTTTTTTAACTCTGGAATTTCTATTTAATTCTTTTCATAGTTTTTCTCTCCCTATTAAGAATTCCTCCGTGTAAATATATCGTTGTCAAACTTTAATTATTTAAGCATGGCTTCTCTAGCTTTTTAATATGTTCACAATAGTGTCTTCACAGTCTTCATCTGCTAAATCCAACAC
The DNA here is from genome assembly GCF_037993035.2 of Macaca fascicularis. NCBI lineage: Eukaryota > Metazoa > Chordata > Mammalia > Primates > Cercopithecidae > Macaca > Macaca fascicularis. Next base: position 19,198,570 of record NC_088380.1, read on the forward strand.
TTGTGGAAACTCAGCGACAATCCTATTTAATGTGATATTTTCCTGAATATGAGTAGCACTTTATTTTTTCTTTGTATATTTCAAAACTTTTAGCTGAACACTGGATATTTCTAATATTTTGTTGAAGAAATTCTGGATTCTGATCATTTTTTTCTCCCTGAAAATTGTTGTATTCTCTTTGTTTAATAACTTGCCTTGGCTAAATCTATGAAACCTATTTCTCATGTAGTATGCGGTCAGTGCTGCGTGCTGGCTGAATTATTTGACTATATTTGCCTTTTTTCTTATACATGACTGTTGGGCTTACTCTTATATCTTTGTAGTTGAGTATTCAGCCAATGATGGAATACAGTGGACCCAAATGTTTTCAAATTTTTAGAAGTTTAATATATTAGTACTCATCTCATTGTTGTTTAGATTGATACTGGAAATTCTTAACAAAATTATTATTGTTGCTATAATATGAATTTACAGTAACATAAAATGAAAAGAAAACTTTTCTCCACACTTTGTAGGTTCAATAATGTTTTACTTTTAGGTTTCCATTTTTTGAATGATTACAAAATATTTCCATTTCTTCTGGTCATTTTTATCACTTTATATCAAACTACATGACCTTGAATATGTAGAAGAATAGAAAAGATCTAATTTACGTCAAACACAAATAGTACATGCCAATAACTTCCCAATAAGTGCATTTCTGTAGTAGTAATTTTCAAATATCTGTAACTAGTAATTAAAATCTTTCAGAAAGGGAAAATATTAGTAACTGATGATCATATATTTCAGAATAGTTTCTCACAAAGGGAAAATGATTAGAGACCTTGTGTAGAGAGAAAGAGAAAGGGAGGGTCAACTGGCAGTCAGAACCAACATTCTTGACATGGGATTAATATTTTAGACTGCTAGGCCCAGAAGAGTCTCAGTCAAATAAATACAGGGCCATGAATAAGCTCAGGCCAGTCCAGCTTTAGAACAACCACACTAAACAGCTTAACTTGCAAACTGATAAGCAAATACTGAATTTTTGTTGTTGTTTTGAGGAATTAAAGATAAGTTTTTATGCAGTATTAGATGACTAATCCAGTTTGTCTCTTAAATAGAAATGGTCACTTATGAAGAAACCCAATTGGAATGTTTAAGTTGTGCTTTAAAGATGAAAACTTAATATACATAGAAAGCCAACTCCATTTTTATGAATAACAAATGTATTAATTACAACTACAATTGATTATCTCCATTTAACCTTTAAAGTGGAATTACATAATACGTATACTCATGACCATCTTGAAATATTTGGAAAGTCATAGAAGAGCACACACTGAACATGTCGTAAAAATCCTACTAGTATAATTTAAGTTACTTAATTGTATAAGGCCATGAAAGTCATCTGTTGAGTTCCACGTACAAGAACATGAAAGAAAGTGAAGGAGATCTTATCAGAGTTCCAGCAGAAGTATGAACACTCAAGATGGGTAATTTGTGGTGAGTTAACACATTGGCTGTGGACAGGTGCATGGGTAGAAAATTGAGAAGTGATGACATAGTCCCCTTACTTTCGTAAGAATGGGAAGCCTTAGCTACTTCTAAATAAGGTGAGGAAGTTGCATTAAAAAAACTGTGTAAGTGACCTGGCAGGAAGTGATACAGGTTATTTAATTCCCTTGAATTATTCCTCCTTTCTCTCATCTTTTGCTAGTGCTGCCTGATGTGATTTGTGTTGCCACCCAAAATCCCATCTTGAATTGTAATCCTTGCAATCTCCACGTGTCAAGTGAGACACCAAGTGGAGGAAATTGAATCAGGGGACAGTTCTCTCATGCTGTTCTCATGATAGTGAGTGACATCTCACAAGATCTGATGGTTTTATCAGGGCCTCTTCCCCATTTGCTCAGCACTTCTCCTTCCTGCTGCTTTGTGAAGAAGGAGCCTTTGCTTCCCCTTTGACTTTTGCCATGATTATATGTTTCCTGAGGCCTCCCTAGCCATGCTGGACTGTGAGCCAATTCAATCTCTTTCCTTTATAAATTAACCAGTCTTGGATCATTTCTTTACAGTAGTGTGGTAGTAGGCTAATCCACTGCCCCTTAACCAAATCCAACACGAAACTTAAAAGAAGATAACTATTTAATGTAGTCCATTCATAGTACTCAGGGCAAAGGTATAAATTTGATCTGAGGGGAAAATGAAAGACATATAGCACTGAGGTCTACTCAGCTTTTTATTGTATTTTTTAGCACAAACAAAAATTGCTATCCTAGTTTGTATTTCAAAGATGTCACTTTATATAACTATGCAATTATACTCTAAGGATAAGCAATGTTCAATTTCATAATTTCTATATAGCTTTATTGCTGTCTACATCCCAGACTACTCATGTTACCAATTTACTTTTCTTCTTTAAATACCTCTTTAGATATGTATGTGAATCAGCTATTTTGTCACTGGGTGGTTACAGGTTATCATAATAAAAGCAGCAAGTAAATGACATAATTAAGAAGTTATTTTTAAAGCAAGATAAATCCGATTATTCCGAACAATAGTAGCTGTTGAAAGATAAACATTAATGAAAGACTTCTAAAATATGCAATACATTGATCTAGAAGAGTAAAAGTGTTTCTCCGTAGTAAATTTTAATACAATAAAGTAATTATTTGGAAAATGTTACACATATCTTAGGTTCTTATACTTAAATACCTGTTTAGATGTTTTGCTTTCATAATGTGTACAAGAATTGTTACATGTGAAATATAGTTGGCTAACATTTCAAACTTCATTTCTCTTTATATGCTTTTATTCAATATTTAATTTGCTCATTTATTCATTTACTCATTAGTATTTTTCTATAAATATTTATCAAGTGCCTTCTAGGTGTCAGGGAATTTTCAGGTGCTTACAAAATCAAAGCCTACCTTAAGGGAATTTATTTCTTTTCAAGTTTTTCAAAAGCAACTAGTTTCTACTATCAATTTTGGAAAGCTTTCTGTCATATTATTTTACATTTTATTGTATCAATGATAGCACATGTTAAACTTTCATTGTGTTTTTGTATTTCTCTGCTTGGTTCTCACATGTGGGTTGCAAGGCCCCAGACAATGGTTCATTGGGGATTTTTTTTCTAACATGTTACAGTTGTCAACAGACTGTTTAGTGTGTGTGTGGGTGGGTGTGTATGTCAGAGACAAAGAAAGGGCAAGAGAGAAAAAAGAAACAGAGAATCTATGGGTGGAGAGGTATCTTAGAGTATTGTACCTAATTATTTTCATATAGGTTTTGGGCAATTTTATCAATATGTATTTTGAAATGTTGATTTGTAAGTATTTAAATTATGTTATCTTTATTGCTTGTAGACTCCTTTCCCTTCTCATCTATATAGCCCTAGAAACATCTTTTAAAATTAATTTATATTCACTAAATAGATTACTTTTAGGGATTTATGATAAAAATGACTAAAGTTTCCAATTTAAAATGTCATATCCAAAAATGTGTTATAAAAAGTTAGAAAATCGTTCTCTAAGTGATTTAATTGATAATTTATCAAAGATGGCAAACTCCTTAATTGTTTCTAACATAATTTGATCAGTACCTCTTTTAGTGTAGCATACTCTTTCAATAGTTGTAAACATATAATTGTTATACATAAATGAGTGATTTAAGAGCAAACTATTAAGGTAATTTAATTATAAACTATAAAGTCATGATTTGTAAAACTAAAAAATGTTTTTAGAACTTTCTAATCATTTAAAGCTGTAGAAATTCGATGCTGATTCTAGATAGCACACTGCTTACTAATGCATTTCCTCAGCTCTCTGATGGAATGTCTCTACCGTGATGTTGCATCTGTTCACAAGTAAAGTTGGAAGAGTCGAGGATTAGGTGACATTAGAAAACGACCAGAAGGCAAACGAACAAATGAGTTTGAGAAACTTCGTCTAAAAGCAATGAATGCTATGCTAACTTTCTCCATGAATTTCTCTTTGATTCCAGTTAACAGTATTTTGTCAACTCAGTAGCCCATTCCAATTAAAAATAAAAAGCAGTGTAGCTTCAGGGTAGATATCTACCTCAGCCACTGCAGAAGTTAGAGAGTAAAATTTAATACAATAGTAAAATTCACATATAACAATTCTTTCACACATTATGAAAGCAAAACATCTAAAAAGGTATTTGAATATAAGAACCTAAGATATGTGTAATATTTTCCAATAGTTATTTTATCATATTAAATTTTACTTTGTTACGCAAAGAAGATATCTGCTTAGGAAATCTTCTTTCTCTTTCTGCTTTGAGATTGAGATCTGAAATTTGAAACAGTAGATACTTTTGTCTAAGCTCACAAGTCTACGGGAAAGATATAAATAATTGTACAAAAATTATATTCCCAAAAGGAGTCATCATACATAAAGCATGGATTATATCTATCATAGAGGAACAAATCTTGAAACCAATATATTGTATAGATATGTAAGGAGGCTTTAGATAAGTTTCAGTTTTTGTTTGCTTTGTTTTGTTTTTGTTTGTGTCTTCCAGGACTGCAGTACCATTGTTCCCTTCCAGTTCCTTCCTCGTGTAGTCCATCACTGAGGAAAAGAAGCACTGGATATCAAACTAACTTGGTACCATTTACTAGGACTAGTATACTATCTTTATTGTGTTTTAGTATATGACTTTACAGCATTGTTTTCTTCGTGTACTCTATTCTGTGCCATTGTTCAATATATAACTGCACAATCATACTGTAATAGTAAACTATCTTTACAATAGGTCAATTAGTATTATAAATCCTCCAGATTTGTGCTTTAATCATCTTGAATATATTTGAGTCCTTACACTCATAATAATTACAGAATAAAATGGTTAACTCTCAATGAAATTTTGCTTGATATATCAATTTCGTAGATGAATTTATTTAAAACGGAAATGTTTACAATAGTCAATTCGTGATTAAGGCATATCCCTCCACTGATTTTAGTCTTTATCTTCTTCAATAACATAATTGCATTTTAAAGGTAGAGTTCTAATTATTCTTGTTTGCAGTGTCTTCTTAATGCTATTGTAAATATATATATATATTTTTTACATTTCATTTCTATTTGTTTTCTGCTGGCAGATAATAATAAAACTGATTTTGTCCATTTACCTTGAATACAGAGATTTTGTTAAAACAGATTAATCCAGATAGAATAGTAGGTACATTATTATTTTATTTGCAAATGATCCTTATACCTTTGTATTTTCACACTTGCCTTGGGTCTAATTATAGGCTGAAACTGCCAATAGTTCAGCTTAGAGAATGATGTTTATGATAGTTGCATTTACGTATTTATTTGCTTCTTTATTCATTTATTCATTCATTTAATGTTTATAGGAGATATATTTTGCTAAATATAATTTTTAATTATATGAATAAAAAAATTCAATGCTCTTTTCCAATACATATTAAAGTGATCATATAATTTTTTTTCTGTACATATTTAGATTAAGATGCATTCAGGATAAAAGTCCTCTGTGTAATATTTTTATTTTGAATATCTACTCCAGTCATACGACCTGCTTACATTTATGGTGGCCTCACTATTACTAAAGGTAGTAATTATTTTGATTTTTTTAAACACTAATGGAATAAAACTTTAATTAAAAAATAACAAAATAAATATCACTTGGCTATGATATATTGGCCTTTGCATATGTATCAATGTCCTATTTATATTTTGCATACTTTTTAATATTGCTTTTTGAGAAAGATTGATCTAAAATTTTGCTCTGTTGAATGTGCTTATAAGGTTTTTAAATTAAGGCTATTATGGCCTCAAAAAGAAGGCAATAGCTTTTTTTTTTATTTACTAAAGATGTCATCTGTGCCTTGATTTTTTTTTTTTTTGCTAGAAGTTTTTAATACTGAATTTAATTAATAAATACTAGATAGATACTAGATTATTTTTCTATCAGTTGGATACGTCATAATTTTTTGAGAAATATGTCTCTTTTATTATTTTAGTAGCACATTTTATTGTTTCCCTTTCCTCAGCCTTGGAGAGCTGTGTCCAGATTTGCTCTGAAGGCTTTTCTTAGCATTCGCTCACTGCCCTCAGCCCTTTTCATGCCTGTGCACCTGTGCCATAGTGTGGCTTTCCTTCAGATCTACTTCTGCTCCAGCCTTAGGTACTCTCTCCAGGTTTCTCCTGGTTTTGCGGTCCCGAATTAGTCCTCAGCAGGATATGCAGGCCCAAGCCTCAGCAGCCTTTTATCTGTTTGTTAAAACTGGTCTCAGTTTGGCCTCAAACTTCCATTAGACTAGGCAGTTGAAGGCCAAGAATTGGCAAGTTGTGCACATTTTATTTACGTCTGTGGATCCTTAGGATTCCACAGCTTCATGTCAGAACACAGTTGGTCATTAAGAATGCATAGGGAGTTCGGCTGGTTCCTTCTTATCTCCTTTAACTTCTGCCTCCTCCCTGAGCTGCTCAGCCAAGGATGAAAGCAAACGTGTGCCTTTTCTTTTGCTTTCTCTCCTTACTCTTAAAATTTACATTATTTAGTATTCTCTGCAACCTCAGGCCCATTATGGGGTTTAAAATGGTAAGTTTTATAGGTTATTCTCATTATTCAGAGCCAAGGTTTTTTATTTCTTTCTACATCCTAAGTTGAAACAAAAGTTCTCATTCTACTTTTAAGCTTTTCTTTCTCCTTTTTTCCTTTGGCAGTCAGCAGTTTTGCTTGGTTTGGTTTCCTGCCCATAGGTATGTCTCTATTTGTTTATCTTGGTTGGTGTTTCTCTGCTGTATTCATATGTTGAATTTCTTATATTTGTGGATTGTTGTCTTTCCTTATTTATGTAGAATTCTCTATGATTATTCTTTTAAATTTTATTTTTGCCCCACACAATCTCTCATTTCTGGAATTCCATGTATATGTATGCTAGAACTTCTCAACACATCTTGCATGCTTCCCACTCTGTTCTTCTCTTTTCTTTTCCTTTGTGCTTTCCTATGGGTATTTTCTATTACCCTATCTTTAAGTTCCAATGTTTTGTGTTCTGGGGTATCTGAAATGTTGAACTCATCTTGTTCATAATTTCAGATATTTTATGTTTCAGTCCTGTATTCATTTTTCAATATTGCATTTCTCTGTTGAAACTCTTAGTCATTTTTTCTGTAAAGTCCATTTTTAATATTTTCTGGAGCACAATGAACAATTTTTTATTTAATTCCTTGGGTAATAATTCTAATGTCTGTATTTTCTATGAAATATTATCTAGCATTTCTCTTCATGTTGGTCATATATTTTTCCTCTTTGTACATATAATTTTTTAATGTATGCTAGATACTATGTATAAAGGAATGACAAATGCCTCCTCATGATGTTATGTTCTACCAGAAGTATTTCCCATTGTTTTGCCAAGTAAATAGAAAGGACAGATTATTTCTTTCCAAACAGATATTGATCCTTAATAGTTGTCCTGAATCTATTCTAAAGTGTATTTCTTATGTTCTAGTGAAGAGCTTGTTGCCTCTGTATCATTTTAGTCCTTTAAACACTGTCAATTTAGTTGGGCACATTAGAAGTTCCAGCCAAACTTTTTAGCCCAGTGTTTCAGATGGCTTCCAAATTTTGTAGCTATGTCATTTAGGAGTATGGAAGCATGTTCAAGGCAGTAGTTATTTACTAAGAACTCTGAGACTGTGGGGGATTTTGCCTAATTTTAGACCAAGCTTTTACTCTAGTTCCTCAGGCTCCTGTGCAGTACTAGAATAAAACAAATATCCTGTACATAAAGCCAGCCATGCATTGAGTTCCTTTTATGTTTAAGATTTGCCATATCATATTTTAAGAAGATTGACAACTTTGTCTAGTCATGATGTTACTGGAAGGACATCTCAATCCAGACCCCAAGCAAGGGTTCTTGTGTCTTGTGCAAGAAAGAATTCAGGACGAGTCTGTAAAGTAAAAGCAAGTTTATCAGGAAAGTAAAGGAATAAAGAACAGCTACTCCATAAACAAAGCAGCCCCAAGGGCTGCTGGTTGCCCATTGTTATGGTTATATCTTGATTATATGCTAATCAAGGGGTGGATTATTCATGTCTCCCCTTTTTAGATCTTAGAGGGTAACTTCCAGATGTTGCCATGGCATTTTTAAACTGTCATGGTGCTGGTGGGAGTATAGCAATGAGGACGACCCAAGGTCAGTCTTGTCACCATCTTGGTTTTGGTGGGTTTTAGCCAACTTATTTACTGCAATCTGTTTTATCAGCAATGTCTTTATGACCTGGATCTTGTGCCAATCTCCTATTTCATCCTGTAACTTAGAACGCTTTAACCATCCAGAAATGCAGTCCAGTAGATCTCAGCCTCATTTTTCCCCATCCCCTATTCAAGACGGAGTCGCTTTGGCTCACACGCCTCTGACAATGACAGGTTATCAGTCATGCCTAGAAGCAGCAGCAGAACACAGAGCAGTGGAATAAATTTTATTTTGAAATTATTTAATCTTTTTTGGAATTTTAGTTTTTCCTAGACTGTGCTTCCACTTGTGACTAAAAACATTAAATTTTTATACACACATACATTTATATATGACTTTATTTACTTGTTATAATATCTGTATTAACCTTGTTACAGATATATTTGTAAACTCAGCTTCCATTTCTATAAAATGTGAATAATGGTCATATTGCTGTAATTAGAAAGTGAGATAATTTACATAAGATAATTAGACACATATCTTTCAGGTGGAAATTTTTCAATAAGAAATACCAACTGTTGATTTATAGTACATTTAAAATTTCAAATTTACATTATACATTAAGTAGCTAACTGTCTTGAAAATTTTCCAATATCCTAGAGAGTTATAAACATTAAGTAGTTAAATGTTCTGACAATTTTCCAATATTCTAGAGAGTTATAACTATAACACACATTTAAAAACTTACATTTTAGAAAAACAAAATTATCATTTTATGTTATATGAAAAAAAATTTCTGCCCTTAGGGGAAAACCTTAAATTAATGATAAAGATGAGAGAAAGTTCCAGCATAAAACAAAGAAACAAACATCCTCAATCTTTAGCCAAACTGTAGGCAAATCACAGGTAGCAAAGGCCTTATTTTACAGATCTCTTCTTTTTTATTATAAAAGAAATATTTGAGAACAGAGAGAAGCCCTGCTGGGAAATAATAGCTTTCAATTCAGAATATATAAAAACATTTAATTCCTGGGACTTGCAGATCAAAGGTTACTCTTTGTAGTGAAACAGTCTCATATCTATTGTTTTCCAAAATGTTTTCTCCAACTGAATTCATTTCTTTTTATTTTTTTCCAAGCGATTTCCCTAGAGCATATCCACTTGATGTTTCTCTGATGTGAATTTTTTATTCATTTTCTCTAGGAATGAATTTCTTTCAGTTTATTACTTTTCTTTTTTAGAGATACTAAAATTTTCACACTTGCTGAGATCTTTCTCTCCTCAGTTATTTTTGTTTGTAAGAGCATTTTTTTCCTCTAATTTCTCTTGGGAGCTCTCTTCACCAGTAGGAATAGAAAATTGTTTGAAAGAATAGAATTCTATGGTTGTTCAATGTCGCAAACTTGAAAGGGATATTCCAAATATATTCATGAAGTCCTCAAATTTTAGATGAAGCAGAGAATCAAATCCAAGGTAGTCTTATATCTTGGTTCTCTCAGTTAGGACATTTATTGTTATTATTATTATTCAGTGAAAGCTGAAATGCAGTTATGAGTGTCAGGTTCAGATATGTGGCTAAAAAAGATCTACTTTTTGCTTTTATTCAAATATAATTAATAGTTCCTGTGAAAATAACTATTAAAAGCAAGTCCTATATTTTTTCCCCTAATTTTTTCTGTACCTGTTGAACTTAGACAATGCAAGTAGATTTAGTAAACAAATGTTTTGCACATACAGTAAATACATCATAAAAATATGGTTGGAATAGATCAGTCTTCCATATTTCAAGTAGCTGTTCTTTATTCCTTTAATTTCCTAATAAAATTGCTTTCACTTTACAGACTTGTCCTGAATTCTTTCTTGCATAAGATACAAGAACCCTTGCTTGGGGTCTGGATTGGGACGTCTTTCTGGTAACATCACGACTAGACAAAGTTGTCAATGTTCTCAAAATTTGACATGGCAAATCTTAAACATAAAAGGAACTCAATGCATGGCTGGCTTTATATATAGGATATTTGTTTTATTCTAGTACTGCACAGGATCCTGAGGAACTAGAGTAAAAGCTTGGTCTAAAATTAGGCAAAATCCCCCACAGTCTCAGAGTTCTTAGTAAATAACTACTGCCTTGAGCACGCTTCCATTCTCCTGAATGACATAGCTACAAAATTTGGAAGCCATCTGAAATGCATTTTAAAAATATTGTTTGAATAGATCAGTCTTCCATATTTCATATTCAGATTTGGAGTACAATTGTATTAATAGGAGAAAATAAAAAGCCATGTGAAATGCATTATAAAAATATTGTTTGAATAGATCAGGCTTCCATATTTTATATTCAGATTTGAAGTACAATTGTATTAAGCTGTCTGAACATTTTCAATAGAGATACATTTAATAAAAAGCTATTTTTGCCAGGTGTGGTGGCAGGTGCCTGTAGTACCAGCTACTCGGGAGGCTGAGGCAGGAGAATAGCCTGAACCCGGGTGGCTGAGCTTGCAGTGAGCCAGGATCGTGCCACTGCACTCCAGCCTGGGCAAGAGCGTGAGACTCCATCTCAAAAAAAAAAAAAAAAAAAAAAAAAAAGAAAGAAAAAGAAAAAAAAAGCTATGACACCATAAATCAGTAATGGTTCTGGTAAACTGTTATATAGCTTGCATATCATAATGCTACTGGTTTTAAATACATGGACACATGTACCATTATAACAAGTAAGGTCTTCTCATCCGCTTATATTAGTTTGCCAACAGTTACATTTTCTTCGTTGTATTAGTCTTGACTGTCATTTTATATTTCCTTTTGTTTGTGAGCTCTAAAGTTTTTTTTAATTTAAAATCTTTATTTATCTATTTTTCTAGTGATCCACCATCAAAATGTGAGCTGTAAATTTTTTAATAAAAAAGTTGAAAGTTCAAACAACAGATATAAACATGTATCCTTTCAAAAACTTTTGATCATTTATATTCTAAAGGCATTCTGTAATATTATTTTTTTTTCCAGAGAGCATCTTAACAAATCAAGTATTTCAACTGAGTGTGGAAAGAAATATTAGAGCATACCAGGATCTCATTGTTATCGTCAAGAATCTACTACTTGTGACCAATATATATTTTTTAAATATATTTTATAATATTTTTAAGGATTGAAAGAAGAGGCGTCTAAATTCAAAAAGGATGATGAGCTGGATAAAAATTGCTCTTTTTCTTCAATATGAGAAGATATAAATCTTTGGTTTGGCTTCCAATAAACTTGTTATTGCTTCCAAACAAAATATTTCTCATAAGATTTAAACCTTGATATGGCAAAATAAAAATTAAATGACATGGAACATAAACACTTTGATTTTATATATATTTCTGTAATATATATAACGTTGTAAAAATCATGCTAATGATAGTGCATGTGAAATGCACATAAACCATGTATTCTTTCTTATTTCTGACCCATATTTTCTATGAAAAATTTAAATGTAATTTTAAGTATGTTCATTTATTTTCAAATTATGACAAATTAATCATTCAGTCTTCTAAACTATTCACCTATAAAATCAAAAATATTTACATGGTGTAATATCCCATTCTTGATTCTTCATATATTTTTCTCATATCTTTCTACATATACTAAAGTCTCTGAAGATATGAGCTCTATATTAATACTTATTTATATTTGTTCACTATTATTATTCAGAGTAAGACATGACCCAGGGTAAGTAGTTGGTAAAAAGTATCAGCTTTTATAAATCTTATGTAAAGTATATTATAACCAATCAAACTCTTCCATGATTATTTTACTCTAAATACATTTTCCAAATAAGTGTCATTTCTGTTTTTACAGTTGATTTTAGTACATAAAAATAATGACTAAATGACGATTCAGAAAAAAATCACAATATATTTTCAAAATGGTTTAGTAATGTACATTCCATTTTAGTGTTTTTGATCTTTAGATTATTTTGTTTAACACAAATTAGAAGAATATAGAAAACCCCTCGATACCTGGATTGCCTTTGATAGCCTCTTTATGAAATACTAAAATCCTAAGATGGCCTCTATATGCTCCCCACGGATTATAAATGCAATTGCCTTTCTAAAGCATGCTACTACCTTTACCATTTCCCATTATCTTTTTACTTTTTCATATATAATTGAATTAAATACAAATTTTAGTTTGTTGCTGCCCTTAAGTTTGAATTGCCTCACTGAGAAATTTCTTTATTCTAGTACATTATTCTATATTGTAATAGCATAAAATCACAACAATCATGTTTTCAACCCTAGAGATACAGTTTAACTGACATATTTTGCTGTTATTAGGAAGTCAAAATAGTGAAATGAGAGTGAGAAAACCTTAGTTTGAATCTTTGTATGATCAATATCTAATCATAGAAACTTAGGCAACAGCCGACCTTTGTTTTCTATATTCATCACTTGATGATAGTAATTCCTGAGACAAATAGCATAAGGTATAGGAATGCTATGTTAAGTATAAACTGCTAATTATATGCAGTTAATTTAAATTTTTCTTTATAACCACAGGTTCTTTCTTTTTTTTTTTTTTTTTTATAAACCTTCCTCTCATCTCATTCAGATTTTATTTCAAAATTCTTAAGCAAACCTCCAGGATCAAGGTCTGGCAACGAGGCTTGCCCAAGTTATATTTGTGAATATATTGAATCATCTCAGTATTCTCAAAATGGAATCTATTTTTAAAAATAAGCCAAGAAATCAGTGGATACTCATTTGTGCAGCATGTTGGGATCATACTGTATCTATGCATTTGTATTCCACAATTCATTCACTTGGCCTACCATGAAGCACCTGTGAGAAAGCTGTGGCTGAGCAGAAAAATTTGAAAGTCACAATTAGAACACACTTGGATTCATTAGATAGGCACTGGGAACATGACAATATGCCAATGAGGTAGCAATTTTATTTGAAAGAGTATTTAGTGATTTTATAATCAAAATGATATAGCCTCATTGCAAGTCTTTGAAAACCATAAGAAAAAAATCAAAATATGTAGTGTTGAGTGTGCAAATGATTGAGCAGAAAAGCATGTATTTATGATTTGACACAAAGTAATATATACTATAGGATTCTATTTGTATAAAATTCAACAACTAGTAAAATAAACTTACGGTGTTAGATAAATGATAGTGATTATTCTGATGATGGGAGAATGGGAGGGCCTCTTGACTGTTGGTTATTCTTACTTATATTTATTCAGATTCTGGTTATATTGAGGTGTACAGTTTGTGAAAATATTTATCTTTATTCTAATTCACTCATTTTAACTGCATTTTATAATTTATGAAAATTAATTTAAACATTAAGCAAACCATTTTATTTTTAGAGTAGGGAACACTTTCTGAGTGAGACAAAAAAAAAGACAAAAGTAAAGGAAAAAATTGATTACTAATTATATCAAAATTCAACATTCCAGTATAAAAATATACAAGAAAGAAAGAAAATAAACAAACAAACAAAAACCTCCTACAAGCTTATATTATTATCTGGAAAATATGTTTTCAGAATATATAAAATAGAATCAATGGCTATAATGTAAACATATTGTAAAACCAATAAAGAAAAAGAAATATACACAGGTAAATATGCAACTTCTATGAACAAGCAATTCACAGAAGTAAGCACCCAAATGCAAAAAGTACATAAAAAGAGAAAGATCTAAGTAACAACCAAAAAATAAAACTCTAAAACAGTAAATTATGAAATTCTTTTTGGTGATGACATGGGTATAACTAAAATAACTATATATATTTTTCTTTTTTACATTTGATATATTTTGCAACAAATTACTAAAATAGATATGGCTCAAATAATTTCATATGCATTTGAGTATATCCTAGATGAAAGTGATGATGCAAAAGGAATTTCACTTCTCCCATGATTTTCTTTTAAATTTGAATCTTTCTGACACTTCAAAGCCCTTCAGCCAAGAGAAGACTTGACCCTTTCAAGAGTTTTCCTGATTAGATCAGTCCCATCGAGGATTATCTGTGTATCTTATGATCAACTGATTTAGAACCTTGATTGTATCTTCAAAATGTCCTTCATAGCTATACCTGGATTAATTTTTGAAAGCATAAATCCATATTGATAAATCAGGGACAGGAAACTTGATCATCTTAAAATTCTGTATAACACAAAGTTTCTTTAAGCTAACTCCAATAACTGGAGCATCTATAGATCTTTTCATAATCTAGATTTTTATGCCCCTTTTCTTCATTTTTGGGCATATTGTACATTTTCAGACCTGCCTAGTCATGTTTGATTGCATACTGGTCAATGTAGACATTTATTTGAAAAGACAATAGTATAGGGGCAACAGATCGTGATGTTATATCAAATAGTGCTAATGATTTTTCTGTTGATCATTTTAATATAATCAGTTATATGGATTGAATTGTGTCCCCATCTCCCAAATTTATATGGTTAAGCCCTAACTGCACAATGCCATGGTATTTGGAGACGGGAAATTTAAGAGAAAACTAGGTTTAGATAAGATTATGAGGGTGGAGTCCTCAGTATAGGGTTATAAGAACCGACGTAAGAGAGCTTTTTCTCTCTCTCTTCCTCAACTATGTAAGGACACAGAAAAGGCTGTCATCCTCAAGCCAGGAAAAAATATCTCACAAGAAACCGACTATGCTGGTATGGTGATCTTAGATTTCTAGCTACAGAAATGTGAGAAAATGAATTTCTGTTGTTTAAGCCCCCCAGTATATGGTATTTAGTTATGGCAGCCAGACCCAAGAGCTAAGAGTACAGTGCCTCACATGTAGTCACATTAGATGTAATCACACTACCCAGGTTCTCAAGAAGCACTCAAAGATTCAATGGAGGTGAAACACCAACATTACTTGGTTTTCATAAAAGGTCTGCTAATCTCTTGGATCGGTTAGTAATACAACAAATACATCTGATTATAATGTTTTCAACAAAATGCATTATTTTACATTCACTTTTAGGTTTCATATAGGCCCAGTTGTTGCAATGAACATAGATTTATCATTGTCTTTTAATGTCATCATGTAACTCATTGATCTGTGTCCTTTTATTCAACTGTGGAGGTCCTGGTTTTTACCTGAAGGTGATTATTCTTGAATATGAGACAATATTGAACTTTCAGGCTCTAGTTTAATTTGATCACATTCTAAGAACCTAACTGATTCTATTCTACTTTTGCATCATTATTAGATTTTTTACTGATGCATTTTGAATATCAGAGATACAGATTTTCATGGCATAATAGAATATATAGTAGGAGTAGATTTTCCATAATTTCTACCTGAAATAAAATTGGCTACACAGATCACATCTTGTCATTAATTGAGGATATCATTCCCTAATAGTACATTTTAGCTAATATTTAAATATTTCAGCTCAGTAATATTTAAGAAAACATTATTTGGGTATATAATTAAAATAAATGTGTTCATAATCAGTATGAATTACACATAAACTTATTCAATAGAAAGAAAAGCAGAGGAAACTATTCATTGAGATTCCAATAACAATGTAAGTGTAATGGACAATAATACTTGGTTTAAATTTTTTACCAAAAGTAATTTTAGGAAATGAATAAGAAATATTACTATAGAAAAAGGGAAAATGTGCTTGCCAAAAAGAAATGAATACATATTTTAAAAATGAATTATCAGAGTTTTATTAGTACAAATTTATTATTAGATTTCTGTCTTTTCTTCACTGGTAAAAAATAAAAGTTAACTTGTATACCACATGCTGTGAAATTGCATGAATATATTGTGAGCCAACAAAACTGACGTAGAGACATCCATATTAACAGAAAACTATAGTGAATACCAGATTTTCATTGACAAATAATTTTAACATTCTTTATTTCCTCACTGTGGTACTAACATCTTTATTGGAAAATGGATTTTGTTCTTTACATAACTTTTTTTTTCTTTAAAAAAGATCTTTATTTTTTGCTTTGATAAATGAATTTTTAAATTATTTAACGAAAGCAGTGGATTGACACATTTATCCTATACTACGTAATTTATGGAAGAATTAACACACAACCAAATAAATTAGATAAGGATCTGATTTTAGTTTTACAACAAGATACTTGCAACAGAGAAGACCCTAATACTTACCTTATACTATACCTTATGGGCTGAAGTATACTAGAAAATGAATGAAAACAGAAATATAACCTGACTATTGGCATTCATTAGTATGGAGTTAGTTGTAAAGTCTAACAAAGTTGTGAGACAATAAGAAAATTTTTATAATTTTTTTCTTAAACTGATTGCATGGACATCATTTATGTTTATATCATTTCTTTTATAAATGTTCCAAAGAGGAAAACAAAGTTTTTTATAATGTCTATCTTTACATAATGCATAACTTGCTAGATTTCACAGACTGTGCTTCAGTTTTTCATTTCATGTAGTAAAAAGTCAAATGATTTGCCATTTACGAATATGTTCTACTCTTTGATTCCCTTAGAATATCTTAACATGTCTAGAGTCCTAGGCCACAGGGTGTGAGGAAGTTGCTAAAAGAAAGGGTAATTGAGGGAAAAGTCACTTAAGGGATTTCATGTGGGTAATAACCATCCAAATCTGCTTAAAGTCATTTCATTTCAGCTGCTACAGCCCACTAGGATCACTATTACATTAGGGCTTTGTCCTGCTCCTATAACATTACAATTTAGATACTTTAAACAAGTCACTTATTATTATTAATCTTAGGGGACTCATTTGTAAAACTGAAATAATTTTAAGGCTGTCTCCTAGAAGACATCCAAACATTTGATGTATTTTTAAATGATTTACAAAACTATGTTAAAAATGGATGAAATATATAGTAGTGTATTATTTGGCAATTATACCCAATACTCTTCATAAGTATCATGCTCCACACTACAAGAAGTTATTTTTCTCACTCTACAAAATCCTAGACAAACATTTATGACCATTAAAAATCTGAAAATAACGGTCATTTGGCATTATCTTTGTCTAAAATGATTAAATCCTTGAAATATACAGCCTCAAGAGGGACTACTTGTTCTTCTTCAAAGGTATATTATTCTATGCCTCCTTCCTTTTTTTTTTTTTTTTGAGACGGAGTCTCGCTCTGTAGCCAGGCTAGAGTGCAATGGTACTATCTCAGCTCACTGCAACCTCTGCCTCCTAGGTTCAAGCGATTCTCTTGCCTCAGCCTCCCTAGTAGCTGGGATTACAGGCACATGCCACCACACCCGGCTAATTTTTGTATTTTTAGTAGAGACAGGGTTTCACTATGTTGGTCAGGATGATCTCAACCTCCTGACTTCAAGATCCACCCACCTCAGCCTCCCAAAGTGCTGGAATTACAGGCATGAGCCACCGCGACCAGTCTGCAATTTTTAAAAATACCAATTTGTATTTACCCACAGCCTAGAACCATGATTAACCCCTTTTGGATATTTAGGAAACTTGTTGAACTAAACTGAACCCTACTAAAGTATAGCACTTCCTCATTAACGTAGTGTATTAGTCTGTTCTCATGCTGCTGATAAAGACATACTCCAGACTGGGTAATTAATAAAGAAAAAGAGGTTTAATGAACTCACAGTTCCACGTGGCTGGGGAGGCCTCACAATCATGGTGGAAGGTGAAATACACGTATTTCGCGGTGGCAGACGAGAGAATGACAACCAAGCGAAAGGGTTTTCTCCTTATAAAACCATCAGGTCTCGTGAGACTTACTCACTCCCACGAGAACAGTATGGGGGAAATTGCCCCCATGATTCAATTATCTCTCACCAGGTTCCTCCCACAATACAGGGGAATTATGGGAGCTACAATTCATGATGAGATTTGCGTGGAGACACGGCCACACCATATCATGTAGCCAAAATGCAGCATTTTGTAGGGGCAGGGTCTGTAGGTTTTTCTCTTTGTATGAAGAGACCAGAGATCGTAGAAATAAAGACGCTAGACAAAGAGACAGAAGAAAAGAAAACTGGGCCCGGTGGATCCCTACCACCAAGACGCGGAGACCAGTTGTGGCCCCAAATGCCTGGCTGCGCTGTTATTTATCGGATACAAGGTAAAAGAGGCAGGGTAAGGAGTGTGAGTCATCGCCAATGATTGATAAGGTCACATGAGTAGCGTGTCCACCGGACAGGGGGCCCTTCCCTGTTTGGTAGCGGAGGCACAGAGAGAGGACAGCTTATGCCGTTATTTCTTCTATGCATTTCAAAGACTTTTAGTACTTTCCCTAATTCTGTTACTGCTATCTAGAAGGCAGAACCAGGTGTACAGGGTGGAACCTGAAAGTGAAACAGGAGCGTGACCGCTGAAGCACAGCATCACAGGGAGACGGTTAGGCCTCGGGATGGCTGTGGGCGGACCTGACTCATGTGAGACCTTCCACAAGAGGGGGTGGAGCAGAGTCTTCTCTAACTTCCCCCGGGAGCGGGAGACTCGCTTTCCCGGTCTGCTCAGTAACGGGTGCCTTCCCAGGCACTGTCGTTACCGCTAGGCCAAGGAGCCCTCTAGTGGCCCTGTCCTGGCGTGACAGAGGGCTCACACTCGTCTTCTGGCCACTTCTCACTGTGCCCCTTCAGCTCCTATCTGTGTATGGCCTGGTTTTTCCTAGGTTATAACTGTAGAGCAAGGATTATTATAATATTGGAATAAAGAGAAATGCTACAACCTGATGATTAATAATATTCACATATCATCATCTCTGTAATCTATTTCTAGTATAACTGTTCTTATTTTATGTATTTTCTTTATTATACTGGAACAACTTGTGCCTTCGGTCCCTTGCCTTGCACCTGGGTGACTTGCCGCCCACACATTTCAAAGTCAATGGTACACAGAATAGATGGCGTTTTAACAATGGTGATTTTTTGTTTTCAACTTTCCTGTCTTGAATGATGTGTGTGCATGTGTGGGTGTGCGTGTGTGTGTGTAGACCTGAGTAGGAAGTATTTCTGAGGTATTTGGAAGACATACTTAAGATTTGAATTAGAGGTTATATTACTGAAGTTTTTACCACCTTCTCATTCTCATTATCTAGCAGTTGAGTTTTGTGTAAATAGGTCACTTAGGTTTAGAATCTCATTAAAAATCTTTCACACTGGGAGAAAAAGAATCATTGATCTGCTTTACGTTTTAAATATAACTTTTAAATTTTACAGAATTTTTTAAAACTTTGTCTACAGAGAAAGGCATAGCTCTGGTAATTATCTGCTTACGTTTCACAGATTATCTGAAGGATGTAAAATGTATCTATTGACATTTAAAAAGTTACTCTTTTGGCATCATTATTTGCTAATGAGCTTGTTTTGGAATGTTTGCAAGCTTATGTGACAGGATGGCATTTTATTATAAGAATAAGGTCAGCTGTGTTACTCAGTCTGTGAGAGAAAAAAGTCATCTTGAAAGGTGAAGCTATTAACTACATTTGACCTAAAACCTGCTTTATAATCAAGAAATGGCATCTTAAATTTATGTAGCTCCTGTAACCTATGAGGTGGAGTTTGAGCAATTATCAGGCAATGTCAGGAGGTAGGTTGTGGATGGGGATCACACATCACCCATGTTAAAGGTTGTGTTCAAGATAATTTTTGAATGGCACCATCGCTATAATTTTAGAGGCAAACGGACTTAAAAGAGGGAATTCAAAGGCCACTCTGTTTCCCTGTGGTTCTCGTGCCTTCATCATCTGTCATCATTAAAGATTTCTGGATTGCTATGAGCAAGGGCTCTATGGAATAATCACACGCTATTTTTAGGCACTTCAGATGCCAAATTGGGCCTGGAATTTGGGTCATTAAGGAAAAAGGAGGTTTTGGAAATGTTTGAATAAATCTCTGAAATGACAAAATTTGTCTTTGATTAATCTTAGTCTTTCGACTGTAGAATAAATTGGAATGGAATAAATGTATTTAAAAAGAAGCGTCAGGGAAATAAATATTTTAACGTCATTGTATGTAAACATATTCCTTTCTGCCAAATGCATTAGTTTTATTACAATAATTAGCAAATTTATTTCGCTAATTATTAAGATACTATGTAAACGGTATCATAATTAGTATAACACTATTGGGTGAATGAGAAGAAAGAATGTAGCATTTTTCACAGGTGATTCTAAGAAAGGATTATGATTTTAGCATAATACAACATTATCCTGTAAGAGATGAGAAATATTTTGGGAAGTAGAGATGTGAAGTGTTATAATTTATCTCCCAGTAATTAGAAGAGCCCAATTGCATTTTTCCATTACTCTCTTGTATCCTTTAAGAAGACAAAGATAAAACATGGTCTATATAGAAGATAGAGACAAGGAAATTCAGCCTCTATAAATGTCTTAGTCCATTTGTGTTGCTATAACAACATACCACAGACTGGGTAATTTATAAAGAACGAGGATTTGTTTCTCACAGTTCTGGAGACCAAGCAGTGCAGGATCAATGTGCCAGCAGATTTGTTGTCTGCTTACAAAATGGTGCCTTGAACACTAAATCCTGTAGAGAGGAGGAGCACTGTGTCCTCCTAGGACTGAAGTTGGAAAGGAAAAACGGAGGAATTCCCTCTGCCAAGCCCTTTGATGAGGGACTCAATCACCTTCATTAGGTAGCGCAGCAGCCCTCATGGACTCTGAAAGGCCCCACCTCTTAATACCATCATATTGATAGCGCCTGAATTGTGGAGGCACCGCCTCAAACTATAGCAACAGGTATGACTAATTACCTCTGACCAGCTTCCCTTTTCTTGTCAGTGATGCACGTGAATTACAACTTGGCTCAGCTGACATAAGAATCAAGTCTAGGCTAAGAGAGAGAAAAAAATAAAGAGACCGTGATAGTCCATGGTAATGCGGCCTATTTTGAGTGCGCATGAAACACTGCTGGGAGCAATGTTGCAGGTTATAGATTATCAGACTGCAGACTTCCCAAACTTGGTCATCTAATTCTTTGCTCTTGTTTTCCTCACAGAAGGGTCCATTTGGCAGGAGAATTGTAATACATGGCCAGGCGCAGTGGCTCATGCCTGTAATCCCAGCACTTTGGGAGGCCGAGGTGGGCGGATCACAAGGTTAGGAGTTCAAGACCAACCTGGCCAACATGGTGAAACCCCCGTCTCTAATAAAAATACAAAAATTAGTAGGGCATGGTGGCGGGCGCCTGTAATCCCAGCTACTCAGGAGGCTGAGGCAGGAGAATCACTTGAAACCGGAGGCGGAGGTTGCAATAAGCTGAGATTGCTCCACTGCACTCCAGCCTGGGCAACAAGAGTGAAACTCTGTCTCAAAAAAAAAAAAAAAAAAAGAGAATTGTAACACACTAGTATGTACAAGTAGAGATGAAAGGAAAGGAACCTGGAAGAAAGTGATGGTGTTTAAATAGCTTCACAAACAGATTGCCAATGTCCCAAGTGACCATTAGAATGCTTGTTTTCTGCAGGTAACTCAAGCCATCCCAGCGATGACTAAGGGGACTCAATGCAGAAGAAAAGATAAGGGCCTTGTGGCAGCATCGAGGCGAAGTGGCAATATTGTGAGGTAAAAGTCAGAGCCAACTGAAAGAGCCTTCTAGTCCTTCGTTAGTACTGTAGGAAAATGTCCTTCTTTCTGCAAAATATGACCCAATGTTGGAGAATTTTCTCTGACACATGAATAGGGAAGAGTAAATGAAGAGAATGAATTTGCTATCTTCATTTTGGTAACATTTTAATATTCATATTTATTCTAATTGACATCTGTGTTGTAAAGTCACACAGTTTGGGAAGTATATAATGTGTTTCAGTACAAATATCCCATTTTAATACTCGCCTCACATTTTAAAGGTCTGTGTGTGTTGGGGGTAGAGATTGCAATACATTGCTATAAATGTAAGTATTAATGAAGGCCAACAAGTTTGAGTTGGGATATTTCAGTGAGAAAAAACCTACAAGTAAATAAAACACACAAAAAGGTACAAAACACTCTGATGCCCATGTCTCTGCTTTCTCAGATGTAAGATGAAATCCAAAACACATACCTCGTTAAACATGAAATAGATTCTGCTGGGGATGAGGATCATTATTTAAGTGATTTTTTAATACTGTAGCTCAAATTAAATCTTTAAGGTTTTACAGAATTAGAGCTGGTGTTACATGTTCAGTGCATGTAAGGTAACTGAAAATAGTGTTATAAAATAATATCTTCTATTTGATTTTCAGTTTCTGTTGCTAATTTTAATCTAGCAAGAATAAGATGGCACCTACATATTTGGACAGCACCTACTAAAAAATTGTCTTACCTATATATTAAATTTTAATTCTCACAATAGTCTTAATTATAGTAGTGCTATTGACTTTCTTTTTATAATTTACAAATGGCTATACCGGGACTCAGAGCTATTAAGAACTACCTCAGGTAACACAGTAGATGATGGAGCTATGTTAACATTCAAACCAACTTCAGAGACCATTGAAACCACCATTATACATTGTCTGTTTATGATGTGCTTACTAATTTGGAGGATTTCAGCATGATAGCATATAAATTCCGGCATAAAACTGATCCTCAACTATTTTATACTTCAAAGAGAGACTATACTATGATTAACAGAGTGGAATAAAGACAGTAATATCAGAAATAAGAATACTTTGTAGATTCAGAAAGTGTCTTCTTTCTCATCTCCTTTTACAAATATAACTAACTGAATAGCTCTCCATAATTTAAAATGATACAGTGACATCTCTGTATAAAATTTATTTATACACATCCTAAAACCTGTACAAGTACGGGAAGTTAGGTTAGGCACTTAAAAGTTATAAATAGCATCAAGAAAGACAAAACAGGGAGAGAGAGAACAGAAAGTGAGAGAGAGAGAGGATTTTAAGGAAGTAACTCTCATAAATTATCTAATTTTAAAATATCAGTTAAGTTATACAATAGCACATAGCTTTTTTATTAGCTATGAAAGTGAGTTTGGTTTGGTAACCATATCGTTGGTTATTATTTCACTTATTAAAATTGCTGTAAGTAGATTAGAAATCTTGAGACATGAGCTTGTAGTAATCTTGGTTTGCAGTGAATATTGTTTAAACTCAATGCTTTTCTTTTAAATAAAAATATTTGGTTAGTTTAAGGGTCATGATAAAATCAAGTATATTTTATTTTGCATTACTATTAATATCACCTCTTGGCTTGTATGTTGCCATAGATTTGTTAAAATGTCTTCTATTGCATACAAACCAAGAGGTGTTCAAACTTTTTACAGTCTTTGAGCTAAATGTGTCTTATGTGTATAATATTTTAAAATGTGGTTCCCTATATTCCAACAATATAAAGTAAAATTTTTTATTAAACAGTAATTTTTAAAAATAGATATTACTCTTACACTTTTAATATTTGAAGGGAAATTTGAAGCATTTTATGTATGGAAAATGAAAAGGTTATATTCAAATAAACTGGTTATTAATAACTTGATGGAATCCTAGGCTTAAAACATTTGCAAGAAATGTCAACTCGGATTTTTTTGTAATTATCTGTTCTATTTTAATGTCATAAATGAAATGGATCTTATAAACCTCTTAAAGCAATGGCATGTGATAACAATGAATGTTTTAAAAATAATATTATTTCTAAGACAAATTTGGAAAGTCTGCTTTCTCTCCTTATTAAGGAGAATGTCAAAAACAATTTTGTATTTTAAATGTAGGCACTAATTTGATGCCTTATTTACAAGCATATTTACTCATGTTCTTATGGGCATGGTAATAAGGATTGTATACACATACTAAATAAATATATATTTTCCACTATAAACTCAAAAGTGTTCTCAGTGATAAACTGGCTATGTATATCTGATCTTGTCATTTTAGTTGTCTTAGCCATAGTTTTACTTTTTAACATCATCCTACTGAACTAATTAATATCTATGATCTTTTTTTTTTTTTTCTTCTTTTTTTTTTTTTGGAACTGGCTCACTGTAGTCTCCGCATCCCATGTTCAAACAATTTTCCTGTCTCAGCCTCTTCAGTATCTGGGACTACAAGCATACACCACCACCCTGGGCTAATTTTTGTATTTTTTAGCAGAGTTGGGGTTTTGCCATGTTGGCCAGGCTGGTTTCGAACTCCTGACCGCAAATGATCCACCTGCATCAGCCTTCCAAAGTGCTGGGATTACAGGCATGAGCCGTTGTCCCCGGCAATTATTATTTCATCATAATAACAATTTGCATTATTTATTACTTACTATAATATTAATAGTAAATGAAGAGTTACTTGTTTAATATTTTCCCTCCGCTTTCTCTTATTCTACTGATATTATTCTATTACTATTTTGTATTAAACCAGCAATCAATATTGCATATTATGAATATGTATATATTTTGAACAGCTGGTCCAGGAAGTTTCTTTTCTTATTTAACTCTAAATTTTTCTCCTGGAGTTTATAATATCCTCCTTTTGTAGTTATCTTATTATGTTCCTGTTTTTAAGTTCCTTTAACTACTGCAACAGATATATAAAAGACTTACTTAGATGTTTTCTAAGAATGTAAAAGACCTGGATATACATTAACTCCATTTATTTTCATAAAGATTTAATTCCTGGACTAGTGCCTCCACAAGCTTGTTGTAAAATGGCCAATGAGGACTCTCATTGCTTCTATTTTCAAAGTGTTTTTTTTTTTTTTTTTCCTGAGCCCCTTGTCTTTTGTTGTTGTTGTTCCTTCCAAGAGATTTTTTTTATAGGATGAGGAAGCAAGATTTTTGAAAGTTGGTATTTCACAAAGTAACTTTTTCTAAACTCATATTGGATGGATAGTTTATAGAATTTTAGATCATAAATCTCTTTTTCTCAGATGTTTGAAGGGATTTCTTATTTTTTTCTGACTTTCTACTTTGCTATTTATAGTCTGATGCCATTCTGATTCTTGATTTATTATAAATGATCCTTCATTTTTCCCCCACGTAAGAAGATCATAGGACCTGTATTTTCATTGTTTAGAAATATTAATGATGCTTGGAACTAACTATCCTTTCATTTCTTGCATATGGTAAATAGTGTGAACTTTAAATCTAAAATCTTGCTTTTCAATGTTGAATTTGTTCTTATATTTTTTCTTTGAAAATATTCTCTCCATTGTCTTCTCTGCTTTCCAAACGTGCAATTTCCATTATTTGGATATTGAACATTCTGGAATATACCTCATTAAAATATTTTTCAAATATTTTCTATTTTTATTTTTACCTGAAACATTTTCTCAGTTTCATCTTTCGTATTATAAGAACATTTAAATACATATTTTAAAAATATCTTTCTTATTTTCCTTTATATATTTTTTCTAGTTGTTTAGTTATATTTCTCTTAACTTGCTAAGAACATTGCTTGCTTTCTCTTTTAAAATTTTCTTTAATTCCTAAATTGTCTGTTACCTCCAATCCGCCAGACTCTCTTAGGCCTTTTCATTTATTTGTTTTGGTCTCTCTAATATTAAAGCCTTTCTTCAAATATCTGACATCTCTGACTTTAACTCCTAAATTCAAGCAATAAAAAGTCAACTGACAACACTGTATGTGTGTTTGTGTCAGTGTGTGTGAGTGCGTGTGTGTGTGTGTGTGTGTGTGTGTATGGTTTTCTGAATGCTGGACTTCAGTGAATGGTGACCAGGTGGATGAAATGCCAGGACTTTTTTTTTTTTTTTTCAAGAAATCCGGTAGTTGGAATGCATTTTTCTGGGACATCTCAGATCCAATACAAAAACTTTTATAGTCACCTGCTTCATAAAGGTGGGTGGGTATTTAGAAGCAGAGAGAGCTGGCAAACTCAATTTTCAGTATACTGACACATAAATACAAAGATTGAGTTTAGAGATTAATTCCTATGCAAACTTTGCCTCAGACATGCGTCTCATTCTTATGTTCCATTCTACCTGGGATTTTTGAGTATTCAATCTGCATAATTCTTCAGATTTACTTTTGGCTCATGTACTATTGGATCTTTTAAAAATATTTGGTTAACAGATAAGATTGTATTATAAGTTTATCACTAGATTCTCTCTCTTTCTAGAAAATAGAACCCTTTCTTATTTTTGTGAGACTTTCTAGGAGTTCAATGTTCTGTTTCAGTTAGAATTCCTCTATAAAACAAATAGCACACTTAAAATGGGTAACAGGAGGAGAGTTGGAAAGAAGATCTCTCCACAATGGTGTGGGAAGGCACGATGTAAAGTAACCACAAGAGATCATGTAGTATTCCAATGGTTTGTGTCTTAGGTCATTCTTACGTTGCTATCAAAAAATACCTGAGAGTGGACAATTGATAAAGAAGAGTTTCAATTGGCCCACGTGAGAAACAAACACACTTGTCCAGACCCAAAGAATGAACTCAGAGACCCAGAAAATAGCAAAAGTGAAACTTTTAAGGACAGTCTTACAAGGTTGGGGGTCTGATAAGCAAGGACACCCAGTACAGTTTTTTTTTTTTTTAATTTTGTTTGTATTATACTTTAAGTTCTGGGGTACATGTGCAGAATGTGCAGGGTTGTTACATAGGTATACATGTGCCATGGTGGTTTGCTGTACCCATCAACCTGCCATCTACATTAGGTATTTATCCTAATGCTATCTCTCCTATAGCCCCTCACACCCCAACAAGCCCTGGTGTGTGATGTTCCCTTCCCTGAGTCCATGTGTCCTCATGGCTCCACTCCCACTTATGAGTGAGAACATGTGGTGGTTGGTTTTCTGTTCTAGTGTTAGTTTGCTGAGAATGATGGTTTCTGGCATCATCCATGTCCCTGCAAAGGACATGAACTCATCCTTTTTTATGGCTGCATAGTAGTCCATGGTGTATATTGACCATATTTTCTTTATCCAGTCTATCACTGATGGGCATTTGGGTTGGTTCCAAGTCTTTGCTATTGTGAATAATGCCACAATAAACATACGTGTGCATGTGTCTTTATAGTAGAATGATTTATAATCCTTTGGGTACATACCCAGTAATGGGATTGCTTGATCCAATGGTATTTTTAGTTCTAGATACTTGAGGAATCACCACACTGTCTTCCACAATGGTTGAACTAATTTACACTCCCACCAACAGCATTCCTATGTCTTCACATCCTCTCCAGCATCTGTTTTTTCCTGACTTTTTAATGATCACCATTCTAATTGGTGTGAGATGGTATCTCATTGTGGTTTTGATTTGCATTTCTCTAATGACCAGTGATGATGAGCTTTTTTTTTACATGTTTGTTGGCTGCATCAAGGTCTTTTGAGAAGTGTCTGTTCATATCCTTCACCCACTTTTTGATGGGGTTGTTTGTTTTTCATTCACAATTGCTACAAAAAGAATAAAATACCTAGGAATACAACTTACAAGAAATGTAAAGGACCTCTTCAAGGAGAACTACAAACCACTGCTCAAGGAAATAAGAGAGGACACAAACAAATGGAAAAACATTCATGCTCATGGATAGGAAGAATCAATATCATCAAAATGGCCATACTGCCCAAAGTAATTTATAGATTTAATGCTATCCTGACTAAACTACCACTGACTTTCTTCAAATAATTGGGAAAAAAAAACTACTTTAAATTTCATATGGAACCAAAAGAGAGCCCGCATAGCCAAGACAATCCTAAGCAAAAAGATCAAAGCCAGAGACATCATGCTACCTGACTTCAAATATATTACAAGGCTACAATAACAAAAACAGCATGGTACTGGTACATAAACAGATGTATAGACCAATGGAACAGAACAGAAGCCTCAGAAATAATGACACATATCTACAACCATCTGATCTCTGACAAACCTGAGAAAAACAAGCAATGGGGAAAGGATTCCCTATTTAATAAATGGTGTTGGGAAAACTGGGTAGCCATATGCAGAAAGCTGAAACTGGATCCCTTCCTTACACCTTATACCAACATTACCTCAAGATGGATTAAAGACTTAAACGTAAGACCTAAAATCACAAAAACCCTAGAAGAAAACCTAGGCAATACCATTCAGGACATAGGCATGGGCAATGACTTCATGACTAAGGCACCAAAAGCAATGACAACAAAAGCAAAATAGACAAATGGGATCTGACTAAACTAAAGAGCTACTGCACAGCAAAAGAAGCGATCATCAGAGTGAACAGGCAACCTACAGAATGGCAGAAAACTTTTACAATCTATTATCTGACAAAGGACTAATATACAGAATCTACAAAGAACACAGTACAGTTTTTAACAAGCATTTTATCTGCTAGTGTGCAAGTCCCTCTCCAGGCTCCTCAAAGCCTGAATACTAGGGGGTCACAATCTTCCTGGACGTCACCTATTGGTTGTTGGGTAGGGGCTTTAGGTGTTCTTTTTAGGGTTATCTTGCTGCATTTTGTTGCAGCCCACAATGCATCACAATCCTAATTAGCTCAGGGATTTTTTTTATATACTTGACTTATGACCTAAGTACCTGGGCAGGCTTATAAGAATGGACAAAACAAGCTATTTTGCAGGCTAGTAAACTTTTACCTTAGACAACATTTTTGGTTCAGGTGAGGCCAACTAAAGGTGGGGTGGGGGTTAGTGAGGCCAACAAGCAGGCATTGGCTATCCACGCAAGGATCTGGTACATTCTATTTCTTTGCAGTTTGCTGACCTAAGCCGATTTAAGGCACTTTGTCTTGGAAATAGACCACCGTATACATTATTTCCTTCAGCCATGGTTCTGCCAGCTGTACAGGAGGCATAGTGACATCTGCTTCTGAGAGGCTCTGGAAGCTTACAATCATGGTGGGAGGCCAAAAGGGAGCTTTCATATCACATGGTGAAAACAATAGCAAGAGAGCAAGCGGGGAGGTGCCACATACTTTTAAACAACCAGATCTCTCGAGGACTTACTATCACAAGGGCATCACCAAGGGGATGCTGCTAAACCGTTAATGAGAAATCACCCCCATGATCCAATCACTTCCCACCAGACCCCACCTCCAACACTGGGGATTACATTTGAACAGAGACACACGTGCAAACTATGTCAGTTGATAATATAGAAAAATATTTATAAGCATGGAACTGTTAATATTATTAAGAATGACATTGGAAAGTTGTATTTTCAAAGTATCTTTATAACTAAAAAACTGTTTTTCCAGATTGTTACCTCCATAAATGTGGGGGACCAAGTCTCTATTTCATTTAGATATGGTCCATTCTAAGAATAAACAGTAAGTCCTGGAACATTTAAATGTATCATATGGTTTTCATGGGAAACAAATATTTGGAGCCTGATCTTCATGTTTCCATGTTAGAACTAAGTGTATTTAAATGCACAATCTAAGGAACTACTTTGGTGACTTTTCCAAGGCCAAATACTAGTATCAGGGTATCTATTTCAGCTACATTTTTACAATGGCTGTTGGGATAGGCAAAATTTCAAACTGGTCCTGTGAAATTTTTATTCCTGGTGTGTATTCTCTGTATAGTATCCTCCCTTTGAGTACAGAAAAAACCTGTGAATATAAGGGAATACCACTCCTCTACTCAAGTCACTAAACAATTGACTTTAATTTTATCAAAATGGACATTACCCAGGTGAGTCTGACATAATCAGGTAAGTCTTTAAAGGGTATGAGCACCTCCCTGAAGTCAGTTTGCAGCTGATTATGAAGACACACCCTCCAGGGATTCCACAGCTACACGCAAGGAAGTAAATCTGTCAAGAGCCACAGGAGCTTGGGAAAGAACACTGGGCCCAAAATGAAATTACACCCAGCCTGACACATCAATTTCAATCTGGTGAGGCCTCGAGGGAAAAACTAAGCTAACCCACATCTGGGCCTTGTTATTATTGGAAACTATGCTAATAAACTTTTATTATTTCAAACTTTTAAGTCTTTAGCAATTTGTTGAGTAGCCAAAGAAAACTGATGCACTAAGCACAAAACACAAAGCTGAAGGCATTTTCACATTACATGACTTCAAACTATACTACAAGACTACAGTAAAACTCTGGAAGATTACCTGGGAAATACTATTCTGGCCATAGGACCTGGCAAAGATTTCATGATGAAGATGCCAAAAGCCACTACAACAAAAACAGGAATTGAAAAATGGGACCCAATTAAACGTAAGAGAATCCATACACCAAAAGAAGCCATTGACTGAGTAAACAGAAAACCTACGGAGTGGGAAAAATATTTGCAAACTGTGCATCTGACAAAGGTATAATATCTAGCATCTGTAAAGACCTTAAACAAATTTACAAGAAAATACCAAACAACCCCATTAAAAACTGGGCAAAGGACATGAAGAGACATTTTCGAAAGAAAACATACATGCAGCTAACAAGCATATGAAAAAATGCTCAATATGGTAATCATTAGAGAAATGCAATCCATACTGTAATGAGATACCATCTCACACCATTCAGAATGGTCACTATTAAAATGTCAAAAAAAAAACCAAAACGGATTCTGTATTGTGGAGAAGAAAGAATGCTTATATACTGCGGATGGGAATGTAAATCAGTTCAGCCACTGTGGAAAGCAGTTTGGTGATTTTTCAAAGAACTTAAAATAGAATTACCATTCATCTCAACAATCCCATTATTAAGTATATACCCAAAGGAAAATAAACTGTTCTACCATAAAGACACATGCATGTGTACATTCATCACAGCACGCAGCACAATAGCGAAGACGTGGAATCAATCTTGATGCCCATCAACAGTAGACTGAATAAAAAAATGTGGTACATATACATAATAGAATACTATGCAGCTATAAAAAAGAATTAGATCATGTTCTTCATGGCAACATGGATAGAGCTGGAAGCCATTATCTTAAGCAAACTAAAACAGGAACAGAAAACCGAATACTGCATATTCTCACTCATGAGTGGGAGTTAAACTCTGAATACATGTGGACACAAAGAGAAGGGAACAATAGTCCCTGGAGTCTACTTAAGGGTGGAGGCTGGGAGAAGGGTGAAGATAGAGTAACTACCTATCAGGTGTAGTGCTTTATTACCTGGGTGACAAAATGATATGTACACCAAACCCCCACGACACTCAAATTACATATATTAAAAAACCTGCACATATACCCCTGAATGTAAAATGAAAGTTTAAAAAAGAAAATGATGCACAAGTCTAGATATCTCTCATTCTATGATAATTCAGTATTTCCTGTATGTCATTTTTTGTAAATATTCAATTCTTCTGACATAAATCTAGATAGATTTGTATACAATAATGTAAAATAATTTTCTATAACTAATCAGTTCCTATTTATCGAGATTGCAAGTAACACCTCTGAGCACAAAATGTCAAGTAACTCGTTTTTTTTTTTAAGTTTATCTTATTTTTAATTGGTACATAATATCTGTACACAGCTATGGGGTACAATGTGCCGTTTTGATACATGTATACATTGTATAATCATCAAATCATGGTGGTTAGCAAATCCATCAGCTCAACCATTTAACATTTCTTTGTGGTGAGAACATTCAAAGTCCTTTTTTCTGGCTATTCTGAAATATGCAATACACTCTTATTAACTAAGAAGTCACCCTAATGTTCAAGGGAACACTAGAGCTTGTTCTTCCTATCTAACTGTAACTCTGTAACCATTGACCAACCTCTTCCTGTCCTCCTTTTTCCTTCTCCTTCCAGCCTCTGCTAAGCACCATTCTACTCTATAATTCTATAAATCAGTTTTTAAGATTTTACATTTGAGGGAGATCATGAGGTATTTGTCTGTGTCCGGCTTATTTCACTTAACATCATGTCCTCTAGATTCATCCATTGTGTCACAAATGACAGGATTTCATTCTTTTTAATGGAGAAATAGCATTCAGTTGTATATATATACCACATTTTCTTGATGTACTTGTTGCTGGATACTTAGGTTGATGTCATATCTTGGTTTGAGGGAATCATGCTGTAATAAACATGGGAGTGTAGATCTCTCTTCAGCACACTGATTTCATTTGCTTTGAATATACCCAGTAGTAGGATTGCCGGATCATATAGTGGTTCTATTTTTAACTTTTTCAGGAAACTCCACACAGTAGCTGTACTACTTGACATTCTGCCAACAATGTGTAAGGGCTCTCCACACGATTGCAACGCTTGTTATCTTTTGTGATTTTAATAGCCATTCTGACTGGAATAAAATGACATCTTATTGTGGTTTTGATTTGCATTTCCCTGATGATTAGTGATGTTCAGCATGTATTCATAAACCTATTGGCCAATGTCAAGAAGACTTTCCCGTATGTTTTCTCCTAGTAGTTTCACAGTTTCATATCTTACATTTAAGTCTTTATTCCATTTTTAGTCAATTTTTGCATAACTTACTGATTTTAGAAGTGCTCTATATGGCACTATTGCTTAAGGTATGGAAGCCCAAACAGTCAGCCAGCTTCCTACCTGCAACATTAGAGCATTCGCTTTCCATATAAAAGTGCAAGATGACAAATATAGACCTAGAAAAACAATCTGTATTTTATTCCCCTGAAAGGTATGCTCTGTGGCATGCTTTTATTTGTACATACCTACACATTAGTATGCATTCTCTGAATATAGTAATGTATAAAATAAGTTTACATAAGCACAGTGTTTTGAAGCTTTATTCTCTGGCTTGATTTCTAACTAAACACCCCCCACCATGAAAACTATTAAAGTATGATGAAAAGATAATGTTCAACTGAAGTAAAGATAACTAAAAGTATACCATTTTATAGCCTTATTGACGTCAATGAAAGACTGAAAATGTTTTCTGCCAAGTGTGAATTTTAAAACACATTTACATGTACCTATAAATCAAGTTGCTCTAGTTTTTCTGAAAAAAAGAAGAAAACCCTGAATTTTAATTTACATGAATATGACAGAATTGATGGGGGGAAAAATATTTCACCAAGGTGAGAAAAATGCTTAAGGCAAATAATGAAGGAGGAAAAAACAAGGGTAAGCAAAATGTTAGGATAATTTTAAAAATGGATCCATACACACAGTTTTATAAAATATCACGACAACTTAAAAGGAAAACATTCAATGATTGTGGTTTTCTTGTTGTTATCGTTCTGTACTGACTGCATCCTGACACTGCTTGTGCTTTTCAAGTTAACCTGAACAAAGTGTCTGAAGCATATTTACTATTAAATAGTGAGATGTAATGAAGTGCCTTATATAGATTTTTAATTTCAATTTGTAACAAAGTTTAAAGATACAGAAAATTTGATAGAAATATACAATATATTCTGGTACATTCTCTCTCTCTCTCTCTCTCTCTTTTTCTTTGCATGTTTAAAAATTAAAGTTGCAGTCATCAAGACTCCTTGTCCCCAAATACTTCAGCATACATCTCCTAAGAACAGTGGTAATATACCGTTACTATATCCCAAATATTTATTACTGATATGGTATTATAATATTACCTAATGTATAAGTAGATAATCAAGTTTTCCCAATTGTACCCAAAATGTCCTTCATAGCTTTTTTTTCAAATCTAGAGACCAATTAAAAATCATATGGTACCAAGGTTTTATGCTTCTTTAGTCTCCTCAATCAGAGCATTTTCCTGTCTGTGTTTATGTTTTAGATTATTGACATATTTGAGTAATCTGGGTGAATTGTTTACTAGTATTTTCCACTATTAGTATCGTCTAATAATTGTTTTGATTCAACTCAATGTTTCATTTTGTTTTTGCAAGAATGCTGTAGAATTTGTGTTTTTAATATCCATTCCATGCCTAAATAGGTAAATATTGTCATTTTCCCGAAATGAATTACTTGATTCAGGTGGTTTCTGTGAAAACACTCCTTTACCAAGGTGCGCCTTTCCCTTGATTAAAAAGAAGCCTTAGTTACTACTTGGGTGACGCAAGCCTCAACAACATGTAATTTATCCAGCTAACAAACCTGCACGTGTATACCCTGAAACTAAAATAAAGGTGGAAAAAACAAATAAATAAAATAAATGCTCTTCAGCTGTTCAGGGAGGATTAAAAAGTGCTGGTCTAAAATGAAAATATAGCTGCGTTGGGGGGGACAGGTAATTGTTGGTATAAATCTCTGGACCTCTAGACCTCCTTTCCCCACCAACTTTCCTTCCCCACAATTATTTTTGCATGGACTGAGGATCCTTGTCAAAGTTGATTATTTCACTGAGAATTTAAAATGGTTACTTTCTGTTTTATAATTTTTTTCACATTTATTGAGAAGTTCAGTTAAATGATCCTTACATTAATACTCTCTCTCATTTAAAAATCCATTAATGTAATTCACCATATTAATTGATATAAAAAGAGATAAATAATATGATCACCCCTATAGCTGCTAAAAGACCTTCCTTTAACAAAATTTAATACCCATTACCTAATAAGATAAAAATTAATGAATGCTTTCTTAATATGATAACATATATTAAATTAGAAAGAACTTAGAATATTACACTTAGAAGATCTGGTTTCAGTGTCAAAAGGCTCTGAATTGGCTCCAGGTCCAAAATTTACTCTCTCTGTGACTTTGGGAAATAAAATAAACTTCTGCACCTCGATTACTTCATCCATGAGTTGAGTTAATGCAGTTTGTCCCATTGCATGGCGCATAGGTAATATTCCAGAAATACTAACCAACATAGTTCCTGTAGGTATAATTATTATTTTTATTTTTGTCTTCAGTAATTACTTAAAAGAAAGCATAATAATAAAGTGCTCAATCAAATTAATAATCTTCATTTTCACATAAGAATATTGGAGACAAAGATAATTATACTTTTTGAAATATAACAGTAAACAATGCATTGGGAGATTTTAAACCCCATCTCAAACCCTCCTTGAGCAGGGAATACCTGGCTTTCCTTTGAAAAATAGGAATTGAGAAAGGAAGAGGAATAGGAATTGGCTCAAATCTGAACCCTGGACACAGACTGGAGTTGCTGTAGCTGGGTTTCCATCTATACTGCCAGGGTATGGCTTAAGACTTGATTATACACCTCCTGCTTCATTAAGATGGTAAATAGGGAAAAGCAGTGCAAAGATGGTAATGGAGGAGAAATGGACATTCTGGTGCCCTGTGGAATTCACACATAATGATGGAGGGAAATGTTCTAGGAGCCATTAGAATCTTCTGTTTTGTGGCCGGGAGTGACTTTATGAGAAGATTGCTGTTGGGACTGGGGACATTTTTATCTTTTTCTTTCTGGTCATCTATGCAGAAAAGGGGTCTCTTTTCTTCCATAGGTGCTTTATGCTACAATATGAAAATAACATAACTTTAAAGTGAAAAATTTAAATAGTTAATAGTAAAAGACAAACATAAAGAAATGTTGTTTAAATAGTATAGTGAGAGCTATACACTTACATTAAAGTAATGCTATCACTTTGTAGTTTTTAGAAGTAGATTTAAAATTAACATGCTACATTTAGTTGTTTATTGTTTTTATTTGCAAGTAATGTGAAAATAATAATATATACATTTAAGTGTCTAGTTTGATGGGTTTTGGCAAATGCATATCCTCATGTAATCTAAGTCCTAAAAATAAAGGATATTTAAATTACCCCAGCCAGGTCCTTGGTTTCCACCACTATAGCTGAACTTTATTAAACTTTATACAGAGAACTCACTACATGCATTTATTAAATGACCAGTTTGTTTCAAATTTTATTCACACATTAATTTCATCTGAGACTAGAAGACAGTTTAATTTTTTTCTTAAAAAAAT
The DNA here is from genome assembly GCF_037993035.2 of Macaca fascicularis. NCBI lineage: Eukaryota > Metazoa > Chordata > Mammalia > Primates > Cercopithecidae > Macaca > Macaca fascicularis. Next base: position 19,234,453 of record NC_088380.1, read on the forward strand.
TTAACCTATTTTTTTCTATCATACCAGCTAGGAACTTGTATAATATTTATGCAAGTTGAGTGGTTGTGCTTATCTTAATGATGATATCACAGAAAAAGCATCTAGTATTCACTATTGAATAGTAGTTGTTTAATTTTGGTAGATACTCTTATAAACACAATAGCTTTTACTTACATTTTACTGACATTCATTATCCATAGCTAGTTCTTGTATTTGATAACATATTCAATTACTTTATCAAAATTAGAAACTTTATCCCACAAGATGATAATGGTCATTTTTTTCCATTTTCTTGTTAATGTGACTAGTTATAGTGATATTCAATAGAAAATTTTGCCTTATAAAATAAATCACATTAATTATTTGATTGATATGTAACCAGATCTTATTTGCTATTTTGTGTAGAATGTTTATGTCTATTTTCATGATAGTGATTGGCCCGTACCTGTCTTTCTTATACTATCCTTTGTAGATGTTGGTATCAAGCTTATCTTTACCTCATACAATGAATAAAAAAGTGTTCCCTCTTTCTCTACATTCTGAAAGGATCTGTAAGATTCATAACTTCAGTCCTAAATATTTTGAAAAATTGCCAGTTAGCCGATTTCTTCCTGGAATTTTCTTTGTGGGATGATCTGAATTAAAAAAAAAAAAAAATGTTATTAGCAGACAAAAACTATTCAGATAGTCTGATGTCAGGATTGATAAATTGTGTTTCAACAAGTGTTCCATTCATGTAGGTTTTAAAAATAATTGACATAAAGTTGTACATATATATTGCTACTATTTAATTAATTCTATTATTGGTTGCAGGATCTATAATAAAGCCCCCTTTTAATTCATAAAATTATTTCTTCTTTGTCAACTGTTCAGCAAAATTCTAAAAACTAAAAAGGGGAATGATGGCATAGAGCTACTAAGTCAGGCCAGAAATCCTGCCGATGAACTTTATTTCATGGTAGGGCCCAGGGAACATTCTGTTTACCAAAAGTTGTGTGATGAGCTGGTGAGAAGGGTAGCAGCATCTTTAGTTCTCTAATCCCAGCATTATGGTAGGAAATCACATCAGTATTAAAGATTTAAAAGATCCAATAGCAGTTCATGACCCCACTTAATTTACTAGTCAAATTTCTAAAAAACAGCAGGATTAACAGTAGACTATTAAAAATTACTAATAAGTGGTCCCACTGTAGTTATGATGCAGATATTGCATTTTTGCTAGACCAGGTTAATATGACTTTGTATAATCTTTCTTCACAAAGTCCTAACATTTCAGAAACATTAACATATTTATGAAGCATTGTCTCCTGACAGTAGTATCACAGTACGAGAGAGAGGATTCAAAATCTAAGTAGTTGAGAGTTTTTATAGAGTCATTCACTAAATTATTAATTAAGATGTATATCTATATCTATATATATATATGGTTTCCACACTCTTGAATATATGGAAAATTTTACTATTTAAGCATTAAAATATTCAAAAAATAAAATATCAAGTCCAATGACTAATAATTGGTAAACAATAAATGTTTCTTTAGTGTTTACTATTTTTATCTCCTCTTTAATAAATGTATTTACATATAGATAAATACAGTAAATGCTTATATGTTATATATGTGTGTGTGTGCAACTGACTAAACTGCCATTAAAATGAAATTTTTAGAAATAACTTATTTGAACTTTTTGAATAATTACTTTTTTTGTAGCCAATACTATCTAGTTCTAAACAGAAAAATAATTACTACGATACATACAATCTAAATTTTCTTAGAGATCATATTTTACATATGTAACCCCTGTTTTAATCCTTTCATAAGATGTACCATGAGTTATCATCATAATTAAGCAAGATACAAAGATTATAATTAACTTTGTGGCACCCTTGTGCAATATAGAGAAAATGAGGTAATTTTTAAATAGGTGAGTTATAAATGGATAGGGACTTGTGAAATGTTTATTACTGAAAGTACATTATTCATATCCACAAATAATGTTTCTGTGGGATGTTATACAAGAATGGAAAATGACTTTGTTAATGAGGTGTCACATACCTCAATGGCCTTTTTTAGAATAGGATTTTGTCTGTAATTTAATGAAAGGTCACTTGTGACCTGAGTGTGCAATCTCAGCTCTTCACATGATGAACCTCTTTCTGAAGCTACGTCTGTTCAGTTGATGATAGAACAATTCTTATGGAAGTCCAAAAATAACACTCAGCTGAATGCACATGGCCTGGATGAACTATATGAGATATAACTGGCAGAGATTCAGAAGAATCAATTGCTCTGATTTAACCACTCAGTAAATGGACCGAAGCTGATGGTCTAAATTGAAAGTAATAGTTGGAGTGTTCTATGATGACTCTGCTTCAGAGCATGTAAGACAACTTCACTGAACACTTTGAGCACCAGATGATTACATCTCAAAATTCAGTTCATATCTTCCTGAGCAATCTATGCAATTTCTATATCACATTTCCCCACCCAAATGCATTTTCACACTTTGTATAGCTAATTGAACCATTGTTACTAGTGCTTTGTCAAAAACACCATCATGATGAGAAAAAAGGCTTCTAGCAAAAACAATTACTACACTAATTATAGCCTAGCATAATAATAACCTCTTCTGTTTTACATCTCCATGCTCAGACTCCAAATTGTCATATATGTTTATCATTCTGATGTTAGCTGATCTATACCAACAGATGAGAAAGTAGCAAGGACACTTTCTAGTATACTTTCATTTTTATTCATACTTAGTGATATATTTAAGGTAAATGTGAATTTTTAGTTGGGTAATTTGATACACAGAAGTTAAATGACATGTGATTTATCTTTATTAACCATTTCTTTTTGAATTTACATGTAAAAATAATTTTATGAACTTGTTCACATACTTTTCTTAATCATGTTGAGATTATTTTTACTATAATATATATAAATATGCACCTCCTCAAATATAAAAGAAAGTTATATTTTTTCACTTTAGTGTTTGGAAAAAAAGATGTATTTTTCGAACATTTTACAGACAAACCTCAAAGATATTGCAAGTTTGGTTCCAGAAAACCACAGTAAGCAAATATTGCAATAAAGCAAGTAACATGAATTCTTTTCATTTCCAAGTTTATATAAAAGCTGTGTTTACGCTCTCCTATTATCTATATAGTGTTGTCAGGAAACAGAAAATCTGAAAGAAAAATGTTTAAAATGACCTGAGATGGTTGCAGTTTGGACATATGGGTAATAGAAACGAGGCCTGTGAACTAAAGCTGAACTCTCACCTGTATGACTGGAATCTGTCAAATATTTCACTCGCATGTACTGATTACAACCTTGCCTATCAGACAAAGCACAGTCAGGATAGAATCAATCATCCTTCTCCAGACCCTAAGACACCTGCATGCTTGTTTACCCTGTATACATTCACCACGTATTTGCTTATCTTATGTACTTGCCTCACTGAGCACCAATCAAAACTGTAAGAATATCACCTTTGTTTCACTACCTGCTTCTCCCATCTTCTATGTAATATAACCTATAAATACTGTGTCTTGTGTAGCCCACTGTGGGCACCCTCTTGGTTTGCACTGGGTCTATGTTCTCAAGACTATTAGTCCCCAAACTTCACTCAGAATAAAATTAACCTTAAATTTTCTTTTAAGTTAGTTATCCTTACCATCAACAGTGTGCAATAACATTATGTCTAAAAAGGCAATGTACATATCTTAATTTAAAATAACTCTCACCTGAGCCTTCAGCAAGTCATACATTTATTGCTGGAGGAAGCTCTTGACTTCATACTGATATCTGCTGACTGATGAGGGTAGTGGTTATTGAAGGTTAAGATGGCAGTGGCAATTTCTTAAAACAAGATGATGAAGTTTGCCTCTTTGACTCTTCCTTTCGAGAAAAATTTCTCTATTGCATTCAATGCTGTTTGATAGCACTTTCTTTTGAAATTGTAGTCAATCCTCTCAAACCATGCTGCTGCTTAATCAACTAATATATATTATTCTAAATCCTTTGTTGTCATTACAAGAACGTTCACAGTATCTTCACCAGGAGTAAGTGCCAACTCAATACATTGCTTCATACATTGCTTTTTTTTTTTTTTTTTTTTTGCTCATGTGTAAGGCAACTTCTCACTCTAATAAGTTTTATCATGAGACTGCAACAATTTAGTTTCATCTTCAGGCTTCACTTCTACTTCTCTTGCTATTTCCATAATATCTGCAGTTAGTTCCTCTACTGAAGTTTTGAATTCCTCAAAATTATCCATGGGGTTTGAAATCAACTTCTTATAAACTCCTATTAATGTTGACATTTTAGCCCTCTCCCATAAATCATGAATATTCTGAATGGGATCTAGAATGATGGCTCTATTACAGAGATGTTTTCCATTTACCCAGATACACCAGAAGAATCATTGTCTGTGGAAACTATAGTCTTAAAAAATGTATTTTGGAAAATCATAAGACTTGGAAGTCAAAATTAATCATTGATCTAGGGACTGCAGAATGAATATTGTTTTAGCAGGCATTAAAACATTAATCATGTACATTTCCATCAGAGCTCTTGGGTGACAGGTGCATTGTTTTAATGAGCAGTAATATTTTGCAAAGAATATTTTGTTCTGAGCAGTGTCTCAATAGTGGGCATAAAATACTCAGTAACTCATGCTGTAAACAGATATAGTCCAGGATTTGTTGTTTTATTTATAGAGCATAGGCAAAGTAGATTTAGCATAATTCTTAAGGGCCCTAGGATTCTTGGAATGGGAAATGAGCATTGGCTTCAACTTAAAATCACCAACCAGCTGCATTAGTCTTTAACAATAGGGTCAGACTGTCTTTGAAGCTTTGAAGCCAGGCATGACTTTTCCTCTCTAAGTATGTGATATGGTCTGGCTCTGTGTCCCCACCCACACCTCATCTTAAATTTTAATCTGAATTGTAATCCCCACGTGTTGAGCGAAGGACCTCGTGGGAGGTGATTAGATCATGGGCGTGATTCCCCATGCTGTTCTTATGATAGTAAGTGAGTTCTCACAAGAGTTCATGGTCTTATAAGGGGCTTTTTCCCCCTTCACTCTGCTCTTCTTCCTGCCGCCTTGTTAAAAAGTGCCTTGCTTCCCCTTTCTCTTCTGTCATGATTGTAAGTTTCCTGAGGCTTCCCGAGCTATGCACAACTGTGAATCAATTAAAACTCTTTCCTTCATGAATTACCCAGCCTTGGGTATTTCTTCACAGCAGCGTGAGAATGGACTAATACAGTATGAATATCCAAATTGCATCTTCTTCCGGTATAAATCTGTTTCATCTACACTGAAAATCCAGTGTTTATTGTAGCTGCCTTCATACATTAGCTGGATTTCCTATATAGCTTCCTACAGCTGCTACATCAACCCTTGCTGCTTCAGGTTACATTTTTATGTCATTAAGATGGCTTCTTTCCTTAAACCTTGTGAACCAACCTGTGCTGGTTTCAAATTTTTTTTTCTGCAGCTTCCTCACCTCCATCAGCCTTCAAAGAATTGAGAAAATTTAGGGCTTTGTTCTATATTAGGTTTTGGCTTCAGGAAATGTTGTAGCTCGTTTGATATTCTGCTCAGAACACACACACACAAAAATCTGTATCAGCAATAAGACTGATTTAATTTATTACCATTTGTATTTCCATTGGAGTAACAATTTTAATTTCCTCCAAGAACTTTTCCTTTGTATTTACAACTTGGCTCACTTATGTGAAAGGCCTAGCTTTCATACTCTCCTGGCTTTCAATATACCTTGGTCTTCAATCATATCTAGTTTTTGATTTGATTTGTGAGGTATGTGACTCTTCTTTTCACTTGAATATTTAGAGAATTATTAATTGTTATTGTTGTATCTCAGGGAATAAGGAGGCCTAAGGAGAGAGAGAGCGAGCCAGAAGAATGGCCAATGGGTAGAGCAGTCAGAACACACACAATATTTATTAAGTTCGTCATTTTATATGGCTGTGGTTTGTGGCACCCTAAAAACAAAAACAATTGCAATAGTAACACCAAAGATCACTAATCCAAATAATCATAACATATATAATAATAATTTAAATGTTAGAAGTGTTGTGAGAATTAGAAAAATATGCCACAAATAGATACAGTGAGTTCATGCTGTTGAAAAATGGTGCTGATACCTTGGTGGAACCAGGATTGCTACAAATCTTCAATTTCTAAGAAATGTACTATCTGCAAAGTGCAATAAAGCAAAGCACAATGAAATGAGATACGCCTGTATATATAAGTAATTATTAAGTTTATTAAGTGCATCAAATTTCATAACAGTGCTTTAGAATCAAGAGAACATGATATGCTTATCTGAGTGCAAAAAATTTCCATGTGACAGGCATCGTATTTTTTCTGGGTCTTTGCTGTATATCTGTTCAATATGTAGCAGATACCCAATAGGTATTTATTAAATGCTAAATAGATAAAGAAAGAAGGAGAAAATAATAACTGTGATATTTCAGAGTCAGTAAATGTAGTAGTTGGAAGTTCCAGAGGGCAGAACTAGCCTGATTTATTTATTCAGTGTGGTCTTTGATTACCTAATAGGTAGCTGACTCTGCTTAGAAGTGAGGCTGCAAAGATGAATATAACAAGTCCCTGAACTAAGGTATCTTCAAATAAATGGTCAGGATAAGCATCCATAAAGAATGATTATGGTGTAACACGTTAATTTATGAAAAGGTAAAGATAAAAATAAATAATAGGTTGTGGAAGAGAGTTTGGAGAGTGTTAGCTGGAATAGTAAGAGAGGGTGAATCTTTTAGATCAAGGATATGACATATGTAAAATCACTGAAAAGTGAAAAAGCATAGCCAAAATGAGTCACAATAATTATCTTGGAATGTCTGAAACACATAGATGGAATTGACTAACCAAAAGTGATAAGAGGGAAATTATAAAACACATATGTGCAAACAAGGGACACAAAATGTATTCTCACTCCTTTTTGATATCCTTTTTAGTTAATTTAGATATGTAGTTGATGACTAGTTGGTAAATTTTAGGACAATAAAATAATGTTCTAGGAAATGAATTTGACCAAAGATAGAATGGACAACTACCAACGGAGGTTAAAACTTTCCACCAGCTTACAATATTTCATCTATAGTCAACAAACACTCCTACAAGTATAGCATGTTTGAATAAGATAATACCTAAATTCCCTTTCACTTTAATATCTTAAATTTTTATCATCCCTCAAGTTTCTAAGATATATTTTGAAAATGTTTGCAACAATGTCCTATGCTAAATTTTCTAGTGAAAATTCATAACCATATGAGTAGGCACTATTATATGAAATAAAGAAAATTACAATACTTATGAACTTTCTAAGGTGTGCAATGTTGTAAAAAACTTCCTTTTTTTTAGTTAAAATATTATCTTACAGCATTTTACATTTAACAAGAGGTTCTGAAATAATGGGAAAAGCACACAAGGTTACAAGCATGGATCTGTCTTCTTCTCGATGGAAATGAACCTTTAGTTATTTCATAAAGACTTTTTTCCCTTTAAGAAGTTTGCTTTTGGTTATGATGAAAGGTGGATTGCAAACTGTGAGAGATATTTTTTCATTTCTTCTAATCTCTAAAGATAGTAGTTCTGTGTAGAATTGTATAGATGTATCAAAGTTATTAAATAGCTTGGCTGAGTTATCCCTTTATTTTTATAAACATATGTGAGAAGCTTTTTGTTTGTTTTAAATTTTGGTAAAATACATATAACATAAAATTTACCATTTGAACAATTTTTAGGTATACAGTCAAGTAGTATTAAATACATTCACACTGTTGTACAACCATCAACTTCATCTTCCTAACTCTTTTCATCTTGAAAGATTGAAGCTCTATACTCATTAAGTAATAACTCTCAAATCCTCCCTTCCCTCAGCACCTGGTCACCATTTTACTTTATGTGTCTATGAATTGGACAACTCTAGGTGCCCCCATAAGTGGAATTATACAATATGTGTCTTTTTGTGACTATCTTAGTTTACTTGGCATAATGCACATAAAGTTCATCTATGTTGTAGCATGTATCAGAATTTCCTCGCTTTTTGGGAAAAAAAAGATTCTATTGTATGTTTATAACACATTTTGTTTTCCATTTGTCCATGGATGGACACATGGCTCCTTCCACCATCTTGCATTATGAAAAATGCTGCTATGAACGTGGGTGTATAATGTTGTATTCTCAAACATGGAAGTTACTAGCTGAGTAATTTTGATATGATTTTTAAAGCTCTTTAGAATAGAATTTGCTTGTCGTTGGTTTGTTTTGTCCCATTTTTACCTAAAATAAGAACTTCTGGGAGACTCAGTAAGTTTTCAGGTCAAAAGGAAATAAATATGACCTAATATAGTACTTACCTCACATATGCTTTGCTTATAAAACTAGTAACTCTGTAATCTTTACTCCATCCTTCCTAAAAAATGCTTATTATTGCTGTGATTAAAAAATTGCAAAACTGAATACTCAACTAAGGGAAGCAAAAATATTGCAATCTTTTCCATAAGGATTATAGATTAAATTTTAAAGATACAGCAATGACCTCTATTGTAGACGCACCAATTATCTTCAGTTAAACAAAGATAAAGATAAAATTGGTCAAATCTAATTCTGTCAATGTTAGCAAAATATATTTTCTATCACTTTAAATATTTAGCATAAAAGACATACTGGAGTATATTAGATGGAAACTATCCGATATGGTCAGTTAATTCCGTATAATAAAATTATGCAACCACAAAAATAACATATTTCACTGTCTCAAAATTGAAATAGTTTCCAAATACTTATTTCAGAATTAAAACAATATGATTTATTATTGGTAGTAACTTTAAGAAAAGACAAAAAAATCATGTTTTAAGCATTTCAAGATCAATAGAGTTAGGTTTATACTTATAAGGTAAACAAACTATTAAATCACACTGTTTATTAAAATGAAATGATATAATCTGCATGACTTATTAAAATGATTAATGTGGCCTATGGATGAAAACTTCAACTGAGATATGATTTAAATCATATAATAACTATCACATAAGTACACTGCTAAAACAAATATTACTATGAAACATAACAAATTAAAATCTTGAAGGAGAAACACATGTAAGTATAGAATATTATAAACATTTCAGAATGTTATTAATTTTGGAAGTAAACACATAGAGTGCTAGAGCAGAAGTTATATAACTGCTAATAAAGATTTCAAATAGCATTCATTGCAAAGCATCAGCGTTATTTAAATGGAACAAATTTCAGTTGTCAAAGATCTCTAGACAAAGGTCACCAAGAACACAGCTATAGTTGAACAAGTTGAATTTATGACTCTTTGCATGAAAGGAAAACACACAGCAAAGAAAGCCATAGTGCCTCTCTCAGTAAGAGAAAGACCTGTTACAGGATTTGAGCTTTGGTCAGGTAATTCAGGGGAGGGTCCAAGGATTCAGGCTTTGATCAAGATTGGATGCTGTCAGGAAGACAGACAAGTTTATAATTGGGAACCTCCACAAATCCTATCTACAGGAAGGACAGACTAGGTAAAGAAGCAGCCATAATTCATTTTAGCAGAAAGAGGAGGATGTTTGGGTACTTCATGGGGTACATGGTGACCTTGTTTTGTCTCACTTTATCATCCCTTCAAAGTGACTTGACGTTGTTATGCTCTGTGAGATTGTTTATGTTCACCAGGAGAACAGTGGTCTCTAGCTGTGAGCATCAAGCCAGCTTGTAATAACACATAACCCTACCTGTGAGCTTTAGACTAGTTCAGAATGTTAGGTGTCCTTTCCTTTCTCATGGTTTAGTGCAGCAGCTAGCTACCAACTATATATTCAAAACACAGAGGTCCATAAAATAATATAACAATTCTGAAAATGATGTGAACTCTGCTTGATAATGCATTCATAGTTGTATGACTACATTAAGCCTTAAAAGAGTTTAAGTGAATTGCTAACAGATTACCACTGAGTTTTGATACAATCAGGAAGCAAATTCATTTCTTTTGATCTGAGTATTGGACATTGTCTTCTATACCAGGTTATTCTTCGAGATGACATGGTATAAGCATTTTGATAATGCAGTCACTACGTTCTAGAATAGACAGTCATCAAGTGGTTAATAAATCTTGTTTCTTTTACAGTGGTGGCTAATGAAGGGTAAACAGATATAATTGGAAATTGAGGATCTAGCATACCATGATCTCCACAATTAATTCAAGCAGATAATCTCTGCTTATATCAACTTGATATATTGCATTTTATGTATGTATATATGATGCAATACATTACATTATAATCATACATATAAAATCCTACTCAGTGATTAATAAAAAAATGTTTAATTGTTAAAAATGATTATAAACACTGATGTATGCAATAAATGTTGTACAAGTGGGTGGTACTGAATAATTACATGCTAACAAAGAAAATTTGATCAACAGAAATAAGTGTTCAGAACCATATAATATTCTTTTTAAATTTATTTTCTTTTTTTTTAACTTTTGTTTTAAGTTCAGGGGTACAAGTGTAGGTTTGTTACATAGGTAAACTTGTGTCATGGAGGTTGTTGTACAGATTATTTTATCACCCAGGTATTAAGCCTAGTACCATTAATTATTTTTTCCTGATCCTCTCTTTCCTCCCACCTTCCATCCTCTGAAAGGCCTCTGCATGTGTTGTTCCCTTCTATGTGTCTATGTGTTCTCATCATTTAGCACCCACTTATAAATGAGAACATGTGGTATTTGGTTTTCTGTTCTTGTATTAGTTTGTTAAGGATAATGGTCTTCTCAGAAATCTATAAGGATTTTTATTAAAATGCAAGTGATATATAAGCGAACTATGGTAGGAAGCCAATTGGCACATTTTACCATTTCATCTCACTAATTTGTTACACTAAAGACCTTTGAAAAATACTACATAAAATTTCTCTATTTTTAAATAAATTGGGGATTTAAATTCAGAATTAACTTGGTTTCAAAACTTGCTTCACTTGTCTATCACAAAGGAGGTAAAAGTATATTGCTAATTTGCTCTACTCTTATAACAGTTTATGACAGCTTGTTTTTTTAAAAGAATATGCATTCATTGAGCAACTGGAGATTTAATGTATGCAATCAGCATTTAGCAAAGGAAGGAGACATTTTGGTATTTTTTTTAAAAAAAGGTATTTGTATATTAAGTACAGTAAATCCTTGCTTAACGTTGTTGGTAAGTTCTTGGAATCTGTGACTTTAAGCAACATGACATATGGAAAGTCTTTTTGAGTAACATCATTTTGTTCAACATTGTTTGGTTATAACATTGATAAGGAAAAAATGGGTTTTGTTATATGTCATTTTGAATACATATTCCTAATTTCAGTGTATTTTCCTATATAAAACTGTTACATTTAGCAATTAATTAGCCCATCCTCTTTGCAAAATAAAATATTTACCAATCGTGAAGGGAAGAAAGGACAGTGATTTGTGGAGAGACAAGGAAGGTTGAAATACATGCCGAATAAAAGAAAGGTTTAACTGTATGGCACTGGAAACAAACAATTTGAGTGTGAAGGACATATTTTCTCTCAAGGCTTATATAATATGAGAAATTAATCAGAAATCAATGAATTCAACCAGTTAGGAAAATTGGTAGAATGGTATGAAGTATAAATGAAGAAAATTCATTTTAAAATATAGAAAATTTGGAACCATAGTGTATGTCCCACTTAACAACCAACATAATAAAAATTTGATTGTGCAAAAGGTGATTATTAAATTTACTAATAGAGTTTGATGAGGGCGGATATTGAATGCTAGGAGATGGGTAATAGAGAGTTTCAATAAGGCATTTTCTAATAATTTCATAAACTTCCTTTCAATAGCTACCTGCTACCTCCAGTTTATTGGTGGATCTCCTGTCATTGGACTTCATTGAAATAAAAACAAATCTGTGGCATTTATGTCAAGTCAAAAGAATCTATGCAGAGTTGTGGCAGAAGCACATAGGAATAAAGGAGTCCCTTTACTACATTCTAAGGAAGAATTTCCATGTTCTATTATAGACAATTATTTGTTCTCAGTCATGTCTGTCCTGATATGGTTATCCAGATAGCCTTATCTTCCAATTCCTCTGACTCAGAAAATCTCTTTATTGTGTCCTCTGGAATTGATGGCCAGTCAGCATCAAAATTCTACATAATCTCAATATATTTCTTTTATGTGAATGTTGCCCTAATAGGAGATTATGTTGAAGACACACCTTGTTCAGCGGATCATATCATTCACATCTCCCTATGCTTTTCTTCAATCTGACATGAATTCATTTTTCAGAACACCAGGTCCAAAATGCTGTTGCATAGATAGTTTGACTTTCAAGATTTTTAGATGCCTCCTTCTGCCTCTTTCAATTGGCAAATGTGTCATAGCAAAAATCCGAACAGACACCTAATTTATGTTCATGTGCTTCCCTTCTTTCTGGAGTCTTGCATCCTCAAGTCTCTGCTGCTTGGTAGAGCTCTCAGGTGCCCTTTAACACATTATCTTTCATATTTTATCCAGCCTTACTAATTAGTCTAGCAAGACGGATGGCCATATTCTAGTTCATCTGCTATAACTAGCAGCAAATATCCTTGTATCTAGCTATTAAGATTTGACAAGGCATAAGAAATAAAGAGGCAAAATTGTCATCATTTACAGATGATACTATTCAACACTTTCAGTATACAGGAGCCAAGACTGAAAAAAGTGACTCTAAACATGATGGTAAATGATTAACGTACGTGAATACAAAATAAAAATAAATTGTTCATAATGTATACATTATATAATTAGAAAACACCCTATTTTGCAAAGCAAAAAACTTGAAACAGACCTCACAATCAATGTGCATGATTTTTAAAGGGAAAAATTGTATACTATTGGAGGATTTAAAGTAAGTTGTTATCAAATATATAAGCATGTAATGTCTTGGAATAAAAACACAACATAATGATGACAATTCTGTCAATATTAATCTATAAATGTAATAAAATAATGGCAAAATAGAAATATGCTTTCTGCAATCACTGTCAAGTCAAATCCAAATTTTATGTAGAAAGATAACCAGAAAATTCCTAATAAGGTGGTTAGTCAGGAGGAACAAGAATTATCATATAATAAAATATTGTATAATCTTATTAAAGAATTTCATTTAAAGAAGCAACTTAATCCTATTTCCATTTTAGTAAAATCACTGTAATATACAGAAAGGATTATGAAACAGCAACACTGAAGAGAGAAGTTAGCTTTTTCAGTGATATTTGCAAAATAATAGAATTCTGAATTAGAGAAATAGCAGTAAGGCAAGAGAGAGAGATTTAGTCGATGTTATCAATCATAATACTCTTAACACAACAGTAGCTGACACATACAGTGTTTATACAGTAAGGTGCTGTGTATATCTCAATGTATTTCACCCACACAAAAACCTTTGTGTTGAGTTCTACTTTAATTTCAATTTGGTAGATGTGGGAATTAAGGCATAGAATAATTGCACAAATTGCCCAAGATATTGCAGTTACTTAAAAAAGCATGATTCTGGCTTCAGATTCTGGGCTAGCAGCCTCAAAAGCATACAATTTCACTAAGTTGCTGTGACATGATTGGCTGTGGCCTGTGACAAGTCTCTGACTTGGGGTGTGGGTGAACTATAGTAGTGCTGTGTATAGAAAGATGCACACACACACGCGCACACACCAATTAAGAATAAAAAGATCTTGGCTCATCTTTTGAGCAGCGTGATTTGAATGATGTCTCATAAGCAGTGTATATGTAAATCCAGCTGTGATTAGTGATATCTGAGCTGGCAGAAGAGACCTGGAAATTATCAGTCTCCATCAATAATAATTAAAGGCATGAAAATGAGATACAAAAGCATTAAAAATAAGAAGCCACTTGAACTGTCATTGATCTCTCAATAATAGACACATGTAAAGAACAGAATAAATTGAATGAAGAGAAACTGAGAAGGCATCTCCAGAGAGGGAGAGAGAGAAAAAGAAAGAAGCAAACTCAAAGAAGTATGGTGTTCCACATGATAATATAAGTGAACGGAGTTTTTGAAGGCAAAAATCAAATAGACAACAGCCATGGTTTGAATATTAATCTCAAAACCTAACATTGAAATTTAATCATCAGTGTAATGATATTGGGAAGTGGGGCCTTTAGGAGGTGATTAGGCCAGGAGGGGTCTGCCCACATGGGTAGATCAATTACTTTTAAAAGGGGCATTAAGAAATGAGTTTCAGTTCCTCTCTTCTGCCATGTGGAGAACAGTGTTTCTTCCTTCTGGAGGTTATATCTTAGAAGCAGAGATGGGGTCCTTACTAGACATCAAACTTGCTGGTGCCTTGAACTTAAACTTCCCAGCCCCCAGAACTGTGAGAAAATTAAATTAAATTAAATTTAAAAAAAATTCTGTTCTTTATCAATTACCCAATTTCAGGTATTTTTTGTAGAAGCACAAAACAGACTAAGATAATAACTCCTATCTTTCTTCTTATATAATTTGAATATAATTCTTTTCTAAGATTCCCAAAATATTAGCCCTGCCATTTTCTCTTCATTATTTACAGCAATTTTTCTTCTAAAAAATGAGCTTTTATTTTAGATATGAGGGCACATATGTAGAATTGTTACATAGTATATTAGACCCACGTAGTGAGCACAGCACCCAATAGGTAATTTTTTCACCTATGTCCCTCTCCTTCCACCCTTTCCCTAGTAGTCTGCAGTGTCTATTATTCCTATGTTTATATCCATGAGTGCTCCATGTTTACCTCCCATACACACATTCTTAGTATGGGGGTACCATTCTTACCTTTAGGGCAATAGCAAACATTGCTATTTGTGGACTTGCAGAGTTTTGGTCCCACTGGCATCAAAACACGTTATTATTCCATTAGAACAAGACCTAGTTTATAGCAAAGGAGAAGAGCAAGCAGGCCCATGACCATGAGATGACATACTGACCCGCCCAAAAGCTGTCAGCATGAAAGAGTGTGTTGAAAAGACCTGAACAGGTAAAATGCCAGTTTGGAGTCAATACTTTCTGAGAATTGTGTCTCATCTCAGATGCAGCATGTAGATAACAGAAGAACTTTGATGGCTCTGTGGCTCTAGTAGAAAGAATATATGCATTTGGAATGTAAGGTATGCAAAGAGGAGTGGCCCCATTAATTAATACAGTAGTTCCCTCTTATCCTCGGTGGATCTATTCCAAGACCCCCCACTGGATACATGGAATTGCAGGTAGTACCATATCCTATATACACTATATTTCTTCCTATATATACATATCTATCATAAAGCTTAATTTATAAATTAGGAACAGTAGAGATAACTATAACTATTAATACAATAAAACAATTATGACAGTATGCCAATATTATTTATCTTGAGCTTTGGAATTATTGTTAAGTAAAATAAGGTTTACCTAAGCACAAGCACAATGATACCACCATAGTCATTCTGATTATCAAGCTGGCTACTAAGTTCCTATAGGCCAGTAGGGTGGACAACATGGTTATATGTGCTGGGCAAAGGGATGATTCATGTCTCAGGGAGGACAGAATGGGATGGTATGAGGTTTCATCATGCTACTCAGAATGGCTCTGAAGCTGGTGTTGCCTATCTCAGTGCCCCATGTCAGGCTCAAATGAACTGCCCCTTATACTCCTACCCTGTTCAGTTGCTGTATACTGGCTGGTTTGAAGAAGATAGGGAGACTTACAGTAAACACACTTCATGCAGCTGAAGCAGGTTCTGAAGAGCTGAACTTGAAGGGGGGTCTCAGTGGCACATCTTACAGTTTGCCACTAGCTCCCCTCACCTATGATTAAAAAGAAATGCCTCAATCAGATGATTCAGCAAACACTTATACACAACATCTGCCAGTCCACATTACTCAGAAAAAGGCAATGCCATTCCTTATGGAAAGTTGCCTTACTAGTATGTGTGAGTCGTCATATTAAAAACAAACTGAACAAGAGGTTAACTGGTCACAGAGATGGGAGATATAAACATCACCTATTCTCCAAAGCAGACCATGCATAAAGACCCACCTTGAACAAAGTAAAATTGAGTATAATAGCTGGAGAAGAAAGTTATTAAATGAATTGTCTTCAGTTACATTTAGAGTTAACTGGAATTTACTAGTAAGACCATGACTTTTACTGAACAATTTTAGCCAGTAAGTTGGGTTATAACACTAATTTACATTCAGCAATCTTTGGAATAGTCCTAAGCCTGAAAATAAATCTTTTGTTTTCAAAGATCTCAAAGCTATATAACATTATTTATCTGAAATAAAATATCTCAGTTTGTGGCAACTAATTTAGGATCAAACTTAAAAGTCAGTTTCAGTTCAGGTAATAAGGACATAGTGAAGATAATAAAAACATTATCCTCACAGGAAGAAAAGATATATAGTGGTTGTAATTTGAAATACCCTTCAGTCTCCTAGTATAATCATCCTTTAGGTATTCAGGCTCATAAATATGTAGGACAAATAAGAGTATGTAAATATTCCAGAATGTAAGATATTTCTACCACCTTTGTTCTTCAAAGCAGCAGCCATGACAAGGCTGGTGTAATTATTTAAGTGCATTCCTGTGAGGGGCAATAATTAACGTGACTCTGATCTTATTGGACAATAAATGCATCAGGTGAAATGATTAGCATTTAGACATTAAATAAAGACACAATTTCAAAAAAAATTTGCACTACATTCTAGGTAGAAGTATGTTGAAGTGTTTTAATAAGCTACTTGTTGCTTTCTAAAGAGTTATGGTAGGTTTTTAAGACATAAATTTGAATATTTTATGTCAACAGTCCTCATTAACTTGTAATAAAACTACCCTTTTTACTGATATTAGATAGGTTTAATCTAAGCTTTCTGAAATTTTACATAAATAATAGTGCTTTCAGTAGAATTCTTTTCTGTTTGTTTTTTCTTTTTTGCTAAGAAAGGCATGTTAATTGTTGTTTTAATAATCACTAAAAATTTGTGTTGAATAAGTGTTTATTCATCACTTTCCTTGTATCAGGAACTGTGAAAGGCATTAGGGCTGCAAAGACAGATAAGATAGATAAGCTACAATCCCCAGAAAAATAGGTTGACCATTCTATTTGCAATACAATTTACTGAGTATAATCATTTATGAAGCAAATGCTATGGAAACACATTGGTTTGAATGACTAATTCTTACAGCAAAAAGTCATTTGTAAGTATCTTACACTCTGAACAGAAATTTTAAAAATATTTGCAGAATCAGGACCTGACACTCAGCATAAGTTTAAGATCCAGGCCTCATTTTTGGTCTTTTTGAAGCTGCTTCATAGAACAACAAATACAAATAAAAAAAGAAGATGCTTAATTCTCCCTTTTGAAGATAAGGGAAGGCAAGGCCTGGCACAAAGGTTCATGGCTGTAATTTCAGCACTTTGGGAGGCTGAGGTGGGCAGATCACTTGAGTACAGGAGTTTGAAACCAGCCTGGCCAACATGGTGAAACACCACCTCTACTAAAAGTACAAAAATTAAAATTAGCCAGGCGTGGTGGTACCTGCCTGTAATCCCAGCTACTCGGCAAGCTGAGGCACAAGAATTGCTTGAACCTGGAAGCAGAGGTTGCAGTGAGCTGAGATCATGCCACTGCACTCCAGCCTGGGTGACAGAGCAAGACTCAGTCAAAAAAAGGAAAAGAAAGAAAGAGAGAGAGAGAGAGAGAGAAAGAGAGAGAAAGAAAGAAAGAAAAAGAGAAGGAAGGAAGGAAGAAGGGAAAGAATGAAGGAAGGAAGGAAGGAAATAAAGAACAAAAGAGAGAGAGAGAAAGAAAAGAAGGAAAGAAAGAAAGAAGGAAGGAAAGAAGGAGAAAGAAAGAAAGAGAAAAGAAAGAAAGGAAAGAAAGAAAGAAAGAAAGAGAAAGGAAAGGAAAAGAAAGGAAGATATTTCCCTTCCTTTCTTTTTCTTAGAGCATTTACTTTAGAAAACTTGTACTTGTGAGAACTTTCTCCTCTTTTTGAAATGTATATAAATCCTGTTGAAAGCTGGATTGGCCTCTGTCATCTTTATGACCCTGGAATCTATCCCAGAGACCTGGAAGCCACAACTCTGAAATGTAAACAAGGGAGTGATCATCCAAATCTCACAGTTTCCACTGGAGTGTTGCTTTATGTTGCAAAAGTGTATCTTGTCATAAAGATATGAGAAGTTTGTTTCTTCTCTGAATAAAACCAACTAGTTAATACAGATGATCACCCTAATTACCAAGCAAATTTAGGATGTACTTTAAATTCTCTTACTTGTGGATGAGCTATCTTTTACCTTGAAATCATACCCATCATAGGTTGTATCTGCTTGACTGATAAAAGGATAGATTTCTTTCCGTCTTCATAATCTCTTAGCAGATTTCTTGTGATATGTATCATATTCCGGTTTAATGCCTATTCAGTAATAAAGCAGTTGTCTTTCTCTGCTATCATTGGGGAGATTATTTTGTTTTTAATTGTGTTTCTCCAACACTCATTATATAGCTGGATTTTGTGTTTTATTTCAGCTGTAACTTTATTTCTTTTATTTTTTTCTTTTTATGAGACAGAGTCTCACACTCTGTTGCCCAGACTGCAGTGCAATGATGCAGTCCCCACTAACTGCAACCTCCGCTTCCCAGGTTCAAGCGATTCTCCTGCCTCAGCCTCCTAAGTAACTGGGATTACAG
Organism: Macaca fascicularis; assembly: GCF_037993035.2. Taxonomy (NCBI): domain Eukaryota; kingdom Metazoa; phylum Chordata; class Mammalia; order Primates; family Cercopithecidae; genus Macaca; species Macaca fascicularis. The sequence continues at coordinate 19,253,240 of NC_088380.1, forward strand.
GAGTGAGCCACCATGCCTGGCTAATTTTTGTATTTTTGGTAGAGACGGGGTTTCACCATGTTGGCCAGTCTGGTCTCAAATTCCTTACCTCAGGTGACCCACCTGCTTCAGCCTCTCCAAGTGGTGGGATTAGAGGCGTGAGCCATCATGCCTGGCCGCTTTATTTCTTTATAAGATTAGGACATTGAACAACTACATCTACAAGATAATTTATTAGGATGCAAGCTAGAAACTAGCTCTTTGTCTCTGTCTTTCTGCTTCTCACACACACACAAACACACACATACAGAAATGAACACATATGCACACTGACAGCTTGCACAGCAAAGGCATTTACTTGTGATATGTAAAAATAAATCGAGGAAGCCTGTAGAACTGAATTCAGCTGTCAACAAGGTCTAGACACTTAAGAACATTTCTTTGTGCATCCTTTGATTGCAAAGACTACCAGTGCTGGCATCCTAAAACAGGAGCCTCTAAAACAGAAAGGCAGAAGCAGTAACACACACAAAAAGGCTCTTCTTTTGTGCAGCCCTCCATTTTTTTATAAGGGCAAATGTTTTGTAGCAAGTAGGTCTCAGCAGAGCTCATCTTAGCTTTGGTTGCTTACTTCCAGACAACTTCTCCCAACTTCGATCAGCATGACAAATACTGGCTGATACCCAGTGAATCCAGAACATTTCCTGGAGTCAGGAGAGGAAACTTTCCGAATTTGCTGCCATGTTGATACCTAAACAAAATAGCAGATTTGGTTGAAAAGAAAGGAAAAGGATGTAGTTAGAACTGTCTGCCACAGCACTGTTGAGAAACGTGTCTTGCATTCTCTGACAATCCTCATTCGTGCTATTTCTTTTTTTTTTTTTTTTTTTTTTTTGAGACAGAGTCTTGCTTTGTCATCAGGCTGGAGTGTGCAGTGGCACAGTCTCAGCTCACTGCAACCTCTGCCTCCCAGGTTCAAGCGATTCTCCTGCCTCAGCCTCCTGAGTAGCTGGGACTACAGGCTCATGCCACCACACCCAGCTACTTTTTGTACTTTTAGTAGAGACTGGGTTTCACCGTGTTGGCCAGGATGGTCTCAGTCTCTTGAGCTTGTGATCCGCCCGCCTCGGCCTCTCAAAGTGCTGGGATTACAGTCGTGAGCCACCACACCCGGCCATTCATGCTATTCTTAATTCCTTTGACTCTTTGGTCTAAAATTTCTTAAGGGCTGACAGTGTTCTCTCGGTCCTTTTCCTTGTTTTTCTACATACCATGAACTCACTTGCCATCCGTATGCTGATGACTCCTGAAAATCTATCATATCCCCAGATTTCCTTCTGGCACTTCGGATCTTTATGCTCATGTGCTTACCGAAAGGGGCACTCTGTTTTAATTGTTTCATGTATTTCCAAGACTTTCATAATAAATCCAAACTCTTTGGCATGACAATATGGGTAACTGATAATTAGACTTTTCTCGAAATCGCTGACTACATTTCCTACAGGCACCTCCCATTCATCTCCAGCCACATACTTTTCTGCAATCGTACTGAACTCTTTGCAGTTCTCTATGCAACGTTGGTGGGCTCTTTCTAACCTCTGAGCTTTGAATAGACTCTACCTGTGAGTAAAGTGTTCTCACCAAGCTAATCTCTGTTGACCTTTCAGGATTCAGTTAAAGTATGTCTCCTCACTTGCTCTCCTCTTCCCCAATACTTCAGGAGACATTCTGTGTTTTCATCTATCCAGATAATGTGTCTCTTCTTTGTATTTTTTGAATATTTCATGCTTTAGACTTTTTTAGTGCACATCACAGTAGGTTGCAATTTTCGATTTGTCTCCTCTATCAGACGGTAAGATTTGACTGATGTAATCAAACCATGAATCTCTCAGAACTCCTTTTTAGCTTTAGCATTTGACACCTTATCCTTTAAATTTGAGATAATGGTACATGAATGTTTGTCGTTTTCTGGTTAAATTAATATAAAAGTAAATTTTTGAATAAAATATTGGGTAATATCTATTTTGATTTACATTGAGAAATATTAAGCATTAAAATTATGTGGCTGTAATTAAAGTCAAATTGAAGGTGTAGCATGATTTTTGTATTATGAGAAGTAGGAGGTTAAATAATAGAAAATTGGTATTTATTAGGGGTAAGAAGTCCTAAGAAGTAGCGTAGATGACTTGACAGGACCAAATGAGGCAAATTATGAGAATGAATATGGCTCCTTTAAGATGGGGTGAAGTGATTCGGCTGTTTGTCACCGAACAATCACCAGACAAGCCAGTCAAGTGCTTTCCCCAGGCTAATACTTAAGAAAGGGTATAAAAATGAATTGATCCCATTTGTGTTTTACACACAACTGCAAAATGTGTAGGCAGATGCTATAAAACATCACCATTAGTGGGAAGCCCTAAAATCCTTATTCTCAGTAAGAAGAGGCAAAACATAAATTTTACTTTTAGCATCATGAAGTAGAAAAAAGTTTTCTATCCCATAGAATAGGCATTATGCAACTTTCCTTTTCTTTTTATTTGTTTATATTTTTTAGTGTCAGGGTCTCAATCTGTTGTTCAGGCTGGAGTGCAGTGGCACAATCAGAGCTCACTATAGCCTCAAATTCCTGGGCGCAAGCAATTTTCCTGCCTCAGCCTCCTGAATAGCTAGAACTGCAGGCACATGCCACCATGCCTGGCTAATTTTTAATTTTTTAATTTTTTTTTGTAGGGATAGAATCGCAGTATGTTGCCCAGGCTGGTCTCAAACTTCTAGCCTTCATAAATCCTCCTGCTTTGTCCCTCCAAAGCCCTCAGATTATAGATATGAGCTGCAGCGCCTGGCCTATGCAACCTTAAAGAATGCACACACACACACACACACACACACACACACATATATAGAATATATATATTCCATATATAATATATATAAATTCTTAATTATAATCAAGTAACTGTCCAGTAAGTAAACATGAATACATATTCATATACAGTTATAAGTTATCAATAACCCCAATTGAAACCACTAAAACACTGTCTTATTTACTCTTGCAAAAATAAATATACATACTAGATGACCCAAGGTGAGTCCCACTGAGGCAATAATAGAGGATTTTTAGGTATCATGGAGAAGCCACTGGATATATATATAAAAGAATATTGGGAAGATTGGTGCTCTAGGAATTAACGGACTAAAATCTCCTGACTATGTAGATGCAGGTATTGATATTCATGGAAAGGAAAATACATGCAAGTTAGTCAATGCAAGAAGGTCAGAAAAATATTCATTAAGCCCTACTGTGTACTCAACACTATGTACATACTATGCCAGGATCTAGAAATATTGGTAAGAATGCCCGCATCTCGAAGAGCTTAAAGATAGATAAGACATATCAAATTGCCTTGCAAATATTTACTATAGTATATTGATGACATCCTGGCCAAAGAACTGTTAAAATATAATGCAGGGCTGGGCGCGGTGGCTCGTGCCTGTAATCCCAGCACTTTGGGAGACCAAGACGGGCGGATCACGAGGTCAGGAGATCAAGACCATCCTGGCTAACACGGTGAAACCCTGTCTCCACTAAAAATACAAAAATTAGCCGGGCTCAGTGGCGGGCGCCTGTAGTCCCAGCTGCACGGGAGGCTGAGGCAGGAGAATAGCGTGAACCCGGGAGGTGGAGCTTGCAGTGAGTGGAGATCGCGCCACTGCACTCCAGCTTGGGACACAGAGGGAGACTCCACCTCAAAAAAAAAAAAAAAAAAAAAATATATATATATATATATATAATGCAGATGAAGGAAATATCTAGAATAATTGTATGTAAATTTCTTATTTCAACATTTGTAATTTCAATAAGCATTTCTTTTTGCAATTCAATTTATTAGAAGAGTATTATCATTAATTTATTTAACAAAAATTTATGTACTGTTTATTATGTGGCAAATGCTATTCTAAGTTTTCAGTATAAAAGTCAAACACAGAAACAAAAATGCTGACTAATATCCCTTAGCATTTTCAGTTTCATTGTAGAGACAGACAGCGAACATGTTAAATTAGGATATTATGCTTATGGTAGATGATAAGGAACAATGGAAAAACTAAAGCAGGGTAATGAGAATCAAGAATTTTGAAAGAGTGAGGAAGTTTCCAATTTAAAATGATGATCAGGTAGGCCTTGAGTAAATGGTGAATTTAGAGGACACTTTGGAGGAGCTGAAAAAATTATCAACTTGATAATGGAAAGATTTTTCCAAAGCAGAGAGTAGCCTACTAAATTCAGGGATTTCAAGTCCTACCATTCTATCAGAATACCTGTAGATAACTGGTATGTGTTTTACTGAGGCTTGAAGAAACAAGTTTGGTTTACCTGATGTGGTGATTCTTGGATTATTGTTGGAACACCTGACCTTAAAATGTCAAAAATGGGAACCTTTAATGGATTCATTTTTACTGCAGCAAAATTTTGTTTTGAGCAGACAAATAAAAGCCATCAGAAAGTCAACAGAAGCCACGCAGCTGTCTCAGACGCGCATTATGAGAATGGTTTTCTTAGACTAGAACTCTGCTGTCATCCAGATTCCCTTCACAAAGACTCCAGGGCAATCATCCTGGGCTTCCTCTCAATGGGTCTAAACTTGATGCCCTCAGATGTCTCATTTCTTCTACAAAAGGGTGATAGGAGCCATGTGATTTAGGGGAAAATCTTTGAAAATCTTTACACTTGCTTAATTTGGGTATAATAGAGCTCAATATAAGATATACCTAAAAATGATACCTGGATCTTAGGCTGCCCAACTCTGAATTGGCAAAGGAACACTAACTGTGGTATATTTCTTGGTAAGCAATAAGATCCAGCTCCCTATTCCCAGGTCAGAATTGTTTCAACTCAGGCCAAAGCTCTGAAATTGTCATAAACTTCAGGTTGCCGAGTCTGCTCTGGTAATGCAGACAATCTCCAAAAAACTATCATTAAGCGATGCTGGCACATAGGACTCCTGTACTTCATATGTTTCCTTAAAGAATACAGTAGAGCCGGGCGCGGTGGCTCACGCCTGTAATCCCAGCACTTTGGGAGGCCGAGACGGGCGGATCACGAGGTCAGGAGATCGAGACCATCCTGGCTAACACGGTGAAACCCCGTCTCTACTAAAAAATACAAAAAACTAGCCGGGCGAGGTGGCGGGCGCCTATAGTCCCAGCTACTCGGGAGGCTGAGGCAGGAGAATGGCGTGAACCCGGGAGGCAGAGCTTGCAGTGAGCTGAGATCCGGCCACTGCACTCCAGCCTGGGTGACAGAGCGAGACTCCGTCTCAAAAAAAAAAAAAAAAAAAAAAGAATACAGTAGAAACACATTCCTCAGTAGCATATAGGTTGTCACAGTTGAAACTGTCCACTTCATATATGAAGGCTCATATGTTTTAAAGATTTTATTTTGATGGATTAAGCTCTATATAAAGATTTCTATCACAAAAGAGTCCAAATTTGTTATACTTGAATATATTTCTTTTGCCTACTCTCAGTAAATGCAAACTCCAAAGGAACTAAAGAGTTGAGACATTTATACAGTCAAGGACAAAGTTAAGTATTATAATTTTAAATTAACAGAGACAATAACCTGTGATTTTGATTATACAGCCATGTGTTGCTTAACGTTTGGTATATGTTCTGAGAAGTGTCTCCTTAGGTGATTTTGCTGTTGTGCAAATGTCATAAAGTGTACTTACACAAACCTAGATGGTATAACGTACTACACACTTAGGCTATATGGTATAGCCTACAGCTCCTGAGCTACAAATCTGTACAGCACGTTACTGTGCTAAATACCAAATGCAACTGTAACACGATGGTAAATATTTGTATATCAAAATATATCTAAACATAGATAAGGTACATATTTAAAAGATAAAAAATGATACACCTGTATAGGGCACTTACCAAGAATGGAGTTTGCCAGATTGAAAATTGCTCTGGATGAGTCAGTGACTCATTCAATGTCATCATTGAACTCTTGTGATAATTTGTAATAGAACTGGGTGGAGGTGGTAAAGCCTCCAATGCCAGTTCCTAGTCCTTCTAGTATCCCAGCCCCGATAATGAATGGCAGGACTAGTGCCCGTTTGTAATGGGGTTTGGGTAGAAGAAAATCCTATAACTCCTGATCAGTATAGATAGTTATGCAGGGCACCAAAAAGGAGAAAAAGGATAGACTTTTGGAGGAACCATTTAAGCAGCAATAAGCTGAGGAACTACAAACAAAAAAGACTCCTAATGGTAAGCAAGAGAGTAGTGGAGGTAGGGTAATCTATGTTTTGCACTGGAAGGTGGCTGCATCAATGGTTGTGCTAAACTTTACACAGGTGAGATTTGATGTATGTGTTATTTCTAGATTTGAGACTAAATGGCCCACCAAGCCTGTGGTGTTTCTTGTCAGTTCAGTGGTGTTCCAATGCTTGGGAACAGGAAATGGGACATACGGTTTAAAGCGTAAGGGGAGGCACACTCAGCAGTCAGTTGGATTTGGGCTGAAGGCCTTGTGAATTTTGGTAAGCATGACATTAAATAAATTTAGCAAGTGGCAGTGAGTGTGAAGAGTTTTATGTAGTCTTGAGAGTGCTAATCATTTGTAGGGACTGGGTGTGCTAGGGATTTGAATGACCCCTGCTTTAGCTAATATGTCCCTCCCTAGTAAAGAAGTATGGCTCTCAGGCATAATAAGAAAAGCATGTGAGAAAAATAAGGTTTCCCAGTCACAACTTGGGGGTGGGAGAAATACCTAGTGACTGGCTATCCTAGGACCCCTTTTATGGTGACAGACCTGGAGGATATTTGTCGGGGACAGAAGAGTAAAACTGAGAAGGCTGCAGCAGTGTCCAGGAGGAAGTTAGTTTCCTGGCCCTCAATGGTGACACTTACTGGGGCTCTGTAAGGGTGATGGCATGGGCTGGTGCCTACCGGGGGCACCCTCAGTCCTGTGGTTGGATCAGCTGGTTAGTGGCCTCTGGCCCAGAAGACTTTCACCCTCGGGGGCAGTATGCCTTCCAGTGATCCTCCTGGCACAAGGGACATGGACGAGGGGGCAGCTTACTTTTTTGGGACAGTCCTTTTTGAAGGGCCCCTGTAAGTTGCACTGATAACAAGCCCTGTTAGGCGGGTTTCCTGCCTAGCCCTTCTTTCTTTCTAAGCCACCGATGTTCATCTGCCTGAGGGCCATGACTAACACAGCCGCCTTTTTCTTGTCTCATCTGCCTCCTTCAGCCTGCTCCTCCTGATCCCTTTTATAAAACACGGAAGTTGCCAAATTCAATAGAGTTTCCAAATTTTGCTCAGGGCCCAGGGCAGTCTTTCGAAGTTTTTTTTCTAGTGTCTGCAGCTGACCGAGTGATAAATTAGTTGGCCTTCAATAGAGTCAGGTGACAAGGAAGTATGCTTTTTTAATGCCTTCCTTAGCCTCTCTAAAAATGCCTTAGGGTTTCCTTCCTTTCCCCACATTATAGTGGACATCATTGAGTAATTCATTGGCTTTGTTCTGGTCTTTTTTAATCTCTCTAGTATACAAGTCAGTAAATGCCTGCGACTCAAGTCTCCGTGCTCTGAATTGAGGCCCCAGAGGGGATCCACACTGGGAACCGCCTGTTGGCCTGTGGGGAATTGTTCCCTTGCTTCTGGTATCATTTTATCATTTACCTGGCTTAGGTACCAGAGATCCCCAAACTCCCGGGGCGCAGCTAAGGCAGCCTGTCTTTCATTGGGAGTTAATGTTCAACCTAACAACAACATTATATCTCTCCAAGCTAAATTAAAAGATTGTCCTAATCACTGTAGGATGTCCATGTATCCATTAGGATTATCTGAGAATTTTCCTAGGTCCAGTTTAATCTGTTTTAAGTCTGAGAGAGAAAAGGGGACATGTACTCACACTGGGCCAAAGTCTCCTTCTCCTGCTCCCATGGCTTGGAGGGGGAACAATTGGCGCCTTTTGGTTCCTTGACTATCTTTTTGTCTGGTTCCTTCTGCGCTGTTAGGCCAAAGGAGAGTCCTTACTAGTGGGAGGGGGAGCCACGGGGAGACCTGGGTATGGGGGTAGGCTTTGAGGACCCCTGGTAGGATGTAAATTACATTTTTTTACATAATTGTGGGTTATACCTTAATGAGAAAAAAACCGGTACATATGGCACTTCACTCCATTTGCCCTCTCCTTTACAAAAGAAATCTAGCTGTAGGATGGTATTATAGTTTATATTTCCCTTGGGTGGCCATGTCTCTCCTCCAGGAAGAGGATATTGTGGCCAGACAGTGCTGCAGAAAAATATAAGTTGCTTCTTCTTCAGTGTTTGAGGGTCAAATTGGTCCCAGTTATCGAGAATACACCTTAGGGATGGCTTTGCTTTTGAGGAAATGTCTCCCATCTGAAAGAACATAGGAGTGCCTGCACCCCTAGGCATCCCCTAGTGAGCATTAGCCCTAGTGCATCACCTAGGGTTCTAGTGTCCTTTTCTTTCCAGGGTGCCCAATCACCCAAGGAACTCTGCTTATCAGATTTAATTGCACTTACCAACATAGCAGTTTTGCCCACACTCATTTCCCGTCCATTTTAGCCACAAAAAAAGGGGCCTGGGGCTGCTGGATTTTAGTGGCTCCTTAGCAGCTTGTCCACAATTGCCTTTGCATCTGCGAGTGGGTCTTAGGTTCGGGGTGTATTTTGAGTTCAGAGATCAGGCACCAGTTAGCATATTTCTGGGCTTGGAGCTGTCCCAGCAAGATAAATTCCTTGAAAATGGCACTGGAGCACAACAGTTTTAGCATAGGTAGCGGCAAATTGGAGGACCAAGGTTGGAACAGTGCTTTCTGTACCCAAATTTTCTGTCCCCATTTGTCCTCATAAGAATATTCATTGACCTTTGGACTTGGATCGGGGGACCTATTATATTGTTTTTGGCCCATATGTCTGACTGCTTCGAGTGGAGAAGTCCTACAGTTCTAATCACTGATCCCAGACAGGAAAGGTGGTAAAGTAGCCTCTACAATCTGGAATAAGTTTAGAGCAAAAAAAGGAAAAACATCCTATGCCTTCTATCAGCCTTTGACATGCCTTTTGATGTCCCAGATAGTGCCCAGGGTACAGGTTATGAGGGACATGTCCTGTATAAGTATATTGATACCGATTTGCATAAGAATAAGCCTGGGGGCACCATGGGCAAGGGTCTTTGGATCGCCTCCCCACTCGACTTAGCTCTTAGCCAAAAGATTCTTAGATTCAGGAGTAGGAAAGATCCTAGAAGATAGGGCCTTAAGAAAGCCTTCTCTGAGGATGTTAGGCCCCAGGAGGCATGGGTCAGAAAAGGCAGGGAACACACACATGGGTGGCTGCAGAGTAGAGGCTTCTCACTGTGCCATGATCTCCACTGGGTCAGTGCCGAGATTTCGGGAAGACAGTTTTCCACCTGTTACCAGCCCTTGGTTTTTCCCAGGAAAGGTAGAAACAGTTGAAACTGGCTCCAGGCAAACCAACACTCTTAGCCCAGAGGGTTGGGGGTTGTTAGAGAGCCCCTTCCCAGGAAGCCTCACACCCATGTCTTAAGTCCGTGGCCACGCTTGCCACTTTTAAACGCCTGACAGGTGCCTGGTATTTTCCTCCAACTTCTAGTGAGAAGATAGAACAGAGTAGCAAGTGAAAGGGGTCCAATGTTACTCACAGCTTTGGAGAAATCCCAGATGGGCCCCCAGAAATGAGATAAGAAGTCTTCTCTTGATCGAAGGTTTTTTCTTGATCGAAGGGTTCGAGGTCTCACAGGCTTCAAGGAACGGAGCCGTGGACCACAGCAGCGAGTGTTACAGCTCGAGTAGAGAAATGCATGGACCCAAAGAGTGTGCAGTGGCAAGATTTATTAAAGTGAGAGCAAAAACAAAGCAAAAGCCAAAGTAAAGTGAAAGCGGAAGTAAAACTTCCACCCAGTGGAAGGGGACCCAGAAGGGTTGCCCTTTCTAGCTTGGGTGTCTTATATCCCCTTATGACCCCTCCCCTTTTCCTTTTTCTGTCCTATAGAATTAGCTTATTTTCTATCAACTTGTGGGTTGACGAGCCTGATTGGTTAAAAAATCAGACTGCAGCTAGAGCTTAAACTCCGTATATGATTGGTTGAAGTTTCAATCCCTTAGCTTGCAGCTGTGACTCATTTTGGCTTAGGGGAAAGTCCCCTTAGGGAAGTCCCTATTGATCCAGGAAGTCCAGCCAACTTATCCACTTAGTCCCACACTAGTAGTTCCGTCTCTCTAGGGAACCCTGACTAATAGAAATTTTGGTACCAGAAGTGGTTCTAGAGGAGCCTAATATTAAGAATGGTGTTCTTTCATTGGTTTTGGGGTTTCTGGAGTTGGCTGCTTAATATAATTAGACCCCAAAATGCTAAGGACTCTACTTCTAATAGTGTGGAGAATACTGATAGTACTTGGCATGAACTGTTTAGAGAATTATGCAAAATAAATGCATTTGACACTCCTGATTCACTGCTCATAAGAGGCAAGGAGTTTAATGACTATACATAATACCTTTTACTATATGAGGAGAATTAAGGAACATAATGAAGTTGGTTGGTTGCTCCTCAGTTTGCCAGACAAAGTAATGAAAGAAAATGATGAACTCAGAAATTCCAACTCCCGGCTTCAGAAGCAGATACTGAGCCTGAAATCTGCTATGATAGCCCTGACTGAGAGTCTCATATCCTGTAGAGAAAAAGCTGAAATTGTGTAAAAGCAGACACAAGCTTCTATCATGTGAGTGGCTGACCTGCAACAAGAGGTACATGCACAGCCTCGACAGGTGGTTACTGTTAAAGTGAGGGCATTAATTGGAAAAGAATGGGACCCTGCAACTTGGAATGAGGACATGTGAGAGGACCCTGATGAAACTGGGGACACTGTGCTTGTAAACTCTGTTGAGCCTTTTTTTTTTTTTTGCCAGAAGAAACAGCTTCTTCATCCCTCGTAGTGTCAACATTCCCTCGCAAACCCATTCTGCCATCAGCCTTTCCACCTTTGTCTCAGGAGATAGACCCTGTGCTGCCTGAGGCCACAGTGACAGCCTCCCCTGAGGCAGTTGCCAGGCAAGATAATGTTGATTCTCCTCAGGAGGCATCCCCACACCACTGTTTGCTTCTAGACCTATAATTAGACTAAAGTCCTGATGGGCCCCTGGAGGTGAGGTTGAGTGTGACCGATGAGGAGGTGCACTATAGTCAAAAAGAACTGCTTGAGTTTTCTAATTTCGGTAAACATAAATCTGGAGAACAGGCATGGGAATGAATATTAAGGGTGCAGGATAATGGTGGAAGGAACAGAATTGGATCAGGCTGAATTGATTGATTTGGGCCCACTAAGTAGGGACTCTGCATTTAATGTTGAAGCTTGGGGAGTTAAACAAAGGTTCTAGTAGTTTATTTGCTTGATTAGCTGAAATATGAATTAACAGATGGCCTGCTGTGAGCAAGCTGGAAATGCCTGATCTCCCTTGGTTTAATGTAGAGGAAGGGTTCTAATGGCTTAGAGAGATTGGGATGGTGGACTGGATTAGTCATTTTAGACTTACTCATCCCAGCTGGCAGGGTCCAAAAGATATACCCTTGACTAGTGATTATTTGTGAGGGCATCACTTGCATCTTTGAAGAGCTCTGTAATTGCTCTTCTCTGTATGTCAGATCTAACAGTGGGAACTGCAGTCACTCAACTACAAAACTTAAATACAGTGGGAATAATTGGATCCCAAGGTGGCAGGGGCCAAATGGCAGCACTTAACCATCAAAGGCCAGGTGGGTGTAGCTATCACAATAGACAGCAGAGGTAAAGCAGCTATCAGAATAGTCTGACTCATGTAGAACTTTGGCATTGGCTAATTAATTAAAATGTTCCTAGAACTGAAAATGATAGAAAGCCTACTTAATTTATTCCTACTTAATTTATGTAAGCAGAAAACTTCTAGGTCAAATGGACAAAAGAGTAATTTGAACTATAAAACAGAGAATCACAACCCCTCAATCAATTTCCAGACTTGAGCCAGTTTATAAACCCAGAACTTCTTGAATGAAGGGGAGGCCAGGTCCCCTTGAGGAAGGATCCCACTACACTACCAACAATTTATGTTTTTAGTCCTTTTCTCATCCTTCTCCAAGGAGACTTCTGGCCTTTTACCAGGGTAGCTGTGGATTAGGGAAAGGGAAATGATTAGACATTTGAGGACTACTGGACACTGGCTCTGAGCTGAAGTTGTTTCCAGGGAACCCAAAACGTCGTTGTGGTCCTCCAGTTAAAGCAGAGATTTATAAGAGTCAGGTAATTAATGGCGTTTTAGCTCAGATCCAACTTACAGTGGGTCCAGTGGGTCCCCAGATTCATCCCGTGGTCATTTCTCCAGTGCCAGAATGCATAATTGGCATAGACACACTTGGCAGCTGGCAGAAAACCAACACTGGCTCCCTGACTGGAAGGATGAGGGCTATTATGGTGGAAAAGTCCAAATAGAAGCCATTAGGGCTGCCTCTATCTAGCGAAATAGTAAATCAAAAACAATGTTACATCCCTGGAGGGACTGTGGAGGTTAGTGCCACCACAAGAACTTGAAAGATGCAGGAGTGGTAATTCCCACCACATCGCCATCCAACTCTCTCATTTGGCCTGTGCAGAAGACAGATGGATCATGGAAAATGACAGTGGATTATCGTAAGCTTAACCAAGTGGTGACTCCAATTGCAGTTGCTGTAGATGTGGTTTCATTGCTTGAGCAAATAAACACATCTCCTGGTATCTGGTATGCAGCCACAGACTTGGCAAATGCCTTATTTTCCATTCCTATCCATAAGGCCCACCAGAAGCAATTTGTCTTCAACTGGCAAGGCCAGCAATATACCTTTATTGTCCTACCTCAGGGATATATCAACTTTCCAGCTTTGTGTCATAATCTTATTCGGAGACAGCTTGATCACTTTTTGCTCCCACAAGATATCACACTTGTCCATTACATTGATGACATTATGCTGATTGGATCCAGTGAGCAACAAGTAGCAAACACACTGGACTTAGTGGTGAGACATTCGCATGCCAGAGGATGGGAAATAAATCTGACTAAAATTCAGGCACCTTCTACCTCAGTAAAATCTCTAGGGTGTGGGGCCTGATATTCCTTCTAAGGTGAAGGATAAGTTGCTGCATTCGGCCCATACTATAGCCAAGAAAGAAGCACAATGCCTCGTGGGCCTACTTGGATGTTGGAGGCAACACATTCCTAATTTGTGTGTGTTATTCTGGCCCATTATCAAGTGACCTGAAAGGTTGCCAGTTTTGAGTAGGGTCCAGAACAGGTCTCTGCAATAGGTCCAGGCTGCTGTGCAAGCTGTTCTCCCACTTGGGCCATATGACATAGTAAATTTAATGGTGCTTGAGGTGTCAGTAGCAGATAGGGATGCTATTTGGAGCCTTCAGCTGGCACTCATAGATGAATTACAGCAGAGACCTCTGGGAATTTTGAGCAAAGCCCTGTCATCTTCTGCAGTTCTCCTTTTGAGAGACAACTCTTGGTCTGTTACTGGGCTTTGGTAGAAACTGAACATTTGACTACGAGTCATCAAGTCACCATGCAACCTGAACTGGGTGTTTTCTGACCTATCCAGCCATAAAGTGGGTCGTGCACAGCATCATTCCATCATCAAATGGAAGGGGTATATGCATGAGTGGACTCAAGCTGGTCCTGAAGGCACAAATCAGTGACTTGAGGAAGTGGCTCAAATGCTCATGGTCTCCACTCCTGCTGCCCTGCCTTCTCTCCCCCATCCTGCACCAATGGCCTCACAGGGAGTTCTCTTTGATCAGTTGACAGAGGAAGAGAAGACTAGGGCCTGGTTCACAGATGGTTCTGCACGATATGCAGGCACCACCCAAAAGTGGACAGCTGCAGCACTACAGCCCCTTTCTAGGGCATCCCTGAAGGATGCAGTGAAGGGAAATCTTCCCAGTGGGCAGAACTTTGATCAGTGCACCTAGTTGTGCACTTTGCATGGAAGGAGAAATGGCCAGATGTGTGATTATATACAAATTCATTGGCTATAGCCAATGGTTTGGATGGATGGTCAGGGACTTGAAAGAAGCATTATTGGAAAATTGGTGACAAAGAAATTTGGGGATGTACATGTAGATGTACCCCTCTGAGGGGTTAAAAACTGAAGATACTTGTATTCCATGAGAGTGTTCACCAATGGGTGACCTCATCAGAGGAGGATTTTAATATTCAAGTTAATAGGATGACCTGTTCTGTGGATACCACTCAGCCTCTTTCCCCAGCCACACTGTCATTGCCTGACGGGCCCATGACCAAAGTGGCTATGGCGGCAGGAATGGAGGTTACACATAGGCTCAGCAACATGGACTTCCACTCACCAAGGCTGTCCTGGTTATGGCCACTGCTGAATGTCCAATTTGCCAGCAGCAGAGACCAACACTGATCCCTCGATGTGGCAGCATTCCTCGTGGTGATCAACCAGCTACCTGGTGACAGGTTGACGTCATTGGACTTCCTCCATCATGAAAAGAGCAGAGGTTTGTCTTTACTGGAATAGACACTCTCTCTGGGTGTGGGTTTTCCTATCCTGCACACAATGCTTCTGCCAAGACTACCATCCATGGATTTACAGAATGCTTTATCCACCATGATGGTATTCCACATAGCATTGCCTCCGACCCAGGCACTCACTTCATGGCTAAAGAAGAGTGGCAGTGGGCTCATGCTCATGAAATTCACTAGTTTTATCATGTTCCCCATCATCCTGAAGCAGCTGGATTGATAAAACAATGGAATGACCTTTTGAAGTCACAATTACAATGCCAACTAAGTGACCATACTTTGCAGGGCTGGGGCAAAGTTCTCCAGAAGGCTGCGTATGCTCTGAATTAGTGTCCAATATATGGTACTATTTCTCTCATAGCCAGGATTCATGGGTCCAGGAATCAAGGGGTAGAATTGGAAGAGGAACCACTCATCGTCACCCCTAGTGATCCACTAGCAAAATTTTTGCTTCCTGTTTTCGCGACATTATGTTTTGCTTGCCTAGACATCTTAGTTCCACAGGGAGGAATGTGGCCAGCAGGAGAGACAACAACAATTCCATGAAGCTGGAAGTTAAGATTGCCACCTGGACACTTCGGGCTTCTCTTACCTTTTAGTCAACAGGCTAAGAAGGGAGTTACAGTGTTAGCTGGGGTGATTGACCCAGACTATCAAGATGAAATCAGTCCACTACTCCACAACGGAGATAAAAAAGAGTCTGCATGGAATACAGGAGATTGATTAGGGTGTCTCTTAGTAGTACCATGCCCTGTGATTAAGGTCAATGGGAAACCACAACAGCCTAATCCAGGCAGGAATACAGATGGCCCAGACCCTTCAGAAATGAAGAGACAAAACGAGATGAGTGTATATTCTGCAATGTTAGAGTTAATAATAATAATATAATACTAGTAATAATGTGTTTAAACATAATAATAATTTGGAAGTCAAAGTGAAATGTCTGTTTCAGGAAAGTCGATAGGTTCATCATTATTTCAGCAAGTAAATCTTGTGTTTTTAAAAATACTTTCCTTCCATATTTCATTTGTAAGCGTTTTCCCCTTGATGTGATTTATCTTTTCTAAAGTGACTAGATGATTCAAAGCAAAGGAACAATCAAAGCTAACTTTGCTTCAGGCTATTTGCAGTTGATGTCACTTGAGTTTAAACCACAAAGACATTTCAAAAAGAAAACATTTCTATCTCCTAATATGTAACCCAGGAAATACGAAATCATGGCATCCCCAGAGAAACACCTTTCCCTAATGTCAACTTGGCAACTTGAATCTGCTTTTCTGATGAACAAAGAAAAGTATTTGGATATGACAGTTGAGAAACTGTGTATCCTTAAACATTTTACCTTCAATGCTGTATAAATGAAGCATCTCTGCTCTTCTAAAGGCCATTAAAGGCTTTCAGCTCTCTCTCAATTGTGTTAGCAAGGGAAAAGTAAGATGCATTGTGACCCTGTATCTGAGACTCATGCCTAGATTCCCTGTTACGTAAAGTAAAAGCCATCCTGAGAATGCTTTCAGTTCTCAACATTTTATGTCTACCCTCTCTGAACAGATAAGCACCACATATAATCAGCAAGATCAGCAAGTTCACAGCAAAGAAAGTTAACTAAAAACTACTGCCAATACTTAGCAGTAAATATGTAAATCAGTTTACATATTTACATATTTACCAAGTCGCAGTTTCCATTATTATTGGAATGCAACTCTATACAAAAGCACGTATGGAAATTGAAAATATCATGCTTTTTTTTGAAACATCTAATTTGAAGTCTTCAAATAGTCATGCTGGCAATTCTGATCTTTTATAATTTAAAGTATATATTTAATCATTCTATCATTTTCATTACTTTGAATTTTTTAATAACTACCATATGCCTTTGGAAAATGAAGAAAAAGCAAAAAGAAAAAGAAATAAGATAAGATTTGACACTCACTTTCAGGGAACTAAAATACTTCTCAGGATAAGAGCAATGCAAACAAAAGTAAAATAAAGCAGATTGAGGAATTCATTTCTGAAAAAGTTAGGTTAGATGTCTTATATACCTTTGGTGGAACCTGAGAAATAACTAGTTTTTGTTAAGCACACAAAAAATAAGGTGGGCATTCTAGGTAGGAGGAAGAGAACCTACACACTATAAAGGCACAGAGCTATAGAAATAAGCATATTTTTAAGATTTAAGTAACAGTATGTTTGGAGCTAAATTACAAGATAAATTACCCGAAATATGAAATGATTTATGGTCCAAAACTGCTTTGCCAATAACAGTGACTGATCATGCTTGGGTTTACAGGGATCTGTTGTGCATATTGGGGACTTCAAATCTTGGGAAATGAGGTATATCATGGTAAAGGACCAGATTTCCAAAGCCTCTTTAGACGAGATCAATGGGTCATATTAGATCCATGAACCGGTCATGGGCACAAGGAGAAACAACAACAAAAAAAACACACTCAGAACAAGAGTTGAAAGAGTTTCTACCTGTAGCTTAGTAAGAGATAATAGGAAGGCAGGCATTTAGGTCATGTCAAAGAGAGAGAAACCCTTACAAGGCTTAGTTCTCACAGATGAGCAGAGGTTTGTAATATAGAGAAAGCCTAACTTCAAAGAGCCTTGAAGATGATGAGATAATCACTAAGGAGTATTCACCATTGTCTTGCTTAAAGAACATCTCCAGGTAAATCATTAGCATGTAGCATGGGCACAATAGATGCCAAAGCAGTTCCTAAAAACACTTGGCACATGAGATTAAAAAGCTAAACTCAAAAGATAGCATTATATGTGCTTATTTGAAAACATTGATAAATACCTTTAATGAGAACATTTCTTTATAAAAAGCTTATTAATTATGCTAAGTAAAACTGGGGTTCAAACTCAAATGAAACATTGAAGCACAAGGCCTTGAATCACTGCTCCACTGCTTCGTGCTTTATTTATCAAAATCTTACTATTAGTTACCTATCCAAGACACATAAGTCTGTTAATTTTGAGATCTTTATTATGCAGATATTAATACGCATATAAATTGTCTTACTTTGTAAATGCATTTCAAGTATTACTGAAGTGTGAGAGTTCCCTGGCCCCACTTGCAGGACATGCGGCAGGGTGTGGTTCATCTTGTTCAGCCACCGGACACGCTCAAATGCCTCATGGGATGGGGAGCCCACAGATGGGCAGGTGCAGGAGCTGGGGCAAGGGCCCCTGGGCTCTGGCCGCACAGCAGCATCCAGGGTGGTGTCTGAGACTTCCAAAGTGCAAGTGGGCATGTGTTACAGTGTACTCTTTTAGCCTTGCCATCCACAGACGGCTTAAGTGTTAGACAGTTCAGTGGACCCTCTACCTTTTCACAAGGGCAAAGGGCCAGTGCAACAGCTTTCTGTATCTGGAGCTCTTGTCTGGCATCCAGGAAAAGTCAGGTCACACATGGACTTGAAGGATGAATGTGGGAGTTTTATTCACTGGTGGAGGTGACTCTCAGCAGAATGGATGGGGAGCTGGCAGTGGGATGGAGGGAGAAGATCATTTTACCCTGGAGTTTGGCCATGTAGCAGCTGATCTCCACTCTGACTGTCCCCAGCCAAATTCCTCTCAATGTTCAGACATTCCTTCTGTCTGCCACGCCATTCTGCCATTCTTCTGCTCTTCTGTTCATCTACTCCTCTGCTTCTGAATCCTGGAGTCTGGGGTTTATATGGGTACAAGACAGGGAGGCGTGGCAGGCCAAAAGGCAACTTTAGGGTATGAAAACAGGAATGCCTGTTCCCGTTTAAAACCTCAGGTTTTCAGGCTTGAGGGTGGGGCCTTTGCTGGGAGCTGCCCTCTTCTACCTGGTGTTTCCTTGTATCCTCTCTGTATCATTATCAAATAAATTGTTATGTTTAAATTTGATCAATTAATATTTTAAGCAATAATACATGTAATGTAGGTAACTCTTATTTTCTTAGAGTTGATATCATCATTAAAAAAAAATGATGCATTAGAATAAGGCTTCAGTGTAACAAAAAATGTCAAACAGGTTCATGGTGTCAAATGTATGTGCTAAATGTCCATACATAAGTTTTATGCCTATATCTAAATCAGGATTTATCCCATATAGTCTTTTAATATTTTATTTTGGTTAATTAATAAAAAAACAAAGGAAGAATGTACACATTTGTCTTCCAATGATCATCATCAAACAAAGTCTTTGTCATAATTACAAAAAAATTGTAAAGTCTTTGTCATAATTTCAAGATCATTTATCTCTGTATATAATGATAGTTATTAGGAAAATACAATACTTTTGAATCTAATAGTCTATCCACTAGAATATCTAAGTAGTTTTATTATAAGAAACTCTGCTAAGACACTTAATTCATGGGCACATTTTTAATAGAAATGGAAACATTTGCTTAATCTGCAAAATGATCTTACTGATCTCAGCACTATATATAACATGTAATCTTTCCATCTAATTTGTCCTTGCACATTTGCAAATTGCCAGTGGAAAATATTGCTTCCATTGAACTCCAAACTAAACAGAGTGCAAAACTTCCTCCTCCTCCAAATATATATAAAATTACAGTATCCTCAAATTAGTTTCTTTAAAATATATTGTTAAGGCTTCTGGTGTGACATTGAAGAAAAGTTCAGAATTTTCCCAGTTACGTATTTTCAGTCTTACAGAAGGAATTTTTGGATAGAAACTAAATACAGAAAGTTTATTTTAAAAATAATACCAGGGAGCTCATATCTTTAGACTTCAAAGCACATGTAAATGCTCTGAAAAGCAGCAGCAAAGCTTGCATAGAAGCCACGGGAAGGAATTAGAAAGAACAGGGAACAGATTAATCTACAGAAAGTCTGTAGAATTTGTTTCAGACAAACAAACAACGACAACAAAAAAAAAAACAAGGAGACAAACCTAACAAAAAACTTCTAGAAGGCATTCCCTGACATAGGCCCTGGGCCAGCAGTGGAAGTTCTCCTCTTGGGTGAGAAATTTAAAGAAAGTGAGAATAAATGAATATTTCAACAAACACGAAATATGAGGGGGGATCAATATGCTATTAGGGCAATGGAGAAAAAGAGGATTTTTTGTATCGTGACAGCAAGCTGGTCAGGAGAGCAACTTTCTCCCCTGCTGCTACCAAAAGGGAACATGTTGCACATGGCCGTGTCACAGCAAGTCAAATTTCTATCAACAGTGAATGATGGAAAGAGGACATTTGTAGCACCTATAAAAGAATACTTCAAGAAAACAATTGAAAAATTAAAGCCAAATATCAAGGAAACACTAAAAAAAAATATTTTTCATAAATTAAAACACCATCTTTATTGGATTAGGAAAAATGGATATCTATAGAAGAAAACATAGCCTTCTATAGAGAAGAGAGAGAAAAACTGAAAGCTGAGTGAAAAGAGCATTAAAAATATATTTTGAAGAAAACCTACCAGAAGACAAATTCCAACACTGAAGATCCACCATAGATGTAAGATACAACAAAGATAAAAGGAAAAAAATCTTTTATATGTATGTACATATACTTATATACCTATAAGACGTTTCTACATGCTGTATAATTATAAGAAGTGTATGTGTCTGTAAAAGTGTACATATGTATATAAAAGTGTATGTATATATGTATATGTATTATAAGCACATACACATTTATACACTTATGTGTATACATACACATACATACATATACTTCTAAATACTTACACAAATATATATGTACACACACATATAAACACACACACATATACACCCAGATCGATTTCTAAAGAAATATATAATTTTAAGTATCTAGCAGAAGATTTCATGGAATTTCTACCAAGTTAAAAACACAATATTTAAATAACTTGGATGGAAAAGAAGAAAAATTTCAACATTTTAATTTATGAAATAAGCCCAATATTGATGATATAACAATCCAAATAGGATTGAATATAAAAGGAATCATAGCTATAATACTAACAAAAGTGGTCTATATAAAGTATTAATAAACAAAACCCAATACTGTATTATTGAATAAATCTATATTGTGTATTATGCAGAATAATTCCTATAATCCAGTGACTTTTATTTTAGCAATAGAAAATGGTTCGGTGTTATGTAAACTGGTGACCTAATTAATCATTACAATTAAATCAACTAGAGAAAATGTAAGTTGTGATAGATCAAGTTCAGAAATAGACATATATAAATGCATATAGGAAATTATATAACCTAGTAGTATTTTGAATGAAAGAAACAGTTTGAATGAACTACTCAATAAATGGCATTGAAATGACTGAAGTTATGGGGGGACAGTTGACTCCAGTTTACACAGGTATAAATTTTAAATGGGTTAAACACTGTTAAAACAACATTATAAAAATACTTCAAAACATGTATATTTTTAATTTTATAAATGCAACGTAAATTAGGGATGTGTAACTATATTACAAAATCCAGATACCATAATAGAAGGATTTAGAGACATGAAAGTATTACTAAAAACCAAAAGCAAAACAAACAAAAATAATAAACTGTCAATCAGAAATCAATAAACTGCCAACTGGGAAACTATTTGCATATCACAGCACAGTAAGTGGGCTAATATCTCCATTTTATAAAATGCTCATAAAAATCCATACAAAAATGACTTAAATGAACATGAAATGGTAGATATTTAAGTAGACATTTCCCAGAAAGGGAAATACTAATAGCATTTAAACATATGAAAGATGCTTAGCCTCCTTCAGAATGAAAGCAATGTAGATATCAACCGAAGAGTAAAATGTTTTACCTATAGATTGACTATGATGCAGGACTTTTATAACATGGTTTCTTGAGGACTCGGGAACACCTACTAAAATAAATGTAAAGTTTTACACACTTTATAAAGAACACTTTGATATCAGCAAACAACATTACAATGTAAAAATTCTGAGGTCTAATAATTTAATTTCTAGAAATTCAGGCATATGTGAAAATTTGAAGTACAGTTGACCCTTGAACATTGAGATGGTTGGGGCACTAACCTGGTGCACTTGAAAATTTGAGTGTAATTTTTGACTTCCCAAAGACTTAATCACTAATAGCCTACTACGGACCAGAAACCTTACCAACAACATAAACAGTGGATTAAAATACATGTTGTATGTTATTTGTATTATACACTCTATTCTTAACAAAAAAATAAGTTAAAGAAAATAATGTTAATAAGAAAATCGTAAGGAAGAGAAAATATATTTACTACTCATCAGGTGGATGTGGGTCATGATAATGATCTTCATCTTCCTCGTCTTCATGCTGAGTAGGTCTGAGGAGGAGTAAGAGGAGGGGTTGATCTTGCTGTCTCAACAGTGGCAGAGGTGGAAGAGGTAGAGGAAGTGGAAGGGAAGGCAGGGAAGGCAGTCACACTTGTAACTTTAATTTTAAAAATTCACATTTAAGTGGGCCTGTTCAGTTCCAACTTGTGTTGTTCAAGGGCCAACTGTATATTAAAGTTATTATGCATTGGCACAGAGCTGTTCATAGTGAAGTGTTGTATAAACTTAACTGTCAGTTCAGGATTGTCCAAATAAATTAGAGCACACCTGTACAATGGGATATATTTAGCAGAAAAATGAGCAAGTCCTTTCTATAGAAGCATCAATAGACATTTAATGTGAATAAAGAATGGTGTTGAGTATATATAGTATAATATTAGTTTGGTAGCATAAGCAAAATATTTGTAAAAACATTTGCTTCCCAATAACATGATTATATTTTGAGTAATAGTTGTACTGAGTGGACTAAGGATGATTTTCACCGAATAACCATATATATTTAGGTTGTGTTTAATGGTTTAACTACTCAAAAAGTAAATAACGTTATATTAAGGGCAACTTATTCCAACGAGCAGGATTAAAAATATTTTGAACAAAAATATTATAACTTAAATATTATCTACTTATTAAGAGACAAAGTAAATGCCTATAATATTCCACTGTACTCTAATGTTTTGTTTGGACCAAAGATGGAAATAATTTAAAAAGCAGTATCTTTAAAAAAAAAATCTTAGTCTAATAAAGTACACTTAACGATGTGCTGCTTAAACTCCATCAGTTCAAGTTTTACCTGTAAAGTCATCTAATCAATACTTAAAGTTAGAGGGGGAAGAGAAATAAGTAGCTATTCATCTGAATACATTACAGTTGAATTACAGTTGATCTTTAAATAACATGGGGTTCAACTACACCATTCCACTGATATGAGATTTTCCTCATCCTCTGTCATCCCTAAGACAGCAAGGCCAACTATTCTCCTTCCTCAGCCTACTCAGTGTGAAGACAATGTGGATTGAGACTTTTATGATAATCCATTCCTACTTTATGAAAAACACATATATATTTTCTCTTTCTTATGATTTTAACATTTTCTTTTCTTTAACTTACTTTACTATTAAAAATACAGTTATATATATCATATAAAATATGTGCTAATTGACTGCATATGTTATTGTTAAGACTTCTGGTCAACAGAAGGCTATTAGAAGTTAAATTTTCGGGGAATCGAAAGCTTTATGGGGATTTTCAACTGCCCCTGGGATGGTGCTCTTAACTCTAGAGTTCTTCAAGTGTCAACTGTATTCTTGCGTATTCTGTTAGAGCCGTAAGGTGTCCAATTTAGAATAGTAGGAGTTGGTACAAACTTTTCTATTTGGTTCACCATGAGTAATCAGCCAGTAGTTAAATACTGATTATAAAAATGTCCATTGTGTGTGTGTGTGTGTGTGTATGCATGTGTGTATGTGTGCACACGTGCAGGTATTGGATACTTTTTATTACTATTAATAGATGTAAAGACTCCTCCTTGTTTTACTGAGACTGTTAATTTATGAATTTACTATGTACTATGTATATTTCATTATTTCATTGTAAAGTTTGATATAAACATCTCTTTCATGATGCTTGTGAGGTTATTCTGGAAAGAGGCCATGACTTTTTTCATCAGTATGACTTTATCATTTTACAGAGTGAATAACAACAATAATTTGTTGAACAAATGCATTGATATGAGATCTACTTCATAAAAATGCAAATGAATGGATGATGGAAATTAGAAGAAATCATATTGAAAATTATGACTGTGATTCTTCCAGCTTATCTACATTTTTTGCTTCAGAATAATTCTTACTTTTCTATTAGTGTCATAGAAATTATAAAGGGTCTAGTCCAAAATGCTTATCTGATATCTATTATCCAACAACAGGAGGCCTTGAAGCTATGTATTTTTAATTACTTTATAATTACATATATTTCATGATGGAATTCAAATTGAGAAACATGTTTCTCTCGTGGATACAAAAAGTCTTATCATTGCCAAGGTGCAGCCATTTCTGACAATTAAAGTTCTTTATATCAAGAACTGTTTTCATTTTCCAAGATGCTGAGAGGGACAAAACATTAATTCAAGTGTTTTTCTTATTTTTTATTACATTCATGGACTTGTTGAGATGAAAGTTAGAAAAGAGGTAAAGAATAACTTTCATCAGAGATTTAGGAAGAAGACTCAGATATGTAGGAAAACATTAACATAGTGCTTAAGTCAAAGAGAGCACATCACCCTCACACATAGCTTTAGCTTTTGGGGATTTGATATGGTTTGACTCTGTGTCCCCACCCAAATCTCATCTTGAATTGTAATCTCCATAATCACCATCTTTTGAGGACAGTACCTGGTGCGAGGTGACTGGATCATGGAGACAGTTTTCCCCACGCTCACTCATGATAGTGAGTGAGTTCTCACTAGATCTGATGGTTTTATAAGTGTTTCACAGTTCCTCCTATGCTCGCTCTCTCTTTCTGTCTCTCATTCTTGCTCTCTTGCCTGCTGCCATTAAGATATACCTGATTCTCTTCCACCATGATTGTAAGTGTCCTGAGGCCTCCCCATCTATGCTCAAGGAACTGTGAGTCAATTAAACCTCTTTTCATTGTAAATTTCCCATTCTCTGGCAGTTCTTTATAGCAGTGTGTAAACAGACTAATACATGATTGATATAAATACAAATAAAATACCCATTTGCCATACAGCCTCTCCCAATCCTGTGACTCTGACAACTCTCAGAGACAACTCTGATTCAACTAAGCAAGCTTACACCGACTACACCTATATTACAAAATGCTTCCAATTCTGTCTCACTCTAAATGTAAAAGTACATCTATCTAAAGTCTACTTTCTATATCTAATATACCTAACCTGAAAGTATGTGAAATTATGAGAAAGGCAATGAATTAATTTCAATATCTGTTCTTTTCTCTACATTATTTAAGCACACCATTTAACATTCCAATAAGCTATCAAATTATTTGTCAATTTCAATAATAAAACGTTTCTAGACTTTTAAAAAACTCAGATGTTATAGTATAGCCATCCTTTTTTACTGTTCTTTCAAAATTGTTTTTTCAGTAAAAGTCATTAAAAAAGTTAATTATAATAAACATTAAAACACAATTTTAAAGTATTTATTATGTACCTGGTACTGTGCCTTATAATTTATGGAAATTATCTAACTTAATTATTACAACCCTTTGAAATAGTTATTAGTATTGTTCAGTTTTACAGAAGAGGACATCAGGCTCTGATTAATTACCTTCCGTTCTCACTTGAGCCAATTCCATTCCAACACTTCAAAAAAAAAAAAAAAAAACTATTATATTATTGCCAGTGTTACAAATAAAATCCCCTTTGAAAATCTAATGTAAAATTTTAATTTACTTTCTGCCTGATCTTCCTATAGCACTGAATCTTCCTACTACCATTTACCTAGAAACGGTTCCTTTATTTCAGGGACAACATACTTTCTCTTCTCTCTCCTGTTTCACTTGCAGGTCCTTCTTACTTTATTCGGAAACTAGTCACGCAGTCTCCAACCACATAACTTTGAAATGCTCTGCAGTTTAGTTTGAGGTCTCTTTGTTTATTGTTAAGATTCACTCTCCTGGTTCCTAAATCCTGTCTCATTGCTTTAAATATCATATATGTACTGATAACTAAAAAAAAAAAAAATGCATCTCCAGTCATGGCCGCTATTTTAAAATCCAGAGTCATGTTTAATTAACAATTCAACATTTTTCCTTGAACATATAGTACGGTAGACAATCTCAAATTAATATGCCCCAATCTGAGCTCAATCTAACCTTTTCATAGTTTGGTCACCCCCTTCAGATTTGCTTTTATTCAAGGGTTCCATATTTTATAAAAACAAACATATAAAATTATTTGCAAAGAGCCTCTATCCTAAAAGGAAGTGAGAATGTATGACTCTTTTGCTCTCTGGTTTCTCATCTCACTCAGAAAACACATATACTATCCTTTGTGCACCAAATAGCACAATCTTTAAAAGTAAAGGTTTGTATTTCATTTTGTATGTATTTCCTTCAAATACCTATTTCTGGTTACTACAAACCACAGATTACTAGAGACTTTTCAGCATAATAAGAAACAAACTAAATATTATAATAAATAATATTCTGAAATAAGGAAAGACGTCTGATGAATCCTACCATTTTCAGGAAATCCACCTAGAATCCCATTCTCACAGTATTGCAACTCCCTCATTCTTCCTTCAGCCGGTCACTGTGTACCTAGTCTTTTCAGTCTCTCTACCAACAACAACAACAAAAGATTTCCTCAGGAATGATTCTAATAGAGGAGTCGTAGTTAGATGAACCAAAGCTTCAAATTCTACATTTTCATATATATACATATATATTTAACTTTAACAATAAAAATCCGATAGACTTTAATGCTCTTATACTTTACAATTCATTTAGGAAAAGAAGGACCACGTTTGCAGCTACTCCTGCTAAGTTACCAAGGGTTTTTTTCAATACTAATCTTCACAATTCGTATTCAAATACTAAGAATCTCTAATCCCTTTAAAAATACATGTATATTTCCAATAATTTGATATAAGCTCTCAAAAAGTCATTACATTTTGAGAGTATAATTGAAACAACCTAAACATTAATGCCAAGTAATGACTATAATAGTTCACACTTATTAAATAGTTAATATGTATGTGGAAGGCATTGTTACATGTATGCTTATACACACAAACATATACACGTGTGTGTATAAAATCTCAGTGAATCCCCACAAGAATTATTAGAACTAGCAATTAGACCCAGTTGTTCTAATTCTGTAACCTGTCATCTTAAACCACTATAGACTAAAACTTAAAAGCTGTCATTTTCAAAGATAATTTTGAAACTTGCATTGGGCAAGTAGTAAATAACTGTGCTCCTTGGTTCCCTCATCTGTCACATGGGTAGAACCTACACTATTACATGAAGATTTGAGTAGTTAATACATAGAATATTTTAGTATTTATAGATGTAGAATGTAAAAGAGAATAAGTTTTAAGGACAAAAATTGAGAGGAAAAAACAGTCTCATTTTCAAGCCTGCTAAACATAAGATGTTTCTTAAATTTAATTTATACAGGCAGGGTAAGTGGGCATGCTAAAAATTAAGCACCTTTGATTTGAGATTTTAGAAAGGGTAAATTGTTGCTATTTAGAGAATTGCAATGTATTTTTATTTGTGAGCAGGAGGTCATGGTGTTACTTAGAAACAGTGACAAGAAAGTTTTTTTGGCTATTAAAAATGGAAATGGAAAAAAAAAAAAGAAAGAAAAGCCAAGAGTAATCATTTAACTCCAACAAGCAGTTTTTAGAAAATATTTTATTTGATTATCAGCTTCAATTTGAAAGGTTGTATATCTGATAAACATAACACAAAGAAAAAGCTTGATAATTAACAAAATACTCTATAGTATTTCTTTTTTCATCTTTGTCCAAGTCAGATTCTTGCAAGCACTGGGAAATTAGTGTTTATTCAAGATTTAATGACAATGTTAATGCCACTGTCAATCTGGATTCTTTAGCTAGAAAGGCAAATCTGATTTACATTAACCTGAACACCTTAATAACTAATTAAAATCTCAGCCTCTTGGCTAAGTTTTTAGACATTTATTCTGTTTAACTCAGCAACAAAATATTATTAGTCACTTTCTTTTGAGAAAGGTGAGTCTAATTTATTGGTACTATTAGGGCATTTTATAATCTGCAACCCAATCAGCCTTAACAAAAGATTTTATACTCAGCATGACTCAAATATTTTACACAATAACTTACTGAAAAATAATGCCTGCCATTGCATTTCTGCTCTAACATACTGCAGTGATTTTGTGTTTGCACATATTTATCCAGGTCATAGGTTTGCTTGAAAAAATGTAAAACAAAGAATGCATATAGATTGTTAAAGAAATTCTCCCAAGTTTGTTCACACATATTAGATCCTAAAAACGAAATAGGTTAGTGTATTTTTTTCTGAACTGAAATAGATTAACAGAATATATTAACTGAAATAACTTTGTCCTATTGTTTATAATTCTTATTAGACACATGTAATTGAGCCTATGTCTGAGTAGGAAGACTCTATAAAGGACATCAACAAGTATACAATATAATTTTCTTTAATTTTGATCTGAAAGACTTAATAGAAAGACTGAAATTCTGTTAAAAAATTGATTACATTCTACTGGATTTGGCAAATATGTAGCATCAGTAATAAAGTATTTAATCATCATTTATTGTGTTTAGTGTATGATTTATTATATATCTACTTTTTATACCCCTCAAAGTATTTGCAAAATTAATAGAATTTTCTTGAGAATATAGTGACTCTCCTCAAAATCCACTTAATAAATTGATAGCCTCAAATTTATATTTCATCCACTCTTCCAAAATAATTATCTGTAAATCACAGAATTCAAGGAAAGAGATAGTTTACAAAAGGAAGTATGACTTCTCATGTTAAAGGCTGTTGAGAGCCCCGGTAAAGTTATGACTGGTTGTATACATGTAACACTCTTAGAAATCATGATTTTCATAAAGTGTCACTTCAGCACAATTACCAGGTCAAAATCAACATGGAAAAAATGGGGGTTATAGGTTGACAAATCTGTTGGTTTGTTTATTGAATTTTTAAATTACATAGCTACTGTAGTTTTCTTTAGTCATATATTCATATTACACTGTGTGTCGGGCAGCTATTTTGGTGTGGCATATACAGTGATGATACAGTGATGAGCAAATGTAGATATAAGCAGCATAGAGTTTCACGTGGAAGGCTGCCATCAACCTAGAATTTTCCCAATTTTGAATTGTACTTGTACTGAGAGCTAGATACAGTGCTGAAAGAATTTATAACAGGGCTATCATGTTGCCAGATTCCAGGAAGTTTCCTCTGAAGAAGCGTATATTTTAAAAGAGTTTTTAGTTAAATATGGTGGTACCTGAAGAAAGTTTAAGTATATCAGTATGTACAAAAAGTGAACTTCTTAAGGTACATGAGAAACAGGTGCTTTGTAATAACAAAAGTGAGGATAGTTTTCAAAATCCGTTGGTTTTAAATTTAGTATTTTGAATGTGAAACCATTAAAATATTAAATTACTGGCTTTCTCTAAAATACCTGTTGAGAGTGAGTATGTGTTTGATGATGGTGGTGAAAAGAGGAATTCTGATAGTATTTGAGGAAAATACAGAAAAATTAGTATGATTTTGCAGGCAGTGGGAAAGGGGAGGTCAAAGACACTCTGTGGTATTGCTGATAGTTTTGTAGATCTGTTTGAGAGTGTCATCAATCATTGCAAGCAAATGTAATAGATAAAATGATGCCATAGAGTCAGAGACACAATGAAGGAACTAAAACAACATAAAGAATATAGAAAGTTATGGATTTAATGACACGGATGAGTTTTTTCCCCAGGATGATAGGTATCTAGAACTCAGAGCTTATTTTCTGATACAAGTTTGATATTTTATGATAATACATATCTGAAAAAACTACATTTTAATCAGCATAAACATATAATAGCAATTATTTTTTGAGTTAAGTGATATAATTATATTTCCTTTAAATAATTATTTCCATTTCTTTAGAGTTGATATTTGTCTCATATTTTTATCTTCTTTGGTGTATTCAGACCTATAGTTAATCTTTCTGCCCCTCCGGTACATTTGTACATCTCCAATTAATCTTGTATTCTAAATGGCTAAATATAATTTTTATCTTTTTTCATGAGGCAGCTTTCAGGGAGCCTTACCTTTCCTTAATTGAATCAGGACTCTATTTTCAGCAACTTTTGGTACATTTGGTACTCCTGGATTCTCCATTGCCTCTCTTCCATTGGATTCATACTTGGGAAATCCTATGTTTTGTCTTGCGCTTATTCCCCTATTTTGCTGAGATATGTTTTCGCAGTAAGTTAATCGGGGTACATACAATAATAATTTTTTAGGTCTGTCAGTCTAAAGCTATCCATTGGAATTCTAGTTGATTCAAGAGCTTTGTTGAAGGTGCATCTTCAACAAAGAAGGACTCTGCTTTGGGGTGTGTGTGTGAGAGAGAGAGAAAGAGAGAATCACTTAACCATGTAATTATAGTTCTATTCTAGGATTCTCTGCTTTGTTCCACTAATCTATCTATCCTTACTCAAATTTCACTCTGTTTTTATAATGTCTTAAAACATATATTGTAAGCCCTCCATATTTGTACTACTTTTAAAAGATCATTTTGTAATTATGAGTCTATTTCTATATATTTAATACATTTTAGAATCAACTTGTCAATTCATGGAAGAAACAGTTTGCTGAGATTATGACTAGAATTGCACTAAGTCTTCAGGTCCATTTGGGAAACTGCAAGGAAGAAAAGACATTCCCAGGATGAAATTTAATCAAGAAATGCCCAATATTTTCTGAGTTAGATTTCAGAATTTCCAGTAACCCCTTTCTCATTTCCATTTCCCCATTTTTGAACAAAAATTTCTGTAACAGTTAGGTATGCATTTCCTTCTAGGTTGTATGTAGGATAGGGGCAGTAAATTTGACTTTATAATTTCACAGATCTAAAGATGGACAGAATGTACTCAAGGACCTGTGCTCAAGAAATATCAGCAGAGCATCCTCAGGAAGCCTGACTCCCTATGCTTCATGCCTTTCCCATTGACAAAATACACCCACCTCCCAAGTCATTCAAGAGTCCCATCCTATTACAGCATCATCTCAAAGTTGCATGGATTTTTCAGTCTCTTTGAATTATATAAACGGGATTAGACTTTAAAATTAGACTTTAACTTCCCATAACAATATTGAATCTAAGGTTGTGACTCTTCGAAAAGGTATGTGAAGTTTATATGGCCATTGGGATGGCTTGGTTTTAGCTTGTTTATCCCAAACTCTTTAGCAGTCAATAATATAGTGGCTCTCCACCCCTAATTTGAAAAATGAATATTGAAAGAACTTCTTAATCATACTTCGATTTTTAAAGTGATATATTCTTTATGCTTTTGTCATTATATATAAACATAGAAATATTATATATTATATACGATAGCAAAATATGTGTGTGTGTACATCATACATATATATGATACTGACTTAGTCCATGTATATATACATATGTATACATATATACATATATACACATATATACATATGTATACACATACACATACATATATGTGTATATACATATATACATCATACATATATATGATACTGACTTGGTCCACTTGTTTTGCTATAAAGGAATACCTGAGACTGGTTAATTTATAAAGAAAAGATATTTATTTGGCTTGCAGTTCTGCAGGCTGTATGAAAAGCATGGCATCAGCATCTGCTTCTGGTGAGGTCCTCAGGCTGCTTCTGTTCATGGGAGAAGGTGAAGGGGAGTAGGTGTGTGCAGAGATCCCATGGTGAGAGGAAGACAGCAAGAAAGGGAGAAGATAGCAAAACAGGGAGAAAGAACGCGCCAGGCTCGTTTTAACTATCAGCTCTCATGGGAACTAATAGAGCAAGAACTCACTCACTACCTTGAGATCAGCACCAAGCGTTCATAAGGGATCCCCTCCCATGATCCAACCATTCGGCCCCAATCCCAACATTGAGGATCAAAACTCAACATGAGATTTTGAAGGGTTAAATATCTAAACCATACCAAATACTTGCTCAAGTTTTAGTCATTATTTTTAAACAAAGATTATGCTTTATCTTCTCTATTACATCATTCACATATATAAATGGAATTTTTATAATAATGTGAATAGGAATTCAGAATGAAAATAGCTTAAATAAATGCCCTAAAAACATTTTCTTTTACATATGCCATGAGACTACAATGAAGAGCCTCACAATGTTTATTGTTATTCACAGAAAGTCAAATTTTAAGATTTTCTCAGTTTATTTATTTTAAATTTTCACATTCATAATAGTAATTTGTTTTAAATGTTTATTGCCATGAGATAATGATTAAAACTGTAAACTAATGAACAAATGAAAAAATAACAGCTATGTGCTCGTAAGACTAGCATATTTATCAAATTAAATTTGGAGAACAAACATATAAATGAATGAAAAATATGTTACTATATTAGAGTCATTTTGGTTTTTATTTTAAAACAAAATCAAAATGCAAATCAAAATGTACTTTTGAAATGGACTTTTTTTTCAATATTAGATTCACATGGAGAATATTAACTTTGCCCAAAATGGAACAATATTAGGTTTTAAAAATAATTTTCCTAAAGAAACTGAAAACAATACATTTATTTGGCTATTAATTTGCCTAAGGATAAATTCTTGGTTTTGCTTTTATTATTAAAAAAGTTAATCTATTCTGCATTTCTCTTTAGGGTTTCAAAAACAATTCCAAAATGAAGTCTAAGTTTTTCTGCCTCATGCTCATTAAAAGCAGTGAAACCTCTGACTGTTTTATGAAAAAATTATTTAAGAGTTAGGAAGCTGCAAGCCAGTTAAAATGCTTTGCTTAAATGTTTTGAAGACTCTCAGTTAAGATAGTTCTAATGTTACATGAAGCTCTGTTTAGAACTTATTGGTTGTTTAGAAGGAAGAAGTAGGAAAATATCAATGCAAAGGAAATAGCTGTAATGGAAAAAAAGGTGCCTTTCTCCCTAAGGCTTAGAGACTCTTACACCATTTCCCAAGCCTTCTTAAAACAGATTTCCTCCAAAACGAAAGGCAAATCTCTCTTATAATGCCACACAGAAGATAAAAAACAATTTATAAAATCTAAACCCAAAAGTGAACTTAAAACACTAAATTCTCTACATAAATACACAATGCCATCCATGGTCTTAATTTGATTCACGTATTGTTGTTTATATTGTATTTGCTCTATATTTATAGCCTACTGCTCAGTCGCACCGAAACACATTGTGTTGTGACTATATGCTTTAGTATTTTTTTTAACTATGTCTTTGAAAATAAAGAGCTACCATATTTCCACTTTCTCCTAAATTTCTAAAATTTTAACAGAGTTTCATGGATACAAAGTCAGTCAGTGAATGGGCATAACATGCCTGATTAATTTCTTAAAACTGTATAAAATTTGTTACATATCTTCATATAAGTGTTCTCAAGAAAGTTTTCTTAAGCTTCTTTAAATTGTTAAAGAGTTCCTAAAACACAAAATCGTTACCACCAACTTACATTTGTTTATTAAGTTTCAAATCTGTAGAATGTATATTAAGCACATTTTGGTTTAATAAAAATATTTATTTATCACCACATTATTCTCAGAGCTAGCATATCACATGATACATGGGAGTGCTTAGTATGTATTTATTGAATGTTTAAATAAACAAACAAACAAACCCAACAGTTTTGGACGCTGAAGCCTAAATAAGTTAACTCAATTGCTCAAGCTCACTGAAGCCATCATGTACAAGTTAAAACATGCATTTCTGGTCTGTCTGATATAATCACCAAATGGGAATATTTAATGCTCCAAAGTACTAAAAAACATTTGAGACTTCAACATGTCTCTTGTGTTGCTTTCACAAAGAAATACTCTCTGGCCTCTACCTTTTCCCCCACCTGAGTTAGCTTATCCCTTTACCTTCGCAAACCTCCATCACAACATAATCTTTTGCAACTTGCAATAGTTTTTGCTAATCCACATGGTATAAATACTTCTACCAAGGCTGATTTTCAGCTATTGGTGTGATGTCATGGGACACACAGTTCAGAAGAAAAGAACATGGTGGGTTCAATCCAATTGATAGTAGCTGGCTGTAGCACCTAAGTTCAGTCTTCCTGATTTCCACCAATGGACTGGTATGACTTGATTCTCCAATAGGTTAGTACTTTACTTAGTTCAAAATAGATATTTATTAATTGGGTGAGAGTATGAAGTAGGTAAATTTTAAGGCATATTTCTCATACTTAAAAAAAGAAATAATAGAAGGTGTGTCAGGACATTTAGCTTTAAATATCAATTTTGTGTGTATGTAGTAGGCTTAATTCAAAAGATGTCACAAGATTCTTGACTAGGGCGTATTCTTTGAAACACTACTCTAGACACTACTGTAAAGGGACACTGAAGATGAAAAGATAAATTAACATTTAAAATTAGATAACATTAAAATAGGCAGACTATGCTGGCTTATTCAGGTGAACTCAAAGAAATCACACACTGGTAAAAGCAGAAAAGGAAAACAGAAGAGTCAACCAGAAATATAAAAAGCATATGAAAGAATTAAGGAGTAATCAATAGTCTTAAATATGGGCTACCCAGAGGATACAAACAGTCTTTAAAAGAATAATCCTCTTCAGTGTCAGCAAGGAAATATAGACCCCAGTGCTAAAACTGCATGAAAATGAATTTGGCCAACCCCCTGAATGAGACTGGAAGTAGATTCTCCCTAGAGTCCCCAGATAAGAGCTTCAAATGACTGACACCAAACTCTGACACACAAAATTGTAGGACAATAAACAAGTGTTGTTTTAAGTTGCTACATTTGTGGTAAATTCATTGCAGCAGTTATAGAAGAGCAATATAGTGGGTATGGAGAGACAAAGCTTGCTGTAATGCCTTTGAAAGTTGTATAGAGAAGTGACAAAGTGAAAAATACATACCTGGATTTCACTAGGGCTGGCAGTCCAAGCCTTCAGCAGCAGGAGGAGCAGCTGCATGTAAAGCCAAATTTCCTTTTCTTTTATGAAGTAGTAATCGTGAGTCATTTTTGGATGAGGCTGAAGACGAATGTTCTGCGTCCTATAAAAGCAAATTCTTTGCTTTTACCAAGCTAATATGTTGCACCTCTCCCCACTCAAGTTTTTCCTTTGAAAAATTATTAAACTAATTTCAGTCTTCATTTGCAAATTAAAGTTACTTATCTACCTTGGTTGTTTAAAGAATAGACTGTTAAGATTTGTATTCAGTCCACTGGTCATACACTGAAACTAAATAAGGTAAAACATAAAATGACATGCATAATGAGTGAAACACAAGATAATCATCTTAATTTGAGATGGGGAGAGTTGTTTATTTTCTTCTGATATTTTAAAATATTATGCTTAATTAGATTTTAAATTGCTAATGTGGATCTTATGTATTCATGCAGATAGATATAAACAAGAACAGCCAGAGAAAGACATACACATATTTTGGGTTTTTAAAAGACAAAACAAGAATCTTATATCCCTTAAAATATATCACCTACCGTATACATGGTAATTATGGTAAGTAAAACTTTATGTTTCAATTAGGATTGCCAAAATTAAAATATAACTAGAAAATATTTTATAATAAAGTATGAACCAATCTTTTTTTTAAAAGGTAACTTTATAGAAGGGATTAGAGTCAAACGAGCATAAAACCGGAATACCAGATATTCCTATTAAGTAATATCTTTGGAATATTTATTCATAAATATACGTTGACTGATAGATTAACAAGTTGTTACTAGGATTTCTGCACTGAAATTCTAGGATGCTGGCTACTGAAGTGATAGCTTTATTTTCTATTCTCAATAATATTACTATTTAATTAGAGAAGACTGACTAATGCACATGAGATAATTAGCAAGTAATGAAAAGCAGTATGAATTCATGTGATAAATGTGGAACCAACTTTATTCAAGAGCACTACTTTTTGTAAAACTAATAATATAAACACTCTTTGAAGAAAAACAAAAAAACAAAAACAAAAACAAAAAACAAAAACAAAACCGAAAAACAGCAAATGACCAAAGGAGAGGAGATATATGTAACTATTATAATTTTCGGCATAAATAAGTTCTTATCATAGCTTCTTCACTTTGTTTTTAAGTTTCTGAGCCCCTTCTGTTAGAACTAGTATGACAGTAATTACTATTTTTATTCTCTGTACTGTCTTGTTCTGAATGTTCATATGGATTTTTAGACTTCTGTTTATATAACATTTTATTCTCTCTGAGAAAAAAATAGGTTTCATTACTAAAAAGAAATTTTATGCAATGATTAGGTTTTCAAAAACACTGTTCAGAGTTGTCCTTGTATTTTCAACAAATTAATCAGTTTCTACTCAAAGAGAGAAACCTCTATTATTCACATACAATCAGATCAAGTATAATTGTAAGGTGACTCTGGAAAGAAAGTCACACATCTTCTAGATTGCAGGATATGTAAAACAGGCTCTGATGCTTACCATAATGAATAAAAGACATAGGTAATAATTTGTTTTTAATTTTTGTTCCATAACATGACGAATGGCTGATAGAAAACATAACATTTCTTTTGGTTTATCAGGGACAAAATAACTAGAACAATATATAATAGCCTTAATTTAAAAAAAATCTAATAACAGCCATTCTTACTTTATGGTTTTTCTTCTTACCCATCTTCATTCTTTTGATTTACTCCAGAACAAAATCTATCAAGCGCAAGAGGCACTCATATCCCTATTTTGGTTTGATTACATTTTAATTATCCCTTGATTCCCTGTTTGCCACAAAATCTGTGAATTATAATTTGGCTTTTCATTTAGTTTTCTCTCTAGGGAGAAAATATCCTGACCAGAAGAAGTCTTTATTTAGTGCTGTTGGCAGTTGTATTTAATATCAATGCTCCCCCAATTAACTTTCTGGCACAGAAGTTGTTCTATCTTAAATTGGGTTTATAAAAGATACTATTATTAACTTTATTCAATCTTGAGAATTAAAATAATCATATCTTTGGTTTTATTAATGTAAGAAACAAACATTTGAATATAATATACTTAAGGGTTTTATTCCAGTCCTGCCAAATAAACAGATGACCCTCTTCCGATGGCACTCCTTTTTCTTGAATTTACATTTTAAACAAAATATAAACTTTTAAAAAAATTTTCCAAACCTGCACCTTCCTAGTCTCTGCTTCAGGAATATTATCATTTGCTTAAATACTTAAGTCATTACAATGGTTAACTTGATTTCTCTTTTCTATTTAAAACTATATTCAATGTATTAATTATGTCCATTGTGACATAATTTAGCATTAATTTGTCCATTTCTGTTTGTTTATTCTGCCATCATGCTAATTCATGCCAAAAGCATCTTTCCGTTAGAGACTATATCAACATCCTAAGAGGCGTTAAATTTCCATTTTTGTACATACTCATTTTCATTTTCTATACAATTCTGAAAATGTGTTCTTAAAAATTATAGGCATGAGCGTTGTCTCACGCCTATAATTCTTACACTCGGGAGGCCAAAGCAGGGACATTGCTTAAGGCCAGGAAATTAATACAAGACTGGACAGGATCCAGTCTCTACAAAATTAAAAACAAAATAGCTGGGTATGGTGGCTCACGCCTGTAGTCCTATCTATTAGAGAGGCTGAGGAGGGAGGATCACTTAAACTCAGGAGTTTGAGGCTGCAGTGACATAGGATCTTGCCACTGCACTCCAACCTGTGCTACAAAGTAAAACACTGTCTCTAAAGGATAAAATAAAAATGCAAAACTTAAAATGACACACTTCTGATTACCCAATGGTATCTCACTGGAAATTGAATAAAACCCGTTATGCTCAGCATGCCTGTTTCAGTCTGTTTTGGTTACTGTGATAAAACATTATAGACTGAGTGGTATGGAAGCAACAGAAATGCATTTCTCACAGTTTTGGAGACTGAAAAGTCCAAGATTAAGGCACCAGCAGATTCTCTGTCGGGTGTGGGCCTACTTTCTAGTGCATAGATAATGCCTTCTTACGTGTCTTTACATAGGGAAAGGAGTGATGGATTATTCTAGGGTGTCTTTCATAAGCCCACTAATCGTAAGGATTCCCTTCTCATGACCTAATCATCTTCCAAAATTTCCGTCTCCTGATACCGTAACCTTAGGTATTAGAATTTTAACGCATGAATTTTAAGGGGACACAAAGATTCAAATCATAGCAATACTCTAAAAAATACTTCTTTAACTTTGCAAATATATCTCCTTGCTTAATTTGTATTAGTTTTACTAGATATT
This sequence comes from Macaca fascicularis, assembly GCF_037993035.2. Classification (NCBI taxonomy): domain Eukaryota; kingdom Metazoa; phylum Chordata; class Mammalia; order Primates; family Cercopithecidae; genus Macaca; species Macaca fascicularis. Next base: position 19,291,141 of record NC_088380.1, read on the forward strand.
TTATCCTTTAAATTGCCAAATATTTTTATACCACAGGTTTTTGTAATATTCCCCCTATCTAGCAGAAATTTCCCTTATAATTTTTTTTTTAGCTCAGAGGAATAAAATATATGTTCTGATTGCTTACAATCTAGTAGACATCTGCAACACTACAGAATCCAATGATATAATGGCAAAGATAATGCTAAAGGTGTGAGAAGTTGGCTTAGCTAGAGGTGTGAGAGTCTTGCTTAGCTTACATCTTCGTCCCAAAATTTTCTGATTTCCTTAAATAGAAGATCTCTGTTCCTAATTTTATTACTACCTACCACATTCCCACCTAGGCTTTTAACCCATTGCATGTGGCTACTCAGAAGTGTATTTGAGAAAGAGCCGTGAGAGGCCATGAGAGGTGTGAGAAGTTGACTATCAAAATGCAGTGTAGCGTATCTAATACAGGCAGGGGTAGAGATCTTCAGTAATTACAAATATACAAGTATAAATAGTATATCAACTACTTCAAATTCTTTTAATTTAATAGTTTGTTAAACTTTCTGCTAAGGATTATATTCCTTTCTCCAACACACTTTTTTTCTGGACAAGATCTTACTCTGGTTGCTCAGACTGAAGTGCAGTGGCATGACCACAGCTAACTGCAGCCTCGACTTCCCAGGCTCAGATGTTCCTCCCACCCTAGCTTCCCAAGCAGCTGGGTCTACAGGCATGTGCCACCACACCTGGCTAACTTTTGCATTTTTAGTGGAGACAGGATTTCACAATGTTGCCCAGGCTTGTTTCGAACCCCTGGACTCAAGCAATGCACCCACCTTGGCCTCCCAAAGTGCTGATATTACAGGCAGGAGCCACTTCCCCTGGCCCTTTCTCAAATACACTTCTGAGTAGCCACATGCAATGAGTTAAAGGCCTAGGTGGGAATGTGGTAGGTAATAATAAAATTAGGAACAGAGATCTTCTACTTAAGGAAATCAGAAAAATTTGGCACAAAAATAGAAGCTAAGCAAGACTCTCGAGGAAATTTTGAACTTAATGTGATATTGATATGAGAATTGATGTTATTGTAAGACAGCCCAGTCCAGAAGTAGTTAGTTGACTATATTGGAAACATTGAGATATTTGAAAATGACGTCAATAGCTTGCTAGCGTTCTTGGTTTCTCAAAATTAAATAGCAAGTGTTTTGCTTCTGTACAACTAGAATGCTCGGAGATGTAAACAGCTCTGTATTAGTTACATACACAATGATAAAGAAGAAAATCTGTCTACCATAAAGGAAGTCACATTCTCATTCTAACAATAGAAACATGCTTGTCAAAATCAGAATAAGAGATGATTTAAAAAAAAGGTTACCCAGGTCACAGCCCATAGAATCACAAAATAAATTTTAGAGGTCTTTAAAATAACTTAAAATATTCCCAAATGGAAAAAAAAATGAAACAAGTAGGAGAATGCATATGAAACTACATGACAGAAATTACTGTTAAGCTCATTACCTATAACTTAAGCCACGAGAGTAGAAAAGGCTTTACACAATGAGAAGAGATGATAAATAGAACCTCTGACTACTCCCAATTTACATACTAATTAAAAACGAGTCACCTGTCAAGAAAATACCAACATGATGTCAACAAAAGGTTTCAGCAGATTAGCAGAGTAATAGACTGGGAGTAAAGGCAGAAGTTATTACAAAAATGGAGATGTTGCCAATTATTTAGGCATAATATCAAATATATTTTAAATAAAAATTCTAAACTGATCATTGTTTTGGATATGGAAAGTCCTTGGTGACACTAGCAAAAGGCATTTCAAATAAGTGCAATAACACTTTACTAATATACCTGATAATTCAGTGGTTGGCAACAAGATTATTGAAGTTGGCATCAGAATATTACTTTTAACATGAATTAACAATTACATATCTCAGTAAAACAGTGATCTTTTTAGTGATTCTCAATTCACTTTCTATGACCTCTGGCATTTAAATTTTATATAATAAACTCCAAAGATTTATGTCTTTCTAGGCTCCATTTGTTTTCGCCTTTCATTTTACCCTTCTCCTATTCCATTTTTTTTGTCTCTGCCTTCACCTGTAAAATAGATGAAAAATGTGTACCAAAAAAGTCATCTTTAATTAAAGTAATGAGTATATCATGTCTAAAAGTGTTGTTTGCTTCTCCTTGAAAATTTCTACTTTTTTTCTAAAAGAGTGAATGATCTATTTTAAAACTAAAATAATTAATATGCAACTAAAAAAATAGGAGGCAAAACGAAACAGAAGATTTGATATAGAAGTGTCTGAAAACTTTAAAAACTTTCTACCAAATATTATTTTTCTGACAGTAATCCTGATGGGTGGGGTTATAATTAAATGGAATGCCTAAACTCAGTGGTGATGGGGAGAGAAAGGAGTGGCCGAGGACTGGTGGTGTCAGGATAAAGCTCACAGTATTCAGTGTTTAGAGCAAACATGTTGAAGACAATGACCCCTTCAGGAGGACTGAGGAGTCTATTTTAGTAGAAAGTCAAGGATTTAAAAAATCATTCTGTTTTAGCCATTTATTGTTCTTATTTTAAGTAAGAATTCTCTCTTAGCTATTGGACTTTGAAAAAGATTGGATATTAAATAATTGCAAAAAGCTCATCAATGACTGCATTTCCTGATATACTTAGGAATAAATTTGGACATTCCAAGTAGCTTTCTATCATTAAGAAGTGTAGCATAGACAATAGGGGAGAATTCTGTCCGTTGTCTTAATTAATTTTTATGCACTGTTTGAGAATATTATATCCATTATTTCAATAGATTTTATCATATTTTATTAGATAGGTGTCAGCATTTTTCTGTTTCAAAAATCAGATATTTGAGGCACAGAGGTTAAATATCTCAATCAAAGATATTTTCTATTGAGGAAAGGAGCCTGCATTTGTACCCATTCTATACTTCTAACCCTGTTTAAGATTGCAACTGCAAAGTGGAAAATAGGTAAAAAGATTGATTTACTTTATGCTAATTTTGCTGAAATAAAGTCATAAATATGTTTGTATGATGCACGTTGTATAAGATAAAAAGCTTTTGTGAGGTAAATTAGAATATTGAATAGATTTATAAAATAAATCACTTTTCCATGTGTGTGGGGGGTGGTATAAAATAAATTTATATTTTACATTGGAGTATATAAAAATTTAAGATTTATGGTAGCTTACAAAACACACATAACATAGTAAGAAAAATGAGTTTCAATGTGGAAAAATAAACACAAATTGAAGTAAACGAAGAGAAACACATGAAAAAATTGTAGGTTAAGTAGCAAATAATATCACCTGTAGCTTTGAAGTGCAGACCGGCTACAGAAATAATCAACTATCAAATAAACTCTAAGCTATCTTGGTGTGTTTTCTGTTGCTTTCAAAGAATTTCAAAGACTGGGTCATTTGTAATGAAAATAAATTTATTTCTTACAGTTCTGGAAGCTGGGAAGTCCAAGTACATGGTGCTGGCATCTCAGTATTTGCTCAACTGCTAATGATGGAATCTTGCTGTGTCATAACATGACAGAGGACATCACATGGCAAGAGAGAGAAAGTATAAGAAAGTGAGGCAAGAAAGCAGGCCAACCCACTTTATAACAACCCGTTCTCTGGAGGTGTAACCAAGTCTGGCAAGAACTGCATTAAGCTCTTCATGAGGGCAGAGGCCCCATGACATAAACACCTCCCAGTGTTGGGGAGACTTTGTACCTCCCAACACTGTTATATTGAGGAATTAAATTTTCAACGCACAAACTTTTGAGGGACATACTCAAACCATAGCAAAGGCATAGACAATTATTTTCTTTAATATCTCAATTTACATACAATATGGAAATGCATATAAATAAAGTAGGCATAAAACTAATCTCCAAAGATATTATGGAGTTATCTTAATTATTACAATTGCATTGATGTGAGATGAAATTATAAAGACCTATAGATTATATGGCTGAAATTCTTTTTTGGGTTTTATTTTGCTTTTTAAAATGTTTAAAAATGGTTCATTGTTTTGAGATAATTTTTCAGTTCTCCTTCTGATCTGTTCTGTTTCTAGTTTGTGTCAAGTTGGCATGGTAAAATGGCAATTTATATACGGGATTCACTTTCTCAACTGAAATCTGTTAAATTTCAAATGGGAATGGAAAGCTAAAACACAGTGTATAGAATCTGGAACAGGTACACTTGAATCAGAAAATGACATTACATATAGCTAAAACAGAAATAATTAGAGGAGAGGAAATCCTATGATTAAATGTATATGTCATTAATATTGGGTACCCCAGTTTCACAAGATAATAAATGTTAAGTCATTATAAACTTTTACAACACTCTGCCCACACTTTTAATTTAAAAATGTATAAAAGCTTTTTTATTTAAAAATTTATAATTTAAATGGTTTTGATTTTCTTAAAAACAAATCAGAGTTATGAAAAGACAAAAGTTATCTTTAAATTCGGCACACTAGCCATAAATTGCAGTTCGGAGAAAGGAGATCTTTACTATATTAAATACTATATTAAGCCTTTCTCTTAACAATCATGATATATTTCTCAACTAAGTCTTATTTTTGTATATTATATTAATAAAGTACAGTATTAACCCATAATAATGTTTTATATACTTTACTAGATGTATTACTAGGTATTTGATTTTTTTTTTGCTAGTATTCTATTTTTTTTTTTTTTTTTTTTTGAGATGGCGTCTTGCTCTGTCACCTAGGCTGCAATGCAGTGGCATGATCTCCGCTCACTGCAACATCTGTCTCCTGGGTTCCAATGATTCTCCTGCTGCAGCCTCCTGAGTAACTGGGATTATGGGAACCCGCCACCTCACTGGTTAATTTTTGTATTTTTAGTAGATATGTATTTTTAGTAGATATGTATTTTTAGTAGATATTGTATTTTTAGTAGATATTTTTGTATTTTTAGTAGATATTTGTATTTTTAGTAGACATATCTACTACCTGGCCAATATCATGTTGGCCAGGCTGTTCTTGAACTCCTGACTTCAACTGATCCATCTGCCTCGGTCTCCCAAAGTGCTGGGATTACCGGCATGAGACACCGTGTCTGGTCAAGTATTCTCTTGTCTTCTCTTTAATTACATTTCTATTTGATAACTATTATGAGTTGAATACTAGAAGTGTAGCTTCTTTTTTATAATCATTTTAGATTTAGCCAACTTTCTAAACTCATTATTTCAAATATTTTGTGTTTAAAATATTTTGTATTTTATAATTATCTAATCACATAACCTACAAATAAATTATGTTTTAAAATTTCTAATCCAAATGTTTTTATGCATTATTTTTTGTTTTATTATTTTATTTACACTTACTATATTTTAAAATTTTAATTAAAGTTACAATATAATTACTCCTTTGTCTTAAGATTCATTTTCAATAGTCTTCTAAATCTCTTTCAGTGTACTTCATACAAATTTTTTATAGTTAATTTAAGGTCCTTTTTTTTAAATCTTCAATGATACATAATTTTTCTTTTTGGTATATTGCTTTTTAAATGTGGTTGCATTTTCAAATATTTTTTTCATCAAATGAGTAAAGTGTTCAAGAAATTTTGGATTTTCACTTCATATCAAATCTTACTCTCTTATTTGCTGTATTGATTTACTTTTGGTCTCTAAATTGCCAAAACTTTTAGTAAGACCCTCTAAAAATGTTTGCTTATGAAGTTTTTTTTTTCTTTCCTTTTCAATACAAACTCTCAAACTGGCTATATTTTTTGTCTAACACTCATCCTGAATATTATCTTTAGAGCCATATTGAATTTAAATGCTCAGCTTTGTGAGTTCACAATTAGGGGAGAGAGGATGATTACTAGCTTCTTTTTTAAAAGACAGATTCAGTGGGAAATAGAACAGACAGGCTTTTTATTCAGTGTTCTGTAGTTACCATTAAAGTATTTTATTTCGGTTTTCATGGTTTCATACTTCCTCAAAAATTTGACAATTTTATATATTAATTGTTAATTCAAATAGTGTTTTAATTCAGTGATACGTATAATTGCTTCTGAACTGGGTGGACATTTAGAAGTCAAGTATAGCAATGTGAGGTAGAATTCTATTCAGACAGTGCCCCTGAGATTTATTCTATGCTTACGATGAGAATGGAAAGATATTAATGTGCCCTTCTGTCACTCTCTGTTATGTAAAATTCTCAGGAGCAGCCATGTGATCTTACAGTATTTAATGTTTTCATCACCTTGAAACAAGTTTACAGTAGCAGCTAGCCAGCATTTAGGGGAGAGATCCTTCAGGTTATAGAGTCTAAGGTAACAAAAACTACTAACTTAATAACTGCTTGACCTCAGAAGTCCATGAGTCACTTGTTTCCCACCATAGAAATAAAAAAAGTGAAGACCTTGCATTTGGACTTGGATTGTTCTTAAAATGATGTATAGTTTTCCATGATAGTGGGTACCTGCCAGGTCTGTCCCATAGACCCTGGCCGAGCGACAGATGAAAGGAATACTCAGACACAGGTATGCTGTGTAAGAGCAGCTAGGGGACTGCCCGGCACTAGTGGCTGAAGAGTGAGCAGTCTTCAGCAGCTGGAGCTGCTTGCTTTTATTCAGTACAGACATAATGCCAAGAAGTCTGGAGCCAACACAATCTGTGGGTAATTAACATTATTGTTCCCCTTTACAGGGAGCAGTCATGCATGCAGATGATCAAAGGTCAGTTTCCAGACAACGTAAGTTCCAGACAACAATCCTATTTAAGATAAATTCCCCTACACCCCCTTGTACCTATTCCTCACCCTCTGCATCAGGGTAAAAGAACAGCTGCCTTCAGCTTATTCTCCCCCAAAACTATTCAGAGCCTTCCAACCTTTTACAAGGCCTGCTCCTTTCCCTATAGTTTCTCTGACTACTGTGACCAGTCTTCTACATCTCCCCCTTCTCTGTTTTTTTGCATTAGGTTTTGTTGACTGAGAGTATAGATATGTGCAGCAACAGGTTTGACAGGCGCAGTGGTTACAACTCATGTTCTGGCTTTGCATCCTACAATTAGTAAATAACATAAGACAAACATGAGTATAATCAGTATTATTCTTTCCCAATCAAGGAATGATATGTAGTATTACTTGGTACTTCAGTCCAATGTGTGTTGTTACTAAAGAACCCCACTGGGGTTATGTCAACCCTTTCCAGCCAAGCAGTTACATTATTAGAGGCTAGGAACAGGGTGTCTGCCTAGGTAACAGGGCGGAAGAAAGTTGGTTCCAGAAGACGGCCCCACAAAGAGTAGCAGGTGCAAGTTGCAGGCAGAGTGAGAAAACAAAACAGGTTAATACCCTATGAGAGTTGCAATGTACAACAGAAAGCATAGCAAGGAACAAATTATCTGGAGTAAATGGTGTCTGTGTCTGGAGCAGGATTCACTCAGCCTCCTGATTTGTCTTCTTCAGCATCCCCCAGGTAATGTCCGGGTCTGGTGTTTTGTGACGAACCTGCATCGTTCAGGGCTGTGGATCCTTCAGGGTCATTTCCTTCATTTCCGGTATAGGGTTGGGTCCCAGCCATGCCATAGTATGGTTTGATATGTCACACTGGAATCCAAAGATGAACTGAGGCAGTGTGTGAACACAAGCATATCCTCTTCCCCACATTAGCAAATCATGTGGACCACACCATACATTAATATTTACATCTTTCCATAAAACCACTGGTTTTATGTCTTGAGGGGCTTTGGCCAAATGCTTTTCTATGACTGAATGTAATTTATCACTTAAGTTTAAAATATTAAGGGTAAATAAGGCTTGTGCCAATAGTGTTGCAGGTTCCTTGCTCATATTCCCCCTTTTTTGTTTTCTGAGCATATTTTTAAGGGTGGAGTGGGCATGTTCTACTATGGCCTGTCCTTGGGGGTTTACAGGATACCCGTGGAATGTTGGACATTCCATGCGTGACAAAGTTGGTGAAATTGTGAGCTGGTATAAGCTGGACCATTATCAGTTTTAGTTTTTGAGGGCTGCCCCATAAATGTAAAAGTTAAGAGAAGATGTTTAATGACATATCGGGTGGACTCTCCAGGAAGAGCATGTGAGCTAATTAGGTGGGAATTAGTATCAATGGATACAAGTACATATCTAAGTTTTCCAAATTCAGGGACGTGCGTAACATGTGTTTGCCGTAACTGATTAGGTTTCAGTCCTCTAGGGTTAACACCTGTTGAAGGAGGGGACGTGCTTGTAAGCTGGCAATTTGGGCATTGCAGGATAATTTGTTTGGCTAATCTTTGGGTTAACTAACATTGTTTAGGTAAATTTGGGCTGCATTGCCCTTTAGGATAGAAAACAGGCTCTGTAATTTATCAGTCGTTATGCACAAGGTGGGGCAAAACCAGGTAGTATTGCCCAGTAATTTTTGATAATCATTTAAGGTGTGTAAGTTGTTAGTATTCAATTTAACCTTCTGAGGTCTTACTGATGAGGAAGTTAACATGTATCCAAGATATTTCCAAGGAGAGGACATCTGTACTTTTTCAGGAGCTATGATTAAACCTCTTAACTGTGTATTCCTTTTGACAGAGGCATATAAATTCAAAAGTATTGGCTCCATTGGGGCTGCAAGTAAGATGTCATCCATATAATGGATACTCTTGCAATTAGGAAATTCTTTTATACTGGGAAGCAAGCCTGATTTACATGATACTGACACATGGTGGGACTGTTTATCATTCCTTGAGGAAGTACTTTCCAGTAAAATTGGCAAGCTGGTCTTTTATTATTGATAGCGGTATTGTAAACACAAATTTTTATCTGTCCTGTTTTGCAAGGGGAATAGTATAAAAGCAGTCTTTTAAGTCAATAGTGACTATAGGCCAATCTTGAGGAATCACCGCAGAGGAAAGGAACCCCTATTGAAGGGGCCCCATAGGTTGCAAATGAGTATTGATAGCACTTAAGTCATGCAAAAGTCTTTATTTACCAGACCTTTTGGGAATGATGAAAATCAATGAATTCCAAGTGATATTTGATAGTTCTATATGGCCAGCTTTTAATTGTTCCTCCACCAATTCATGGGCCCGTTGTAATTGCTCTCCCCTTAAAGGCCACTGTTCTACCCAAATAGGATTTTGATAGAGCCATGTTAGGGGTAGGGGAGGAATCACAACAGTGGCCATTATTAGAAAGGGGTCTGCAGGGTGACGCCCCCCCATTGGGCTAATAGGTCCCTTACCCAAAGATTAACAGGGATGGGCATGATTAGAGGTTGTATATTAACATAGGGACCCCTCCCCTGGAGCATTGCAGCCATTACGTTTTGCCTGACCAGTTGATTCTGGTTGGTCTGTTGTTCACACAATTTATGAAATTCTGCCCTCCAGAGGAGGTATTGACTGGCCTTTAAAGTTGTTTTAGCTAATACTGCACAGGCCCATGGGGTTATATGGAAGTTGTCTGCTATGACCTCAATTAATCCTTTCATAAGTGGACTAGTGGCTCTGTTTTCTCTAATGCTTTTTCTTATTTCCTTATAAGTGGTGAAAGTAATGGGTTCATGTACCAGATTGCCTTGTTGATCTTGTATCACCAGGCAGGTCAAGAGGTCCCCCTTATAATGCCGCTTGCCTAAGACAGGGTTCCATAACTGTAGTGTATCCCTTGTCTTTTTTCCAATTTATTGGGGGAGGGGGCTGTAGAAAAACCTGTTTCCTCTTATGTATCTTTACCTTGTAATGGCAGAGCTAAGGGAGGAGGAGGAGGTGGTAAGGTAGGTGATGGTTCTCCCTCCATTCCCTTTTTAGGTTCTTCAGTGTAGAGTGAGGTCAAAGCAGCCTTGACTAAGGCCCATAATACTAATGATGTTACTGGGACCCATTGCCCTTGTGCATGATGTCATTTAAAATTTCTCTTCACTTGTTTCCAGACCTCCAGGTCTAGTGTGCCTTCTTCCAGGAACCATGGGTTATGGGAAATGACAGTTTGCATTAGGTGCCTTAATTGAATCTGTGAAACTGAGGATCCACTAGCTTTAAGCAGCTGTTTTAATACTTTCATATACTGTTGCTGTTGAGCTAATAACTGTTGTCCCATGATGAAACCCTAGCTTGAAAATTCCCTCAAACTTGGAAATCCTGAGCGGGCAACAGTTACTTACTGACTCTGCAGTCTCTTCCCCTTTGTTTTTGAGGGTTCCATCATGATCTGTTGCAGCATTCCTCACATGGGGCACCAGCTATCTGGTCTGTCCCAAAGACCCTGGCTGAGCTATGGGTGAAAGGAGTACTCAAACACAGGTATGCTGTGAAAGAGCAGCTAGGGGACTGCCCGGCACTAGTTGTCAAAGGGTGAGCAGTCTCGAACAACTGGAGCTGGCTGCTTTTATTCAGTACAGACATAATGTCAAAAGCCTGGAGCCAACACAATCTGTGGGTAATTAACATTATTGTTCCCCCTTACAGGGAGCAGTCATGTGTGTGGATGATCAAAAGTCAGTTTCTGGACAACATAAGTAAACAAACCTATTTAAGATAAATTCCCCTACACTCCCTTGTACCTATTCCTTGCCTTTTGCGTCAGGGTAAGAGAACAGCTGCCTTCAGCTTATTCTCGCCCAAAGCTATGCAGAGCCTTCCAGCCTTTCAGAAGGCCTGCTCCTTTCCCTATAGTTTCTCTCACCACTCTGATGATCTCCTACTGATACCTACTTATGTTTCACTTAAAGTTCATTTAGTCAAAATCAATGCCAACTTATCCAGTCTGGATTTCATTTAAAAGAAAAATTTGTTGAAAGAAAAAGAGTTTTCTCTTTCATAATCAAAATTATTTATTTATTTTAATTAACTACTAAAAATTTTATATGTTTCTGGTGTACAACATGATGTTATGATGTATATATATGTTGTGGGATGACTAAATTAAGCTAATTAACATATCTGTTACCTCACATAGTTTTTTTTTGTGTGTGTATGGTAAGAACACTTAAAATTTACTCTTTTGACAATTTTTAGCTCTACAATATATTGTTATTAACAATAATCATCATGTTGCACAATAGATCTCCTGAGCTAATTCTGTTTAACTGAAATTTCAACCACTATTACCCTCCTTCCTCACCCTCTGGGATCCACCATCCTACTTTCGACTTCTGTGAGTTCAACGTTTTGAGATTCCACATGTAAGTGCGATCACGTGTGTATTTGTCCTTCTGCTCCTGGCTTATTTCACTAAGCATAATCTCCCCTAAATTCATCTATGTTGTTCAAATGACAATACTTTCTTCCTTTTTTCTTTTTTGAGGCTGAATAGTATTCCTTTGAATAGTATTCCTTTGAACTATTGGTATTTCCAAGAACTATATTTTCTTGAACTATTCATCTAATGATGGATACTTAAGTTGATTTCATATTTTAGCTATTGTGACTATGCTACTGTGAACATGGGAGTGCAGATGTTTCTTCAAAGCATTGATTTCATTTTCTTTGGGTACATACCCAGAAGTAGAGTTGCTGAATCATAGGATAGTTCTACTTTTCCTTTTTGAGGATGCTCAATACAGTTTTCAGTAATGACTGTACTAATTTACATTCTCATCAATAGTATACAAGTGTTCCCTTTTCTCTACATCCTCACCAATGGTTTCAATCTCTTACCTTTTTAAATAATGGCCCTCATAACAAATGTGAGGTGCTATTTCATTGCAATTTCAATTTGCACTTACCTGAGATAAGTGATGTTGGACGTTTTTTTCATATACTTGTTGGTAATTTGTCATCTTAAAAATTTTTTCACACCCTTTGTCCATTTTATAATAAGGTTATTCACATGCAACCATGAAAACTCTGAATAGCCAAAGCAAACATCAGCAAAACAAAGAAACAAACAAAAATCCTAGAGGCTTCACATTGCCTAATTTTAAATCTACTACAAAGTCATAGTAATCAAATGAGTATGGTACTAGGACAAAAACAAATGTATTAACCAGTGGAACAAAGTAGAGAATCTAGAAATAAATCCACACATGTATGGTCAACTAATCTTTGGCAAAGGTACCAATAACACACCAAAGGAATTTGTTAAATAAATTGTATTAAGAAAATTGTATATTCACAGGGAGAAAAATAAAATTGGACCTCTATTTCACCCCATATTGAAGAATCAACTCAAAATGGATTAAAATTTTAAAGATAAATAACATAAGATGGGCATATCACGAGGTCAAGAGATTGAGACCATCCTGGCTAACACAGTGAAACCCCGTCTCTACTAAAAAAATACAAAAAACTAGCCGGGTGAGGTGGCGGGCCCCTGTAGTCCCAGCTACTCAGGAGGCTGAGGCAGGAGAATGGTGTAAACCCGGGAGGCGGAGCTTGCAGTGAGCTGAGATCCGGTCACTGCACTCCAGCCTGGGCGACAGAGCGAGACTCCATCTCAAAAAAAAAAAAAAAGATAACATAGAAGAAAATCTTCTTGACATTGGTCTTGGTTAAGATTTTTTTAGGTATGATTCCAAAAAGCGCAGACAACAAAATTAGACAACTAAGTCTGAATCCAACTAAGAAGTTTCTACACAACCAGAGAAACAAACAACAGAGAGAAGAGACAATCTATGGATTGGGAGAAAATATTTGCAAACCACACATTTGATAAAGGGTGAATATCCAAAATATATAAGAAACTCAACTCCATAGCAAGAAACTAAATGACCCTAATGTTTTTGAAACGCAAATACCTAAGCAGATGGAGCTCCAGTTTTCCTGGCACCTTCAAGTTTAACCTGGGAATTTAGCTTGGGATCTTTACAGGAGTACTGAAAAATCTAGAGAAATTGTATTTCTTCACGCCTTCTGTTTCTAAACAAATCATTCCTGTCCTTTTGTAATTCATGGAAATAAAGAAGAAAATATTTTGCATTTGTTTCCCCCAGCTAATAAGAGGTTTTAAAACCTCTCATTTAAATTTATTTTATTTTTACTGAACGTGTATTTCATTTCTAGGATATGGATGAAGCAGACTCTAGAAATAGAAGATATATCATCCCCAGCTCTCGGGCTGCAAAATGTAAGAATCCTGCAAGTGCTATTGTCACAAACTCTATTAGAGTACAATCATGAGACTTATTGAGAGAAAGATAAATTTAGAAGCAAGAAAAGAATAGAGGTGTTTTTCTTATCTTAGAAAGAGTATCCAAAAATAACTGCATAGTAAAAGCTGTGCAAAGCAATCGACTTAATCAGCATCCTACACTTTAAAGGGGCAAGCTGCTTTGCTTTGATTTTTCCAGAAACACACTCAACTGTGATTAATATTTCCAGAGCTAGAGGAAGGATATAAGTGCTTTTGTTTTTAGAATAATGATTCCTAATATGTTTGGGCCACAGACTCCTATGGCAGTTGGCTGAAGCTATGGTCCTTTTATCAGAATAATGTCTTAAAATATATAATGTAAAATTGATAGGAATGCAAAGAAAACAAATTATGTTAAAATATGGCTATAGAATATAATTAGTTAATATGGATACATGAAAATTTAAAAATTTGTTATAGACATATAAGCATAATTAAAAGGTCCATTGATAGGTATAATAACTATGAAATTTTGAGTTAACTATGTGCTTGAATATTTCTAGGTACATAAAATTTCTATTATTTAATTTTTAAAAAATCTGTAATTTCTTCTGATCATGAAGACATAGATACTGTTACGGAAAAAAGGTTCTGATCCAGACCCCAAGAGAAGGTTCTCGGATCTCATGCAAGAAAGAATTCAGGGCAAGTCCACTGTGCAAAGCAAAAGCAAGTTTATTAAGGCAGTAAAGTGGTGAAAGGACAGCTACTCCACAGACATAGTAGGACATTCCTGAAAGTAAGAGGAGGAACGCATCCACCTTAGGTACAATGCTTGTATATATGGGGAGATGTGCTGTGCTACAAGGGTTTGTGGTAAAGAATTAATTTTCTTAATTACTATATTTTGCAAAATTCAATATTATTATCTTTAAAGCAAAATTGGGAATGCCTTTGTTCTCCAGATAGCGGGATATCTGGACACTCCCAAACCTGGGTCTGTTTAGTAAACATTATTAATTCGTCCCCTTCACCATAGACATCTAGAGGCTAGATGTCTAACTTTCTGAGAATGCAGCCCAGCAAGTCTCAGCCTCATTTTCCTAGCCCTCTCTGAAAATGGAGTCACTCTGGTTCGAATGCCTCTGACCATACTTACAATTTTGTGGTTTGTTGCCTACATTTATAACTGAAAAAAGTTACAGTTCATCTGAAATTTGATTATAAAAGAGACGCTTTTTATCCCCTATGCAAGCACATTAAAGAGAACGACAAAAAAGGAAACAATTCTAGAGCTGATTTTGACAATCCTTTCTTGGATCACCTTGTTGATAGTAAAATATATTTGTGGTCCTCAATGTCACTTTTACAAAGGCAAATGTGCTCTAAGTACCCACCGTCCATCCAGAAATTAAGTTTTTCTTAAATATTTTTGACACAATTTGTCAGAGTGTATTAGTTTTCTATTGCTGTGTTAAAAAAAATCACCACAATTTTAGTAAATGAAAAATAACTATTTACAGTTCTCAAAGTTCCTAAGTCAGAAATTCACCACAGGGTGACTGGGTCTTGTATTCAGATATCACTAGCCTGGAATCAAAGTGTTTGCCAAGCCAAGTTCTTGTCAAAGGCTCTGGGAAAAATTCTCCTTCACGTTCATTCTTCTTTTCAGCAGAATTTTTTGCAGCCATGGAGTGAAGTATATATGTCGTGGCTAGTTAGTTAGAGGCCACTCTTAAACTCCTAGCAGTCATCTACATTACTAACAAATGGCCCTTTCCCTCTGTGCCAGCAACAATTCTTCACTGGCTTCTGCAGGAAGGTTACACAATCAGGTTATTACTCTGAAAGACCAAGTAAGCGGAAGTTTAAAATGGACATAAAAATAACTATATTTGACCCAAACATTTTTCTTATGTGAACTATTGGTTAATATGATAATAATCTTGACTATTTGTTTCTACTAGCATAGGAATCAACAAGTTTTGCCTATATTAAGGCCTGCTTTGTAGCCATGTGTTAGAAGTCAATTTGCCAGTTATCACGTCTAAAAATAATAAATGCTTCTAAAATAGTCTAATTTTATCAGTATCGAAAATATATCTGTCAATAATCTTTTTTATGAGTTAATTCAGTTTATTCATAAATCTGGTATTTCTATTTGATGGTCACATTGAGTGTCCAACACAACAAATTTAGAAAAGAAAGAGACCTACATTAGAACTAATGTGGTTAAGTAAAACTGCTTATTCTTGCTAATGGCATAAAAAGACCCAAAAATCTTCTAGAAAGCAACAGAAATTATTATTTTCAGATAATTCATAATAAATATATTGCCATGATACTTTAAATCATAACACTAATTACCAGAAGAGAGTAATTTTGTAAAATATGGAATAAAATTATAATTTTAAACACAGAATCCTCCACTCAGCCAAAGTAGTAGACAATAAAAGTAGCATAAAAATATTTTCCGACATACAATTTTTTTTTAAAGAGAAGGAAGACAAATATTTTATTTTTAATGAAATTACAATCCATTTGGAAATTATAATAGTTCTGGACTAGTCTTTACTGAAGTGTATAGCCAACAATTATAAAGCAAATATTTTACAAATAAAACATTTCAAGAAACACAGGAAACAGCAAAAAGTTTATGAATTTTACTGTTGTATAAGACTAACAGCAAATTTCTTAAGAAAAGAACAGGACAAGCAGCCAAAGGAAAAAAGGAAAATAAACAGAATATATCAATATTAAAATGAACACATATATAAACAAAAATGCACAATCATTTCAAACACTCATGAAATGTTTTGGATAAATGATGTGTCGAAAAAATCACAATTCACTTTTAAAACAAAAATTCCCAGAAAATATTTTCTTCTTATAATACCATGTAACTTGTAAATAAGCAGGTTTATTTAGAGTATTTATATGTATGTTCTTCCCATATTATTGATTTTGTACTGTGAAATGAAATAAATTCCTTTATTTCCTGTAATCCTTTCCTATATCTACATCTATATCTATATCTGTATCTATATTTATATCTACATTATCTATATCTGCATTTATGCCAGGTGGTGTATTTGTGCGTGTGTGTGTGTGTGCATGTGTGTGTGTGTATATATATGTGTATGTGTATACACATACACACACATATATTTACATATACATACACATATATTAAGACACACACATATATATACATACATATATATTAAGACACACACATATATATTTCTTTACGTGTCTATTTGTGTGTATATACACACACACACACACAAAATAAATGCCTATGGATATAATAAAAACATTGAAAAAATTGATGTATAATTCTCTGCATCAGAAAAGCTCATATACATTGTATTGGAAAATAACATATAAAGGTTTCAGTCTTTTTATGTATAACTACAGTAACAGCATATGCTCTGGCTTTGTGTTATATTCTCAGGAATTTGTGGGCATCACTGCTCAATTTTTTGTTTTCTCCAACACATAGTGATGGAAGAAAATAAACACAAATGAAGTCGTAGTCATAAACTCACTAAACAACATGCACTTGTGAAAAAGCATTCTTAAATTGAGGTATTTACACACAGGCAAGGAAAATGCTTGGTAGAAACTCAAAATGGTCTGTGGTGTCTTGAGATATATCCTACAAAATGTTTAGGGGTCTGAAAATGCTTTTATAATAATTCCACTCAGAATCTACATTAAATATATTCTCTGTGTCATGAGGTACTAATTCTAACAGTATTTTTTATAAATTCAAATGTATCAGGGGAAATGTACTTGCAAGATGAAGACTGTGAAGTTATTAATATTTACAGCAGGCATTCTATCACCTTTACCAAGCTGAAGCAATGCCATATTTAGTTGTAATAATAAATGTTCCATGAAATAGAGCTATATTATTGTGAGCCAGACTGTTCTAGCTGACTTGAACACAGCCATTGACCTCTATGCTCGAAGATTTCTTCCTCCCTAAGCATCACACATTTTCTGTGAAGGTAATCCATAATTAGGCTATCTAAACTGGAAAAAGAATAAGTACAACCTGGGAAGGGAGCTTCATGAGATAAAATTTTAAAGGAAAAGTACAAAATAACTGTTCTCAAGACAGTCACAATTAAAACCAAATGCAGATGAAGACAGTGGTCTTGCATCTTTTATTTGTCTTCTTTGAGCCAGTGCATATTATTTGTATTTACTGTGAATATATTTCTATGTCTTTTGCAAATACATACAAGTTGTATTCATCCATTCTACTACTTCTAATGAAGTACTTTATTACAATTCATCTAAGAATTTCTGAAAAGGATTACTCAATGCTTGTAAATATTATTAAAACCAATTGAGAAATAGGCATTGAGAGGACAAGTACTAACAAAATGGTGCTTTATATTTAAAATTGAAAATTTATAGCACTTCCTAACATGTCTATTTGTAAGGTATTTTTTTCTACAGTCTTCTTTTCTTCCTCCCCAAATCCAAACTTTTACTGCCAGTAACAATGAAGTCAGCATTAGTAGTTTATAAATAAAGTATTTTTGTTTTAAAGTTTAATTATGCAGCTTCTAAAAACAATTTCTGTCTGCAAATTATGATTTGGCACATTAAACAGAAATGTAAGCAGATGGCAGAGTGCAGTAATTTTTATTTTCTTGTCATTATTTTGTTTTTAAATTTTAGATGTTTATGAGTTTAATTGTTTAATATCAGTAGTTCCCAGAGTGGTAAAAATATATGACTTTTAAAAACATGACAAGAATTCTCCAAATGGCATGCATTAACCAAATATTTGGCACAAGCTCTTTCAATGCTACACTAACAATTATTTTGAAAACAAACACTCTTTTAATTTGGATACATGGTCTATTGTGGTATAAGCTTTTTATTAATTAGTGGAGAATGTTTATAAATATTTCTGAAGAACATACTAGGAGTAGCATAATATACATTATCAATTGTATGAAAATGAGTTGCGCATACAAGATAAAGAGCATAAAAGTGGAATAAACCCTTGGATTAATGGAGTAAACCCTGATGCAGGGTCATAGAAAAGAAAGTGAAGTCCAACATCATGAGCTTGTTTGGTCCAGTGTCCTAAATGAGCTAGTGCTACTGCACCTCAGATGATTAGACTACAGGCTAGTGGCCTGAAGCACTGCAGACCTTCTGTTAATTGAAAATGAGTGTCTACCACATCCCCACCCACATTCCCCAAAATTCATATGTTGAAATCCTAACCCTCAAGGTGGCTACATTTTGGAACTGCAGCTAGAGAATATTGTGTACATAATATATTCAGAGAAATGCAATGTGAAACTATATCATAAGAATATTAAATATACTTAAAAATAGATTTATGGTTCCAAAACACAGGTACAATTATTGGTAACATGATGAGGTGACTTAAAATAAGATGATGAGATTTCTGGTTATATTATTAATGGAATAGTGTCCAGAACTAAGGAAGAGAATAGGAGGTATGCATTCCATGTATTTAAATGTTATGCAAGAACTTAGCACCATTCAGAATTCAGCCTGAGAAAGGTGACCAGAAGGAAGTTACTGGAAACAATGTAATGCACAGCCTAATGGTATGGGATACTTTAGGTAGAAGTAGGATTCCCCAGTCACTGAAAATACTCATCCAGCAGCTGACAGGAAGTGAAGCTGTGACTTGCTCTACTGAAAACTTGATTATAAATATAACTTCATAGGTTTCTTCAGAGTCCAGGTTTTGTAATCTACAACAGGAATCTAGTTTGTAGAGGCAACCATTTTCTACTTCTAAAACATCCATATTTTGCATAATATATAATCCTCGTTTTTCTAAGATAGATATATTTTGAGCCTCAAACATATCATTGAAGACATAATTTATTTTATGTATTGTGTGAAAAACAAGTATGATAATAAACTGTAGAAAATCTAGGCATAATCTGAAAAACATATTTGTTTTGGCCTCTATTTAAATAATTCTAGATAATTTTCTTATCTTTCAAACACTTCACTGGTAAAGTAGAAACAATAATATACAACATCTTTCTAGAAATATTTAAATAATTAAGTTTTTGCTTGTTTCCATGGTTTCAATATGTTCTTTTTATTTTAATAGGTATAAATTGTAATGTTTTCTCTGTATTTGGGTGAGTTATTAACAGATAAAATAGTGCATAAACAAATGAAAACAATAATTCAAATAAAACAACTTAAAATTAACATGATGAATAGAGCAAGGCTAAACATCAAATCAATATTCCATATACTAATGAACTTATTTATTTGAAGAGTAGAATAATTCTCAAATTTATTTATTTTTGGATAGTGAAAAATTAGTGTCATACTTGAAGCAGAAGTCAATTATTTTGAAACAATCATGTTTAAAGATGTATTAAAATCTATCCCTGCTAAATGGCATGAAGCTACACAAAGTTGCTTGGTGACAAGGCCATCTCTAAATAAACATCAACTGACATGATTAGTAAAAGGAGACAAAATGATATACATTTTAAAAGATGGATTTATATGGGTTGGAAGTAAATGTCATATCTGATTGTTTATATTAATTTTAATGTAAAATTAATATGAATTTATGAACATTTGAAAGTTCTCTCTTTACAGGAAAATACAATCTAAGTGTATGACTCAATTACTTTGCTGAGAGTTAATTTTATTCTTACATTTTCAACTAACATTCCTTTATCCTAAATTACTCAATGGAAAAGCAAATTGATGGTGAAAAATTAATTTCAACTTAAAAAATCTGCATGGGTATAAATCACTCCAACTTGGGGGAGGTTGAAAAATGATAGTATTAACAAAACTTCATGTTCAACAGACAAATAAACATCCTCACAAATCCAAATCACTGCCACATATTTACCCATCATTAGCCATAATCTACTTCAGATGATGATGATAAATGAACCAAGAAACTGGAGCCCTGAACAATACCTACTTAATGATAACCATTGAAAAATGCAGAGTGAGTTTCCTGCCCTGAAATTGTTATTTAACCCCATGCAGGGCCTCATTTAACTGTTTCCTTCTCTAACATCACAGGTTTCCTCTATTAATGGGGATGCCTTTCCTGTAAGCTAACAGCTTCATGCCTATTTTAATACTAATCTTTTCATTTAAGAATTTGATATCGATACACAGTAATATGCTTTATCAAGGAAAAATTTACAAACAAATTTTATATATGTATGTATATATATCTAGATTGGCCATAAGAAAATATTTGAGATATGTTGTTTCTTTTTTCCATATAATACTATACATACTAGAGCAATTAAAAAGTTTTAAAGACATTGTAAAAATTATTGAAAGTCCATTTTGCAGCCTTCTAAGCTGTGGACACCAGATTTTAGCTTTAAAAGTTTTATGTTTCTTACTCTGACCAAAAAGGCTTAAGATGACCTCTCTTGGGATACTAGCTCCCTTGAGAAAAAGTCTCCTTTGCTTTGTGGCTGGGTAAGTTCAGGTTATGATAGCTTATAATTATGAGACTTAAATACAACCAGGTGGCTTAAATTATATTCACAGATTTTTATGGTAAATTTCACTCTTTCCATTTGTAGCCACAGTACTTAACTTTCTGATTACATAAAATTCTCTTTTTTTTTCTCTCTCTTTTTTTTTTTTAAATTTATTTATTATTATTATACTTTAAGTTGTAGGGTACATGTGCATAACGTGCAGGTTTGTTACATATGTATACTTGTGCCATGTTGGTTATCATCCTATCTTCTGATGTTTTTGAATATGTTGTTTAGCTTGCTTTCCACCTTATTTGTTAATCTTGGTCCAACTCTTTGAAGCAATCTTTTATCTAGAAGTGCTTTATATTGTTATTATTGCCATGAATAGTTTCACCAACCCTACTTCCTCTTATTTTTCTTTTTTCCAGTTGTGTGACCATAGCTCACTGCAGCCTGGGCTCAAGTAATCCTCCCACCTCAATCTCCTAATCAGCTGAGACTACAGTCATGCGTCACCATACTCAGCTGATTTTTAATTTAATTTTGTTGTTTTTGCATAATGAGTTCTTGCTTTGATGCCCAGGCTGGTCACAAATTCCTTGCCTCAAGCAATCCTCCCATTTCGGCCTCCCAAAGTGCTGGGATTACAGATGTAAGGGAGATGGCTGTGCTTTAGTCAGGAGTAGGCCAAGGCGGCTTTCTGGCACAGCGTGACTCAGCAGGTTTGGAGCACAGGCACACAACTCTGCACATTAGGTAAACACACCACATGAGGCGCATTAAATGATAACCCACATGATCTCATTCTTGGCTCAGAGTTACTATTGTCTGTAAAAGGTATAATTACTCTGCTGATGCTGTACATACAACTTGCATCCATGGCTAATGCCCAGACTTGCTGGTGCCCAGAGAGAGAATAGCCATGTGGAAACTGTCTATGATTCCTTGCGTGTTTTCCCAGCTACCTGCCGCTGGTTCACCCACTCCCCTCAGTCCTCAGCTTGGGCTGGAACCTGACACTTGGCATAACAGCGTCATGAACAGGATCCTGAGCTATGCTGCTCAGATGGGCTCCAGTGGAACCTGGGTGGCAGTAGCTGGGTACCCCGTAAGCATGGAGAAGGCACTGAAGCAGATGGAAGCACAGAGCACTGAGAAGCAATGAGCCTTTACTGGCAGAATTGGATGGGCATTTTTGACTGCTCTACAAGCAGTACACACCCAGTTCCTGGTATGCAGCAGAGGTAAGGGCCATCCAAACACAGGTAGGGCACCTGGAGGCCCAGCTGCACAGCTCAGAAAAAGAGTTAGAAGCTGCTGTGCATGGGGACCTTCCCTTCAGGGATAGGCAGGGCCCCTGGAGGCCTGGCTTCAGAGCTTGGAAAAGGAATTAGAGGCTGCTGTGAATGCAGGCCTGGGTCTGTCATCTCGGCTGGAGAACCCCACTCAGCCCGATACCGAGGAGGGCATCTGCAGAACATAGGGGTCTGCGCTGTAAAGAAGGGGAAGGTGCCCTGCCCACATCTTCCTCTCACAGGACAAAAGGGGGCCCCAATGAGTGACACGCTCAGGATGTGGATAGATTTGATTTTGGCCAGGGTCGACTGAGAGAAAATTGATAAGCAGCCCAATGAAGTGCTCTTAACTTTGTGCAGACAGTTGTCTCTGGAGTAACAATTCCAGAAAATGTCCAAGGGGAAGAAGGACATTGCTGCTCAACCCAGGCCCACCCTGGTGCTTCAGCTCAAAGACTGCCATGCTGCAATCAGGAGAGGGTGTAAAGCCTTTTCCGTTTAACGAGGGAACTGGCTGATGTGTCTGGCTTGGGGGGACACCAGATGACAGGAGGCCACATGTGGACTTAACAATCCACTGGTCCTTGTACCTGGATACGTTCATAGACGTCTACTTCATAGATGGTTGTGAAGACCGGTCAATGAAAGTGAAACCTGTATCTTTGCATCATGGCATCGTCGGCCACTTGGCTCCCCACTTATGCACTGTGTATGTCTCTCCCGTACATGAGTACATTCTGGGGTGGACATTTTACACAGTTTGTCAGATGTCCCATCGTTCACAGATTTGATGGACCACTTGATGATAGAATTGGGACAGTACCACTCTGTGGTGGACTTGCATAATGCATTCTTTTCCAGAAAGCCAGGAGCAGTTTGCCTTCCTAGCAGGGCAATGGTGGACTTTCACAGTGTTGCTGCAGGGCTGTATTCATAGCCCCACCATATGTCATGCTCTTGTTAATGATATTATGCTAACCCCTGATTCTCTTGCAGATTTAGAAGCATACATGTTCCCCTTTCCTAGAATTAAAATGGTGCAGCTGAGACTGCCTCTCTGGGAGCCAAACGGGTTATTCAGCAGGTACAAACCCTACGGGTAGTTGACACGGGGCACCCATTTGAGCTGAATTTGCATGTGACCATGGATGGTTTTGGTTGGGGCCTGTGGCAGCTCACAGAGTGCTTAAGAATGCCAGTAGGATTTTGATTCCAACTATGGAAGGGAGCTGAGCTCTGATATTGCTTGATAGAGAAACAGCTAGCAGCTGTATATGCTGCCCTTCAGGCTCATGAGAGGAGGTCAGGACGAGCTACAGTCCTCATGCGGATGACTTACCCAATAGCAGAATGGGTACATTCATGGATAATGACCCTCCAGACTGAGAAAGCAGTTAGTTATTGCATATGCTTCCTTCAGGCTCATGGGAGCATGCCAGGATGGACTACAGTCATCATGCAGATGACTTACCCAATAACGGGGTGGATACGTTCATGGGTAATGACTCCCTGGACTGGGACGGCACAGACTTCCACTTTAACCAAGTGTGGTGCCTAGTTAGAGAAGTGGTAGTTAACTGCTCTAAATTAACTACTGTAAGTGACCTGAGCAGTAGCTCAGGTCAGAGTGTAACTAAAAATACAAAGATTATGCAAGAAAGTAAATTCAAAAGACATGGGGCCAACAGAAAACTGCACTTATATGACAGACAAAATTCTGATGTTCTAAAACATATAAAACAAATACAAAAGAAAGAAAAAATGACAAATGTGTTAACATGATACAGCCAGTTGAATAACACAAATAATTCGTGCTATGTGAGCTTAAACAGAGACACTTTATAGTGTCTTTGGTTAACAAAGAATGTAAGTTGGAACTTGAGCTTAATATTGAGATCAAATAATATAATTTTTTTTTAGTGCGAATGAGAGAAAAAATGGGTAGAGAGAGAGACAGAGACAAACAGAAACAAAGACAGACATGAGCGATATTAGTATTTGTAATAGATGTGATTTTTCCAGCTAAGTAGTAATAATGAGATATGGTCAAATTTTGTTGGAAGGCTTTATAATGCATGAATTACAGAAAGGTTTGGAGAAAATATTGGAATGACAGCTGTATTTGTTTCCTATTGCCGCTTTATTAAATTCCTATTGCCACAAATTACCACAAATTTAGTGGCTTAAAAAATACAAATGTATCATCTTACAGATCTGGATATCTGAAGTTTAAAATGCATTTTACTGACTAAAATCCAGGAGTCTGAGGGTTGTGTTTCATCTGGAGACCCTGGAAGAAAATCTGTGCCATTGAATTTTCCAATTGACAGATGCTGTTCATATTCTTTAGCTTCTGGTTCCATTCCACCATCTTTAAAGTAAAAACATTCGAATGAGTCTTTCTGACATCATCCTCTCTTTGATTCTCTCTTCTGCCTCCTCTTCCCATTTCTAAAAACCTTTGTGATAACACTGGACTCACCCAGACAATCTAGGGTAAACTTTCATCTCAGAGGCAGCTGATTTGCAACCTCAATTTTTTTGTAACATTAATTCTCATTAGCCTGAAAGCTAACATATTCACCTGTCCAATTCTGGGAATTAGAATGTGGTTATAATTGTTGGCTGAGCATTAGGCTTTCTAACACAGAAGCCCAAAATAACCATAAGAAAAGATATCTAGCTTTGTCAGAGAATGTAACAGTGTTAAACAATCTCTTTTCTTCAAAAAGACAACCCCTGTGACATACAAATGTACCTTAATGATTTAAGGAATGGATACTTTTTGTGCGTTGCATGCAAATATAGATGGGATTTAAGTATAATTTCCCTATTATAATTTCCACCAAATTGAATATAATATTTTCCAACATTTCACAAGTTTGAATAGAAAAAAAATAGCAAATAGGACTGACTATAATGCCAACCTGTCCATAGCTATAACCAGATATTTGCAGAGTGAGTGATGAACATAAAACAAAAAGAGAGAAAACCCATGGTAGCTAGTATGATGTTAGCTGTAACGTTTTCATAGATAGCTCTCAGAAGATGCTCATTTCTATTCTTAGATTTGCAAGAATATTTAACATGAATGGATGTCAAATTTTGCCAAAAGCTTTTTCTGAATATATTTCCATGATCATATGCTTTTAATTATTTCTGTTGATACAGCACATTTTATTTATTGATTTCAGAATATTGAATCAGACTTGCATTCCTGGGATAAAGTCCACTTGGTATATTATTTTTTGCATATAGTACTGTATTCACTTTTCTAATATTTTGTTGAGAATTTGTATGTCAATCATCATGAAAGACACCAGTGTGCAGAGGTTTTTTTTTCTTTTTGTGATATCTGTGTTAGGTTTGATATGGAGGTAATATAGGCCCCCTACAATCAGTTGGAAAATATTTTCTCATCTTTTATTTTCTAGAAAAGATTTGTGGAATTGGTATTATTTCTTCTTTAAGTGTTTGATAAAATTCACAAGTAAAACCATCTGGAGTTTTTGTTTTGTTTTGTTTTGTTTTGTTTTTTTCCTGGAGGTTTTACCTTACAATTTTTAAATAGATATAGGCAGTTCAAGTTACCTATTTCTTCTTAAGTAGATTGTGGTAGTTTGTACCTCTTAAATAACTTTTGCATATTATCTGAAATTTATTTATGGGCATGGGCCTATTGTGATACTTCTCCATTAGACTTTTAATGCCTGAGCAATCAGTAGTGATAACCCATTGTTTTTCATTAAAAATTTATGCCAATGTATATACTGTTCTTGTTGGATAAAATGTTATGTAAGCATCAATTAGGTCAATTTCTTGGATTATGTTGTTCAAGCTTCTTATAACTTTATTGATTGCATTTTAATTGTTTTTCAATATTGAGAAAATGTAATTGGAATCTCTGAAAATAATTATGAATGTATTTATTGCTTCTTGCAGTTGTGTAGGTTTTACTTTATACACTTTGCAGCTTTCATGTAAGTGCACAGTTGCTTAGGATCCTCTGTCATTTTAATGAGTTGTTCCCTTTAGTATTATTCCTGGCAATTCCCTCTTATTCCTGGCAATAAATATTTGGCTTGGAAATCTGCATTGCAACGTTTATGTGGGCACTCCAATTTATTTTGCTTTGGATTAACATGGTACGTTTTTAAAATTCCCTTATTTTAACACATTTTTGTATTCATATTTAAGCAGAATTGAGATTTTATCCTGCTTAAATAAATTTGACCTGCTCAGGGCAAAAAAATGGGCGCTAGAGACAGAGGAGCTGCCTCTGAAATAACTAAACAAGCTCACGAATTATGCTAATACCGTCCATGGATTCTAAAAGAAGACACGAGAGTCTCCTGGGTGAGAGAAAAATGACTTGATTACCACAGCAAAAGCAGGAGCAGAAGCATCAGCAGTGTCATGCTGTTTCCCTGAGCACCAAATCTCACAGGATAACACAGAGGGACAGATAGGCAGAGTTTGCATTCCCAGTGGAGTGTATTAGAGGAGGGAAAAGCTGGGCTTAGGGAGTCTTCTAGTTTTGTAGCAAGTAGTAAGCAAGTTTGTTTTTTATCTGAAGGAAGATCAGGGGTAGTACAAGGCTTGCAATGTGTGATCTCACTTTTCAGGATTGCCAGTTGCATAAACAATCCTGAGAAGTGTCTCAGATTAACGAAGGTCCAAAGCTTTGGGATTGGGAATACTCAGCTAGATAAGTGTAAGTGATAACTGACTTTCAAAAGCAGCGTAGATTAGATCTTAGATTTTCATCCAAGCTGATTATCTTGATCTTTTGAGTTTTTTTATCATTTACATGTAATATGCTTATTGACAAGTTTAACATATAGTCTTGCTATTTGTTCCCAATTTTTCTCATTTGTTCTTTGTTCTCATTTCCCTCTTTTTCTCTATTTTTTAACTTTAGATAGTCTATTTATTATATTATGTATTTACCTTTTGAGGTTATTAGATGTAATTGTTATTTTATTAATTACTTTAGAGCTGTGAAACTCTTAGGTCATCACATTCTACCTTCAAGTAATATACTGATACAGCTTTCATGACTGGAGGAACAGCAGGGTCCTTAGTCTCCCACCAATTTAGATAAAATGACATGGACACATATGGAGTGGTTTTAAGGAATGGAGAGTTTGGTAGGCAAGAAAGAAGGAAGAAGCTTCCATATAGAGAGACAGAGGGAAGGGGGGCTCCAAGCTGAGAAAGGAAACCCCAAGTGCGGCAGAACACAGCCAGTTCATGAGGAGGCTGAGAGTCAGTGCCTGATTTGCCTAGGGCACAGGGGATTTGTTTGAGCAGGCATGTCATTTATGTAGCCCTGGAAAAAACTGGCCTTCCCACCCTAACCTTTTAATATGCAAATGCATAAGTGGGGACGGCCATGTTGCCAGGCACATATGGAGTCAAAGGGAAGACAGAGGGAATCGCCATGTTTGGGTGGACCCAGTTTCTAATGGCTTGCATTTGCATATCAAAGCTTGCCAGCCCAGCTCTGAGAGCCAGGGCTTTCCTGCTAGACAAGAAACATCTCTGGGGCTGCATTAAAAGAAAGAAAAATTTCCCAAGGACCCCTTTTCCTCTCTACCTGCCTAAAATAATTTCTTAATAACTGCTATAACAATAATACTTTATGTACACTCCAGGTGTATTAAAGAACCTTGTTTCCTTCCAGGCCTTCATGCTATTTTTGTTATAAATCTCACTTCTATACTATAGGTGTTATGGATACCACATTACAATATTAGTTTTACTTAGAATAGTTGACTATTTTCTGAAGAAATGTAAATAATAAGAAAAGAGTCTTTTAATTACCTATATAGTTAACATTTCCAGTACTTCATGAATTTAGATAGATCCACAGTTGCATCTAGTATAATCGTCTTCCTACCTGGAGAATTTTCTTTAACAGTTCTTGTAGTGCAAGCCTAATAATGATACAATTTTTTAGGTTTTATTTTTCTATAAAAGCCTTTATTTCATCTCCATGTAGAAAACCAATTTTGCTGGGTACAAAAAAATTCTAGGCTGATAATTTATTTCTTTTATTACTTTAAAGGAATTGCTCACCTGTCTTCTAGTCTGAATTGTTTCTGACAAAAATCTGTTAACATGTGTATACCTTTTTTCCAGTGTGTATAGTGGCTTTTTTTTTTTTTAAGTCTGGCTACGTTTATACTTTTTTATGGCTGGTTTTAAGTAATTTGATTAAGATGTGCCTTAGTATAGTTTTCTTAATGATTTTTATTCATGAGATTTGTTGAAATTTTTTATGAATGAGTTTCTGTCTGTTATTAGATATGAATAAGAGTGTGGGCATTCTTTCTTCAATTAATTTTTGCATTTCTTCATTCCTTCTCATTTGGTGCTGTAAGTTGCACTAATGTAATATTTTGCCATTTGACATTTTTTCCATAGTTCCCTGGGACTCTGTAATTTTTTAAACCTTTTTTTTTTTTGCCTCTATCTATGTTTTATTTTGAATAATTTCTATGGCTATGTTTTCAGGTTCATAAATCTTTGCTTCAACCTTTTCTATTTGGACATTAACCTCCTCCAGTTTATGTTTTTATCCCAGACATTGAAAGTTTTATCTCCAGAAATTTGTTTTGCATATTTTTAATAGCTTTTATGTCTCTTCTTAAACTTTTCAATGTTTCCTTTAACTTCTTGAACACATGGAATACAGGGGTTGTAAGTGCTAGTTTCATCCTTGATGTCATTTCTGCATCCATTTTGATTGTTGACATTCTCCTCACTGTAGTCTACATTCTGCTTCTTTTCAAGACTGCTATTTTTTAAGTAGATACCATGTATTTTAAATTCTTTTTTTCTTCACCCTAGTTATTGTTAGGGACAAACTGCCCTAGAAAGCTTCTTGGTACTGCCAACACTCCCCCTCAAACTACTCCGTGCTGCCCACCCTTTCCCCACACCTTTTTACATTTCTAAGCCCTTATCTAGGTGCCACGGTGAAGCCAGCAGACATTACCTATCAGGCCTTGCTGCTATAGAGCAAACCCCAAATACAAACCATCCGGACCACAGAGGGGTAGAAGGTTGAGGGAAGCATAAAGGAACTTTACCTACACTCTGGTACCATAAACGTCACAAGGTGAGATGTGGCAGAGTTAACCAGCAAACGACCCCAGGGTCTCTCTCCCCAATGTAAACCCCTCATTTTGTGAGCTCAGGGCTGCCTCCTCTGTCTGTAATGGAGCAGCTGGCAGGTTGAATAAAGGCTTGCCTGAATTTGGGTCTCCCTCTCTCTCTCTCTCTCTTCCTTTCCCTTGGTTGACCTTACAGTTATTTTTGTAAATAATTTTGGGTTTAGTTCCTGGACACAATAAAGCAACTTGAAAACTGTTCCATCTTTTTGCTTTTAAGCTTTTTAAAGCAAGGCTCTAGCCACATTTGGTCCAGGATTGTCTTCCCCCACTAAATAAAACAAGACTCTTCTTGTACTCTACTCAATGCCTCATGAAAGATAAAGTTTACTACCCTGATTTTTCAGAACAGGCACTGTTCAGAACTGATCCTATATAGGCTCTGTTTATTGTTTCTTTTAATCCTTTGTATCGTGAAAGGAAAATAAATCTTGGGGCCTCCAAATCACTAAGCTAAAGGAAAAAGTCAAGCTGGGAACTACTTAGGGCCAATCTGCCTTCCATTCTATTCAAAGTTACCCCTTTTCTCACTGAGATAAATGCATATCTGGTTGCCTTCTTTGGAAAGGCTAATCAGAAACTCAAAGAATGCACCTGTTCACCTCTCACCTATCTGTGACCTGGAAGCCCCCTCCCCTCTTCTGAGTCTTCCTGCCTTTGTTTCAAGTTGTCCACCTTTCTAGACCAAACCAATGTACTTTGAGATGGAGTCTCGCTCTGTCGCCCAGGCTGGAGTGCAGTGGCAGGATCTTGGCTCACTGCAAGCTCCGCCTCCCAGGTTCACGCCATTCTCCTGCCTCAGCCTCCCGAGTAGCTGGGACTACAGACAGACGCCCACCACCACGACCAGCTAATTTTTTCCATTTTTTAGTAGAGACGGGGTTTCACCGTGTTAGCCAGGATGGTCTCGATCTCCTGACCTCATGATCTGCCCTCCTCGGCCTCCCAAAGTGCTGGGATTACAGGCACGAGCCATTGCACCTGACCCCAATGAACTTCTTACATATATTGATTTATGTCTCCTGTCTCCCTAAAATGTACACAACTAAACTGTGCCCCGACCACCTCGCACACTTGTCTGTCTTCAGGACTTCCTGAGGCTGTGTCACAGGTGCGTGTTCTCAACCTTGGCAAAATAAACTTTCTAAATTAACTGAGACCTGTATCCAATTTTCAGAGTTCACAGTGTCATTATTTACCTGGCTTTTGGTAGTCTTATTATGAGCATGTGCTGATCAGTACTGCACTGAGAAATTGAGGGTGACCCAGAGATGACTGTCTTTGCTGGTCTATCTTCTATACCCTGTTATAGGATCTCTAGCAGATTTGCTATCCCTGTACTGCCAGCTTGGTCTGTTCAAGTTAAGGAAACTGCCAGGCTTTGCCTGAATTTCCCTTTGCTGCACTGTGACCTGTAAACTTCCTCCAGGCTGTAAGTTCAGGCAATAACAAGGCTTATCTTTTTCTTTCTCATTTCTTAGTATCACTGTCTTTCATTGCTGGATGTCCATTTTTTAAAAACCATTGTTTCATGTATTTTTTCTGTTAATAATTGAATTAGCTGTTTCAGGTGGAACTGTAAATCCAATTTTTGTTAACCAAGTGAAAATCCCTGTGATTTTTTTCTTCAAATATGATGTTAACATAAAAGTAAAGCTTTGAGAATAGCATTAAAAACTGGGATTCTGCAAATTTGTATACACATGTATCATTTGTTTTTCTTTCTCTTAATTTCTTCCTAAATAAATTGTTCTTCCAATATTAGTATCTGTAACTATTCTTGTCTTCATGTATGTGTATTAATTTACTTGATAAATATTTTAATAAATAAACCTTGAATCTGTGCCATTCTATTCTTTAATGAACATTTTTGTATGATAAGCTATGTCCTGGTCATGAAAATAATTGCACATATATGGTGAAATGCACTTAAATAAGATCAGAATTATTAAAGTATGAGTCATAAATTTCGTAAGTTATTATATGTAGGTTATGTTAATATAATATATAAAGCAAATATTAAAAAGAAGAAAATTTGACATCTCGGCTCTACAATAATGTGGAATTTTTATGGGAAATATGTAAATGTAAAGTTTGTGTGAAATAGTGTTTTTGTGTTGCATTCTTACAGGAAAAAATAATTAATTAAAAGTTGACTATTTTTTAAATGATTCAGGAAATATTAAATAGAATTTTTAAAATATTTTAAATTAGTTTTAAAAGATAAAACTAATTTTTAAAAGATGAAACTATCTTACATCTCTTATATTTTTATCTTTTTATTGTAATATAAATTGATTTTTATTATTATTATTATAGCTGCATTTCTAAATTCTGAGTAATGTTTTTTTCAGGCTGGCTATTTATTTATAAGGCAAGACATTTTCAATGAAGTTTTTCTCACTTAGAGTAAGCCATTTTAGTTCTAACTTTGGCTAGTGTGTCTAATACTCTGGAGAAAAAAAAAAGTTATAAAATCCATAACAGATCTAGAGAGATTCTTTTGGCTGAGGAAAACCCAAAGCTTTTTAGAAAGAATATTGATAAGAACCTTAACTCAAAATGACATTAAGCAAAATACCCTCTTTTCCAAAAACTAAAACTTACAAAGTTTTAAATTTGATAATTAACATTTTTTTGGTTCTATGGCAAGAAAAAATAATATTATATTTATTGTAATTTCCAAATGTTTATGATGTTGGAATCATTTATAAA
Source organism: Macaca fascicularis (assembly GCF_037993035.2). NCBI lineage: Eukaryota > Metazoa > Chordata > Mammalia > Primates > Cercopithecidae > Macaca > Macaca fascicularis. Next base: position 19,322,886 of record NC_088380.1, read on the forward strand.
TGCAATACAAATGAGCATCTCTAAGGAGAGGATAATTTCCTATTGTGATTTTTCTTATGTATACAGAGTGTGATTTTCATACTTTAAAATGTAATATACAATATATAAATAATTTTCATATAATTTGTCATGTTAAGTTATACTTAATGTAGAACTTCACAGTTTTTAAATTTTCTATCAAGCCATTTAGTAAATGATTTAAGAGAGAAATCAAGAAAAATAATAAAAAAGAAAATAATGGAGGGAAGGGAGGAGTGAGAAAAAGTATGAAGGAAGGATGGGAAAAAACAAAAGAAAAAAATGAACGATGGATGGAGACAAAGAAGGAAGGAGGAAGGGAAGCAGAAAAGAAGCTCTAGCCACCCAAAATTGGGAATTGGCTGACTAAAAAATAATTCTTATATCATGAAATATATTTTCAAAAAGTGAAGTTACAATCAAACACTGCTATATTAATTTGATTATAGAAAATAATCAAATTAAGCCCTAATTATCAAATAGAGAAAAATATATACAGCACTTCAAGTTTAAAAAATGTGTCACTCTTGTCTTTTATTTTTCTTGTCTTTCATTGTAATTCATTTCATTATCTTATATAATTCATTATTTTATTAAAATTTAAATATTTAATGATTGCTTCCATATTATCAGTTGTTGACTAGGACAAAGATTTCTACATACAAACAAAATTATTTTCTTTACTTGTTTTGTTTGTGGATTATTCCTTTAGTATTCTATATTTATTTGAGGGTAGTGTTTTATATGGCAATACTGTTTATAAAGTTTACTGTCATCAATTTCCAGTTCTCCAATGAGTAAATGTCAGTGAATATGTCAGTGTCTAGACAACAATTAGTCTTAACATGATAAAAAGGAAATGTGTGAGGCAACCTAAAAATGATTGATTCATCTTTGGTGATGAAGAAGCTAGCTTTGAAGACACCACATTAGAGAAAAGCATAGACTTGTCAATGAAAGAGGAGGCGATCTTTTGTTCCAGAGACACTTCACAGTTTTTGCACCCACCAGTGTAACAGTGCATGAGTTCATTTATATTAGTTCATTTAAAGTAGGAGGTGAGTCTTACATGAAAAACTGTGGAACCATATAGAGACACTAAACCAACGTCTCTAAGCAGTTAATCAAATGAGCATTCAAGTTATTAATTTTCTCATAAAATTAAAAATAAATGAACATAGATTAAAAGGGAAATAAAATTCAAAGAGCAATATTAAATAAACTCCTTGTGTAAATACTTTTTTTCAAGAAATTGTTTGTGTTTTTTTCCCAAATTATCAAAGTATCTTCATGTACTTTTCTTAGAGCTTAATCTTGTTTCAAGTGTCAATTAAAATATTACAAATTACTGGATCCAAAACAAGGGTGAAGGATTCATGTAAATAATTTAATATTTTATCTTTATGATGTTTTGGAGTTGCACTAATACATATTTTTACAAAATAATATTTATTGTTAAATCAGTCAATTTAAGTTCAGGAGAAAGTATTAGCACAGCAAAAAACAAAAACAAACAACAGACACACACACACACACACACACACACAGAAGAAACAGCCTCTTAAATAAAACTGGCTGTGTTCAAATCTCAGTGCTACCTATAGTCATGTTATTTCAATTATGTTACTTATTTTTTTTACTTGGTCCATTTTTCTAATTGGTAACATGAAAGTAGTAAGATAATTTTTGTAATTAGTATATGGAAATCACTTTAGTGGCATGCAAGTCACAGAGTGAGTTTTTAATGTTACTTGTTTTGTCTTCATTATCATTATCCTTTTTATTCAGTAAATCAGAGAAGTATTTTCTAAGGTAATCTTTCTTTAAATGAGGATGAAAGTATTAATCATTTTTCTTCCAATGAAATAGCCCTGGTTTTCAGACAAGTTATTGGGTCAATTTGAAATTACAGCTAAATGCAACACAGTAAAAAAAAAAAAAAAAAAAAAAAAAGGAAGGCAAAACTGTTATTCATGCTATTTAGTATACATCTAAAACTGTACATAGAAATGTTAATTTTCTGAAAAGTCAAGATGTATTACTTAAGTTCTTTACATTCATTGCATAGATTTGATACTGAAGTTTGCTTCAAATTCATTCAAGTAATGGAAATATTAGTTGGTTGGATATTTTACATCATGGATCTTTCAACTAGAATGTCTCCAGGACACTTCTCAAATATGAGTTAGTGAATCCAAAATACAACTTGTCATCAGTCATGGATCGACAGCTCTCTTGGCAGTTGGCAGATTCGTCAGTAAGCTGCATATTTGAGTTCCTGACGTACATTCTGTCTTCTTGGCTCTGAACTTTTATTTCCCCAGGTAAAACACACCTCTTTGATTTTGTGTTTGTGTGTGTGCACACTTACTTTATTTTGTTTTGTTCTGTGACATTAAGTGACATACTGCTCTTAATTCCCTGGAGCAACGGTGTGGAAAAAATAAAAATCATTTCTTCCATGACTTAACAGCAATAGAAATTTGGCATTTGAAATGTTGTTTTTGAAATATATGTTCAGAACTTTACCCATTTTAATAAAATGATCTGTCTTCTTATTGATTCGGAGAATTCTACTACAAGAATTCTAAATATTAATTTTTTAATATAAATTTCACTTATTTTACCCTGGTATACAACTTCATTCTTAACCTTTGTTCATTTTGCATTTTATTTTATGAAAGTTTACATTTAAGTTCAAATTATTTTTTCATACCCATTTCATCTTTAATTTTCCTGTCTAGCTTAAAAATATAATTTTTATTCCATTTCAAAAGCATTTTCTAAATTCTCTTTAAACACATTTTTTATTTTATCTTGATTGAATATCTTTTCCTTCCTGATGTGTGGGGGTCATGAAAATGTGCCTCACAGAGCTAGGAATCCAGAGCCATGTTTGAATGAAGGCCGTATCTTTCCCCGACTGCTCCAGGCCAACAATGAATTATAAGGGGCTTATAAAGGGAGTCCCAAGTTTGGACCCTTCTAGGACTTTTAAGGGCCTTGCTAGGAAATATATATATATATATATATATAGTTGGGAGGCAACCCCTTCTTTGTTTATTATTATAAATAGCACTTCAGTTATTTTTGAATATGTCCTTTTGATAAGAATTTCAGACAATGTATTTCAAATTTCATGAAAATCCTATCAGCATTTTAGTTACGCCAATATTGAAATAATGGATTCATCCCATTTATCCAAAATTTATCATAATTATCGTTTTCCATGTCCTGTAATAAAGCGGTACATTTTTCTCAGTATTGATCATACACATTTCTTTTTACTTGTATAGTATATATATAGTAAAGATTGTTTTTATGTTAAAGTTAGTCAATGCATATTACTAATTATAGCTGCTATTCACCAAGGTACTTTTCCTAATGAAGAAAGGAATATAACTTTAGAAATATAAGCTGGAAGTGAAGCAAATGTTCACATAAATTGAATATGGTTTAAAGATAGATAAGTAAATGTTTAAAATTATCTTTAAAAATGATATCATAGTTACCAGATCAATACAAAATTAATAGCATTTTTAAAGGTTAAAGACAAAAATCCTTTCTGGCTCCTAGAAGAAAAGATTTTCTCTAGGTACTCTCAAATGCTATCTTACTTGAATGAATTTATAGCAAACCTTAATATCAAACCCATACAATTAATATAAAGAACTTAGGAAGATAAGTAAGACACACTGACTTTTGAGAAAACTTACATTTTTACATCCATTGCTCATTATCCAATCTGCCAGGATGGAGGTGAGGTCTTTTGTTTTGTTTTGTTTGTTTGTTTTTGATATGATATCTCCCTTGTTGCCCAGGGTGGAGTACAGTCATCTCCACTCACTCCACCCTCCACCTCCTGGGCTCAAGCGATTCTCCTGACAGCCTCCCAAGTAGCTAGGACTACAGGTGCACACCGCCATGCCTGGCTAATTTTTGTATTTTTAATAGAGGCGAGGTTTTGCCATGTTGTCCAGGCTGGTCTGGAATCCCTGACCTCAAGTGACCCAACAGCTTTTGCCTCCCTAAGTGCTAGGATTAGAGGTGTGAGCCACCACACCCGGCTGGGGGTGAGGTCTTGAATTGCTTCATCTCTGTGGTACATTTCAGAAGAATAAACAAGCATGTGGAGCTTACTCTCACCTACATTGTTGTGGGCAGCGAATCTATCCAGAGGGAGAATAAGTTTGTATTGTCTCCATCATGGCTTCTGTCTTACCTGGCTAGACCTTCCTTCTGAGGCAGAATAGGTAGTCAAGGAAGCAATCATGTCCTCAGGACGTGGCAACCAAGGTGACTGCACTGTCAATGCGATAAGCCCCAGCATTCACGTGGTACTCAAACTCATTTAGGCAAAGGTATCTCCAGTAGGGAATTTCCCCTGGAAAGAGGATGTGTATTTTAAGTTTACCTGTCCTCAGGCTGACGCTTTGCTCATTGTAATATTGAAAACACACTCCTGGGTGGAGATTTCAGATGCGAATGAGACATGTGATATATAAACAAGCATATACAGCTACTGCTCATGTGCACCCAGAGGACCACTCAGAATACTAGTAAGACTTCTTCCAACCCCCTTATGAATAATCATGTAGGAATCCTATAAAGGGAGTTTCCCCAGTAATAGTTAACACTGCCTCATCCTTACGAGCAGCCGACTCTGAACCCTCTCTGAGGGAGTAATCTTTTCTGTACCTAATGTTCACTGTATGTTTTCTCCTTTGCAATAAATCGCTCTATGCTGCAGCTCCTTTGCTATGTGTCTCTTGTTTAAATTCTTTTAAACTAAAGAGGCAAGATCCGAGGTTTCACAACAGCTGTCAACGCTTTCATATGAAGCTTGTCCATAACTAGTAAAATATGTAATTGAGTAGTCAAGTTTTATCCTGTGATTCAGAGAGAAATCCATTTGAACTTCATACTGAGCTATGTCCTCCAACTTCAATTCTGTCATAATAAAATTAGTGTTTTGCCTTCAATCATTGTGTGTATTTGAGTAGTAGGTAGAATCAACCAGGTAGGAAAACATTCCGTCTCTTAAGAAATGATAAAGATCTTTTTACATTTCTGGGTTTGTCATTCAATTGCAGAATATGAATGAATCTCTTGTGTAATTTAAAAAAACACACAAAAATTAAATTTGCAATATAAAATATACCTTGTAGTAGCTAGAAAAAAAAATCCATCTCAAAATCTTTTTGTAAGGGAAGGCTTTCAATCTGTATTCTAAGCAGGTAGAAGAGGCAGAAACAAGGGGCAGATAAAAGTGAAGGGTAAATGGTAAAAATCTTGGGTCTTTAATACTCTCAGATGACCCAAACAAAAGCTACTTCATACTTACTATGGTACAGATTAATGCTATTGCATAGGACACTCCTTGTAGTCTAGGAAGTTGTGCTTTAGAGTTCCTATCTTTATAGGAAAGGAATGAGTAACAAGTGACTGTTCAGTAACGAATCTACAGGGCCTGCCACAAAGTTCTTAGGAAATCTGTAAATTTAGGGAAAGGGAGAGTTAATGTAGGCTTTCTACAGAGAGATTTTCACAAAGTCCGTCTATCTCTGCTTCCTCTAATCTAATTTTAACCTAAAATCTGATATTGTAAGGATGAAAAAAAGATAAATACATTCCCTTATATTTAGGGTAATCTGATAATTAACAGGGTAGGTAACTTGATTTTAAGAAATTGTAATACACAATTTTGTTCTGCAATATGTTACAAAATACATTGTGGTAGTATTTGAGAAGGAGTAAGAGTTTAAAATCTACATTTAAATTTTAACACATGCAAATTTAGACCTATGCAAATGAGATTATTAGATTAGTGTTAGAAAATGTAAAACATTCTATTGAACTATGTTAATCCTATTAAATTACAGATTTTGAGCAATACTTGTGATTTAATATTAGCTCTGAGAACAACCTGTTTGAAGTACAAGTTTGGCATTTGGGCATATTGAACTAAAAATCGCGCCTTACAGAAAATTTTGAAGAAGGTAGCTTGATTTTCCCATTCCTGTTACCATATATTATTTTATATTTTGTTACCATATATACCATTTATATTCTGTCACTTCATTTTCTCAGCTCCCTCATTGCCAATGCTGCCCTACTTGCTAGAAAAGAAATGATAAAACTAATTTACAGTGGAGTAATAGTTAGCAGTTAGGATGATCTTGGCAGCAAATTAAAGAAAGCTGAACTGAAACTGCCTTATAAAACAAGGATCAACATGATTTTGTGTAATAGGAAGTCCAGATACTGAGCAGCCTTCAAATATTCCCTGGTTCAAACTTTTACTTGTTGTTTCTGTTGTCTTACATGTTTTTGCTTCAACCTTGTGCAAAATATATTACTTAAAGTTTCAGGTTTCACATGTAGACCAAATAACATTCACAAAAAGAGGGATTCTGTATTCCTGTTTTTTTTTTTTTTTTCCATAGGAGAAAGGACATATTTCTTACAACCATAGAAAACTTTTCCTTATCCTCATCAGTGACTATCATTCATAAGTTCTTCCAAATTAAACCAATGACTATAATATGAGATTGCTATGCTGGTCTCAGATCAATCAATATGCCTCTGAAAACTGCTAAGGGACCACCTTTTGTGAGACATGTGTAGAGGGGTGGACAAAAAATCAGCATCCTATTGGAAAGGAATGAGTCAGTAAGTGATCATTGGGTAGGCAACCAATTGGAACAGTGATATAACTTAGCAGAATAATTTAATTTTCTAAAAGAACAGTAATATAGTTACATATATTAATAAAGGGGAGAATGTTGTTGTTAATAGACATTGGAGACAGATTGATTTTCTAGGGTCTTTCACATTACTCCATGAGGGAAACCCTGTATGATGTCCTCAAGTACAATAAATATCTTCCATGTTATTTAATGACTGAAACTTCATTTAAACATGCAAAGGAGAACAACTGTATTTAAGTGGATGAAACTGATATTTTAAATAATATTTAAAAATATTATTATGCTTAAAATCAGAAAATTGTGTTAGAGATTAACATCAATTACATGGATTATCTATATTCTATATGCTGGAATCATTACTTTTTAAAATTCCATAGTTACATTTTGTTCTGATTATGGCATATTATGAACTTCTGTTTAACAAACCTATTGTGTCAAACATTGTAAAATGGCTAAAAGGTGGAAGTGTTTATTTGTTAAATGTTAACTACTCAGAATGTACCAATGTATTGTCTATAGTAAGAACTCTAAACATTTATTTCTTGAATGAGTGAATGAACGTACCATTTACCGAGAGCTTCCTATATGCCAAAAACTGCTGTCATCTATTTAATACTAACAATAGTATTGCAAGACTGATAACTTTTTCCCCATTTTACAGATAGATTATTTATGTTAAGTAATTTTCTCTGAAAACAAACACTAACTGAAAGCCCATTTTCTTCATGGAGTGTTTTCATTTAGGTTGACAATTGGTATTAAAAGAAACAAATGATGTACCTACCTGTTTATAAGTGACACCATCAACAAAAATTGTTGAAAAATAACGGTTGAAAGAACAGTTGTTTGCCATTAAACAGAAGTTTTTCTCAACAGACACAATTGAGTTTCTCAATTAGTTCTCATGTAGTTGGTACAACCAATAACCTGTTTAAGAAAAAGACAACATAGCTCTCTTTTTATCTTTACATGCAAGAAGTCTTAATATGACTAATAATATATGAATCCAATAACTACAGCTGAGTCTATGACTTCACTTCTTCAATCACGTGAGTGTTTATACTGGTTTAAATTGTCATGGATATGAAATGTAACTTATTTACATTAAATTTGAAGCGACCCCAGTCTCTATAATAGAAACAAGGCATCTCATATGTCTTTGTATGAAAGCTATACCACTGTGTGCTATGTAATATTTTACTGTTCAAATCTGAAGCCAATTGCACTTGAAACATCTTTCTTCTTTTTTTTTTTTTAAATTAAAGTAGCCTGTGATCTATAAAAGGCAAGAAATCTCATTTGAATAGAGCAAAAGGGTTAGTCATTACTCATGCATAGAAAATTTTAAGGATTCAGCTGTGCCGTTGATAGATGGATAGACTGCTAAGAAACCATTTGAGATTTCTGTGATTAGACAGGTCCCAACTCCTATTAGTGAGTGTTGCCTTGTTCTGTTGCAGAGAGGAGGCAGCTGTCTTCCTCACTTTTCCCGGCGGTGCTGCTTGCTTTAACTAAGCCTGTAACATTTTAGACAAGCAAATCAGGAAGGACTTTGTGGACAGATGGCAATGCTGCCTATGCATTCTCATTTACATGCAACCTTGGTTTGTAACTGTACTTGAGCCATATGTGGGGGGCTTTACATTCCCTCTGGATTGGTTTTAAGTGCTAGGCATACAAGGCAAATCTAGCTTGGTCCATGTTTTCCTAATGTTATTTAATTCAGTGGAGCTATGCAGAGTGTTTATCAATAGAAGTTTTGAAACTAAAATCTTGGCTGAGTGCAAAATGCGGATACTAACCATGGTTAGTGAGGAGAGTACCCTAGGAGACTTCCTCATATAGGACATGAATACTTGTTCATACTAATTTATAAGATAAAATAAAATTAGAATATAAACATGTACAATCTCCTCGAGAATTTGAATTGCTCAAGACTAATATTGACCTATTACGGTGCCTAAAAATGTTATGTAGTCATACATTCACCAGTCAAATTGTATATTTTTCTTTATTTAATGACACAGTGATCTAAAGACAATGAACATTAAAAATGTATAACTCTTGCTTTAACCTTACATATTTTATAATAGTTAATGACAAATCAATTTTTTGTGAATTTTTTGGTCATAACTACAAATTTATTTGTGCTCCATCAGAACATATGCTATCTGATAAGAACATGCAACACATCTAAATTATATTTAATTTAAAAGGAACATTTAAATTTTAGAGGTGACCCTGAATAGAAGAAATACTTTTAAATACATTCCTTTTTACCTTTTAATCTTAAATTACAGCAGTGCTTAATTGTAGGTCAAAATCAAGTTTCTAGGTTTTTTTTTTTTTTTTTTTTTTGTCTTACTACTATGACTCATAGTTAAGCTTATTACAGGGCGAGTTTGTGTATTACTTTTCTTTAACGACAGTAGAATTTTCTCATTTTAAAAAATGAGACTATACAATATTGAAAAGATTTGAAAAATATATCCATCACATGTTCTACACATTAATATGATTTAGATAAATCTGCATAAACAAATTATCATTCTATATTTCTTACTAACCTGTAATCCTAAATATAGCCCTGAGCTAATTCAATTAACTTCAAAAACACTTTTTAAAAAGCTGGAAAATGTTAAGATTGTGGATCTTTGTATTCAGCAACAGGCTATTGTAGATAATTATGTTTTTATAAATTTGCACTTTTATAAATAATTCTGTTGTGAACATTTTGGTATAAATACTAATTTTTCATTGAAACAATTTCCTTAGGAAATATTTTTAGATTAAAAAATTGAAAAGTGTGATTTTTAGGCTTTTTTTATATAATGACAAATTGCCCTCAGAAAAGTTCATAGTGATTTAATCTACCACCATTAGTGTGTTTACAAAACACTGGCAGCTCTATCAGTGTATATTTGGTTGCAAACATTTCTAATATGAAAGTATTAGTATGAATTTTTTCATACAAGCAGTTTTATAGTGGGGCTGGCATTATGGCTGACTGATTCTGTGGCATAGCAATAGAATCTTCTGGGATTTAGACTATTTTGCCTCCTATTCTATAAACTATTGTGTTTAATTCATTTGTATGTTAACCGAATTCTGAGAATTCACAGAAACCTCAATTTCCCGGCTTCATCTAAAAGAAAAACATGATAAACAATCATTTCATATAATTCTCTTTAGAGACAACAAACTTACAAGAAAAAAAATTCACAGAAGACATTCCCTTATGACTTATGGCCCAGAAATTGGTTACAATTATCAACTCAAAATTGAGATGTAAATTTCTTCTACCTCTGTCAATGTCAGTGTCAATGAACTTTGTCAAGTTCATCCTATTGGAACTTTGCCTTAAAGTTCAGATATGGTGAATATAGTTCATTCAGGTGATCTAGACACAGTAAGAACAAGAAGTGACTTCTCACTAGTGTAAATAGCTTTAAAGAAAAAAAACCTGATTTTTCTTCTAGAAACTTCTGGGTAGGTACCTAGGTACCCCTTGATGTCCCATTTGCCAGAATTAAATTGCTTGTCTATTTATGAACAAATGACTAGCAAGAATTATGGAATTACTTTGGACCAAAGGTCTTCTCTGGAAAAGAAGGTGAATTTAAGTCATTCCCAGGAAAATGGTTATGGGGAAAAGAATTGAAGAAAATATCAAAACCAAGGTTCAGATCTGTTGGAGTTTGCTGGTGGTCCACTCCACACCCTGTTTGCCTGGGTATTGCCAGCAGAGGCTGCAGAAAAACAAATATTGCTGCCTGATCCTTCCTCTGGAAGCTTTGTCCCAGAGGGGTACTCACTTGTATGAGGTGTCTGTTGACTCCTACTGGGAGGTGTCTCCCAGTCAGCCTACCTGGGGGTCAGGGACCCACTTAAGGAGGCAGTCCATGTTATCAGAGCTCCAATGCCATGCTGGGAGGACCACTGCTCTCTTCAGAGCTGTCAGGCACGGACATTTAACTCTGGAGAAGCTCTCTGCTGCCTTGTGTTCAGATATGTCCTGTCCCCAGAGGTGGAATCTAGAGAGGCAGTAGGCCTTGATGAGTTGCCCTGGGCTCCACTCAGTTCAAGCCTTCCTGCCAATTTTTTTACACTGTGAGCATAGAACTGCCTACTCAAGTCTCAGCAATGGCCGATGCCCCTCCCCTCACCAAGCTCCCACGTCCCAGGTTGATCTCAGACTGCTGTGCTAGCAGCAAGCAAGGCTCTGTGGGCATGGGACTGGAGGAGCCAGGCATGGGGGGGATCTCCTGGTCTGCCAGTTGCAAAGACTGTGGGAAAAGCACAGTATTTTGACAGGAGCGTACTGCTCCTCCAGGTGCAGTTACTCATGGCTGCCCTTGGCTAGGAAAGGGAAATCCCCCCACCCCTTGTGCTTCTCAGGTGAGATGATGCCCTGCTCTGCTTTGACTCACCCTCCATGGGCTACACTCACTGTCCAACAAGTCCCAGTGAGATGAACCAGGTACATCAGTTGGAAATGCTGAAATCACCCATCTTCTGCATAGATCTCGCTGGGAGCTGTAGCCTGGAACTGTTCCTATTCGGCCATCTTGGGAGCACCTTCTCTTTTTCTAATGTCTTAAGTGCAAACTGAAGTCATTAATTTAATATATTTCTTCTTTTCTTTTTTGATTTTTAATTTCTAAAATTTTATGAGTAGATAATAGCTGTACATATTTATATGGTGTATGTGATATTTTGATACGAACACACAATGTGTAATGATCATATCAGGGTAATTAGGATGTCCATCTCCTCAAGCATTTATCATTTCTTTGTGTTAGGTACATTCCAATTTCACTCTTCTAGTGGTTTTTAAATATACACTAAATTATTGTTAACTGTAGTTGCCCTGTTGTATTACCAAACACTAGTTCTTATTCCTCCTATCTAACTATACTTTTGTACTCATTAACCAAATCCTCTTCATCATTCCCCTCCACACTACCCTTTCCATCCTCTGGTAAAATTTATTCTACTCTCTCTTCATTAAATCAGTTTTTTTTAACTCCCACGTATGAGTGAGGACATGTGATATTTGTCTTTCTGTGCCTGGATTATTTTGCTTAGCATAATGTCTTCCATGTTCATCCGTGTTGTTGCAAATGATATAATTTTATTCTTTTTATGGCTGAATAATATTTTAACGTGGGCCGGGCGCGGTGGCTCAAGCCTGTAATCCCAGCACTTTGGGAGGCCGAGACGGGTGGATCACGAGGTCAAGAAATCAAGACCATCCTGGCTAACATGATGAAACCCCGTCTCTACTAAAAAATACGAAAAACTAGCCAGGGGAGGTGGCAGGCGCCTGTAGTCCCAGCTACTCGGGAGGCTGAGGCAGGAGAATGGCGTAAACCTGGGAGGTGGAGCTTGCAGTGAGCTGAGATACGGCCACTGCACTCCAGCCTGGGAGACAGAGCAAGTGAGACTGCATCTCAAAAAAAAAAAAAAAAAAAAAAAAAAAAAATTAATGTTTATGTGTATCACATTTTTTTTATCCATGCATTCATTGATATACACTTAGCAAAGTGAAGGGACAACCTACAGAATAGGAGAAAATATTTGCAAACTCTTCAACTGACAAGAGATTAATAACCAGAATATATAAATAACTCAAACAACTCAATAACAAAAACCAATTACTCTTTTTACAAAATGGTCAAAAGATCTGAAGAGACATTTCTCATAAAATGCAAATAGCCAACATACAAACAGATGCTCAACATCTTTAATCATCAGAGAAATGCAAATCAAAACTACAATGAGATATCATCTCATCCTGGTTAAAATGGCTTTTATCTTAAAGATAAAAAATAGCAGATGCTGGTGAAGAGGCAGAAAAGGGGGAATGCTTTTACACAATTGGTGGGAATGCAAATTAGTACAGTCACTATGGAAAACAATATGTACTCCAAAAACTACAGAACTACTGTGTGATTCAGCAATCCTGCTACTGGATATACATCGAATAAAAAGGAAATCAGAATATTGAAGAGATATCTGCACTCCCACATTTATTGCAGCACTATTCATAAAAGTAAAAATATAGAATCAACCTGTCTATTGCTCTTCTTTTCTAATATAAGCATTTAATGCTATAAATTTTATGCAAAGAGCTGTTTTGGCAGCATTCTACAAATTGCTATACACTGTGTTTTTAAATGTATTCAGTTTCACATTTATTCTAATTTCTCTTTTGATTTTTTCTTTGTCCCATTAGTATTCAGAATTGTCCTCTTTTATTTCTAAAATTTGTCTATTTTTAAGAAATTTTTGTTATTTTTCTCTAATTTACTTTAATGGATATACATTTCTGTATGAATTATATTCTTATAGTTGAGATTTATTTTACAGTGCAAAGTACAGAGTATTTTGAGAAATATTATAAGCATGTAGGAATATGTATTTTGCTGTTGGTGGGTGAAATGTTCTATAAATACCAAGTATGTCAAGTTAATTGATACTGTTTTTCAAGCCTTAAATATTCTTACTGAATTTATTGTTGCACTCTGAATAATCATTAAGATGATATTAAAATCTCTGTTGAGTGTCAATTTTGTTGAATGCCTATTTTCCTTGTAGTTTTATCAGTTTTAGCTTCACATATTTCGAAGTTTTGTTAATAGGTGGATCAACATTTAAGAATGTTGTGACCTCAATTAATTAGCTCCTATGTAATTAAGAATTGAACTCATTTAACTCTGGTTATATTATTTTCTTTGAAATCTACACTATCCAAGCTGTTATAGCATTTCTTTTGACTTAGTGTTAACAGAGTACTTTTTTTTTTTTTTTGAGACCATCTCATTCTGTCAACCAGGCTGATGTACTGTGGCGTGATCTAGGCTCACTGCAACCTCTGCCTCCTGGGTTCAAGTAATTCTCCTCCCTCAGCCTTTTGAGTAGTTTGGATTGCAGCTTTCCACCACTATGCCTGCTGATTTTGTATTTTAGGTAGAGACAGAGTTTCACAGTGTTGGCAGGCTGGTCTGAAACTCCTAACCACAAGTGATCCACCCACCTTGGCCTCCCAAAGTGCTGGGAGCCACTACACCAGGCCAACAGAGTACTCTTTTAATTTTAACATTCACTTCTTGTGGATAGCATACATTTGTGTCTCACTTGTTTATCCAATCTGATAAGCTCTGACTTAGGTTTATGCAATATACATTTAATCAGATTATTTATATTGTTGGTTTTAAATCTAACATCTCACTATTTCTTCTCTATTTTATCATGTTTTTCTGGTGCATATTTTTTCTGCTTTATGTTGATTTTTATGATCCTATTTTTTCTTTAATAGGTTTTCGGTTTAATTATTTTGTTGTTTTGGTAGTTACTTCATAGTTCGTAATATGCATTTTTAATTTATCGCAGTCTACCTTCAAATGATATTACATCGTGTAGACTCTGATTTGTGAGTACAGAGGGACAGGGCAAAGACATATATGATGGATCAGAAGCACCTGACTCATTTAAAAGGCTCACTAATCTTAGTAAAATAAACCCATAAAGAAAATTATTTTAAGTTGAATAAACATTCAACATGGCCCTTTAAGGTCATTCTGTCAGTCAGCCTTAATCTAACCCAAGAGATATCAGTGTGCGAGTTTATGATCATTGCCATAGAACAGTATTTTATTTTGAATTCTAAGTTTAAACTGAAGATTCAATGGATGTGGAACTAGTTTTCTTTTTGAGCAAAAAAAAACCTCAATTAAATGCACTATGTCTCAAAATATGCAGTATACACTATCATGAAAGCCAGACAAGAGTAAATAAATTATGACATACAGAAAATTAGGTAAGACATTGTTCAATAATGAGGCAAAATAAGATGTGAATGTCACCTAAGCTATCAAATATAGAGAAATTTGGAGTTTCAAACAATAAATGTGAGGGTGAGTGTATAAAACGTTATTTCAAATATGTCTTGATTTGTATCTAAATTTATATACTATAAAATCATGCAGAAAATTAGGAGTCATTATATAAATTTAAGTGGGAAAAATGTGAATCAATATTAATACTAAAAACTAATAATTTACTCAGTGCCAGCCAATGTTTCCATTGTTTTAAGTTTTCAGAATATAATTATGAGATAATTATGCAGAAAACAATTCTTCACTTTTTAAGAAAGAAAACCAAGGCAATGAGGAACTAAGTAACTGGACCACCCAAGGTCATATAGTTAAGAAATAACAACGTTGTAGACCTTAGCATGTTTTTAAGTAAAACATATGATTTTTCAAGTCTAATATTTGCTCTATCTCTCATATATACATTAATATATAAATAAAATCATAAAGAAAATTATAATAGCGAACTTTCTCTACATTTCAGAGGTATTGATTTGGCATTGCTTTCAGTCAGGTATTTCAACACTTGCCTCAAGAGTGGAGTTGGGTACAGTTGACTTCAATATTTCAAAAATATATGAAAACAGAATCTATGTTAGTGGATTTCCTATTCTTGACTTCTAGTGAAACACTATCAAAATTGACAACTAAAAAAATAATGACATGAGAGAAAATGTTTATAGCACTTAAGAGGATAAATTAGTTTATTTAATGTCTAGATTTTATATTAAGTAAAGAGTTTGCAGGAAAAGTAAATGACAGTTAATAATTTTAATTATAATCAGTCAGATTTGTTCCATATTTGAGCAAAAATTGTAATTCACTTATCCAATGCTTTCAGTGTAGGTGAGCTGAGTCATCAAACTTATATCTTCTCTTATAAATATTGATTGAGATGAAAAATAAAGAAATGATTTATCTTAAAACAGTTCTATGTTGATAATATAAATAATACTGACAGTTTTATTTAAGATACGTTTGGATAAGATACATTATACGTGATTCGTATCTTATGCATCACTTTTATATGATATTTGATTTGGTTTATACACAAAGGAACAAATATTTCTATATAAGAAAATTATTTTGCTTATTATAGAATTCAAAATTAAAATGTTTCTTCCACAATGGCCATTTAACAATTTAAATTTAGGAAACATCTGGCATGTTCGATGAGTATTTACTTTGTATAATTGTGTTCTACATTTTAGTTCATTCCCTTTAGCAGTTTCCTTCAGTAAGCAACTCATGTGAACTTGTTTCTCAGTAAACGTTTTTTATTTCAGCAAAATTTTAGACCTACAGATTTAAACAAAAATTGCAAAGATGGTACAAAGGTGAACTCTTGAACCAAATCTTTTATTTTTAAGCATGCAAAACGGTGTTTTTTTTGAAACCCTGAAGACATAAATGTACCACTGAGAACCCAGAGAAAATTGGACTAACTGTTTTGTTTTGTGATTTGATGTTTGAAAAATAAAATCCTTTAGTTTCCTGTAATTTTTCCTCAGAGAATATAAACTGTGTTGTGATGTCAAACTCATTTTAAGTTTAGATGCCCCATGGGCAAATTGTTTGCTCTAATTAAAACAAAATGAAGATAAGTCTCTTACACATAAATCTTTGATGGTGGGAAATGTAGCTTAATGTTTTTGAAGCCTTCCCAGAAGTCAAAATGCCTCGCAATCTTGTAACTCTACTTTCATAGCTACCTAAAATAATTATTAAAGCATATTTGATATACTGAAATTGATGTATTTTGTTTAATAATTGGGATCCTTGGGACCATTTGCTGCAAATATCCTGTATTTTTAAAAAACTTTGTCTAATGATATCATGCGGGAAAATATTATACCTAAAAATATAACCTCATTAACAAAAATTGTTCAGCAAAACTCTATTAATTCAATACATTGTATGGTTAATTTTCATAGCTCATTTATTTTTTCTGCTTCTTTCTAATGATGTGATGTTCTTCAATGTCTTCTGAAAACTTGAGCATAGGAAGTTGGAAGGGTATAAAGTAAAGCAAATTGTAAGGAGAGAATTTAGAATACTAATTTTTGAATGGGGAAATATAAATTTCACAATTTGTAGATCGCATTTTAAATTTTTATGATTACCTGTATTTAAGGGTATAAGTTGATTTTCACCAGCGTGTTAGTGTGTTTGTGTTGTTGTAAAAGAAATAGCTAAGACTGGGTCATTTATAAAGAAAATAGATTTATTTGGCCCTTGACTCTGCAGACTGTACACAATGAATAGTGCCAGCATCTGCTTGTGGTGAGGGCCTCAGGAAGATTACAATCATGGTAGAATTTGTAGAGGAGCCAGCATGTCATAGGGCAAGAGAGGGAGCAAGAGAGAGAGGGAAGGTGCCACACTCTTTTAAACAACTAGATCTCCTGTAAAATCTTTACCACTCATTACCCAGGGGAGGGAACCAAGCCATTCATAAGCGATTTGCCCCCATGACCTAATACCTCCCACTAGGCCCCACATCCAACAATATGGGTCACACACATTTTAATATGCGATTTGGAGGGGATAAAACATCCAAACCTTATCAACTGTTCACTGCTAACTACTAAATCAAATAATTGTTTCCAGACTATTATTTTTATCTTCATTGAAAAGAAAAATACTTGATTGAACCTTATGAGGAGAAAATGTTGTCTTTTGAAGTTTTTAATTAAATAATTTAATTTTTATAAATTAAGGCCATCAAGAAAGACTCTAGACTCTAAAAAGATTGCAGACATTTTCTATAAACATATGTTAGCATATCTATATTGTTGTTATCAAAGTAGATTTACAACACTGCCATCTGAGAGTAATTCCCTTATTCAGTATAGAAGCATTTCTCATCCTTCTCCTAAATATTTTCTTCTAGCTCAGAGTGCCCTTGACCAAAACCAAGAGATTATTTAAAACAACAAGAACAACAAAAATTCTGCTATTCCCATATGGGTTTTCTTTCTTTTCTAGTCTTCTTTTTACTTGAGTTAAAATATTTCCTTTGAATTTAGACTGACGAAGATATTGAACGGCATCTACTGTCATTTAAAGCACTGCTCCTGTGCCTGTGTTCACTAGTTCCTCAATAGTGGAGGTGATTGGAGATATTCGAAGAAAGAAATCAACTAGGGTAGCTCATATCACCCATTCCATGTGTTTTTCTCTTTAGGATGTCCCAGCCTGCAGGGAAAATGAATTCTGTCCTGCCTCTGCTATGCTGTAAATTTAGCAATAAACTTTCTGCTCCATATATGACTGACTAGGTAAGGCTGCCCTATACTGGAGTGTAGTGTAGGAAAATCCCTGTTGCTATGCACCACACCAACAACACTATGAGGTACAAAGCTCAAATTTGCATGTCATTATGTTTTACTTGTATGTCTATCTTGAATTGTTCATTATGCAGAGAAAACAGGAAGCTAAGTTGTTAACACTCTTCATTGCAACAAATTTTTAGAATTAATTCTATATTGAGGAATGTCTTATGTTTTAACCAAAACCTTTTGATAAATTACAGAGTTGCTGAATATATCTATATCTATACCTTTTACTATATATATATCTCACATAGATTTATATGATTTAAGAGTTATCATCTGAAATATATACTTGATTTCTTTTACAATTTTCATAATGTAACCAGAAAATCACCCTTGAGATCCTTGAGCATGATTATATAAACATACCTTGATTTGGTGTCTCCAGCATAATTATCACAGTTAAAATTTTGGTATCAATAATGGAGCAAAGATAATAAAACTTGTAAAGTAGCAGATCTTGCAAAATGTTAAAAACAATTGTATTTACACAGTGCATCCTCACATACCTAATTATATCTATTAAACCTAATGTTTAACATTATTAGCAAGTCAGAGAATTTAGAAAAATCATAGTTTTAGATAAAATTAATGTTAATACTAATCATTAATATTAATCCTTGTTTAATAAAATGCCTCTATACAAAGATAACTGCCCTCAAATTATTTTCAGCTCACAAATTTTTAAAGAAAAAAATGCATATATCTATGTAGATGTATGTAGGTAAAAATCTCTTGTAACTTTTTAATAGAGTCAGGCTTTTAAAAATTATTATTTTAAATAAATTTTCTTTTAGCAGTAAGTGTATACAGAAAGAATACACTACATTGTATACAATGTATACAGAAAGTATACAATGTATACAGAAAGAATACACTACATTGTATACAAGTGTATACAGAAAGAATACACTACATTACTACATCAGAGTAATCCCAAATTTAAGTTTACCATGCACCATACATATATTCAAGCATTCAGATGTCTTTTTATTGAATTTTGGTTGTGTGAATTCAAATAAGAAAATTATTTGGTAACTGACATAAGAGTTAGTTGAACTTATGAAAACTCACCTCTACCTTAAAAATATATAAATATTGTGTAAGTAAACAAAAATTGAAATATCCATTATCTAAAAAAAAAGAAGAAATAATTCAATATTATGAATACAATTTTTAAAAGCATCATTTTAATATTAATGATACTAATGCTATAAAATGAATAGCACTTTTGACTTGGGCTTAAACATTGACTTTCATACATTGAGTTATTTGGGAAACAAAATTTAATCTATTTAGTTTTTTCTGCTCTCTCAAATGTGAGGTTTGAACTCTTTAAAATTTTCTGTTGATAACATTTCCTTTGAAAAAGCACATTTAATTTATAACTTAAACAAATATTTGGGGAAAAAAAAGTTGAGTCGGTAAATAGATCAAATTTATTTCCTCTTAAAAACCAGTTTGGGGTTTTATACTGTCCCAACTAATTTTATGTTTTTTAGACTACAGAGCAACTATTTTCCCTGTAGGCCTAGGCCTTTTCTTTGAAATTATATTGAGTAATCTATTTGTGTGATCAATGAATCTACTATACTTTTCTACAAAATATCTTGCTCCTAATAGCGTCATTACAATTCTTTTAAGATAAATGGATAACAGCATTTTTGAATTAAAGTATTTTTTTTTAATGAATGAGGAAAATAAAGGCACAGCTAAAATAAAGTATAAGTGAAGACCTTCTGTGCATTCTCAAGATACAGTTTTATGTACATCATTTCAGCAGTTTAATTTAGGTCCTAGAACTTCAATTCATTTTGCAGACTTTGAACAACAGTGTTCATATATTAGAAATTTTCACATCTTAAAATTATTTGGAAATACAATTATTTAAATATTCTATCTAGATGTAAATGACTCAAAATCTCATATAATTGTATGTCTAATACATTTTTGGAATAAATGAATTCCCACCAATAAATGAGACTTAGTACACTTCAGACTGAAAGAGAATACTATCTAAATATAAATGACCCAGATCTTTGTGTAGTAATTTCATAGATTACACCGTGAAGTTAAGCGTGACAATTCAATACCATTCTATCTTTCTTGGATTGTTGTGGAGACAGGAGAAACAAGTGCTAATGTCAGTCACTGCTTAGGAGCCTCCATAATTCTTTAGTCACAAAATGTGTTCATCTCCAGAGAGCAGAAAGCAGGGCACTAAAGATAGATCATCATACTCACATGAGAAACAAATTGCCACTGATGGGACACAGTCAGATGGAGAAATGAAAGTCTCTTATTATAAACAGTTTTATTGTTGAGCCAAAGTGAACAATACATTAAGAGAAGACCTCCTCAAGGATAAAAGTACGGTTGTCTTTGTAATTCAGGCTATACCATATTTCTTTTTACCAAAGTAGATCATGAATAAGAAAAATGGATGTCTATTTACAAAAAGTGGTTGTTTTCTAATAATTTGTTTTCTGATACTGATGTAATAATTACAATCCTAACCATTTAAAAGCAACATAAAATTTTAGGTAACAGTCTCCAATAATATATTTTTACATTTTTGGTGTTTGTTGAAGAGAAGATGACTGGACTGTACGTATTTATCATATTATAAGATTTTGTTTTTGTTAAGAGCTCAAAATTTATGATTAACCTTTTTTTTTTTTTTTTTTTTTTTTTTTTTTGAGACGGAGGCTGGCTCTGTAACCCAGTCTGGAGTGCAGTGGCGCGATCTCGGCTCACTGCAAGCTCTGCCTCCCAGGTTCGCGCCATTCTCCTGCCTCAGCCTCCCTAGTAGCTGGGAGTACAGGCACCCGCCACCACGCCTGGCTAATTTTTTGTATTTTTAGTAGAGATAGGGTTTCACCGTGTTAGCCAGGATTCTCTCGATCTCCTGACCTCGTGATCCTCCCACCTCGGCTTCCCAAAGTGCTGGGATTACAGGTGTGAGCCACCACGCCTGACCATAATTAACTCTTTAACACTTAGATGTCATAGATCTTCTTGACATACATCCACTACAAAGATAGTCTTTGCCATTCCCAAAAACTGAATACAGAGTCACATCATGTTTCCCTGGATGGAATGTCAATATCAGTATATAATGTACACTGAGCGTCTCTTATGTGCAAAGCACTTTACATAGAATAACCCATTTACCTCTTGATTGATGTGCCTTCTATTTATATTCCTATCTTACACATTAAAACAGTAAATTTCTAAGTTCCTAATATTTTAAAATCCTAAAACTTAACAATAAAAAAACCCCACCATTTGTAAAATGGTCAAACAAACAAACAAACAAAACCATAAACAAACACTTAAGCAAAGAAGAGATATGGTTAGCAGTTTACAGCTAAGCATATAGGGCCAGCTCAGTGGCTCATGCCTATAATCCCAGCACTTTGGCAGGCTGAGATGCAAGGATAACTTGAACCCAGGAGTTAGAGACCAGCCTGGGCAACATGGCAAAACCCCATCTCTACAAAAAGTAAAAAAAATTAGCTGGGCATGGTGGTATGTACCTGCAGTCCCAGCTACTTGGGAGGATGAGGTAGGGGGATCATTTAAGACAGGGAGGTGGAGGCTGCAGTGAGCAGAAATCAGGCTATTGCACTTCA
Organism: Macaca fascicularis; assembly: GCF_037993035.2. Classification (NCBI taxonomy): domain Eukaryota; kingdom Metazoa; phylum Chordata; class Mammalia; order Primates; family Cercopithecidae; genus Macaca; species Macaca fascicularis. The sequence goes on from NC_088380.1 coordinate 19,344,461, forward strand.
GGGTGGGCAACAGAGTAAGACCCTGTCTCATAAAATAAAATAAAAACAACTAAGCATATAAAAAGTTGTTCAACGTCATTAGTGATCAGGAAAACTTCAAATTAAAACTACAATATCATGCTGCTACACATTTATTCAAATAGCTAAAGAAAAACGACACAGCAAATGATGAGGATACCAGAACTTTTCAACTTTTCATTCGTTGCTGTGGGAATGCAAAACCGGTGCAGCTACTTTGGAAAAGAGTTAGAGTACATTTTGATGTTAAATGTGTACTTACCATTTGACTCAGTAGCTTTTTTTCTTGGTACTAAAATCAATGAAAAACTTACGTTTACACTTAGTTCTGTATATGTTTATAGCTATCATTCACTTTAAACTGTGAATTCAAGATCTCTTTTTACAGATGAACGTATAGAATGTAATTCACTGATTCAATAAAATTTTACTCCAAAATAGAGGGAAAAAATATTTAATCACAAAACAATACAGATGTGTTTTATATGACTTTTCACTGGTAAAGGTCAGATCCTGGGCTCCATATTGTATGATTGTAAAGAAGTTATGCATTTATATGACATTCTGCAGAAGATACATCTATAGGGATGGAGAACATATCAGTGCTCAATATGTGCTGAGACAGGAGAGTGGTTGGCTACAAAGGAGGCCACCTAATACGATTTTCAGATACTTTTCGGCAGCATTGGGGCTACAAATAAAGGATTAGTTGTGATACACAGACTGTATGGCCCGTTAAAACAAAAAATGTATGTACCATCTGGTTGTATTAGTCTGTTTTCATACTGCCATAAAGAACTGCCTGAGACTGAGTAATTTATAAAAGACAGAGGTTTAAATGACTCACAGTTCAGCATGGCTTGGGAGGACTCAGGAAACTTACAATCATGGTGGAAGGTGAATGGGAAGCAAGGCACTTGCTTCACAAGGCAGCAGGAAGCACAAGTGCTGAGTTAAGGGGGAAGAGCCCGTTATAAAACCATCAGATCTCCTGAGAACTCACTGGCTATCAAGGGAACACCATGGGGGAAACTACCCCCATGATTCAATTACCTTCATCTGGTTTCCCTGCTCACACATGGGGATTAGGTGAATTATGGAGATTACAATTCAGAATGAGATGTGGGTAAAGACACAAAGCCTAACCATATCACTGGTCCATTAAAAAAAAAGCTTAGAACATGCAAGACCAATACAATAAATTTTATAAAGTATATCTATCTTACTTTTATTTACATTTTTATTTATTTATTTATTTTTCCCTTTGGAAACAGAGTTTTGCTCTGTTGCCCAGGCTGGAGTGCAGTAGCACCATCTCGGATCACTGCAGCCTCCGCCTCCTGGGTTCAAGCAATTCTCATGCTTCAGCCTTCCAGGAAACTGGGAGCATAGGGATGCACTACCACACCTGGCTAACTTTTGTATTTTCAGTAGTATGGGGTTTTGTCATGTTGGCCAGGCTGGCTCAAACTCCTGACCTCAAGCAATCCACCCACATTGACCTCCCAAGGTACTGGGATTATAGGTGTGAACTACCATGCTTGGCCTATTTCTTTATTTTTTAGCTTTCATTTTAGGTTCAGAGTTCACATGCAGGTTTGTTATATAGGTAAGTAGCGTGTCGCAGGGATTTGGTGTACATATGATTTCATCACACAGGTGATAAGTATGATTCCTGATAGGATACAACCCAGCAATCCCTTTATTGAGTATATACCCAAAGGAATATGAATCATTCTATCATAAAGACACATGCATACGTATGTTCATCGCAGCACTATTCACAATAGCAAAGACGTGGAATCAGCCCATCCGTTTTCTAACCTCTTTCAAGCTACGCCAATCAACTCCTCAAATATTCCCCTCGTAGTAGACAAAACACATATACATAAGCTGTCTTTGGTTCTCCCGCTCTCTCTCTTTTTGTTTCTGACCTTACTTTCTCCATCTTTTTACCTATTTATCTGTTTTTCTATATCTGTCAATCGTTTGATCTATCATCTGTCATCCTATTTAGATGTAAGACTTTAGCAGATATTTTAAAATATTTTTCCATGCTTGCTGTTATTCTGTTGATTCACATATAAAAAACTTTTCTATTAAAAATTAGTAGCAAATCGGCCGGGCGCGGTGGCTCACGCCTGTAATCCCAGCACTTTGGGAGACCGAGACGGGCGGATCACGAGGTCAGGAGATCGAGACCATCCTGGCTAACACGGTGAAACCCCGTCTCTACTAAAAAAAAAAATACAAAAATTAGCCGGGCGCGGTGGTGGGCATCGGTAGTCCCAGCTATACAGGAGGCTGAGGCAGGAGAATGGCTTGAACCTGGGAGGCGGAGCTTTCAGTGAGTGGAGATGGAGCCACTGCACTCCAGCCTGGGCGACAGAGAGAGACTCCGTCTCACAAAAAAAAAAAAAAAAAAAAAAAAAAAATTAGTAGCAAATCAAACTCAGCAACTACATTGGCTTTTGAAAAATATCTTCTTTGAGAAAAACCCATTTAAAAATATATAAAATACATTATGCATTTATAAATCTACCTTTGATTTAATACAAGCATTATTTTTACAACTATTTGAAGGGCTAAAAACATTTTTTTACTGATATTTAGTATGCCAGGGCAGAAGTTTTGGAATCACTAAATTCCAGATTGGGATGTCAACTCTGTCACTTCAAAGTTATGATCCTCAAACAATTACTTAACCTGAATTAGTTTTTGTTGCATTTGCTCAAACATAGAAACAATGATGTGGGCTTATTACACAGATTATGCATACACTGAATAGCAGCAAATTATATAGTATAAATAAAACATTGAGTGCAGTCCTTGGCTCACGGTCAGCATCATAGTTGGAGGAAAATATAACACATACTGACTTAACTGCAGCAACTCTGAACGTCTTGCTGTATTCTGCAGGTACAGAGGAGTGCTTGATGCTTGATGATGAAGAGCAAGCCTACATATCTACTGATCCTACATCATAATTTTATCCTGCCACAGGGCCTGCGAAGTTCATTTTTTCAATGTATCTTTAATGAACGAATGTCAAATATTGTACTTGAATTCTTGACACTTTATACTAATTTGATGTCCAATTAATTATAGTGAAGGCACAAATTGTACTACTCAAATTTTAGAAAAATGAATTTATTGAGACTCTTATTTTACAATTTTATGTGAAATTAAGTTATACTTGGGGATTTGTGATGTATTATTACATTATGAGCTCAGGTCTATGCAATACAGCATTGGGTAAAACTTTTTTAATAGTCCACGGGAAAAAAACATTTGAAAACTCAGAATTTATAAGATGGATAGAATAAAGTTTCAGAACTCTTCCATTTTAAGGGGACATTGACTTTTCATAGCACAACTTTGACAGTTCACTGGGAAATGAACTGAAAAATGTTGTTTATATATTGCTTTATTATAACATTTTGTAAAGTACATTATGGACTAGTAACATGACTTTTATGGATTGTATTTTTATAATATTCCAATGTATTAAGCCTACATTTTCCACCATTCTGTGGACATTTTAAAGGGTGATAAATTAAAACGTTGCTAGGAGATTAATTTCTTAATGTTTGATTTAAGAGTAAATAAAGAGAAAGAAGGTAATTAATATGTATCTGAGTACAGAAGGAGAATTTTCTATGTCTTAGGGTTCTCAGTTACAAACATAAGACACCACTATTTTAAGGTGTACACACCGACAAAAAGGAATGCGTCAAAGGGTTTTGGGATGGTTTACATAGTCTCCAAGAGAGTCACAGAATCAGTCTTGCAGGGAGCAGACAGTGTGAGGTGGACAAACAACCAGAAATGAAATATAATCTATAGCACAGAACTACTTCAGTGAAGAATACTTCTTTCTGCTAATGACCAGTGACAAAAATATGGCTCAAGAAAAGCTCAAAAGCAGAAACAAAATCATGAAATAATATTAGATGCTTCTTAAGCAATAAAGAAAGAACTAGCAAGGTCTTGAATTATGAAAAATTGATGTGAATTTATGTATCTAAAATTAGCTGTCATTATGAGTCTGGTAATCAAATACACAATTAAAACTATTTAAAATTCTAATGGAGGCCTTTGACCTGTAGCTAACTGACAGTTGCTGTTAGATCTTGGTAGTGTTTTAAAAGTGTAGTTGGTTGGCTACATTTAAACGCTATAAGATTTGAACTAAGAATCCAAATTTTTCTGGCTTCGGCGCCTCTCTAAACACCCAACACAGACAAGACTGTCACGAATTCCCTCTAGTTCACTTTTTTAATTGAAAATTATTTGTGTAGCTCTTATATAGTTTGAGAAATCTGACTTAATAAAACTGAAATCCTGGAGAAATTAGATCCAAAGCATTACTTTTTATAAAAACAAGCAATGCAAAAGCAACTTTTCAACTTAATGATGTCTGAATATTTATTACATATTAGAGAATATTTGGATTCTGAAAGTATAACTGACATATTGTACAGATCAGTGACACTGAGCTGTTGATAGCAGAGTCAATGAGTCATAATGGTTTGGCTGTGTCCCCATTCAAATTTCATCTTGAATTCTAACTCCCACAATTTCCATGTGTCATGGAAGGGACCCAGTTGGGAGATAATTGAAACATGGGGATGGGTCTTTCTTGTGCTGTTCTCGTGATAGTAAATAAATTTCATGGAATCTGATGGTTGTATAAAGAGGAGTTCCCCGGCTCAAGCTCTCTCTCTCTTTGCCTGCTGCCATTCATGTTGGATGTGACTTGCTCCTTATTGCCTTCCACCACGATTGTGAGGCCTCCGCAGCCGTGTGGAACTGTATGTCCATTAAATTTCTTTTTCTTCCCAGTCTTGGGTGTGTCTTTATTAGCAGTGTGAAAATGGACTAATATAACAAATTGGTACCAGTAAAGTAGGGCACTGCTGAAAAGATGCACAAAAATGTGGAAGTGAATTGGGAACTGGGTAACAGGCAGAGGTTGCAACAGTTTGGATGCTTCAGAGAAAGTCAGGAAAATGTGGGAAAGTTTGGAATTTCCTAGAGACTTGCTGAATGGCTTTGACATAAATGTTGATATTGATGTGAACAATAAGGTCCAGACTGAGGTGGTCTAAGATGGAGATGAGGAACTTGTTGGGAACTGGAGCATAGGTGACCCTTGTTATGTTTTAGCAAAGAGACTGGTGGCATTTTGCCACTGCCCTAGAGATTTGTGGAACTTAGAACTTGAGAGAGATGATTTGGGGTATCTAGCAGAAGAAATTTCTAAGCAGCATTGCATTCAAGAGGTAACTTACATGCTGTTAAAGGCATTTGGTGCTATAATGGAAAGAGAGCATAAAAGTATGGAAAATCTGCAGCTTGACAATGTGATAAAAAAGAATATCCTATTTTCTGAGGAGAAGTTCAAGCCAGCTGCATAAATTTTTATAAGGAACAAGGAGCTGAATGTTAATCCCCAAGACAATGGGGAAAATGTCTCCAGGGCATGTCTGAGGTCTTCATGGCAGCCTCTCACATCACAGGCCTGGAGACATAGGAGGAAAAAGTGGTTTTCTGGGCCAGACCCAGGATCCCCATGCTGTGTGCAGCCTAGGGACTTGATGCTCTGTGTCTCAGACACTTCAGCCATGGCTAAAAGGGGCCAATGTAGAGCTCAGGCTGTGACTTCAACAGGTACAAGCCCCAAGCTGTGGCAGCTTCCACATGGTATTGAGCCTGCAAGTGCACAGAAGTCAAGAATTGGGTTTGGAAATCTCTGCCTTGATTTCAGAAGATGTATGGTAGCACCTGGATGCCCAAGCAGCAGTTCACTGCAGGGGTGGGGTCCTCTTGGAGAACCTCTGCTAGGGCAGTGCAGAAGGGAAATGTGAGGTCAGAGTCCCCACACAGAGTCCTTACTGGGGCACTGCCTAGTGGAGTTGTGAGAAGAGGGCCACCGTCCTGCTGACCCCAGAACGGTAGATTCACTGACAGCTTGCAGAGTGTGCCTGGAAAAGCCACACTCAATGCCAGCCTGTGAAAGCAGCTAGGAGGGAGGCTACACAGTGCAAAGCCACAGGGGTGAAGCTGCCCAAGACCATAGGAAACCACTTCTTGCATCAGTGTGTCCGATATGTGAGACATAGAGTCAAAGGAGATTATCGTGGAGCTTTAAGATTTGACTGCTCTGCTGGCTTTTGAACTTGCATGGGCCCTGTAGCATCTTTGTTTTGGCCAATTTCTCCAATTTGGAATGGATTTACCTAATACCTGTGCTTCCATTATATCTAGGAAGTTACTCAATTGTTTTTGATTTTACAGGCTCATAGGCAGAAGGCATTTGCCTTGTCTCAGATGGGACTTTAACTGTGGAATTTTAGGTTAATGCTGAAGTGAGTTAAGACTTGGAGGACTGTTGGGAAGGCATGATTGGTTTTGAAATGTGAGGGCATGAGATTTGGAAGGGGCCAGGGATGGAATGATATGGTTTGGCTGTGTCCACACTCAAATCTCATCTTTAATTGTAACTCCCACAATTCCCATGTTTTGTGGAGGGGACCCGGTGTGAATTAGTTGAATCATGGGGCTGAGGCTTTCTTGTCCTGTCCTCCTGCTAGTAAATAAGTCTCAGGAGATCTGATGATTTTATAAAGAGGAGTTCCCCTGCACATGTTCTCTCTCTCGCTCTTTGCCTGCTGCCATCCATGTAAGACATGATTTGCTTCTCTTTGCCTTCTGCTATGATTGTGAGGCTTCCTCAGCCATGTGCAACCATAAGTCCATTAAATCTCTTTTTCTTCCCAGTCTCAGTTATGTCTTTATCAGAATCATGAAAATGGACTAATACAATGAGTTACTTTCTATTTTCTCCTGAAGCATGCCCTACAATCATCAACATTTGCCATTTTATCCCTGAATTTTTAGTTGTGTGTATATTGCTTGAAAGTATAAATTTTATAACGATGCCTTTGTTCTTGTCTAAATAAAGGCATATGTCTGGGTATATAACTTAGAGACTGTTTTCGTTGAATGTGAACATATAACAGTTTGTCTATCTGACTTATATTCAGCAACATGCAACATGCTTTGTTACCACCTGCCATATATATAGATATATATGGATATATATAAATATATATGGATATATATATCCATATATAGATAGATATGGATATATATATCTATATATCGATATATATCTATGTATATGGATATATATGGATATATATATCTATATATTTCCATTTAACTATCTTTTAACACCAAAATTTGTAAACGAGCACATGCTACTTACTTTTCCATAAGGTTTGGCTTTACTGTAGGCAGTTTTAGACAAATTTATATTTATCCTAAATAACACTGTTGTGTATTTTAATCAAAAGTTTTATGTGAATGGATGATTTAAAAATTACCATTTTGGCTGCAGGCTACTAAGCTTTTTGGCTTTTTATCCAAATAGGATTAGGAATGGCAATAAAGAAATTGCAACCAAACTGGATGACTAATGTGTACAGTACGGAAAATAATATAAAAAGAAGGACCTGAGCCTTCTGAAACTTAATCCTGAGCTTGAGTGTTGAGCGATGTATGTGTGGGTTACAGTATCTATGAACTGTGGCTTGCTAAAAGTATATGATAATTTAGCAAGTTCTCTGGATACCGTTAGCATACATGTATACAATGATAGTTGGATAATTATAAATTATGTAGTTGTTCAATAAAATTATAAAATGAGTTATAAACTATACCATAAAATGAAAATATATGTGCGTACCTGTTTAGCTCATAGTTCTGAGACACTTGGCCTCCTGTATTTTCTCTCTGCAATTTAAAATAAGGCAAGAGTAACAGAACCATTCTAAATATGTCTCAAATAATAGTAAATCTAATTATACAGGTGAATTGATCTTATTTGATTTTTCATAGTTTTCAACATCCTGTCTTGACAGACATTGTGATAATGCTTAAAAATTATCTAATATAATATTACTTATATAAAAATATGTGACCATCTATAGAAAATGTCTATAAAAATGTATACCACTAGATTAATGACAGTTTAATGCAGGTCATGATTTATTATCATATTGTATGTCCTTGATTTTTCTTTTGTTTTATTGATTTGAGACTCCTAGTTTATGTGGGTTAAAATTATATTAACTTTAAAGTAAGAAAAATTGAGAAATTATAATAATTTTAGTATTTTCTAAATGGTGTTCTAAATTTCTAATTTCTAATTTAATATGGACAATACCTACACTCCAACCATTTCTGAAAATATAATTGCCACATAATTAAATTGTGGCAAAGCTTAATTATAAATACTAAAAAATTATTTGTTTTGTCTCATTTTCTAGACTAATCTAAATTTCAAAGCAGCACCCAATAGAATTGGAATTATTTCCAATATGTCAGCCATGCACTGGGGAAGTATTAACGCTTGGCAGTTCCAGATTATTTTAATAATTTAACTGAGCAGATGGAGGTCATGCAGGTTAGACAGTCATGACATGCTGTATATAATTGATATCTCCAAACAAGTAGACATTAACATACAACTTACTAGCCCACAGAAAACCAATCCCTTAGCTAATAAAATCCCATTGTTTATCTTCTGCTTTCATTGTCACTTGAAGACATTACATGAGATGTGAAGACATTATATGAGGTACAATGATATAGAGCACTAGTGTGTTTCCCTTCAGGAATATCTAATTTATAAAGAAGCTCAATTATTCACTATAGGAAAATATCTTTATAAAATGAATTTGGTACCCCAAGAATATTATATATCACAAAACAGAACTACTTTTAAGACAAGTGAGTGTTGAATATTATCTAATGTCTTCCGCAAATATGTCTTTCTATAAGGTATTCTTTTATAAAAACACTGGGAAATATATGCCTTGCTATGTGTTTCGAGAGTTTGTATTTAATTTTCTAAAGTGAATTGGCATCCAATAAATATTCTTGGATTTAAACTCAGATTCTAAGATTTCATTCTCACTCTTCAATTTAAACACTTAGGACTGAATTTTTTTTATCTGAAAGAAGATTTGACTTGTGAAAGTAAACTCCCTCTCAGAAATGTACCAAATAATTTATCTATTACAAGTAGAAGGTGAAATTTTTATTACTTATTATTTACAGAAAAATAAATCAGAGAAGTGTACACAATTTTTGACACAGATACACACACGTGTGGTTTTTTTAAGGTGTATAAGCCCATTTAATCTGTCCTTTAGAATCTACATGGCACATGTGAGTGTGGTTTCATATTATGCAAACAATATATTTTTATGTAAAGAATATATTACAAATATAAATTTTATGAAATATATGTGTGTATGAACATATTATTATAAATATATATTTCACATGTTTTGAAACGTAATGAAAATTAATTTGTGATGTTATTTTGACCAATAATAAAGATAGTGGCAAACTTGTGGTGAAAAATTCATTAAAATATTTGTTTTCAATATTTCTTATGACAAAGCTCTCTACGTTTTTAAGTGACTGACAATCTTATATAAATGTTGTTACTCTTAATATTTTCTTATGGAGAATTTTGCATGGGATGCTCTAGACGCTATTCCATTTGTTCTTGCTCCTGTTATTCTTGATAACATGGCAAAGGTTGACACAAGTCTTTGTATTAACTTGAAGATAACAAAGACAATATTGAAAATTTGACAATCTAAAAACTGGGTGACAGAATCTCCTAGAACTTTTAATTGGCCATGATAGGTGGAAGAAATGCAAGAAATTTCTGCAACAATGGCTATAACTCTCTTTATTTTCAAGAGTATTCTATCAGTAATTTGAGATGCTGGCTTGCATCTCAAATACAAGATAGTTGTATTTTAATTAGAGAGTCTGAATTAGAATTTTAGGAATATTTGAATGTCTGGAATGATTTGATTATTTATTATTTCAGTAATTCATTATTCATCTGTGATATTTCCAAAAAGCCATAACATGGAGAGTAAATGATAAATTTGAACAAGAGTATGTTTATATCACACCAGTGTAGAATGTTTAAAGTAAATGCAAAACTGAACTTTACACTTTCCTTTGCAAAATCGCATGTTGTTCAACAATCAGGCACTCATGTACACAGACACACAAAAATACATGCACTGAATTTAGCATTGGCTTCAATGTAATGTCACACTGTAGAAATCTAAAAATTACAGATTAGTAACACTCTAAAATCTACTCCTAGGAATGTGTGTTTTCTTTTTCAGTATTTTCTTTGTTTCTTTATCAAACTGCAATGATACTTGTTTTTTCCAAAAATGCTTCTAATTTAAGAATTTCAAAGCCATGCCTGGCTTCATGGGTGTGTGAATGGTATACTCACAACGTTTCCTCAAATGCCTTGAATCCGGCCTTTTTAGAGGTGCCCTGTGCATTTGTTTGGTCATGCCTTAAGTGTAACAGATATGGATGGGATTTTATGATGAATTCTATGTCAGGGAGGAGGGAGATGGTTAGCCACAACAGATTCAAGTGACTGAAAATTATAAGAAAGTATTCAAAAGACAACGGTGAGTACAACAGACTAAATTAAAAGATATCCACTATATTCTATTTTTAGTCAACCCACACACATACATACCCATACATGTGCTCTTAATCTTTTTATCTTTTTGTAATTGAAATATGACTATTGTACACGTTTATGAGATTCATAGTGATGTTTCAGTATATACAATGAAAGTTGATCAGCTCAAGGTAATTAACATACATATGATCTCAAACATTTATTATTTATTTGTGTTGGGAACATTTAATTTATTTTAGCTGTTTGAAAATAATAGGTATAGTTACCTATAGTCATTCTACAGTGCTATAGAACACTGGCAATTATCCTGTGTCGCTGTAATTTTGCATTCTCTTAACAAATTTCTCCCTATTTCCCACTTTTTCCCAACCTTTCCTCCTATTCTTCCCAGCCTCTAGTAACCTCTGTTCTACTCCACCTTTTTTTTTTTTTTTTTGAGACAAAGTCTTGCTCTGTTGCCTAGGCAGGAGTGCAGTGGTATAATCTCAACTCACTGCAGCCTCCACCTCTAGGGTTCAAGCAATTCTGCCTCAACCTCCTGCGTAGCTGGGATTACAGGCAACAGCCACTGCACCTGGCTAATTTTTGTGTTTTTAGTAGAATAAGGGTTTCACTATGTTGGTCAGGCTGGTCTCGAACTCCTGACCTCAGGTGATCCATCCACCTCGCCCTCCCAAAATGCTGGGATTATGGGCATGAGCCACCGCGCCCGGCCTACTCTACTTTTATGAGTTCAACTTTTGTGGCTTCTGAGCATGAATGTGAATAGGTGGTGTTTAATTGTTTCTGGCTTATTTCACTTAACATAAGGTCCTCCATGCTATCCATGTTTCTATGAATGATAGGATTTTATTCTTTTTTATGACTGAATAGGATTCCATTATATGTGTGTGTGTATACACACACACACACACACACACACACACTACATTTTCTTTATCCATCCATCTATTGGAATCTTGACTATTGCCAATAGTGCTGCAGTAATCATAGGAGTGCAGATATCTCTTCAACATACCTTTTCTTTGGATAAATGTCTACTAGTGGAATCGCTTCATCATATGATAGTTTTATTTGTAGCATTTTTGAGGAAACGCCATATTATTCTCTATATTGGCTGTGCTGATTTCCATTTCTAAAACCATGTATGTGTATTTCCCTTTCTTTGCGCCCTCATCAGCGTTTGTTACTTTTTGTCTTTTTGATAATAAACATTCTAACTGGGGTGAGATAATATCTAATTGTTTTGATTTGTATTTTCTTGATTGTTAGTGAGGCTGAGCATTTTTTTTTTCATATATTTGTTAGCTATTTGTATATCTTCTTTTGAGAAATATCTGCTCCGATCATTTGTCCATTTTTAATTGGATTGCTTGTGTTTTAGCTGTTAAGATGTTTCAGTACCTTTCATATTCTGTGTATTAATCCTCTGTCAAAGAATTTGCAAACATTTTCTCCCATTCTGCACGTACATGTGTGTTTTCAAACTTTACAAATTTGTTGTGATTTGAATTGTATCGACCTCCACTAAAAATATGTTAAACTCCTAAGAGCAGATACCTATGAATGTGAGCTTATTTGGAATTAATATCTTTGCAAGATGTAATTAATTTAAGATGAGGTCACACTAGATTAGGGTGAGGCTTAATACAGTGACACAAAAACATATAGGCACAAAGAGAAAACATCACGTGTAGAATTAGGCAAAGTTGGAGCAATGTATCTATAAGCCAAGGAATACCAGGGAGGGCTAAGAACTACCAGAAGCCATCAAGAGCCAAAGAAAGATCCTACCCTAGAGCCTTTGAAGAGAGCACCTTGGTTTTTTTGGTTTTTAATTTCGAGCCTCTAGAATTATAAGAAAATTTTTCCTGTTTTAAATCTTAAAAGATTTTGGTAAATTTTATATCAGCCTTAGGAAACTATCTCAAGATCTATAATCGCTACACTCAAAATAAAGCAACTTTTATTTTATACATTACCTAAAAGGAAAAAAGTATATGCATTTTTGACATTCAGCTTTAAGTCAGCTGCTTTATTTCCTCAATTACATGAGGATGGTACAATGAAAACAAACAGAAAATGAAAGGTGTAGCACTGTTTGGCCCTGAATTAAAGTTTAACCTCCCTCAAATATATGTAGCATGTAATGAAGGGAAAAAAGAAAAAAATGTAATTAAAAAAAGTAGAAATTTAAAAATTGGTTAAGCAATGTAATGCTTTACATTTCCTTAGAAACGTTATCTGATGATCTCTATTTCTGTTCTTTGATTATAAGGTAGAATTATATGAATTGAAAATTTGGTCTCATATTATCTTCTGTAGAAATATTTTACAGAGATATTCAAAGTGGTTTTTATTTGACATTATTCACACTTACTAGCCTAGTTATATAAGCAGTTGATCACATGGCTGCCTGTGATTGACTGAAGCTTGATTCAAATATTAATCAGTTACAAGGACTATCTCTAACTTAAATTTCAGTTTGCTTGTATAAGAGATTCTAGTATAGTAGTAATTCCAGGCTAATGTTCTCCTATTTATTTTGCTTTAACACTAGGCAAGCAAATATATTCAAGTTTGTTTCTGATCATTTATAATAGTCTTTGTTTTTATTTACTAACACTTTCTCCTCCTCCTCCTCTTCTTCCTCCTTCTCTTACTATTCTTCTTCTTCTCCTTCCTTCCCTCCTTCCCTTCCCCCCTTCTTCCCTTTCTCCCCCACCCTTCCCTTCCCCTCCCCTCCCTTTGCCTTTCCCCTCCCCTCCCTTTGCCTGCCTGCCTTTCTTTCTTTCTTTCTTTCTTTCTTTCTTTCTTTCTTTCTTTCTTTCTTTCTTTCTTTCTTTCTTTCTTTCTTTCTTTCTTTCTTTCTTTCTTTCTTTCTTTCTTTCTTTCTTTTTCTCTCTTTCTTTCTTTCCTTCCTTCTTTCTTTTTCTCTTTCTTTTCCTTCCTTCCTTCCTTCCTTCCTTCCTTCCTTCCTTCCTTCCTTCCTTCTTTCTTTCCTTCTTCTTTCTTTCTTTCTTTCTTTCTTTCTTTCTTTCTTTCTTTCTTTCTTTCTTTCTTTCTTTCTTCTTCCTTCTTTCTTATTTTTGATGTTTTAGCAAATGAGTCTTCATGCTTCCATTAGCATTAATCCTTAGTCATATAGCTTCATCTTGACTAAGAGCAAAGAGAAAACACTAGGCAGAGATAGTGAGGCAGAACTAATTTATTACCAGCTTCTAGATTCCACCTAGAGTTATTTAATACTCAAACAAGTTTAGTAAAGTAAAACAAATTTTTCTTGAATAAGGTCTAAACATACATAATTTTCTATTTTCTTGACTTCCCCAGAATACTATATCATTATTATTATTACTATTTTGCGACAGAGCTTTGCTTTTGTTGCCCAGGCTGGAGTGCAATGGCGTGATCTCGACTCACTGAAACTTCCGCCTCCCAGGTTCAAGTGATTCTCCTGCCTCAACCTCCTGAGTAGCTGGGATTACAGGCATGCACCACCATGCCCGACTAATTTTATAATTTTAGTAGAGACGGGATTTCTCCATGTTGGTCAGGCTGGTCTCGAACTCCCAACCTCAGGTGATTCGCCCACCTCAGCCTCCCAAAGTGCTGGGATTACAGGCATGAGCCACCGCACTCGGCCTATTTTATTTCCTTCTTTTTTTCAGACCTCATGTCTTTGCATTTGTGGAGTAGAAAATGCTGTTTAAAGATAAATATATAGAACAGCAGGGAAAAATAAGTTTAATAATTAAAGTAAAATTAAATCTGTAAATTTAGGTGAAATTCCCCAAGAAAGAAAGAAAGAAGGAAAAAAAGGCTATGAAAAGAGAAAGAAAAAGCACTTGGAGGAGGAAGGAATAATTTCCCTATCATCATCTCTTCTCAAAAAATAGTAACATCACTAATGTTATCAAAATTATAGTGGGAATCAGATGAAATTGGACTAAGTACTCTATCAGGTCAAATCTTCACTGCAAATGTTCCATTTCTCATTGCTCTGAAAATAGGATGTCATTCTTATGGTAAAGATATTTTAAGAAAATCCATATGCAGAAAAGTAAATGTTAAGAAGGGATCAAATGTGGTATTTTTATCACTACAAGAGGGATATTATAGAGATAAAAGGATTTTGGTTCTTAAGAATAGTATAAAAACAGGATTTTTCTATGCATTTATCTATGTATCTATCTCTAGCTATCATCTATATATACATGTTAAATCATGCCTGTATGTTCACAGGAAAAGAAAGAAAGATCTTTCCGTTACTGTTATCTTCTTGCATATCTTGCCAGCTCTACTTTAGTTCAATGTAATTAATTTATTTAGGAGTATGCGGGTGTGTACACTTTTTCTGTTTGCTTGGTACACACATTTGTCTTATGCTTGGAAGGACACCTTAGAAATTAGGCCAGCAAAACGTGGCTGTTCATTTTCTAGATGTTTAGCTTTCTCCCTACACTCATCGGAGCTCAAGAGCATCATTTGTGAAGTCCCTAGATAATAAAAACCATTGAGGACCTTGTTAACTAGGAACTTCTAGTCACTGAGGACATTGTTAACAGGGACCTTCCACTCACCCCAAGATGGATTCTTCAGGAGTGGGTACTGCAATTGACACATATAAATAACTACAAGCATTCTCGGTGATATTTATCTTCACGGAATTGTGGAAAGCATATCTCACATAATACATATTTGTCCAACACCTTTTCCCAAATTTCTTCACAAATTTCCAAATTTGTGAAGAAAAACTCTATTTTTAAAATACTAAAAATACTAAAATACTAAATACTAAAATACTAAAAAACTAAAATTTTAAAATACACTTATTTTACCTATATTTCTCCATATGTAATTGGGAAGAAGTGAAGTGTGTATCATTAAAAAAAATGATTACTGCTAGTATATACTCAAGAAAAGTTTTGGGGAATTAAGCTGTGATATATGTATTTTCATACTTCTTAGTCTCTGTCTATTTCTATGAAAAAAACAGATATCTGAATTCAAGATATTTATAGGCTTCTTGAATATGTAATAATTCAAAATATAATAGTTGATTTTAAAATGAAGGACATAAATAATATATAGAATAAATGTAGTTAGCTATTTAAAATAACTTAACTTTAATTTTGGATAGCAATTTTTTTTAAACTTTCCTTTAAAGTTAGCAAAAAATATGTAACAGATCTGGAAAAAAGATATAGCTTAATAGAATATTTGAAACCTCTTTTCAGTCAGATACTCATAGCAGTCAAGGCAAGTCACATTAACTCTTATGTGTCTCACTTTTTACTTTAATTTTTTTCTGTAAATTGTAACAATAATGTCTGCTCTTTCTACCTCATGAGATTTTAGTAAGGATAAGTGAGAAAATGTTTTAAATACACTCCATAACTCATGAAACCTCATAGAGTTCACATAATTTTTATGCTGATAAAGCACGATTAATCTGAAAAAATTTACACTGATATCGAATTCAATGAAACATTATTGAAATTGTAAGTTTCCTATATGGTCATTAGATAACATACTCAATATCATGCATAAGTTCAGTTCTTAAATTGACACTGATACTGCTGCTAAAATTAATGACTCTTATATCAACTCCAAAATGGCTGAGGGAATAAAGTTAAATTGAAACCCAGCGAAAACATGTTTTTTTTTTTTTTTTTTTTTTTTTTTTTTGGAAGATGAGGTTATTTGTGCAGATGTTTTTTCTTCTGATCTTCTAATACAGATATTTAATACTTAGGGATGTTAAAAATTGGACAGCTGATCTGTTCTGTAGACATTCATTCTCAACTATTAGGATCATAGAGCCTTTGGCAGCTGCTCAATTACAGTCAATAATTGGGCTTATCTGGCCCTCAAACATCATCACACATCCTTGCAAGGTCAGCCTCTGTGATTATATTTGCTGGTGATCTGCTGGCAGCAACAGTTAACATGTCAGATTCATCTTCACATATGTTTACTGTCAGAACATAGGTATTTGGAAAACATTTAAATATTACTTTGAGGATGTCTTATCTAGCCTTTTCACTTTTATGTCTTTGAAAATATTTTTAAGAAAGCAATAATTGGCTCCATAATTAATAGCCTGAGACAAAAGGTGATTCTGATTGCTGTAGCAAGCCGGTATATAACAACATCCACCACCCTCTCACAGGGAACAATTTGAGGTAATGAATTATGACAGGAACATTGTTGTTTGCAAAATAATTAGGTGATAAAATAGATGAATTATTAGGCTTTTATCCTATAAACTGGTTGTTCTGTGATATGAAAGGTTGCAGATTTTTTCTCTCCTCATTTGAAATCCACCTTGTGTATACAATCATAAATTATGCCTTCCTAGTCTGATTGCCTAAAATTCTTGTATGACAACAATAGCAACACTTACAATTAGCTCAAGAATGAAAGTATATCTGGCTAATTTCACATGGAATACTTATGTTGCTTTAATTAACTTATCCCAGTAAAACAATTTGTTCTTTTTTAGTATTGTACATTTTACAATGACATATAAAAATTAAGTCAGGTTAAAAGTATGACCTATAAGAAAAAGTGTTTTGAATGATAAATTATGGTTGTTGAATTAAATGTCTTTAATTTGCTAAAAGGAGGTAATAATATAAATTTAATGAACTAAGGAACTAATGAAGAACATAATTATACTTTGAAGTCCTTTGTTTTTCTCAAGTTTCCTTTGAATGCCTGGTACCAACTCTGATTCTTCAATCTGAATGTTCAAGTATGTAAAATTGCCTCTCATTCTCTGTGCCAGCTTCATGGATGCTTGAATGAGGTTATTGTTCCTAGGATTTTATATCATCTTTTCCTTATATTTACCCTTTCGTTCCGTGGCCATTCTATAAAACAAAAAGACAACAAAATTTAAGTTAGCGCTCTTGATTGTCTTATATAAGAAGCTCCCACACTATATTTATACAAAATAGAAGTTGCTGCTTTATAATACAGCAAACTTGAAAACTCTTGCCCCTTGTAAACATGACCTGTATGAATCATTAATGACATGAGAGAAATCTCCTGCTAAGAAAATAAATGATCTGCTTTCTGCTGAGTGGGAAGCCCTGACTTTTGATCACAGGCAAGGTGATAGGATCAGGCATCAAATAAGGTCATGAAAATAGGAGACTGTTTAGAATTTCCAGGAGGAAGATTTATTTTTCTTTATTTTTCAATAATTTCAAAAGGTCACTACCAGGAGGGCTACTAGCATCTTCAAACATTCATAAAAATTGCTGCAGTACAACGCATTTTTTGAGGAAATGTGAGATGAAGGTCAAAAAAATCAAATTTTTATTTAGTATTTGTTTCAACCTAACTAGTAAAACAACAGCTTGAAATTTATCCAAAAGTGATTTGGAATACCAAATGTGATTTAAGATGTCAGGATACATAGAAAACTGGAAAATCTTTTTAACAAATGGTGAAGTCTTGGCACAACTTGTCTCTGTCCAAGATTTTACTAGTATCTCCAAATATTTTACTGGTACCTCCAAACATTTCCAGGTATCTTCAAAGATTTTACAGGCACTAAAAATCATCTATTAATACTTTAATCTTATCTAGAATCTATACCTCTGAAAGCACTGTTTAAATATTATTAAATAAAGTGTTATAATGTAAACTGTTCTACTTTATTAGAGGATTTTGACATTTAAATTTCTTTTCTGTTACTTTTATTGCTCTATGAAGAAAATTCATTAAAGCTCTTTATCCTTTTATGAAGTCTTCTGCCATTTCCTATAACTCTTTTAACATAGTACTTTCTGGTGCTTCTTAAATTACTTTCTTATGTATTCAAGTTATTTATTATTTTATTTTATTTTTTATTTATTTTATAAAGCATATATTTGGTAATTCTTATATGTCTGTTTATTTTAAAAATGTTACATAGCTTCTAATTTCTGACTTTTAAATTAATAAACATTATTTTTTTTTTCTACTCCCATTTATTTTCCTTAGTTTTGGTATTTTTATTTTAGGGATGCATTTAGTCTTTAACTTAATTGGTTGCAATTGGTTTAGAGTTCTTAACTTTATATTTAAAAATTAGGTAAATTCTTTTTAAACATAATAACATTTTAAAACTCTAAATATGTATTATTTTGAGGAAAAAAAGAGTCATTTTTGTCTTATATAAGACGAGATACCCCATGTCTCCAGCATAGTTGGAAAACCAAGATCCTAGACCAGGGGAGATGGACAAATGCACCATAAAATACTATTTTTTTAAGAACAAATAATTGAGGAGAAGAAAAGTTTAGAAGAAGAAAAAGCTAAGACAGTAGTCCCACTTTATCAGTAATTTCACTTCCTGCCATTTTGGTTTTCCGTGGTCAGCCATTGTTAGAAAATAATTGAATGAAAAATTTTAGAAACAAACAATTCATAAATTTTACATTGCATGTCGTTCTGAGTAGCATGATAACATGTTGGGTCATCCTGCTCTGGACATGGGTCATTCCTTCCTCCAGCATATCCATGCTGTGTATGCTACCCACCTGATAGTCTCTCAATAGCCTTCTTGGTGATCAGTTCAACAGACCACAACAGTAATAAAATAACAAGCGTGAGTCAATTATAATATGATATTTTGAGAGGGAAAAAGAGTACATCCACATAACTTTTATTACACTATATTGTTAAAATTCTTCTATTTTATTAATATTGTTTATCTTATTGTATGTCATTTGTAAATTAAACTGTATCATGAGTATCTATGTACAGAAAAACCATAGTATATATAAGATGAGATACTATCCACACTTTCAGGTATCATTTGGGAGTGCTGGAACGAATCACCTACTGAGAAGAGAGGACTCCTGGAAAGCTGTCTAAAGAAATATTAGATAGCATCTCAGGCAATGCTAAAATACCTCATATGGTAAAAATGAGATTCAAGCAAAAATTATTATTCAATGTTGAACCATGTAGTCAATGTGAAGCCAAGTCTACAGGCCAGTGGTTTCTGATTATAATGTAACCCTTCTTTGAAATGCAAGTTTTTGCCTGCCTATTAGGCTGCTCTAAGTAGAAATAAAAGAACCAAGAGTAAACTAGACCTGTGAGCATTAGCAAGTTAAATAAGTAAATAAGCAAACAATAAAAATGCATCAATCCATAAGTCGTATAAATATCCAGTACAAGAAATTGATCACGTCAAGAAGTTGATCAAAGTGAGTCGATAGCAAAGGAAAACCAGCAGGAATGGAAGAACTACAAAATATCACCTGTTTTTGAAACTAAGTGTTTGCATTTTTCCTGTCCATCCTGAGCTGCATGATATGACATGATTTTCTAGGCATTTCTGATATAAGACATAACAGATATAAAGGATCAATGGTATGGGGTACAGGCATATGTGAATGATACTCAGAGTGTTATATAAAGGATCTCAGACTAGGAGATTTAATGCTAGTGTAAAGGAGCCAGCAGATTACATGACTATGTCTTCCTTCAATTTATGGTTAAAATACATTATTTAAGAAAACAAATAACAGAGCACATTCCAAAAGAAAGAAAAGTAAAGCCTTCAGGATTCAGACATAATGAACTAAAAAAAATACAACCTGAATTAGTACAAATGGTTCAAGAACTAAAAATAAGTCAATAAATAAAATCTATGTATGAAGGGTTGATATTATAAATATAATGCAGGAAAAATAAGCTTTATAAAAAAAAATTAGTTGAAAAATTATAATTAAAAATAACATTGAAAGATAATAGATAAAATACAAATTGAAAATAACACTTTGAAAAATGTAGGTACACTAGAACTTTGTAAATTTTTTTAACAAATGCAAATAAGTTGTTCAAACTGATAGAAAAAGCAGACTTTGATAAATCAAGGAAGATTCTAGAGTAATAAGAATAAATCAGCACTAACAGAATATGAAACAGTAATATCAGAAATATACTTTAACGAATGATAAGTTGTAAACATTTGGGGAGCCCTCCCACCACCTGGCAAAAAGGAAATAACAGAGTATACAAATCAGATGACACAAACCTGCATAACAAGGTTCACACCAGACATTGTGGAAAATCTTCTATCTTCAATGCACATCCTTACACATGTAAACATGATCGAGGTGAAGGAAGGTCATAATCACATAATATCTCACTATGTGCCACTCTATCTCAAGTGAATAAACTCCTACTTTTGGAATTCTGTCCATTTAATGAAAGTAATAAGAATGCTGCTCTTTTTAAAAACTGTAATTTTCTTTAAGTACTCAGAACGTAGTAATTATTCTCAAGCATGATGATTGGGTGTTTATGTGCACATGTGAGACGTACCTTCTTCAAATCCTGTTTTGGTGGCAGCATGTTACCCATCTGACCTGAAAGAAAATAAGATAAAAAATAATAATTACCTGCTAAGGTTAAGCGATATATGTGTGTGTGTCTATGTGTGTGTATGTATATATGTGTGTGTATGTATGTGTGTGTGTATATATATATTTACCTAAAAAAAGTAGTTTAATCCATGAAATGTGTACTTAGTATAGTGTGTGTGGATACACACACACACACACACACACACACACACATGCACATATATATATATATATATGGCTTTAAGCACTAGTATTAGCTGGAAATGTGTTGGAGTTATGTAGCTGTCTAGGCTCACTTGCATAGATTCAATAAGAAGACAATGAGATGCACTCAAATGGTTCTAGACAGTTTACTGTTCGCCACATGGCAGGCAACGTGGGTTCATAGTTCTCTTTACCTTCCAAATCCCATGGGGGTGGCACGGGTAAATATTTTGTGTTACAGATTGATATTTTGTATGTTGAAATCTTAACTTTAATGTGATAACATTTGAAGGTGTCTTTAGAAGGTAATTAGGTCATGAGGATGAAGCCTTCATGAATGGAATTAGTGCACTTATAAAAAGAACCCCAAAGAACTCTTTCTTCCTGTTTCTGCCAGGTGAGGTTACAAAGAGAAGTGGCAATCTGCCGCCCAGAAAATGGTCCTCACCAGAACCAACCATGCTGGCACCCTGATCTTGAACTTCCAGCCTCCACAACTGTGAGAAATAAGTTTCTATTGTTTATAAGCCACACAGTCTATGATACTTTGTTATAGCAGCTTAAAGTGACCAGGACTCTGCACACACAAACTATATCACAAGGGTTTATATCACAGCTGAGAAACACTGCACTTTAAAAACCCTCAATTGTATAAGGGATCTGCCAGACAACCTGCCCATCTTTATCTCCAGAGAAACTCTGCCTGGAATCTAAGGCTATCCTTAGATTGGGAAGGAGAAGGAAGACTTTACTCTCCTAGAATGTCTCTGAGGAGAAAAGCATTCTCTATGTTTCTTACACTGATCAGACAGGAGGTCTCCCTCCTAAGGAGTGATACACTATCTCTAACTTCCAAGGCTCTTTGTTATGCAAGATTCTTCAAAAGAGCATCTGAGGAGATAAAACACCAGAGAATTGCTTCCAAACAAATAAAAATGATCAGGTTTCTGTGTTGAAAATTGTCAGTTCTGTGTTAGCTTGATGCTGCCTTATTTTTTGCAGTGTTTAAGGTTTTTTCATGAATGGAAAAAAGCATGTATTCAGATCATGTAGTGATTATGAACTTAATAAATCATTGATAATCTTCCATTTTGATGTAGGAGGTTCACCTTGATTCCCACATGGAATAAATATGCTGTATAATCTCCCCTTTAACCCAGGCTGATAGCTGAGGATCAAATACTTGAGGTAAACTGAGACTCAAGGATTAGTAAAGAAATCCAGATAATCAGATAACCTGAGCTTGATTTAGGTCTGTATGTATTATTGAACCTATGCTGCTGAATCTTTTCACCTTTTAAAGTACTATATGACTCAAGGGCTTCACACAGGGGAGATATTAGAGAGAGCACAATGGTTTTACAAGAACTGTCGAACTAAAACAGCAAAAAGGGAGCACTAAGCTAATCCAAAGATTACAACTGATGAAAACAAAGATGGGAAAAGAACTGGGAAGAGCAAGGCCTGAGAGTTCTTTGTGAAGCCCTGTAGGGTTGGCACTCAATCTCCAAAGAGGAGGTGCCTCTTGGTTGTTGGTTCCTGTAAGAAGGGTGATGAGGCTGAAATCAGGACTGGCAAAAGAGGCTGGAGACTGCAGATCCCTCTCTCTTTTGAGTTATGCTGATGTGAACAGCAGAAAAAAAGAACAAAACATAAATGGGGGAGAGTTCCTTCTCACTTCATTCATCCTCCTCTTCAAAGCCTCCGTTGGACATAATCATGGAAATCAGGAATACAGTTTGCAAAATTTTAGTACCAGCATCTCAGAGTGGAGTATAAGGAATGGATTTGATGCTGAAAGACAATGAGTACATGACTATCAAAATTACTAACTATAAGGTAATTTTCAAGGAACTTTAATCCAGTATTTTAATGTGAATATTTACTGAGGTTTCTAGTTTTCTTTGTGAAAACCAATTAAATTCAAGGTCACGTTACTAACTCTTTCTTCTACTGGGAAACGAAACTTAATGGTAATAGAAATTGATGTTTTGTCAGGAAAACATATTTTTTTTCTGAATTTATTATTAGTGTAGAATGCAACTTTTGCCTGGAGTAATGATTTCATTCCATTTCTTTAAATTAGACACAGAATCTAATATGAGTGTTGCAATCTGCTGTGGAATATGTGCTTTGAGATGTCTGTTTCCCTTTTTCCCATATTCTCATTATAGTATATAGCTTTTCTTATTTTACCTTCTACTTCCCAAGGAGTGGAGAATATAGAATAAATAAATAAGATAGTCTTAAATCAAAAATTTCCTCTTATGTACACTGCTCTTAGAATTTGTTTCAGCTTATGTGTGATTCATCTTGTTGCTATTTCAAAATCTAGTATAAAGAACATACTTATAAATACCATTCATTTGTGGAAAAAAATCTAAAAGGAATAGCAATCTCTTCATTGCCCTGTGAATTAATCCATTTTCATGCTGCTGATAAAGACACCACTGAGACTGGGCAATTTACAAAAGGAAGAGGTTTAATGGACTTACAGTTCCACATGGTTAGGGTGGCCTAACAATCATAGCAGTAGGCACTTCTTACATGGCAGTGGCAAGAAAGAAAAGGAGGAAGAAGCAAAAGCAGAAGCACCTTATAAAGCCATTAGATCTCATGAGACTTATTCACTATCATGAGAACAGCATGGGGAAAACTGCCCCCATGATTTAATTATCTCCCACCGGGTCCCTCCCCCAGCACATGGGAATTATGGGAGTACAATTCCAGATGAGATTTGGGTGAAGACACAGAGCCAAACTATATAATTCCATGTGTGGCCCCTCCTAAATCTCATGTCCTCACATTTCAAAAGCAATTATGCCTTCCCAACAGTCCCCCAAAGACTTACTTCAGCATTAACTCAAAAGTCCACAGTCCAATATCTCATCTGAGACAAGGCAAGTCCTTTCCACCTATGAGCCTGCAAAATCAAAAGCAAGTTATTTACTTCCTAAATGCAATGGGGTACAGGCATTGGGTGAATAAGCCATTCCAAATGGAGAAATTGGCCGAAACAAATGGCTATAGGCATCGTGCAAGTCTCAAATTCAGTGGGGCAGTCAAATCTTAAAGCTCTAAAATGTTTTCTTTGACTCTATGTCTTACACTGGGGTCATGCTGATGCAAGAGGTGGGTTCCCATTGTCTTCGGCAGCTCCCCTTTTGTGGCTTTGCAGGGTATAGCCCCCCTCCTGGCTGTTCTAATGGGCTGGCATTGAGTGTTTGTGGCTTTTTTAGGTGCATGGTGCAAGCTGTTGGTGAATCTACCATTCTGGGATCTGGAGGACAGTTGCGCTCTTTTCACAGCTCCACTAGGTGGTGTCCCAGTAAGGACTCTGTGTGGAGGCTCCGACCCCACATTTCCTTTCTTCACTGCCCTAGTAGAGGTTCTCTATGAGGACCCTGCCCCTGCAGCAAAATTCAGCCTGGGCATCCAGTCTTTTCCATATGTCTTCTGAAACCTAGGTGGAGGTTCCCAAACCTCAATTCTTGTCTTCTGTGCACTTGCAGGCTCAAGACCACCCACGTCTAAGCTGCCAAGTCTTGGGGTTTCCACCTGCTGATGCAACAGCCTGAGCTGTACCTTGGCCCCTTTCAGTCACAGCTGTAGTGGATGAGGCACAGGACACCAAGTCCCTAGACTGCACACGGCAGAGGGACCGTGGGCCAGGCCCACAAAACCATTTTTTCTTTATAAACCTCTGAGCTGGTGATGGGAGGAGCTGCTGCAAAGATCTCTGATATGCCCTGGAGACATTTTCCCCATTGTCTTGGCGATTAACATTTGGCTTCTCATTACATGTGCAAATTTCTGCAGGCTGCCTGAATTTATCTTCAGAAAATGGACTTTTCTTTTGTATTGTGTTGTCAGGTTGCAAATTTTCCAAACTTTTATGCTCTGTTTCCCTTTTGAAATTGAATGCCTTTAACAGCACTCAAGTCACTCTTGAATGCTTTGCTGCTTAGAAATTTCTTCTGCTAAATACCCTAAACCATCTCCTTCAAGTTCAAAGTTCCACAAATCTCTAGGGAAGGAGCAAAATGTTGACAGTCAAATATAGCACGAGTCACCTTTACTCCAGTTCCCAAGAAGTTCCTCATATCCATGTGAGACCACCTCAGCCTGGATTTCATTGTCCATATCACTATCAACATTTTTTGTCAAAGCCATTCAACAAACCTCTAGGGCGTTCCAAACTTTCCCACATTTTTCTGTCTTCTTCTGAGCCCTCCAAACTGTTCCAACAGCTGCCTGTTACCCAATTCCAAAGTCACTTCCACATTTTCAGGTATCTTTTCAGCAGTGCCCCACTCTACCGGTACCAATTTACTGTATTAGTACATTGTTTTCATGCTGCTCATAAAGACATACCCGAGACTGGGCAATTTACAAAAGAAAGAGATTTAATGGACTTACAGTGCCACGTGACTAGGGAGGCCTCACAATCACGGCAGAAGGTGAAAGGCACTTTTTACCTGGAGGTGGCAAGAGAGAAAATGAGGAGGAAGTGAAAGCAGAAACCCTTTATAAAACCATCAGATCTCGTGAGACTTATTCACCACCGTGAGAAGAGCATGCAGGGAACTGCTCCCATGATTCAATTTATCTCACCAGGTCCCTCCTGCAACATGTGAGAATTATGGGAGTAAAATTCAAGAGAAGATTTGGGTGGGAACACAGAGCCAAACCATATCATCTTGCCCTGACTCCACTGCCATTATTGAATGTTCACTTGTGTGAAGCAAGGTATGCGCAAACTTACAGAAATCTTTGCAAATCTCAGTCCATCTTCTTGAGTAGTGGCTATGATATTGTACCATGTGTTTACATTTGACTAAGATTTTTATTTGGAAAAATATATTTTTGAAAGTAATTGAGAGTTCACAAAACTAGAACGTAAAGTGCTTTATTTTGCATTGATTTAAATTTTAAATCACTGAAATGACTATCATTAAATGAACTTCAAGCTTCAGAAGTTGATATAATAGCCATTAAAAAGGAACAAAGTATATTTATATATACTCTTCTGGAAAGGTCATAAAACCCACTTAAGTAAAAAGAATAAAACCAGTATGGATAATATCATTATTGCCCAACTATAAATGTGTATATGAACAAATGCATGCATTCAAAAGACATGAAAAATGATTTTTGTTTTAAAATGAAGATTTAGAATAGGGTTTATTCATTGAATTAGTATTTATGAGAATAATGAGCTAACTAATCTAGAAAATAAATAAATAAAGTAGATTAGCATTAATACGTAACAAACAAGGAGAATGTCACAGTCATGTATTTTAAACTTAAAAATTGAAGATTAATGTCAGAAACAGAATTAAGGGAAGACTAATCTTGTGCTTCTCTAACCCAAAAGGAGATAATGCAGAGTTATCTTATCTTTTAGAGTGACACCAAATTATCTAAAAGCTACCTCAGAGGAGATCTTCATCTTTTCCGTCTCTAGCAAGGAGGGGCCACGGGGAGATATGTTTTCACAGAGAGGACGTCGTGAGGCTAAACCTTCCTGGTCAAAACATAAGCTCCAGGAATCACCAATGAATAGTAAAAATACATCAAATGGGGAGGAAGTCTCAGCAATGTGATTTGCTTTTCCCTTTGTTTAGTGCAGTGAATTGTTTTTGATTGTTGACACTCAAAATATGATTATCAGACCAGTAACACTGGCATCACCTGGCAGCCTGCAATAAAACTAGATGCAAGGGCAGCCATTGACATTTTGATAAAATCTCCATTTAATTTCTATAGAAATGGTTATTGTTTAAAAATACTATTGCAGTGGACTTTAACAACACATTACATAATATTATGTAACACTGAAGTAGGGAATCAGCAGGAGAACTTGTTTTCTCAGCATTGCTTACAAGACCCTGCTGATCAAAATAGAATTTGATGAAAACAGATGCAGCAAAGAAACAGGCCCCAAACAGCTAAAACCAGGATGGGGATGAGAGTGACTTTTAACTCATTTTCCTCATTGTTCATTATATAGTACTTATAATGCAATAGCATGCTAAAAGAAACTCCCATTCATGATGCCACAGTTTACAAATGCCATGACAACTGTTGGAAGTAAACTTATATGGTTTAGAAGAGGAGAAACCCTCAGTTCTGGGAACTCCACACCCTTTTTTCAGATAACCATCTCCTTATTTAGCATCTAATCAAGGAACGGCCATAAATATAGCTAGCCAGCAATCCACATGAAACATTGCTACCGCTCTGTCTATGGAGCAGCCATTTTTCTGTGTTCTGTTGCCGTAATAAACTCACTTTTGCTTTGTTTTGTTGGATAGCTCTTGAATTCTTTTTTGTGTGAAGCCAAGAACCTCCCTGCCCCGGCTGAGCACCAATTTGGGGATTTACCTGCATCAATACTGTAGGACCCAGTTTTATTAGAAAAGCATACGCAAAGCTGAGACCTCCTCTTTTACCTCACACTCAGTCTACAAAACCAATGGCAACAAAGCCATATTTTCAGATGGGAAAAAAAGCTAAATTTAGGTAAAGGGGTAGAGAGAAAAAGAAGATTCTATAAATTTCTATAAAAAGTTATGTTAGCAAGGTACAAAGAAGAGGTGTAGCAAGTATATAAAAATATTTTAAAATAAGCAAATTAAAGAATATAATTTGCATAAGATAAGTGACTATCTTAGACAAGAGTAAATCATTGTCGAATGAATAGCACTAAATCCTCCACAAGTGATTTACTCTATAAGTATTTAATAGAAGCATTAATTTATCAAACAAGAGTGTAAAGACCAGATGGCAATACAACCCAGGCAGATGAAAATGGTGACTGAAGAGCTGTGGAAACAAATTGAGGAACAAAATTACCACAATACAAAAATAATAAATGCACTCTAAACAGAACAAAACAGAACAGATGTGGCTGAAAATGGAATCACTGACACAGTGGAGAAAATGCCTATTAAAGTTACGTGAATTCAGAGAAAAAAGACCCAGATCAAAGCAGTTCGATGAATCACAATAGATGAAGAGAGCAGAGACGTTCCAAAGTGAGAATAACTGTCATCTGTGATGTAAAAACTTCAATAGAATTAACAAAAATCATTCATGAGAAATGGATGAAGATTTCCCAGAAATTTTAAAATGTATTTGCACAATGACAGAATACACAGTGTTCCAGAAATTACAATTTGCAGAACAATTTGGCCCAATAAATAATCTGGTGATGTAACTGAAATCGGAGAATTAGGTATTATCTGGCATACAGGAAAGAAGAGAAAGTTATGTACAAGAAGGAAGTGTCAGAGTAGCCTCAGATTTATCCACAGACATGTTCAAAGATGGAAGATAATAGTGTAAGAGCTACGAGGTTCTGAAGAAAATAAGAGGTAAGATGTTACTCAAGACCTATATATTCAGGTATTAAATGTTACTGAAGCATTAAAATGTACCTTGACTTTTGATATGAAAATTAAAAATAAGAGAAGAAATAACCAATAGGCCTTTCTGGAAAAAACAAAAAAGACAGAGATAAATAAAGACACAAACAAAACACGTTTTTGACAATTAAAACAGTCAAATAATGGAAAAATAAAGCAATCATTAGAATCTAAACTAAATAAACAGAAATAAAACTAAGCAACCATGGTAGTGAAAATTAAGCAAAAACACAAATCTTCAGTACATCAGTAATGTCAATAAACTTGGAGGAATCAAATAAAGTACAAGATTGTGCAGGTGTTAAGTAAATTAAAATGGAAACTAGGTCTGGAGAATTTCTGAGCAGAGAATGCCAGTTAGGCCTTGAAAATAACCTTAGCATTGCTTAACTTGCAAGCACAGCAAAACTTAAACATGGGCCATTTCTTGTAAACGCTTGTATTAAGGAAAAACAAAACTTAGACTCTATCAATCAGAAGTTGCCAACTAACTTACCTAACAAGAACCTATTCAGCAGCATGGGCAAAGACAATTGCATAACTGTAACCAGTGAAATCTTTTCTTGGCTTTACTTCCATGTCTGTCATTTAAAAGCATCTATTGGAGCTCCCAAATCACTTCTGGTTAGGAGCTGGAGCTGCTCAATTCATGAGTCAATATTTATTCAAATAAACTCTTTAACATTTTATTGTGCCTTAATTTATCTTTTAGCCCAGGTTATGCTAGGTCTACTTGAAATATTAAAACTTCCAGGACGGGTGTGGTGGCTTATGTTTGTATTCAGCACTTTGAGAGGTCAAGGCAGGCAGATCACTTGAGCTGAAGAGTTCTATACCAGCCTGGGAAACACGGCAAAATCCCCTCTCTACCAAAAAAAAAAAAAAAAAAAAAAAAAAGGCCGGGAGTGGTGGGACACACCTCTATTCCCAGCTACTCAGCAGGTTGAATTGGAAAAATCATCTGAGTTTGACAGGCAGAGATCGCAGTGACCCATAGTCACACCACCACACTCCAGCCTGGATGACACAGTAAAACCCTGTTTCAAAATAATAGCAAAAACAACAGCAAAATTCCAAACTCTCAATATTAAAAAAAATTAATAAAAATTCTTCTTAAATTTTGAGGTATCTTTTATGGAAGAAGTATGTCTTAAGAAGAACAGATATTTGTACAGCTAATTTTTTTTTAAATAAAATTTACTAATTTTTTTCCTTTTAAATTCAAGTATACTAAATAAAGTTTATATTAAAATCATCCCTCATAGCACAGTTTTAAATAAAATACCTTCTTTTTGTTGATTTTTCTTTCTTGCTTTCATCCTTTTTTAGTTCCTTTCTGTTTGTCTATTTTATAAAAGCACGATAAACCATCTGGAATGCTCTTTCATCACGGTTGAAATGTCATCTCAGGCTTTTTTTGCTGGTTTAAAGTTGTTCTTGGCCAGGTGCGGTGGTTCACACCTGTAATCCCACCACTTTGGGAAGCTGAGGCAGGCAGATCACGAGGTCAGGAGATTGAGACCATCCTGGCTAACACAGTGAAACCCCGTTTCTACTAAAAATACGAAAAAATTGGCCGGGCTTGGTGGCGGTAGCCTGTAGTCCCAGCTACTCGGGAGGCTGAGGCAGGAAAATGGTGTGAACCCGGGAGGCGGAGCTTGCAGTGAGCCGAGATCGCGTCACTGCACTCCAGCCTGGGCGACAGAGCGAGACTCTGTCTCAAAAAAAAAAAATAATAATAATAATAAAATAAATAAGTAAATAAACTTGTTCTTGATATGATTTTTATATATATATTTTTTTGGAGGGGGGCTGAAGACAATCATTCTTTAAAACAAAAAGGCAAAAATAAGGTCTAGGGAGATAAATTTCAAAATGTAAATATTAATTTTCTGGTTGGGGAGTTGGACAGAATGTATGTAGAACTCAGAAGTAGATGTGTTAAAATTATTGCTTCACAGTATTTATAATATTTTAACAAATTTGTTACTAGCATAAACTATTCATTACTAGAAAAATATCATTTGTTGTTAATTATATGAAACATGTTTTTTAAACTTTGTATTTTACATATTAATGGTAAAGCTTAGTTTTTTGTTTTTTTTTTTAAACATATATGGAGCTATTTTTTAGTTGGAGAAAGTTAGGGAAAAATACACACATATGGTTTGGTTAGGAAGGAATTAGTCCTATTACTCATAGCTTTGTACATCAGGCAAGTTGCTAGAACAGTCGGCAATCCTTAAAATGTGTATGTATGAAAATAATTTCTGTTAAAAACAGATTTTTTTTTGGTGCATGGTCTCATTTTGGGTCTATATAAGATGCTGCTAAAACAATTTGAGATGACATAACTGTTACTGTAGTTCAACATTTGAAAGAGCTAATCTATTTTGAGAGTCGTAATTGTTTGTTTTGTAAATGATTTCTGTACATTTCCAATTCTACACTATATTTAATTTTGTATAAAATTATATATATTATACTACACAATACCTTAATTTCAGGTTTAATTAGGGGTTAATGCCTTAATTATTAAAAGAGTTGAAATGACTTCTGTCTTTTCCACTTTTAAACTACTTAGCTTTATCTTTAAACCAAAGTAACTCCTTGCAAGCTTTTTGTTTAGTGGAATTGCTTGAAACCTCGAGGCAGAGGTTGCAGTGAGCCAAGATCACACCACTGCACTCCAGCCTGGGCAACAGAGTAAGACACCGTCTTCAAAAAAAAAAAAAAAAAAAAAAAGCTTCTTGTTTAGTGTGATAGCGGAGCAAAGAAAGTCATGAAGAAAAGTCTTCTTCCAAAATATTCTTAACTTACATTTGAGTAATTTTATTACAGTGAATTGAAATAAGAATCCACTGAGTAATAAGGCTAATATATCACTTTGTTATTCTTTCCCAACTAAATGACTGAATGAGACATATGTTCAGTTCCCTCTCCCTGTGCTTTCAGATATGTATTGACACTTTACTTTGTCATATAATCCTCAACAGATAGTTGCTTTAAGATCAATATATTTACAGAATAGGAAAAATAATTTACATGTAATTATTTGCTAAGTCATAATGTTCTGAGAGCTTGCCTTAGTCAGAAAAAAAAAAAGAAAAAACAGACAAATGCCTTTTTGTAATAAAATTAAATAAACTATTCAGTTGAGAATAAAATTCAATTTTACTTATTTATTTGAGTTCCTGTAACAAGAATTCAATTTGATTACATACATCTCCAAGTTTTGAGCCATGTGCAATCAACATATGTTAGACACAATTTAATTGAGCAAGAACTTTACTGTGAGTTCTAAAATAAGAAATATGTTCTTCTCTCCTTCTCTCCTTCCTCTCTCTCTCTTCTTTTCTTTCTTGCCTGTTTGCTTGCTGGTAGAGAGAAGTTCTCAAGGTGATATATACAAAAATAGAGGGCAGACAGTCTGGAATGACAAACTGGGTTGGTCATTGGGACACTAGTGTTATCGTTCTATTGTGAACAACCTTGTATTATTTCTAAGTCTTGCATGTGATACTACTGAGATTGTTTTCCATGCCTCTCAGCAACACAGGTAATAAGAATTAAACTCCATCAGTGGAGGTAAGTCAAATATATATATATATAAAATTATATATATATTATATAATATAATCTATATAATTATATAATAATTAATTATTAAATAAATAAATAAATATTTTATTAAATATTAATAAAATAGTTAATTAAATATTATTTTAAATATATATTTGACTTATATATATCAATATAATATATCATTATATGATAAGATAATATATATTAGTCAAATAAATATATTTAAATTAACTAAATTATTAGTTATCAAGATAGTAAAACAGTTTTTACTTGTGGAATATGTAATTTTCACTGTATTTGACAAGTCTGAAAAACAGATATGTTTTCTGATATCATTGATTCATTTATTCAGTATTTATTAAAAGCCTAATATGTCCTAGTGATGTGGTTTGACTATGTTCCCACTCAAATTTCATCTTGAATTGGGGCTCCCATAATTACCATGTGTTGTGGAAGGGGCCTGGTAAGAGATACTTGAATCATAGGGGCAGTTTTCCCCATACAGTACTCATAGTAGTGAGTAAGTCTCACAAGATCTGATGGTTTTATAAGCAGTTTCCATTTTTGCTTGTTTCTCATTCTTGTCCGCTGCCATGCAAGACATGCCTTTCACCTTGTCATGATTGTAAGGCATCCCTAGCCACGTGGAACTGTGAGTTCATTAAACCTTTTTCTTTATAAATTACCCAGTTTGGGGTATTTCTTTATTAGCAGTGTGAAAACTGACTAATGCAGTAAATTGGTACTGGGAGTGGGGTGATGCTGTAAAGATACTCAAAAATATGGAAGCAATTTTGGAACTGGGTAAATGGTAGAAGTTGGAACAGATTGGAAGACTCAGAAGGAGAAAGGAAAATGTGGAAAGGTTTGGAACTTCCTAGAGACTTGGAGGGCTTACAAAGTAGGAGGATGTTGGAAAGTTTGGAACTTCCTAGAGACTTGTTTAATGGCTTTGACCAAAATGCTGATAATGATATGAACAATGAAATCTAGGCTGAGGTGGTCTCAGATGAAGATGAGAAATTTGTTGAGAACTGGAGTAAAGGTGACTCTTACTATGTTTTAGCAAAGAAACTGGCTGCATTTTACTCCTGCCCTAGAGATTTGTGGAACTTTAAACTTGAGGGAGATGATTTAGGGTATCTGGCATAAGAAATTTCTAAACAGCAAAACATTCAAGAAGTGACTTGGGTGCTGTTGAAAGCATTCAGTTTTAAAAGAGAAACTGAGCATAAAAATTCTGAAAATTTGCAGCCTGATTAGATTATAGAAAAGAAAAATCAATTTTCTGAAGGGAAATTCAAGCAGGGTGCAGACATTTGCATGAGTAACAAGTAGCCAAAAGCTAATTGATAAGACAGTGGGGAAAATGTCTCCAAGGCATGTCAGTGAACTATGTGGCAGCTCTCTCCATCACAGGCCCAGAGGCCTAGGAGGAAAAAATAGTTTCACAGGCCAACCCTGTTGTGTGCAGCCTAGGGATTTGGTGCCCTGCATCCTAGCCACTCTAAGTCATTGCTAAAAGGGGCAAGGTGAAGCTTGGGCTGTGGCCTCAGAGGGTGCAAGCTCCAAGCCTTGACAATTTCCACATGGTGTTGAATCCCCACTGGGGCATGGCTTAGTGGAGCTGTGAGAAGACAGCCACCATCCTGCAGACCCCAGAATGGGAGATCTACCAACAGTTTACACCGTGCACTTGAAAAAGCCAAAGACACTGAACACCACCCCATTAAAGCAGCTGGGAGGGATGCCATACTCTGCAAAGCCTCAGGGACAGAGCAACTGATGACCCTGGGAGCCACCCCTTGCATCAGCATGACCTGGATGTGAAACATGGAATGGAAGGAGATCATTTTGGTCCTTGAAGATTCGATTGCCCTACTGGATTTTGGACTTGCATGGGGTCTGTAGCCATTTGTTTTGGCCAATTTATCCCATTTGGAACACCTGTATTTTCCCAATACCTGCACCCCCATTTTATCTAGGAAGTAATTAACTGCTTTGATTTTACAGGCTCATAGGTGGAAGGGACTTGCCTTGTTTCAGATGAGATCCTGGACTGTGGACTTTTGAGTTGATGCTGAAATTGGTTAAGACTTTGGGGATCTATTGGGAAGGCATAATTGGTTTTGAAATGTAAGGATATGAGATTCAGCAGGGGCCAGGGACAGAATGATATGGTTTGGCTGTGTTTCCACTCAAATCTCATCTTGAATTGTAGCTGCATAATTTCCACATTTTGTGGGAGGGTCCTGGTGAGAGATAATTGAATCAAGAGGGCAATTTCCCCCATACTGTTCTTGTGGCAGTGAATAAGTCTCATGAGACTGACAGTTTTATAAGGGGTTTCCCTTTTTGCTTGGTTTTCATTTGCTCATCTGCCTCCATGTAAGCTATGACTTTTCTTTCTGCCATGATTGTGAGGTCTCCCCAGCCATGCAAACTGTGAGTCCATTACACCTCTTTGTCTTCATAAATTATCCATTCTCAGGTTTGTCTTTATTAGCAGCATGAAAATGGACTAATCTACCTAGGGGCCAACCTAGGTATCTTTAAGCAAGCCAAAAAAACTCTTTATGGTGATTATATTTTAGCATTGAAGATACGCAATAAGAAATTCTCTAGGCAGTGATGTAAAGAAAATATAACAGTATACATTTTTGAAACCATTTTTTTATGATTCTTTCTGATAGGATCATTACCTGCTTTATTTTTTTTTTAGAAGGAAAAAATATTACAAAAATTTCCAAAGCTCAGCAAAAAGTGTAAGACCTAAAATTTCTTTTGCTTTAGAACTAAATTGTCAGGTGAGATTTAATACTATATATATATAGTCTTTCCTTGCAGGAGTTTGTTAGTTTCTATTTCTGAGGACTTCCAGAATAATTGAAGATTATGTTATTTTTTCACAGTTAAATCATAAGTTTTAAGTTCTATAATGATATAAGCATATAAAAATATTTAATTCCTGTATTATTGGTACCTGCTACAATACTTCATGACTGAATTTCACTCAATATCTATTTGTGGACTAAGTTGCATAAGAAGCATTTTTTATAGGTAAAATATGTGTCTAATTAAAAGATATATACCAGGTGTTTGGGACCAGCCTGGCCAACATAGTGATGCCTCATCTCTACTAAAAATGCAAAAATTAGCCAGGCATGGTAGCAGGTGCCTATAATCTCAGCTAGTTGGAAGACTGAGGCAGGAGAATCACTTGAACCCAGGAGACGTAGATTGCAATGAGCCAAGATTGTGTCACTGAACTCTAGCCTGATCAACAGAGCAAGACTCCGTCTCAAAAAAAAAAAAAAAAGTCCTCCTACAATAGTACATACATATATTTTGTTATTCAGTATTTTTATAACTCTATAGTATTTCCATTTACTATTTTTAATGTTCTTATTAAATATTAAACTAAGTAATATTAACATTTTGGTATAAAAAGTTTTCTTTGTATTATCCTACAGACTAAACCCAATGAATTCTAAAGGAGGCTATCAATTTGATGTTTCAATTATATTTGTAAACTTTTGTTATTATCAGAAGATACAACAGTATGATATTTATATAATATTTAAATAAAAAGAAATAATTTTTGGATGTATTTTATCTTTCCTTAAAAATTTTGTGTATTTTTAAATATATATATTTTTTTAATATAAGGAGGTTGATTGTGATTTTTGAAAACTAATGTTTTACAATTTTGCTAAATTAAGGAAATGACTTTTATGCTAGTAAATGAAGCCAATAGCTACGAAAAAACAGATGCCAATTTTGTAAAATTAGATGAATATCCTGTTGAGAATAAAATTTATTTTTACACATTTGTTTGAGTTCCTGTAACAAGAATCTATGGTTTAGTAAATAGATATAATTTTATTCAAATGTGAAGCAAACTACTTGTTTTCATGTAGATAAGTGTTGCACAGTTCTTTTTACCAACCATATTAGTCCATTCTTACATTGCTATAAAGAGCTACCTGTGACTGGGTAATTTATTAAAAAAAAAAAAAAAGAGAGAGTTTTAATTTCTTAACAATTTCACACAGTGTAAAGGAAGGATGACTGTGGAGGCCTCAGAAAACTTACAATCATGGTGGAAAGTGACAGAGAAGCAAGCACATATTTACATGGCCTGCAGGAGAGAGAGACAGCCAAGGGAGAAGAGATACACACTTTCAAACAAACAGATCTTGTGAGTACTCACTAAATGTCATAAGAACAGTAAGGAGAAATCCATCCCCAAGATCCAATCACCTCCCTCCAGGTCCTTCCCTCAACACTGGGAATTATAATTGAACATGAGAATTAATGTGGACGCAGAGCCAAACCATATCATTCTGTTCCTGTCCCCTCCTAAAACTCATGTCTTTCTTATATTTTAAAACCAAGCATACCTTCCCAACAGTCCCCCAAAGTCTTAACTCATTCCAACATTAACTCAAAAGTCTAAGTCTAAAGTCCCATCTGAGGCAGTGAAAATTCCTTCCATCTACAAGCCTGTAAAGTAAAAAACAAATTAGTTACTTCTAAAGTCCAAAGGGGATATAGATATTGAGTAAACACTCCCATTCCAAAAGGGAGAAATGGACCAAAACAAAGGCGCTACAGGCCCCAATGCAAATCCAAAACCCAATGCTAATAATTCAATCTTAAACCTCAAAAATAATCTCCTTTGACTCCATGTCTCACATCCAGGCCACACTGATGCAAGGGGTGGGCTCTCAAGTCCTTGGGCAGCTCCTATGGTACAGCCTCCCTGGTTGCTTTCACTTCCTGATATTGAGTGCCAATGACTTTTCTAGGTGCATGGTGCAAGCTATTGGTGAATCTACCATTCTGTGGTCTGGAGGACTGTGGACTTCTTCTCACAGCTCTACTAGACGGTGCCCCAGTGGGGACATTGCGAGGGCTCTGACCCCACATTTTCCCTCTGCCCTGCCCTAGTAGAGGTTTTCCATGAGGGCTCTATCACTGCAGCAGACTTCTTCCTGGATATCCACACATTTCCATACATCCTCTGAAATCTATGTGGAGGATCTCAAGCCTCAACAGTTGCCTCTGTGCTCCCACAGGCACAACACCAAGTAGAAGCCAGCAAGGCTTAAGGCTCGCACCCTTTGAAGCAATGGTCTAAGCTGTAACTTGCTCCCTTTTAGCCATGGCTGGAGCTGGAGTGGCTGGGATTTAGGGTGCCATGTCCCAAGGCTACACAGAGCAGTGGGTCCCTGGGCCTGACCCACAAAATCATTTTTCCCTCTGTGGTGGTTAAAACTGACTGTCAACTTGATTAAAGGATGCAAAGTATTGTTCTTGAGTGTGTCTGTAAGGAGATTAACATTTGAGTCAGTGGACTGGGAAATGCAGGCCCAACCTCAATCTGAGTGGGCAAAGAAGGCAGAAGAAGGTGTGAGAAGCCGACTTGCTGGATATTCCAGCTTTCATCTTTTTCCTGTGCTGGATGCTTCTTGCCCTCAAACGTCAGACTCCAAGTTCTTCAGCTCTTGGACTTATACCACAGACTAAAGGCAGCACTCTCAGCTTCCTTACTTTTGAGGTTTTGGGACTCAGACTGGCTTCCTTGCACCTCAGCTTGCAGATGACATATTGTGGAACTTCACCTTATGATCATGTGAGTCAATGCTCCTTAATAAACTCCCTTGCATATTTACATCTATCCTATTAATCTTATCCCTGTAGAGAAGCCTGACTAATACATGACCCTAGACCTCCCTCCCTATGATAGGAGGGGCTGCTGCAAAAGTCTCTATAATGCCCTGGAGGCATTTTTCTCATTTTCTTGGCTATGAACACTAGGTTGTTTTTAACTCATACAAATTTCCGAAGCCTTGAATTCCTCTCCAGAAAATGAATTTTTCGTTTCTATCACATGCAAATTTTCCAAACTTTTATGCTCTGCTTCTCTTTTAAATATAACTTCCAATTTCAGACCATCTCTTTGGAACTCAAATGAACATATCCTCTTAGAAGCAGCCAGGTCATATCGTGAGCTCTTTGCTGCTTAGAAATTTCTTCTGTCAGATATCCTAAATCATCTCTCTCAAAATAAAAATTCCATAGCTCCCTAGAGCATGGGCACAATGCCATCAGTCTCTTTGCTAACACATAACAAGAATGAACGTCACTCCATTTCCCAATAAGTTCCTGATCTTTATCTAAGGCCACCTCAGCTTGGACTTCACTGTCCACATCACTAGCAGCATTTTGATCAAAACCATTCAACCAGTCTTTAGAAAGTTCCAAACTTTCCCACATCTTCCTGTCTTCTTCTGAACCCTCCAAACTGTTCCAACCTCTACCTGTTACCGAGTTCCAAAGCCAATTCCACACTTTCAGGTGTCTTTATTGCATTACTCCACTTCTGTTACCAATTTTATGTATTAAATTGTTCTCATTTTGCTGTAAAGAACTACATGAGATTGGATGATTTATAAAGAAAAGAGGTTTAATTGACTCTCGGTTTTGCAGGCTAGATAGTAGCATGACTGGGGTGGCCTCAGGAGACTGACAATCATGGAGGAAAGTGAAGGAATGTCAAGCACATCATCTCACTGGCAGCAGGAGAGACAGAGTGAAGGGGAAAACGCTACACACTTTTAAACAACTACATCTTGTGAGAACTCACTCTCAGGAGAAAGCAAGGGGGAAATCCACTCCCAAGATCCAATTACCTCCCACCAGAAGCCCTCTCAACATTGGGGATTATAATTCAATATGAGATTTGGGTGGGAAAACAGAGCCAAACAATATCACCAACAAAGCATTCTTAAGCAAGGGCTTCTTTTTCTTGGCTACAAATAAAGACAATTTGGGGCAATGCCAAGTATTTTACAGAATTGATGCTATAACATAGAAGATACATCCGTGGCTCTCTCATGTAGGGTAATTTTGTGCAAGTCACTGAGGGGTTTACAAGATGAAGAAGATAGGCACTAACTTCACCACTGCACTATCATCTACATTTATTTTTCTATTTTCTCACACTTCTTTGCCCTTCTTTCTTCATCTCCTTTTACTGTATATTTTTTCTTATTTATCTGTTTGTCCTCCTTACTATGCATAATATATAAAGTTGCTTATCTTTGAGAGAAGTATCTCCTATGTTTATTGTGGCATCATAAACATAAAGACAGAAAGCAAATTAATGATAAAATATTTAAGGGGAAGAACTTACCTTCAGAATGGTCCTAAAAATGAACACTACAGACACATAGCTTGTTTCAGCTCTATTCTTTGTTTTTTCTTGGATGTTCACTCTATACTTACTTTTTCATCATTGCAGTAAACGTCCTTAAGAGATTTAGAAGTGATTCAAAATCTAAATATATTCAGGAATCAAAGCATTAATCTCTTGAGAACATCAAATTAATTGTAAAAATTCTGTATCAGTATTGCCATATACTTCTTTAATGGATATGGTGGAAGTGAGGGGTAGAAATTTATTCAAATTCACTCTGATTAAGTTTGAGTAACAGAATTACATGATGTTAAAAATATTTTATGCATTCATTCATTTACTCATTTGTTTAATGGTTTATTATTCATTTAACTACTGACTAGGGACCTTTTCTACAGACTAGGCACACTTATTTTTAAATACAAGTCACAGGAAGAAAACAGACATTTATTTTTCTTTCTAAAAGAAATCTGAACTTGTCCCAGAACCATTTGTGTGTTCTTTAGGTAATATTCTTTTAGAAATAATTGTTATCTTTGACATAGTTATTTGCAGTGCTAACATATGAAAATAGAAAAGAGAAATGAAAAGATATATCTAAAATCCAGGGATACTTACATCTTCCTTACAAGAAAATAACAAGCTTAATTTTTATTTTGTTGATGTATTCTAATAATGAGGAAAGACGAGGGAAGTGAAAACCAAGAGCAATGTTGACACTTCACAAATTCCAAGTTATTGCCTGAAGGGCTTTTGTGTCTTCCCTTCTTATAAAAGTGTTGTGAAAGTAAGTTCTGTGGTGTCATGCAGGCGAAGTCCCCGGATGACCTTGGAAACTCAAACCCCTCCTCTCTTTCCGGTGTATAATTCTCAAGAACGATTGTAGAATATGCTGGGATGGAACCCTCTGAGATGAAGAGAAACTGGCTGGAACAGTTGAGGCTCTGTTTCCATCTCTCCTAGAACAGCAGAACTTGCAATGCTTTAGCTCAGAGTGTCACGTCACCCTGGAAATAAAACACAGAGCAGAACATACTTTCAGAGTTTCTCAGTGGCTGTGTGACATGGTGTGTGTGCAGTATAGACTCCACTGTCCTAGGCAACTTTCCTGAGTCCTGGCTTATCGTAAATCCTAGACTTCTGTTATCCATTGCTGCCTATCTGTAAGTAATAACTTACTGTGTGGGTGTTCTCTGTCGCTGGACTTATGTAGGTGAATTGATATACGTGCACAGTATTAGGAAGGAGTTTAGAGTACTCTCCTGGGATTGATACCAGTCCACATGGAAACTGCTTTAAATATTATATATTATGAGGTTAGAAATATCATACTGACATGGTTTATTGAATTGCATAACATAAAAACTTGGCATAAACTCCTTCTGTTTGAGGATGTAAAGTAATACGGTATTTTATTTGTTTACTTTTTCATCACTTGAGCCCTTAGTTGTTTTATTACCAAAAGACACAATTTCTCAGTCATGTACAATGGACTGCTTCTAAATGCAGAGAAGGCTTAGCATGGTGGCTCATGCCTGAATCCCAGCACTTTGGGAGGCTGAGACAGGTGGATCACTTGAGGTCAAGAGTTTGAGACCAGCCTGGCCAACATGGTAAAACCTGGTCTCTACTGAAAATACAAAAATTAGCTGGAGATGGTGACGCACCTGTAGTCCCAGCTATTCAGGAGGCTGAGGCTGGAGAATTGCTTGAACTCGGAAAGCAGAGGTTGCAGTGAGCTGAGATTGTGACACTGCACTCCAGCCTGGGCGAAAGAGTGAGACTCCGTCTCGAAACAAAACAAAAAACCAAAACCATAAAGAAATACATAAATAAAGAAAAATAAATAAATAAATGAAGAGGAGTATTAAAATCAAATCTGCATTTAATACTTGACCCTATTCCAAATAAGGGGAGATGTGAAATCTGAGCCAACTATTAGCGTGGTGTCTCATTCATGCTTGGTTCCTAGGTTTCACAACAACAAGTTCACTTTTTCCTGATATGCTGTGCTGAATGAGCCCTCCCTTTGAAATGCCCTGGCCTTTTGTTAGACATAGATAATCAAATTCTACCCCCTCCCCCTATCAATTTGCCTTGATTTAGGTGACACAATTCTCTTTAACAAGTCTTCAGTTTTCAGAAGCATCAGATTTCTGAGATCTATATGCATTTTGATAACCTATATCCCAAACTGTAAGATCTGTATTGCCTATGTCTTTGAAATAGTCATTTTCAATAAGTCACTAAACACTAAAGATTCTGCCTGTTTTTATTTGATGTTATTTGTCTGTTTGTGTGATGTTACCTTTGCCTAACTAAAGAGGTGTTTCAGTTTATTCTTATGGGCACAGAAAGCACAGACTGCTTCAAGTGATAGGATGACTCCACATTTGAATATA
Source organism: Macaca fascicularis (assembly GCF_037993035.2). Classification (NCBI taxonomy): domain Eukaryota; kingdom Metazoa; phylum Chordata; class Mammalia; order Primates; family Cercopithecidae; genus Macaca; species Macaca fascicularis. The sequence goes on from NC_088380.1 coordinate 19,386,229, forward strand.
AAAAGGCTGGCATGCTAACTGACCCCTCAGCAGACATATCTTTGACAATCTTGATGTTAATCTGTGAAACATGTTCCTAAAGATCACATGTAACTGAAAAGAGTAATACCCTCTCAAAAGAATAAAATAATAGTTCAAATTGTTTTCATATTTCTGTTTGTATATAATATATATTTATTATTAAAAAATAACAATGGCACTTTACAGTTAACAAAATTATCATGTCCTATTTTTTAAGCAAACTTCTTCACATCACATCTACCAAATGTAGTTTAAATTAACATAATTTTTAAAAGTAAAATAATCTTCCAAAATTTATGTGACTTTATCAAGATGCTACAGTCACAAAGTAGTAGTGTGAACTAGAATAGGAGTTTTCTGTAATTTAAAGTTGATGTGAAAGAAGTGTCATTAAAAATACAAGACAATACAGTCAGGTCTACATGTATCATAGATAGCAACTGGCCATTTATTCAGTGTCTTTGAGGGCATCATGCCTTTTAGTGCTAAATGGGAGCACAAGAAAAGATTGATTGATGCTGAAGAGTTCCTACCCATAACTAGGATGCACCCAAATCATCAGGACAAGCAATTATAATTAGGCATAGGCCAAGTATTCAGAGTTTTGCCAGATTTGTGGTTATAAGAGGCTGAACTATTAAAAACATCTCTCTTTTTACACAAAATATTACAACCTTTGAAAAATTAAATAATATATATTAAGTATATTCTACACTCTAAGATGTTTTCTAAATTTATGCAAAATAAAACAAACAGATACTAATAAAGTGGTCATGGGACTATGCTTTGTTATTGTAAAACAGATCTTAATTAAGATAGTTCTTCTCTGTCTTTGTTGATGAGTAAACATGAGAAATACCTATTACAGGTGAAGCAGTGACAAATAAGACCTCTCACAAAAATTTAACTAATTTTTCAAAAAGAATTGAAAAATGAGTGTGCATCAGGCCCAATTTATGTATTCTAAGAGTTTATATATTGTTTATCTGTCTATATCTATATAAGAGTTCATATATTCTAAGTGTTCACAAAGCCTTTAAATCTGAAATGCAATAATATGACATGAAAGTGATTCTTTTTTAGAAGTCCATTCATTTGGTATGATCTAGCATTATTTACACAGTCGTATAGTTCACAGGTCAAGTTAAAGCAGTTAGCTAAGATTAGTTATGCATTCACATTCGTACATTTTTAATGAAGACAAGCATTTTGGAAAATGCAAATTTACGCAAATAACATTCAAACTGGAGAATTGTGAAATATTTTCTTATTGGTTTTTATGTCTTATTCTTGTGACCCTATTCTAAGAAATTAAGAAAGAAGACTACTCCGTGGTTTTCTTTACTTCGCAGAGGTTTTAAAGAATTCTTTGTTGTTTTTAAAAAAGACATTTTCTTATCTGTGTTTATTCTATTACCTTCTTAGTTCTAATCTTGATTTTCCATTTTTCTCTCTCTTCTCATTTTGTCAAAAGTACATCTTTTGGGATAGGCCCTACTTAACTTTATGAAAGTCCTAAAAATATTTATAAATTTCCAACACCTATATTCCTTTAATGTTGCAGTTGATACATTTGGTCACTCAGTTCTAAGCTCTCCTTTCAAGTGTTTGTTAGATTCACTAAAATTATGATTATGTTTTATCAAAGGAAAAGAACAAGAATGGACTAGTAAGAAGTATGATGTGAAGAAGCAACTAAAATATAGAAATTTTATAGAAATACAAATTTTGTAAATTTTAATCACCATAGGAGCTAAAATAAAGCTGTATAGTACAATACAGTTTTTTCATATAGAAAAAATATATTACTACTCCATAAATGTCTATTGAAAGAAGAATCAATGGAGAGGAAGACCTCTGGAATGGCAGAGCAAGAAATTCCAACAATATTCTTTTCCACAAAACTTGAAAGGAAGGCAAAAACCATAGCAAACAAATTATTAGAACTCAAAAATTAAGTTTAAGAATTGCAGGAGTGTTTATTTAAAAAAAAAAATGTCTGAATCTTAGGAAGAATGGTGAGTTCTCTGGTGTTCTAACTTGCACTTTTAGCTCCCTTTCTCCCAGCAAAGCCGTAGCCTTAAAAAACAAGTGTAACAAATTTGATAGCTGTAAAGAAGTAGCTTAACAGCTGTTGAAAATGACAGAATTTCAACCACTGATAAACCTCAACCCCAGATATGTCACTATTTGACCTGGAAACTCACTGAAAGTCTTCATTTTGAGTTTCTCTTTATTTGACCTGAGTCAGAAATCAATCTATGTGGACAGTGCTATCCAGAAGGTGTTTGTCAAAAAAAAAAAAAAAAAAAAAGACAAAACAAAAAAGAGCATAATTATTAAACACTGCAGCTTCCTAAGGTGCCATTTCCACAAGAAGCTCATAACGTACTTACCTGAAAATGTGAAAGGGAAAACTGGGAAATGAGAGGACAAGAGAGAGCTTCAAAAATCTCTAATATATTCTGACAGTCTAGAAGTCATGTACATATACAGTGCTGAAAAATTCCCAAGAATGACCTGAGAAGGCCTTTTCACCTCTGGCTGAATTTAAGCCTTTTTATCTCAATAGATTTATTATCTAAAGGTTTTAAAATGCCAGTTGAAATGGTGAAAGTATGCTCTGACACATGCAGAGAATTCTTCCCCAAATACTAACTGCTATTTGACCTGCTGGTTTAAAGCATTTAAGACACTCTCTGCGTAATCATTAAATTAATATCAAGCTAATTAAGCAAAGACTTCAGTGGCTGCACACAACAAAAAGTACTGATTTTACAGAGTTCAGAAAAGTCATTAAAAAATCAGAAACCACCATCATGACCACAACAACAAAAACCGGCAATGACAAACTGTGAGGAAGAGTTGCTTCCAGGGGTTTTCACATTTTATTACTTTAGTAGATGTAAAAGTGATTGCAGTTTTCTGCCATTAGAAGTAGTGACAAAAATTGCAATTACTTTAGCACCAACCAAATACTTAAAATGTCTAGTTTTCAACAAAAGACTGTAGGATACACAAATAATCCGGAAAGTATGGCTTGTACATAGAAAAAACAATCAATAGGAACAACTCCTAATTATGTGCTGACATTGGACTTATGAGACAAAGACCTAAACAGTTGTTAAATATGTGTTTAAAAACCAGAAGACATTATATCTAAAAAATTAAAGGAAGTAATAAGAACTATGTTTCACCAATAAGGAATATAAATAAATGGATAGAAATTATTTTGTATAAAGTACTAAATGGGAAAGTCTAATGTTTAAATTCTGAAGTTTAAAGATGAAGTAACTGAAATGCAAAATTCACTATAGTGGCTCAACAGAAGATTTAAACTAACAACAGAAATAATCCCCAAATAAGAAGCGAGATCAATTGAATATTATCCAGTCTGAGAAATAGAAAGAAGCAACATGAAATGAAAATTCTCAGTGACTTGTGTGACACCATGAAGCTTACTAACATCTACTGAAAAGAGAAAAAGGGCAGGAAAATATTTGAAAAACTATAGCTGAAATTTTTTCAATTTTGATAAGAAACTTTCATCTACATCTAAAAAGCTTAATGCACCAAAGAGAATAAACTTGAAGAGATGTAGGCCCAGACACAACAAAAATGAGACCTTAAAAAATGTGATTCTTGAAAGTAGTAAGACAGAAAAATAACTTGTATGAATTTTCTCTCAATAAATCTGTTATTTAAAAAAGAACCAATGAATATGTACAAGAGATGAATGAATGATGAACCAATAAATGTGAATATGTATAAGAGGTCATAAAAATAGAAAATTTAAAGAAAAAGGGAAAGAAAATTACTTAAGAAAATTTTACACATTAATGATTTTTTTTTTAGTATCCAAGAATATTACCTTCAGTGAGTACATCAATCCAAGATATCAGGGGAAACAAGCCCCCAATATTTCATGTAGGATTTTTTCTATTTCCCTAAGTGTTGGCCGGTCTGAGAAATAAAGGGAAAGAGTACAAAAGAGAGAAATTTTAAAGCTGGGTTTCCAGGGAAGACATCACATGTTGGCAGGTTCTGTGATGCCCCCCAAGCCACAAAACCAGCAAATTTTTATTAATGATTCTCAAAAGGGAAGGAGTGTACGAATAGGGTGTTGGTCACAGAGATCACATGCTTCACAAGGTAATAAAATATCACAAGGCAAATGGAGGCAGGACGATATCACAGGACTGGGGTGAAATTAAAATTGCTAATGAAGTTTCGGGCACGCATTGTCATTGATAACATCTTACCAGGAGACAGGGTTTGAGAGCAGACAACTGGTCTGACCAAAATTTATTAGGTGAGAATTTCCTCATCCTAATAGGCCTGGGAGTGCTATGCGTGACCGGGGCTTATTTCATCCCTTATCTGCAACCAAAAAGACAGACATTCCCAAAGCGGCCATTTCAGAGGCCTCCCCTTAGGAATACATTCTCTTTCTCAGGGATGTTCCTTGCTGAGAAAAAAGAACTCAGTGATATTTCTCCTATTTGCTTTTGAAAGAAGAGAAATGTGGCTCTGTTTCGTCTAGCCCACAGACAGCCAGACTTTAAGGTTATCTTCTTTGTTCCCTGAAAATTGCTGTTATCCTGTTCTTAAGGTGTCCAGATTTCATGCTGTTCAAATGCACATGCTCTACAAACAATTTGTGCAGTTAATGCAAACAACACAGGGTCCTGAGGTGACATTCATCCTCAGCTTAGGAAGATGATGGGATTAAGAGATTGAAGTAAAGACAGGCATAGGAAATCATAAGAGTACTGATTGGGGAAGTGATTAGTATACATGAAATCTTCACAATTTGTGTTCAGAGATTGCAGTAAAGACAGGTGTAAGAAATTATAAAAGTATTAATTGGGGGAACTAATAAATGTCCATGAAATCTTCACAATTTATATTCTTCTGCCATGGCTTCAGCCGGTTCCTCCATTCAGGGTTCCTGACTTCCCGCACCACAAATAATTACCAAAGCGTTAATCAGTTCAACTGATATTCACCAATCTCTGAATTTACTCTAGTTTACTTTGGATTTCTGGAGGCACTTATTTAATTTACTCTTAAATAATATCTTACTCAGTTGGGTACTTCCATGGGTTCTTTGAAGATTGCTCAGAAAGAGGCAACAGGAATGAAAAGCGAGTAACATGCTTAGAAATAAATGGACAGAAAATGTATTTCTTTTAGAAAAGTGGACTAAAAACTGAAAAATGCATTGAGCTTCAAGAATTTTTTCTATTACCTTATAGTATGCTATTTTTCATGGTAAAAAGATTTTGAATTAGGCTCCAATATCATAAACAGCAAGAGATCCTCTTTCAGAAGTACCTGGGAGCTTTACAACATGGAAATGGACTCTAAACATACTCTTTAGAAAATAGTTGCTTTCTTCCAAGTGGGACAAAAATACATCTATCTTTTAAAGACACATTGCATTAGAAATTCTCACATTTTAGTCTGAGAAAATCTCCTTTTACAACTATATATTCTAGTGGCCTTGAGGCACAAAAATGAGAGGCTATTCTACATATTGAATAAATGGCCAATTCTTAAGACATCTTTGACAATTCAGTGGACGTGCACAAGGAAAACTGTATTTTAAATATTTTTTTGGACAATTGCATGTCCATGAAAAATAGAATGAAGCTATACCTTTGTTCAGTGTTATTGTGAACACTGAAATCCTGGGCACGGAGACTGCCATAACATTACAGAAATAGACAGTGACTCAAGAATGTACAATTTTAACATCAGACCCCAGTGAGTCTAAAAACTCATGGATGAAAATGAAATGATAAGTATATGTATTTCTTAAATATATGTATTTTAAGTAGCAAAGTCTTTCCAGAATATTAAATTGATTTGACATCTAAATATTCATTTTTAAAAGGACCGAAAAGCTTATTACTTTCTACCCACCGGAAAAATGTATATGCTTTTAAAAACAATCCATATATTTTCTGATGTTGATTTTTTTCTCCATTAGAGGATGACTTGGAGGCCTTTTCTCAAGAAGATGTTTTTAATTAACCATTTGGGCTACATTAGCTAAAGTAGAATTTGTACCCACCAGTCGAGAGCTTTATCAGTTAGATCTTGATGTATAGCAAGCCACCTGAGTGTAACTTCTCTGTTATTGGAGGTATTTTGCAGCATGCCTAACACACCAAGATTAAAATGATTAGCAAATCCAGGACCTGCTATGGTGCCTTTTCGGGAAAAAGATAACATAAATAAAAGTAATCACTGAAAATGTTATTAACAATGTGTATGAATGCATCTATATTTTAACATTTATATGTTGGGTACTGAAAATTAATATGAATAATTCTGATTTGTTCATTACAAGATCTTATTCTTGCTTCCAAAAAATTCTCTCTGCTTTCAGTTTTTTCATATGTAAAAGAAGAATATTAAGATAAGTATTTCATAATGTTATCTTATTAATTGCACTGAAAGTTCATTAAAGGTCTATATTCTTATCTGGAAAATAGAACATAAACATACCTTTTCGTACACAATTTGAAAAGAATCGCAGATCTCAGTGTAAGAATTTAAGAACTATATAGCCTTTACAGCCTCTTTATTATAAAGTAATGTCATTCTAAGCACTCTGCCATTGTATTCAGAACACATACATATCAACACACTTATGGGTTCCCAAATCTGTAAAGGTATATGAAAAAATTATGATTTTTGTTTGCATTGTGGCAGTCTTCCTGTAGGTTTTTTTCACTACCAATTCGAGAAAAAAGAATAGCTTCAGCAGTAAAGTCATTTAGTTATATCACTGAAACATCATTCCACTAGATTCTAATATAGGAATACCTGTGCTTTTCTTTATCAAGTATTTCCTACTTGTGTGATCTTAGATAAATTCATATTATATATGTAATAAAAGAGTTGTTTTTTTTCTGATTAGTAAGCTGATGTGTATGAAGCCCTTAAAGTAATTTCTGTCAAATAGTAAGCACACTATAAATTTAACTTTTATTTTATTATCTATTCTTTACAAATCAGTAATATGTATTGTACATGTATTAGTTTGTAGTCTTATAGTACAGTTTTCAGTGGCTGATAGGAGACTTCATGAGAGGTTCTATAATTTTTATTTTTGTTTAGTTTTACTTGGTTTAGTAGTTGAATCAATGCCTGATTTGGGGCTGCCATACTTTTTAGACACATAGAATTTCTAAGACTCTTAAATTATGTGTTTGTTTTGTATTTGTTCATACATGTCCAATATATACACATTGAAAGTGGATTTCTATAAATTAACTCCAAAAAACAATGAAAAATTTTAAACACAATCTGTCACAAGAAACGCACATGGCCAGTAATTTGTGAAATATGAAAAGGAAAGAGAATGGGAAACGGTTGTTTCCTTCCATGTCGTTCTTCCACTTATATTACACATGGTCTGAGTCCAGTAATTTGTGAAATATGAAAAGGAAAGAGAATGGGAAACGGTCGTTTCCTTCCATGTCGTTCTTCCACTTATATATACACATGGTCTGAGTGACCACTAGCTACTCACCACTCCTTCCCTGGCTCTTTGCTCTGACAATTACCATTAATTATATATAAGACGATCATTAAATTTTTCCTTAAGATTTGGCTTTCTCTTACTCCAGCTTCTTATAAGTTAAGACTACTGTACTTCGAATGCAAGAAGAAGAAGCATCAGCATACTAGTGTGCTTATATATTCTTTTTTTTCTTTTTTTTTTTTTTGACAAAGTCTTGTTCTGTTGCCCGCCTGAAGTATGGTGGTACAGTCACAGCTCACTGCATCTTCAAACTCCTGGACTCAAGCAATCTTATCACCTCAGTCTCACCAGTAGCAAGGACTACAGGCACGCACCAACATGCCCAGCTAATTTTTAATTTTTGTAAAGACAAGTTCTCACTATGTTGCCGAGGTTTATTTAGTCTCATACTAACAGTTCATAAGTTACTTGGAAGTCATTTAAATTTAAATAGGTACTATTTTAGTCATTCTAGTTTTGGTACAGTTCTAATTGTTACAATGATGACAATCATATGAGATTGGTAGGCTACTAATCATTTTACTTGTCATGAACTATGATAACGGAAGTCAAGAAGACAGTGATAATCACAAACTTGGAATGCCTGGCATTGTAACTCGGTCTAAAATTTAAACCACATGGAAAGTAAATTAATATCCTGGAATGTACTAATTTTTGGTTTTGAAAAATGAAAGAGAATATAAGATATAAAGTAGCATGAAATTTGTCTCCCTAGTTTAAAAAAGCATTGACCTACAAAAATAGCTGCTTTATGTTAAAACATTATATGATACAACTGGTGCTGTGAAAATACGGACACATTTTTGTACAAAGTGAAGAGAAGATATTATTTTGGAGTTGTACTTCTATACGCTGAGGATTTTTATGATATGATTTAAATTGTAATTGCTTAAATTAAATAAAACTTGACTCACTGAGAAAGTTCAACATACGTAATTTGACACTTTACACTTCTTTGCAGGATCTCAAATCCATGCAAATTTTATAGGTAAATGAGCAGTCTTAATCAAGAGTTGTTTAATTTGCCAGCAAAAAATGACTAATCATTTTTTTTTTAGTGCTTTTCAGAGGGTAATTTTTTCCAGTAATGTGGCTCCTACATAAAATATTATTTATAGGATCTATTGAATGTCATATGCCACTTCTTCATCATTTAGAATACATAGAAAATGTGTTCATCCTTCAATAATTGCAGATTTCCTTTGATTTACTTACGTGAACTTAGAAAAGCAGATGAGTAATCAATAGATAATGTGAATTGATACTTTGTTTCCAAATAACATTATATATTGTTGAATTCTGACTCTCCATGTGGGGTGTCCCTGCCCCAAGCCAATGCCTGTGCTCATCGATCAGGTCTGACACTTGTTATAAGCAAAGGAAGCGCTTCCCCATTTCCTGCCCCTTGAGCGAATGCCTGTCTTCTGATGTACCACCCACTGGCTTTTTTAGAGGAGTTCAGGAATGAAAGAGGAGGAGAAAAGGGAAGAGGAAAAAAGAGAAAGAAACTTTATGTTTAAAATACCATCTAGAAGAACTATTTTCCATACCTTCTGGTTTCTGAAAAAAAAAAAAAAAAAAAAAAAAAAAAAAACTTTTATTAATTCCTAAGGTACTTTTGCATGAACAGCAACTCTTGATTTATGACTAGGATCCCTTAAATTTATGATGATTTTTATGAGCTTTAAGACGTCAGTGATGATGATCTAGTATCCCACAGAGGAAGCACTCTATTACCACTTGTTATTTGGCACACGTAATCTGCAGTCAAATGTGTTTCACATGTGTTTCTTTGCACATTTTAAAATAGTCACGGAGCATATTAAAGAGAGAAGTTTTAGGGCCAGAGAAAATATGCTTTGACTGCTTTGGGATAAGGATACATGGCATCATAAAATATATCAAAGGAAAAATGAAAAAGCAAATAAAATGTTTACTGAATCCCAATATTTTGGCTCCTTTTTTACTCTAATATTTGTTAAAATTCTAATTTGGAATGTAGCTCTTGATACACTTACTGGCAGGAAGAAATTACAAGAAGGTAAGAAATCAAGCTCCAAATCCTGACCTTGGCCCCTTACTTTTTGTGTTCATGTGTTTAAGGCAGAGAGAACAATCTAGATTGAGGCTTCACATTTGCTAATGATCTAAGTTGATGTTTACCATAGACATATAGGGTCTTTCTAAATGAGAAAATGAGAACATGCAGGTTCTCTTTTACTTATGCTTATTATTAAAAAGTAATGCTATCTCTATGGTAGAAAAGATACTCTGTTTAGTGCTAATTTTGTAGATGTTTGCTTTATTATTTTAGCTATTGTGTTTATAAAAGCAAATTTTTCTTTCAAAACAAAATAGCATGCTTCAAAAATTATAAGACAAGGGAAAAATTAGGACCCAGGTCTCAGTATTCATTTTTTATTTGGAAAACTGGCCTCTTTTCTGAGGCAAAAAAGTAAAATTTCTTTTGTTTTACAGTTTTTCTTCATACGTTTTAGCTACATTACTTGTAGGATATACGATTCAAGGCCTGCTAGAGCAAACTTCATCTTTTAATGAAACTATTATTTTGTGAAAATATAGAAATATAAAATTATTTCTACTATCAAAGTTAGGAATTAATATATTTCCATTCAACTTTCGAAAATTGAAATGTAATCCAGCAGAGGCACTCTACATCTTTTTTCACTTTGAGTTAATAATGTTTTGTAGACTTCCTCTGAGAAGTTGGTTAATGCTTTCTCAAGCAGAAATGTGTCTATTCAGCTATTCATTTGACCATTAGTAACATTTACTAAACATTTACTGTGCATTCAGCATTGCACCAGCATGCTCAGTCCTTTCCTAAGTAGAAACATAGTCTATAAACCAGAAAAAATAAAACCTGAACAAATAATTTCACCTACACAGTGAGACAGGTGTTTTAGTAAGGGAGTCAGGCAGATCTGAAAACAGTACTAGAATACTGGTTACATGTGGGATTTTACAGATTATTTGCAGGTTTTCATTTAACTGAAATCCCTGTCATGGAATGCAAGACCTCAACTAGAGCATCTAAATTACTGTATTTACTTAGGAGAAAATGGACTACATTCAAGGCTGTATCTAAGGTTCATACATTATTTAAATATAATAAACCTAAGTGAATCTTTATTGTGATTCTAATTATAATTTTACCATCTCCTAGTACATAATTTTTCAAGAATATTCTAAAGCACAGGCAATATTTTTAAAATACTTTTAATCAAAGGAACTGACATAGGTAGCTGCACATAAATTTAAATTTATAGATATAATGGTCTAATTTGTAATTACAACCAATTTGTCATTAGTTGCAAATCATTTTCTATCACAAAATATATTGAAGATAGTATTCCTTCATTGAAGTGATAATCTTCCTTCTTCAATGTGTTCATGTTAAAAATAAATGGTGAAACTCTTCTAGGATTTTTGTTTGTTTTTCTTTTGGAAACGCAAAGGGCAAATAGAGTGAAAGTCAGAAAAGCAAGACACAATTACATGCAAGAGATATTTTGTGAAAGTCTCTTAAAAGAGAAAACGGTCATAAGGTGAAAAAACCCCCTCATTATTATGCTTTACAATATTCCATTGAAAGCCAGTGCATTAGCAAAGAAAGGGAATTGCCAAGGACATCAAGGAAACGTTAGGGAAAATATAATTAAAGATAAAGTAGGCTACGTATTATTATAAATATCTATTACAGCCAGCAACATGGCTCTATAGTGTCTTTTTTAAAAAGTTAATTCATAAGCACAAATCAATCTTACAGAAAAGTAATGGAACGAAAAGGTTATCTTCTTTCTACTCAATTGATTTCAGCATGAAATAATAGCCAATACTAAACTATCACAAAAGAACAGAAAATTAACCGTCCTCAGATTAGCATGTATTGCAACTAGGTGAAAGCTGTGATTTAAACTAACAATATTTGAACTAAAAGATATGAATTAAATAATATATTTGACCTAAAAATAACATACATATGCAGAAGCAATCAAATATTTTTATCCCATCCTACATATTTTGAGTAAGCCTATAGTTACATATTTTTGCATGAAGCTATATGCTTTTCATTTGTATTTCTGTAATAGTTTTATTTATATGCAACTTTGAAAGCTTCATTTCCTTTTATTGGGTGTGAAAAGAGATCTCTACATGCCAAAAGAAAGCATAAGTGATGTTACATAATTGACTTTTAGTATACTATTGTGGATATAAAGTTGTATGCATAAATGTGTTACTTTAAAGAACAGAGACATTATAGCTGAGGCACTAGATGTGTTGTATTTTGAAACTGTGTCCATTTTATCATTGTTCACATGGAAATATGCTTTGTACTTCATATTTTTAATTAAAATATTCCTGGCTAGATGCTGAATTATATTCTTATGTTTTTGACAGTATGCACATGGGAAAATCTAATAATATATACTGGCTACTTACATATCCCAAAAGCTCAAAAGTAATAACAGTTTTGAGACTTGAATCTATGCTACTCAGCTCAGTTAAACATTTACTTGCCTTAAAACTGAGTTTTCACTACACTGGATATGAGGCATTTTGAAATTTCACATTTATTTTTATAATCCATTCTGTTGACCAGAAACTTACAAATCATTGTACAATGGATTGTACACTTTTCTAGAATGATATTCAGCAACTAGAACATTCATAAAATACTTGTGCTGAAATTCAGGCTACTACACCCTTGAAAATATTAGATTTGAGGTCGTTCTAAAAATCACTCTGATGCCAATTTGATTGAAATTAATTCACTTTACATTATTGTGATGACATATAATGTATAGCTTTTCAAACTCTACAGAAAAAAGAAAGCTAACTTATTAGGAGTTAATGGTTCAGAATATAACATCCAATTTTTATGGATGATTAAGGTAGGTTAACACAGAAAAATAAAATGTTTGAAGTCATGGAATACATAACAATAATGCAGAGTTACATAAACCTAAAAAGGTATCCATATTTATTGCAAGATTTAGTAAATGCTTTATTTTATTAATGTTCATCATCAATCTCCAAATTATTTTGGAGCATATCATATGACTCTCCACCTTAGATCTCTTTACAAAATGAGAGTTGGGTGTGGTGGCAGTTGTTTGTTGTCCCAGCTACTTCGGAGGCTGAGGCATGAGGATCCCTTCAGCTCAAGGGAATCAGACCAGCTTGGACCATATAGTGAGACTTCATCTTTAAAAATAAATAAATAAACAAGATATTCATGTGAAATACTTTTGTAAGTAATTAAAAGTTCAAAGACAAATCTGTTAATATTCGAGCCCTCTTATCTGACTTGACTGAAATGTTTTTGTTTTATTCATTTGTTTGTCCGTCCTGTTCATGTAGTTAGTTTAAAGATAAAACTACGCATTGCAGCACTTTTCAAGAAAACAATCACCAATTTTCACTCTAAATGCTAAACTTTTCATTCCTCTTCTATGTTCAGAGACAATATTTGTTCTTATCCATCCTATTCTGAAATGGACTTTTCAAAAATATGTAGCATGGTTAGTGCCAAATAAATGAAATACCTGAGAATAGTAGTCTTTAGTATGACTACTAAAATGACTCCTACCTTCAACAACTCAATTTTTATGACTCTTGAATCATACGGCCAACTTCTAAAAATGTTTCTTCCAATTTCCATTTCAATGATAATGTGTTGAACATTAGCATTCCTAATCATACCAAAGTGATAAGTGAACTAATTTTTCATTGAAAATTTACTTTCCAGTTTCTTTCATTAGTAGTAATTTTTTTATTTGTTTTTTATTCTACTGTTGTTTATAGGTTTGTGTCTTTTGATCACATATTTTATTATATACATGTCTTTTCTTATTGACTGGAAGGAGTTTATGCACTAAATCTTTAAAAATCTTTCAACAGAAGCTAGTTTTCTCTTGGCTCCTGGGTGCAATTCAAGGGCTTATATTTGTATTAATAAAGCAAATGTGGTAAGGGTTTCTTTAAAACAAAACTTCAGACCCTGTCTGGGTATTTTATTGACTGCGTGGCAAATATTTTGCCAAATTATTGATACATGGCTGTTGCTTACAATGTGATTTTTAGATATTAAGATATTAGTGTATTCAATGTATCCATAAATTATACAAATAAATGAATACATTTATTCTTAATTATGCATTTTTATCATAATTTTGTACAGTGGGTGGTTTTGTTACCATCAGTCAATATCCAGTTATTGACTATAACCCAGATAATAAACATTCATTTTATTTAGAGATAAGTGAGCTGTTTTAAAAGTGAAATTATGGGAAAACTAATATACATAGACTTGCCACTAACCTAAGACTTGTCTAAGTTCCCTCTGCTTTACTCTCATATACTAAGAAAGATCCAAGAAAAATTATAAAGTTAATTTAATGATCAAATTTTCTTGATACTCCAGGAAAATTCTGGTTTTTATACTCTGTAAATTAATTAATCTTGTGAGTAATGTTTATAGTTCATTTCACTGTCAAAAGTTTCTCTGCTAGGATTATAATTTGAGGTCATAAATTTAATAGGAAAATATAGTTATCTTACAGTGAGAGAGGTAAATTAATAGGATTCATTATACAGGAAGATCCTTCTGATTATACAGCAAACAATAGATTAGACCATAGTTTGAGTAAGGACCAGGACCAAAAACAATAATCCTCAAGAAGCTACTAAGATAACCTCTAAGAAAGAATATGGTAAATTAAGCAAGTATGAACGCTGTAGAAAAATAAATTTTAAAAAAGTAAACAATATTAATGAGTAAAAAAAATAAAAATTAGCTGAGTTTGGTAGGAATGAGATAGAGTAGTAAAAAATATCACTTTTTTTCTGGTTTTTTGTTTTGTTTTGTTTTGTTTTGCTTCTGCCATTGGTCAATGGTATAGGGAACAAAAAAGGGAAGTGATTTGTTGCAGACATAGATAAACCATGGACAAGTTGATGTCAAGACCTTTGATACATGATGGTGAAAAGGCAGGTCCTAGAACTCAGAAAGCGGGTCCTAGAACTCAGAAAAGGTGTCTACAACCATCTAATCTTTGACAGTCAAGAATAAAAAATAATAGGAAAAGGACTCCCTATTCAATAATTGGTGCTAGAATAATGGGCTAGCCATATGTAGAAGATTGAAACTGGCCCCCTTCCTTACACCATATACAAAAATCAACTCAAGATAGATTTAAGACTTAAATGTATAAATCTAAAACTATAAAAACCCTAGAAGAAAACCTAGGAAATAGCATTCTGGAGATATGCCTTGGCAAATATTTGATCATGGAGCCTCCAAAAGCAATCATGATGAAAACAAAAATAGAAAGGTGGGGCCTAATTAAACTAAAGAGGTTTTGCACATTAAAATAAGCAATCAACAGAGTAAACAGATAGCCTACAGAATGGGAGAAAATAGTTGCAAATTATGCACTTGTCAAAAATCTAATATTCAAAATCTATAAGGAACTAAAACAAATCAACATGTAACAAACAAACAACTCCATTAAAAACTGAGCAAAGGAAATGAATGGACACTTCTCATAAGAAGATATACACAGGGTCAACAAACATATAAAAATGCACAACACTACTAATCATTAGAGAAATGTAAATAAAAACTGCCTGAAATACCATCTCACACAATGCGCAAGAAACCACCATGATCATGCTGTATGGTCACAGAGTTGGGTCTTTAAAAAAAAAAAAAAAAAAAAGACAGTGAAAACTTTGTCTCAGTGCAGACTTCAGGAAAACAAAGAGTCTATCTAAATGAGAATAAACGAAGGCTATTGAATCAGCCAACATCACCATACACCATGCACATGGTGGTTTCTTGTGCATTGCTGCTAATTGTTTATGGAATCTGTGCTGGCGTAGTAACTCAGCATCAGGTCCAAAATCTGTTCTCCTGGTGTTGACTTCCTTAGCTATTTATTTGCAGTTTGGTACCCAGATTTCAATATTGGTTCCCCTTTATTTAACATCCTTGGTGGAAATGTGCTGTACCTTTCACTCTTCTCTGCTTTTTCTAATTATACCTCTGTTTTGTATTGTGTTGCTGAAATGTACTGATTTTCATAAGAAGAATAGTCACAAGGTAGAACACTGTCATAGCTCCTATAAATCTGGCTTTCGAACTGGCCTCCTAGACCAATATGTTTACAGTTCCTACCAAATCAGCCTTCATCTGGAAATTGTGCTATGTCACCTATAAAAATAGATAAGGTTCTCCTTCCATCTTGATTTTTTGTCTTCAAAGAGCTTGGTTTTTATACAGAGATTGCAATCATTCTTTCCAGTTTTCCACTTGCCAGGGGTAAAGATAGTGAAATCTGTGTTCACAAAAGAAAAATATTCAGTAGGGAACCTGAGGCACAAGCTGCAAAGGCATCATTTTAACCAAATGTTGCCATCTTTCTTGGGGTTATCTAATTCTAATTCTTCTTCCAGAAAAAAAACTCCTGTTTGTTATATGAACCCTCATTAAAATAATAATTCCTGTCCTTATTTATCTAAATGGCTTAATTTCACTGAAGGTGACTTGTGCCTTCAATGGCCCTCCTAGGACACATTTGACTTAAAAAGTATTATTCATTTTAAGATGCCTTACAAAATAGAATAAGATTTCTCAGGCTTCATAGAAAATTTTTCACTGGTATTCAAAGACGTCCAAACAAAACTCTGATTCAACAATTACTTCTCTAAAAAATAATATGGGAAAAGTTAATGAACCATTTGCCAACTAGAAATTAGCAAAATAAGGAAAATAAAGTAGAACTGATTTTATAAAAGAGAGAATATTACCACATGTAAGAAACTTCAAAAGTTCCTTATATATCGGGAGTAGCCCGTAATTATACAATAGACAAAAGATGAGCTGCAAAACATCAAAGTTTTTTTAAATGTCATTATTATAGATAAGGAATTTTATCATTTTTACCCTTAAAGGCCATTGAAGGGCTGTAAACAGATAGTGTCATGTTAAAGAATTCCCCATAACATTGAAAGAAATACCAAAACTGGGGAATGAATGTTCTTAACTAAAAAAGACAAGATTAAATGTAAGTGTAGAGTTTGTTGCACGAGAGAGATGAGAGCCAGAGTTGATAATAAAGATGAGGGTGTGGGAACATACATTTAAGAGATACTACTAAGATGTTATCAAATGAAAGTGAAATAAGGCTGGGCATGGTGGCTCACACCTGTAATCCCAGAACTTTGGGAGGCCGAGGTGGGCGGATCACCTGAGGTCAGGAGTTTGAGACCAGCCTGCCAGCCTGGTCAACATGGCGAAACCCCCATCTCTACTAAAAATACAAAAATTAGCCGGGCGTGGTGGTGTGTGCCTGTAGTCCCAGCTACTCAGGAGGCTGAGGCAGGAGAATCATTTGAACCCAGAACCTAGGAGGCAGGGGTAGCAGTGAGCAGAGATGGTGCCACTGCACTCTAGCCCAGGCAACAGACCAAGACTCCATCTCAAAAGAAAAAAAAAAAAAAAGGAGAGTGAATTAAATGTGTATCAATAATGATTTGTGTCAACAAATCTTTATCAAGTAAAAAATATAAGAATAAAAACAGATTGTGGAAATTTAAAAGAAAAGTTTAATTTGTAAATTGCTTATACATGTTGACCAATGGAGCAGGGCTTAAATAAGAGATGTTTTAAAAATCTGAAGAGAGATTTAAGAATCACCACTGTAACAGCTCGTAGTTGGAGACATTGAAGTAGATAATGTCATTCAGATAAAATCACCCAGAATATGTGTGGATACATTTTTGGACAACAGAGGTCTGAGAGATAACCTGAAGATCAACCTATAAAAGATCATTATTCAGAAAAGAGAAATAAAAACAGATTGTGGAAATTTAAAAGAAAAGTTTAATTTGTAAATTGCTTATACATTGATATTAGATATATATTTCCAACTTTAAGAACAAAATAAGTCTGTAATTTTACCAAAAAATGTTATAAAGCAGTATTCTCTCTATGGTGAGAAATACTTTTTTATATTCATTTAAGTATTTTCAAAATTTCATCATGAGCAAGTATTACTTTTATGAACAGTAATAAAAATCAAAACAACACAGTTTGTTTAACAGTGAGGGAAATAATTACTCTTTCTTCTATTTTTAATAGAAAAATGTATTGTTATTGAAGTAAATTTTACATGTAAATATTCATTTTGATGTTATGACAGCTTTTCAAAAAACTTGAAACAGAATACAGAATATTTTCATCACCCAAGAAATTTCCTGCTTTCAACTCCATTCCCCATTCAACCACCGGTAGGTAACACCATAGATTAAATTTTGACTATTTTTTTGACTAACAGAAATGAAATAATTGATTATGTATTTTTCTGTGTCTGCCTTCTTTTGATCAACATAATGTTTTTGAGATTCACTTATCTTGTTACCTGTAAAAATACTAACACTTGAGTATCCATTTTTCTGTGGATAGATATTTGGGTGGTTCCCAGTGTTTGGCTATTATGATTCAGGTTGCTATGAATATGCTCATCAATTATTTTAGATAAACAAAAAGGTTTTCAAAGTTGATACAAAATTTTACACTCAATCAGTGATATCTGAGGGTTCCAAGTGTGCCCTACTTGTGACAACATATGGTACCGTCATTTTGTATTTACTTATAGTCATTATAGTGTTTTCAGTTTCCATTTTACTAAAACCTGAGAAAAGTTTTCATGTGTACTATCCATGATGAATTGTCTAGTTCATGTTTTTATTATGGATTTGGAGATTTAAAAAATGTATTATGTATACCAGTCATTTATGGGATATATGAATTACAGATTATTTTTTGATCATCTATAGTTTGCCTTTGGCTTTCCTCATGATGTATTTTTATTAGCAGTTGCATTTTACTTTTATAAAATCTAATTAATGTTTTTTATTATTATATTGGTGTGTGTCAAAACTCTTGTTTTACCAAAATTGTGAAGATACCTTTTCCATAGAAGATTTATGGTTCTAAGGTAGCCTTTTAAGTTTATGATCCATCTTGAATTAATATTTATATTTTTATTAGGTTAAGTAGAGATTAAGGTTACTTTTTTCTTACAACCATAGAGCTGTTGAAACACCATTAAAAAAAAAAAATCTTTCATTCTCCCATTTAACAGTCCTGATGCCATAATCCAAAATTAATTAAAGATCTATGACCAGGTTTATTTCTGGACTCTCAATTATCTTCCATTTATCTATTTGGTCTTCTGTCAGATCACACTTTCTTGATTAATATATTATTTCTGTAACTTTGTAAGTCTGTAACTTTGTAAGTCTTCTGAATGTGTTCTTTTAATTTTTTTTCAGGATTGTTTTGGCTATTTCAGATCCTTTGCTTTTCCAACAGGTTTAGCAAAGCAAGTAAGTTTCTTGACAAAGAATGCATTTGATTTGGAATTCATTGAGTCTGTAGGACAATTTGAAGATACCCAAAATATTGTTAATTGTCAATTTTTTAATCTATGAATGCTTATTTTTCCATTAATTTTGGTACTATTTATCTCAGTATTATTTTATAGTTTCCACTAATTCTGATAATTTTCCACATAGAGAAAGCACATTTTCTGATTGACTTATTATTAGATATTGGTTGTTTTTCAATAGATTTTTAATGTATTTTGGTATATATACATATATATTACACATAAATGTTATATACATAATTTATTATACAATATATTCAATATAATATATAATAAATTATAGTCAGAATATATGTCATGTTTCCACTCTTCGATATATTTGTTTGAATGTTATACATATTATATACCCATAATTTTATATTATATGCAAAATTTTCTGCCAAGTACACTTACAATGAGTAGCATAAAAACTAACATCACAGCAGAATAACAAGTTAATAGAAAACAACAACAAGAAAGAGTGGCCTAGAGGAAGCAAGAAAATACTTCAAATAAGAAGAGGGCATGAGAGTAGACCAAATGCTTATATATTGCTGTCAAATGCAATCTAAGGCTTCTTAGCTGTAACTGGTGTTCATTTTTAAGTTCCTGCTGTGTGTAAGATGTTACACAGAATTTTTGTATTAACCTACAACACAGGCTTAGTTGCTAACCATACCTGATAAACATGATCTGACATCCAGGATCTAACCCCGACAGGATTTGATTTATAGCAATTGTCTTTGTTACCTGATGAGCATCCATTTTGCCCAGACTAGGACAACTTAGACAGCCTGGTCAGCAAAATTTTCAACACACTCTTTTTTCTTTTTTTACATTCTTTTCATTGTCTTTCATTATTAAAATATGAATAAAGTTCATATGTGAATACTTGTAAGCAATTACAAGAAAATTGTATCCTGTTTTGGCCTTTTTAAATATAGCATTTTAAATTATTTCTTGCAATTGAGAGTATGTATTTTGTTTTATGCTGTCTTTAATTTTTATTTCCTTGTGATAATTTTTGTCTTTGTATAGATAAAACTCTAGTTTGATACTAGTTGTTTATTTTTCACATATATTACAGTATCTGATACTTATAAATTTGCTGATATATATACATATATATGTGTGTGTGGATATATGTATGTATGTGTCTGTGTGGATATGTATGTGTCTGTGTGTGTTTGTGTTGTGCACACATACATGGCCACACACATACACATATCCACACACATACATATATGTCACATTCAGCTAATTTGTATTATTCAGATTTCATATGAGGATACAAGGGTGCAAGATTAAAAAGAAAGTATGCAACTATTTAAAAGATTTTATGATTAAGATCTCAAAAGCACAGGTAACAAAAGCAAAAATAGACATATGTGACACTATAAGACAACAGAGTTTCTGCACAACAAAGAAGACAAACAACAGCAACAGAATGAAAAAGAAACCTTCCAAAATGGGAAAAATATCTGCTAACTATTCATCTGGCAGAGCCTATATCCAGAATATACAGGGAACTCAAACATCCTATCAGCCAAAAAAAAAAAAATTAAAAATTGACAAATGATCTCAACAGACATTTCTCAAAAGAGGACTTACAAATGGCCAACAAGTGTCTAAAAAGTGCTCAACATCACTATTCATCGGGGAAATGCAAATTCAAGTCACAATGAGGTGTCATCTCACTCTAGTTAGGATGGCTATTATCAAAAGGCCAAAAACTTACCGATGCTGGCAAGGATGCAAAGAAAAGGGAACTTTTCTGTACTAGATTTGTGTATGTCTTTTAAACAGTTCTAGTTTCACTTTACACAGAATAATCAGGAAAAGTGTAAAAATTCAAAAGTTAAATAAAAATTTTATCAGTTAGTTGCCTGTGGGAGAATCAATGTAAGCTAGTACAGCCACAGTAGAGAAAAATACAGAGTTTCCTCAAAAAAAAAAAAAAGAAAGAAAAAGGTAAAAAAAAAACTACCATATGCTACAGCAATCCCACCACTGACATTTATCCAAAAGAAAGGAGCTCATTAAATTAAGGAGACATCTTCACTCCTATATTTATTGCAGCACAATTGCAATAGCCAAAGTATAGGATCAACCTAGGTTTCCATTTAAAGATGAATGGATAAATAAAATGTGGTGTATATACACAGTGGGATACTATTCAGCCATAAAAAAGTGAAATCCTGTCATTCATGGCAACATGGGTAGAAGTGGAGGACATTATGTTAAGTGAATTAAGCCAGAAAGAGAACGTTAAACACTGCATGATCTCACTCATGTATGGAAGCTAAAAAATATTGATTTCACAGAAGTAAAAAGTAGAACAGAGGATACTGGAGAGGGTATGAGGATACTGAAGGGTATGGGGATACTGAAGGGTATGGGGAACGGAGGGATTGGGAGACATTTGTAAATATCACAGCTAAAAAGAAAGAATAAGTTATAGTGTTCTATAGCACTGCAGGATGACTATAGTTGACAATAATATATAATTTCAAGTAGCTAGAAGGAAGATGTTGAATATTCCCCACAGAAAGAAATGATAAATGTTTGAGATGACATGTATGCTAATTACTTTGATCTGATCACTATACATTATATGTATCAAAACTTCTCTATGTATCCTATGCATATGTACAATTATTGTTTGTCAATTATAAAAACTAAATTACATTTTAAAATGTAAATAAAATACAAATTTTCAACAATTTTAAAAAATGGGTGATGTTTGGAGTGGCTACCTTTAGAAAGTAGCATGATGAAAACATACTGTTTAAACAAGATACATTTTGAGAATGTGGTGTAATGAATTAATTATAGCAACTAAAGGTTAGGAAATATTTCAGAATTTAAATATAATATGGTCAGTGTGCTATAGACTGATATTTGTGTTCCCTCAACATTCACATGTTGAAATCTAACCCCCAAGGTGATGGCATTTGGAGGTGATATTTGGGAGGTGGCTAGGTCATATGGTTGTAGCTCTCAAGAATGAGATTCATATCCTTATAAACAATTTCCTAAAAGGGGAGCTCCCTCTCCCCTTCCATCAAGTGAGGATACAGCCAGATGAATAGTGTCCATAAGCCAGAAAGTAAGCCCTCACCAGACACTGCATTGGCCAATGCTGGATTTTGGACTTCCCAGCCTCCAGAATGGTGAGCAATAATTTTTTTTTTTTGTTTATTTATAAGCTAACCAATCTATGGTGGTTTGTTAGAGCAGCTTAAACTGACTACGACAGAAGATCTATCTGTCTGTCTATCTATCTATCTATCTATCTATCTATCTATCTATCTATCTATCATCTATCTATGTATCTTCTATCTTAGTTAGAATCTGGTTACCTGATAAATGTCTACAGAGAAATGATTACTATTAATAACAGATAAATTATGCTACAAGAATATATATGGAAACTCTTATTTTCAGCAGTGAAATATATATGATAGTGCATGTTAAAAAGTACAACATTTTTCTTAGAAAAAAGGCAAATAAATATCTCCTAAATGTTTTAAGGTATTAGAATATATAAACAAAAATAGAAAATTTAGAGGATTTGTGAAATGTCTAATAAAAGAATGGTAGTTTCAATGACAGAAATCAGCAAAGTATAAAAGTCATTATAATACTATGATAGTCAAGTGTCTCCTACTTAAACCACATGGATTCTAGAAATAAAAGGAATATGTTAATAGAAAAAATGTTATTCTATAATATACTGTTCGGAAGCTGAGACAGCAGGCATAGAAGTAAGTCTTAAAACCTTTCGGAAAGGGTAAAGAATTACATATTTCTTTTTTGGAAATTGAAGTTTCATGAAATGTCTCAATACTGGCAGTTGTCCTGAGAAGGAAGTAAAAAATGCTGCAAAAATTCTGAGAGTAAAAGAGAAATATGTAATCCATAACCTAGCTAACTTATTAATAAAGTGTAAAGGTAAAGTAAAAATATGTTCAAGCATTCAAGATCTCAAAAATGTTACCTTCCAAATCTCCTTTCTAAGGAAAATATTAAAGGGCATGTTCCACCAAAACAAGTGAGGACAATTTGTTCGGTGGATGGTGGAGAGAGTTCAAGGATAAGAACTAGACAAGAGGTCCTGAATAAAATTTATGGATGCTGGATTCCAGGAGAAATTTCCTAAAGAAAAAAATGAAACTGATATAGTCCCTAATGCGTCTAAATATATTGAAATAAAACTACAGAGAAAGTATTAGTGACCAGCATATAGAGAGAGACAACTAAAAACAGTGCATTAGTGCAAAAGCACACAAAATGTGTAAAAAATTAATTCACACATAGCACATTAGATGGCCCATCTATGAATATTCACATAGTACAACAAGACCAACAAACAGACTTAGTAACTGTTCCTCATGTTTGTGCTGAGAAAAAAGGACCAGAGGAAGCAGTAAAATCTTTGTCTTCTGTTGTCATAAGACAAAAGATAATACACAAAAATTGAAAATAAAAAAGAAATTACATATTCATATTGCTTAGAATATGGAATATAAGAACAGAGGAAATCACTAAAAGAGTTGAAAATTGTTTGACTGGGAATATAACAAGATTGTAAAGAATTGAAAGGGTATTATTGATGAGGAGGAGAATTAACATTTTATGCTATTAAAAATTTCTTAAAAAACAAAAAAAAATGTTGCAGATTTTTAAAATACGCAAGTGAACATCAGACACAGATACAATATTTTTTATATGCAAGACAATTAGATATGGCTAACCAAGTGTCAACTTTCTTGCAAATGAGGACATTTCTTCGTTTTATAATGGCTGGCAAGATTCTGAGCCATGTCTGAAGCAACGTGGTCTCCTGAGGCAGCCACTTCTGTTCCAGAACATCTGTGCTCTCCTTACTTCATGGCTCACATTTTTCAGCCAGCGATGCTTCATAACCCCATGCATTTTAGGCTTACAATGTGAACTTCTAGGAACAACTGATACCACCTACTGAAATATTTTATAGACTCTTGCCTCTTTTAAATATTATTATCAACTTTACAAGCTTTTGAACAACTTTGAACAAGATCATTAATGTGTTTAGCATAACTTAAGGGCCTTCATTTCCTTGAGTGTCCTCAGCAGTGGCGGTAACATCAAGCTTGTTGCTTACTCTGCTTACTGTTTTCCTTTCCAAGCCAACCTCTTCACAACACAGATAGGTCTTTACCTAATCCTGTTTATATACGTTTTTACAGTTTGTCTTTCAAAACTGTTCATAAACAAATAAGTCATAAAAACCTGTACAACAACCATATTAACTCTGTTGAAAAACGTGGGAATCACAAGCATATTTCTACATGAGTCTTTTGGAATCTTCTTAGCTCAATTTCTGGTTTGATGTCATTATCAATAGTTGACAAGCTTTATATACATTAATCAAGGCATTTTGTTAAATAACTCATTTTAAAGGCAAATTCAATTCCTTCGATGGACAATTTAATTTATTCTAGTATCACATCATTTGGGGAAAGAGTTTCAAAACCTTACTAAATCTTTTCTCATCTAGTTTACATTTAATTATGTTTATAAACCTACACACCCTTTGTTGCATCATACAGTGATGATATTGGAAGAATTTCCAGTAATATGACAGGCCAATTTTAATTATTTTTCTTCTGCTCTGCTAGACTTAGACTGAGCTTCTCACAATAGTCATCAAAAAAATATTCCTTACATTTGATATTCTATCCTTACTCATTTAGGACATTCTCCAGAATAAGCCTGCTTTCTCTCATCACAATGGTAATAGTTTCTCTTATAGCTTCCCTCAAAAGTTTTGCATCTTCATACCTAAGTTACAGAGTTACACCAGCATCAAATTCTTCCCATTTTCCCAAATTACCTCCAACTTTTTGTTTTAAAATTAATATTAGTTTTATTAAAGTCATAAGATTAGAAAAAAAAGATATCTTCACTTTTTCTTTCTTTCTTTCTTTTTTTTTTGTGAGATGGAGTTTCCCTCTTGTTGTCCAGGTTGGGGTGCATTGGCACAGTCCTGGCTCACCGCAACCTCCACCTCCCAGGTTCACGAGATTCTCCTGCCTCAGTCTCCTGAGTAGCTGGGATTACAGGCATATGCCACCATGCCCAACTAATTTTGTGTTTTTAGTAGGACTGGGTTTCTCCATTTTGGTCAGGCTGGTCTCAAACTCCTGATCTCAGATGATCTGCCCTCCTAAGCCTCCCAAAGTGCCGGAATTACAGGTGTGAGCCACTGCACCCGGTCAATCTTCACTTTTTATGGCCATTTCTATTAAATATTTTCTTAGAAACTATGATTCATAGTTCTAAATGGCAATTTCATCCCTGACAAATTTTAGTGTGAAGAGTTGAATTATTAAAATAGATGACACAAATCTATTAGTCAACCTCAAATTTTACTGATATTTAATATAGTGGAAAATGCAAAGTGTAGATAAAATATTGTTTTCCTTGAGAAGTTTGAAAACCGTAACACTCAAAAGTTTTCCTGTTTTTTATCTGCACCAGGAAACATTTTGGTCCCACAATAACAATAATGTATGTGGAAGCACTGATCACAAAGGAAATCTTTTCAACCTTGGAACAATAATGTTTTAAACTTCTTAAATCACATAGTTTATAAGATTGTCACCCATTTTGTAGCCAACCAATCCCATAAATTCACAAATGCCAAGCTTGTATAAAATTGGGGTATGAGCTATGTCCTGATATAGTCATTTTACAGATCAACACTACCTTTTCCACTCTTAAAAAGCTACTGGCATATTTTGCAGCATGGACTTGCAGGTCTGAGGCGAATCATTAGAATATTCACTTGAAGATCCTCTCTAAGTCATTTTTCACACCCTAACCTCCCTGGCAGGGAGGGAATAGTTTCAAACCCATTGTTTCATCTTTTCTTCCACAGACCTTTTTTTTTTTCTTAGTGACATGGAATTTAGAAAATATCTTTTAATACTCCAACCATTGATATAAAGGTAATCTAGTTCTTGATCTCTAAGTAGTCAACTGCTAGACATGAACTTATGCTTGAGAGGAAATACTCTGTACTCATAAAGATCATGAGCTCTGTGGTCATACACTCTGGATTTGAATCCTGACTTTGACACTAACTACTTCTAACTACATGGAGGGCTTCGGATGAGTTTTTTAATCCTCCTAACTTTAGTTCCTTCATTTGTTATCTAGGAATATTAAGACTACCTAATTCATAAGGTCATTGAGTACTAAATGAGTCAATGCAAATAAAGCCTTTAGAAGATGTATGACTTATTTTAACTTATCCATAAATGTTAGCACTCAGTAACTGGTATCCACAAATGAACTAGACCTCCTTGTGTTCCAATTTAGTTTCACCCTTTTCTTGGACCTTTTCTACTTTCAAGCCCTCTGCTTGTTCTCACCCTGTGCCTTGGTTACTATTATAATACACCCTACTTTTCTTTTCATGTTTCCATTTCTTCTTAGATCTATATAGGTTCATCTCTAATTCATATATTTTTTGGTAACAATCAAACCCTGTGATGACATCATCAAACCAAAACCTTAAGCTAAAATTGAAGTATCAGGTTTGATTTAGGCATTGGATAAAGTTATTCTATGCTAGAAAATTTCTGCATCTTTAACAATGGATTGATATTTTCCCTTACGTTGCTGAGGAGAAATAGCTTGCAATTCAGTTTTACATTTGGCAATCAGACTCTTTTCAACTTACATATTCATTTTGGATGATTGCCAATCTGTGTTGCAGATAGGCACTATATTAATTCATTTTGGTTCTGATTCAGCTGTGTTTGCTCAGGCAAAATTTCTGCCTGAAGTTTCATTGACTCTAAGGTCAATAAAATCTTTGCATATATAAATCCTGATGAGTCAGATCTTGAGTAAGTATCTCGCAGTTTCTCTCAGTGTGATTCCTACTACTGAATAACCAAATGGTATTTTATAAAAGATTTCAATTGACTGTTCGAAGACAAGAGTTATCTATTAAGTAGAACCCTTGAAATTAATAAAAGAGAAACATATCATTTCAAACCATTTTCTTCAAGATTAACTTATTAATAACGGTGGAAAAATTTAGTTAAGAATGATGTATAAGTGTATGCTACAAATATTTTGCATTTTGAGCTTTTTATGTGTGTAATGTGATATGTCCTAATTCTTGGTATCTACTCTGAATGAATAGGAGTAAATTAAATCACTTATTTGCTGCACTTTAAAAAGATAAGATAAAATACTATTGACTTAAAATGTGCGATAAAATATTTGCTATATATACCTCTATGTTCTATTCCAAGTATAGAAAGATGAGACTAGGTGTGATCTCATGAAGAAGATAATTAAGATAAAATACTATTGACTTAAAATGTGCTATAAAATATTTGCTATATACCTCTATGTTCTATTCCAAGTATAGAAAGATGAGACTAAGTATGGTCTCATGAAGAGGATAATTGGAGTATTTTTTTGTATCCTCCATGATAGAAAGCATTAGGCCTTATCTAGCAAGTCAATGCTCTCAATATACCCAAATTTTAACAAACTCAGAGAAGTAACTCAAAATACCCTGATGTGTTAAATTAGAGTATCAAAAAGTCAACCTGAAATAGAGCAAAATATTTATATTTACAATCCAGGAAATGAAGTTAAGAGAAACCAGATATTGGAAGTTCATAGTAGCAATGAAAAAGTTTTATAGGAAGCAAATAGTCTAGGTAAAGAAAGATGAATAGTATTGAGGGATGCAGTGGGGCACTTTGCATTTTCTGGAATTTATCCTAAATATTTCACCAATTGCCAATATATCAATAAGGAACAGGAAAGAATTTATGTTATACTAAAATACTATCTGAGAAGAATTTAATTACACAGTCTATTTACAAAGGTGGGGATGGTGCGTAAGAGACAGTTCTGTAAGATCTTTCTGCAAAACATAACATCCCAAGACTTTGTAGCTTAAACCAGTAGCCGTTTATATAGTTCAGAATTCTATAGTTTGGTAGTTTGGGGTAGACTCAGCTGAACAGTTCTGATTTTGACTAGTCTCACTCATGCATCTGTGGTCACTTTCTAGGGCCGGCAGGTGACCAGCCAGTCTAGGATGCTTCAGCAGGACTCAACTCTGCTCTACTTAGTCTTTCATCAACTAGTATGAAAACAAGTTTTTATGGTAGATGGACAGGCCTTCAAGACAGACAGCAAAAACATTCAGGTGTTTTGAGAAAGAAATTTAGAACTGGCCCTTTGTCACCTCTGCTGCATTCAGCCAACCCCTTTCTTTCTCTTTTTTTAGGTCCCCTCATGCTCAGGTTTGCACCCCTCCACAAGAAACCAGACCAAACTGAATGGTGTCTTTTGCTTATTTATTTATTTTTTGGAAAAATAAGCTAATTTATTTTTTTATTTTTATTTTTTTTGTTAGCATAATAGTTTTAAATTTTTTCATAAGTTATTGGGGTACAGGTGGTATTTGGTTACATGAGTAGGTTCTTTAGTGGTGATTGGTGAGATCCTGGTGCACCCATCACCTGAGCAGTATACACTGAACTGTATTTGTTGTCTTTTATCCCTCACTCCCCTCCTGCTCTTCTCCCCACGTCCCCAAAGTCCACTGTATCATTCTTATGTCTTTGTGTCCTCATAGCTTAGCTCCCACATATCAGTGAGAACATACGATGTTTACTTTTTCCATTTGAGTTACTTCACTTAGAATAATGTTCTCCAATCTCATCAGCCAACAAACATATGAAAAAATGCTCAACATCACTAATGATCAGGGAAATGCAAATTAAAACAACTCGTTTCTTAGGAAAGGTGATGATAGATTCCTTTGCTTGATGGGAATAGGTGAAATGTCACATGGAAAAGAGCATGGAACGAAGGATCTTCAGGGCAATCAGACTATTCTCCATGCTACTGTAATGATGGATACATGTCATTATGCATTCACAAAATCCATAAGAATTACAACATTAAGAGTGAGCCCTATATAAATTATGAACTTTGGTGATAGCATTGTGCTAATATTGGCTCATTGATTACAGCAAATGTAACACTTTGATGTGGAAGGTTGATGTTGGGGGAGACTGTATATGTGTGTCAGGTGGAATTATGCTGTAAACTTAAAATTGTTCTGAAAAATAAAGTCTGTGTTAAAAAAATGGATGCTTTGGGGAATCAGTGTTATAATAAAGTTTGCAATCTACCATAGAGACTTCCAAGGGACGTATTCTGTCACATTGGATCAATGCACATTTTCTAGAACTTTGTATTAATGGAATCAAGCAATATGCAATACTTTTTGTCTGACTGTCTTTCACATAGCATACCTATTTTGAGATTTAGCTCCTTGCTGAATAGTATTCCATTGTATGAAAATGTCAATACTTAGTTAACTATTTACCTGTAGATGAATATTTGTGTTGCCTATAGCTATTGGTTAATACACGTAATACTCATAACATTTGTGTTCTGTTTTATTTCTCTATAGTACTAAGAGGTGAAATGGCTATATCATATGTTAAGTGCATATTTACATTCTTAAGAAAGCAAATATTTTTCTCTAAATTGATTATGTCATTGTATATGTTTCTCAGCAGTGTGTAAGAGTTGCAGTTGTTCCACAAATTTGTCAGCACTTGGTATGGTCTGTCATTTTAGTGTAGCCATTCATATGTGTGTATATTGGCATCTTATTTTGGTTTTTATTTGCATTTCCCTAATGACTTATAATGTGGAATACTTTTCTGCACTTGCATTTGCTACTTGTTTTGGTGAAGTGTACTGTTTTCTCAAATCTTTAACCATGAGAGGTGTATTTGTTTTCTGAGTTTTGAGAGTGTATTATTTATACCTATTCTAGATACAAATCTTTTACCAGATTTCTTTACACTATGAATTTCTTGTATTTGGTTTGCATCCACATTTTAACATTTAGTTGTCCTGACCAGAAAGTGGAAAAATGCAGCAATTTCCCAGGAAGTCAAGCCCTCCCATTTCAGAGGCTGTTAACACAAAGTTATTTCTCAATCCCTTCAGAGGATGGTGAGAAGCACCAAAACCAAAGTGTGTCCAAATACAAGGCTTTATTGCTCCAGTCGTCAGACTCAAAATTAGACCCAATGGATTGCACAGATGACCAAGTGAGAATCCTGTTTAAAACGTCTTCAATTTTTAAGAGCTAAAGCAATTACAGAAAAAGGAAACAATTCAGAGGGATCATGTGTGCTTACAAGTGTTTTATGAGACCTTTCTCCAAGTTTAACCACCAAAGACTCTGAGAGCTGTCAGGACTGACTAATCCTGGTCACTGTTCTTCTCAACTTTTCAGAACTTGAGCTAAGAAAACCACATCAACTGATGATGACAGCAGAAGGTTGCAGGGCTGAGGACACAGTACTTATATTCCAGTCTTGTGGAAAATGAATAAATGTGTCTTTAAAACTAAATGAAGGAGATCAGAGACTCTTTCCAACCTTACCTGATGGCTTCTGGCAGTAGTAAGGAAGTGTCATGGAAAATGTTGGGTGGTGACAGTGAAAAACGAGACTTGAAGAGGAGGAGAGAGGAAACATGAAGCATCCCTTAATACAGGTGGAGGAGAGAATATATGGGGAAAGCCCTGAATTCCTCACCAAAGTCCAATCTCTGAGAGTTGCAGGGATGTTACAATCTATGCTTTCTCTAAGGAGAGGGGTGGAGTAGCAGAGGAACAGGATGATGTCTTAGAACGGGGGATCTCTTCAGGCTTAAAGAAAGAAATCAGGAGTGCAGGCAAAATACCCCACAGAGTCAATAGTCCTCCCACAGGTTGCAACCAACTTGAAACCTTCACATCTGATCTAACAAGACTCTCAAGCCGACAGCTGTTACAGGGAATATGGAAGAAGGGGTGAGAGAAGAGGGGGAAAGAAGAGACCCAGGCCATGGAATCAGTAGCAAGGTGAATTGTGTGATGTGTCTTTTCATAGCTGAGTTGGATGTTCTCCACCAGTTACTATGGGAATTAATTTAAATATACTTTCTCGCTCCCAGAAGTTTAACTATGTGTACAGTGGTTACACTTGACAAGATGATATGTTATAGCACAACTTACACCTTTTGAGGGGGCAAAAAATATATTATTTACAGTATCTTAAAATAAATTACCTGTGAATGACAGCTTCCTTTCTAGTATTTTGTGGTCTGCAAGATGTATCTGGAAATTTTACCACTGTGGAAGATGAAGATTGTTTTAATCAAATGGGGTAGAAAGAGAAGTGCCTTTCCACGCTTCTCTTATTATAAAGGAAGAAGTGTTTTTCTTTTTTATTGTTCTTCAGACAGTTGAAGAAGCTTCATATTTTATTTAGACATCATTAGGTGCCAAAGCTGTTGTAGAACCAATTAGAAGTTATATGAATTCTACTTTTTTGCTGGCACTGATATAGCTTTTGGGTCCACCACTACATTAGAACTATTAACTCCATTTATATTAATTTTTGTTATAGATCTTAAAAGGGGTGAAATTTCTGGGTAATTAGGTCCACATTCTAGATTAAGGCCATACATTTAGTTTTCATAAATTGTCTGAGCCCATGATGGCTGCCATCTTGTGCCACTTCCTTCATCATATTTTTGATTTGAAAACACTTTCTCTCAGTTTGTGGCTTGAATTTTCATTCTACTAATATTGTTCATCTGAGACATAGTAGCATGAGAAAAAATATTGTTCTTCAAACAGTTACAGTTATTAACTTTGATGAATTCTAATTTATGATTTTATTATGGAGACAAAATTTTCTTTGGTGTTTTAATTTTGATTTTGTATTTATTAAATCTTTGCTTCAACACAATGCCAGAAAGACTTTTCTTCTTTTGGAAGAGTTATAATTTTACATTTTATATTTTTGTCTGTGATATATTTTGAAGTCCTTTATTTTGGTGCTGCAAGGTTTGCATAAAAATTGTCTTTAATGTGAATATGCAGTTGTTGCAGCATCATTCAAAGATCTCATCTCACTGAATTCCCTTTGCACTTTTGGGTACCTCTTTTTTGACATAAGTGTTATATCTATACATCTATGTGTCTATTCATCTGCCAATACCATACAATATTGATTATTGTAACTATACAATGTCAGCCTAGATAGTATAAGTTCTCTGTATTACTCTGTTCTCACACTGCTATAAAGAACTGCACAAGACTGGGTAATTTATAAAGAAAAGATGTTTAATTGGCTTACTTAAGTGCCTACTTCCTAGTAGTTAAGTGCCTACTTCCCCAGTTTATATGGCTGGGGAGGCCTCAAGAAACATACAATCATGGTGGAAGGGGAAGTAGGCACATCTTAACATGGCGAAAGGTGAGAGGAAGCAAGTGGGGAAGAGCTGCTTATAAAACCATCAGATCTCTCAGAACTCATTCACTATCATGAGGACAGCATGGGGGAGACCACCTCTCTAATTCAATCACCTCCCTCCTTCAACATGTGGGGATTACACTTTGAGATGAAGTTTGGGTGGGGACACAGAGCCAAACCATATCATTCCATCCCTGGCTTCTCCCAAATATTATGTCCTTTTCATGTTTTAAAAGCAATCATGCCTTCTCAACACCCAAAATCTTAACTCATTCCAGTATTAACCCAAAAGTCCAAGTCCAAAGTCTGATCTGAGACAAGGCAAGTCCCTTCTGCCTGTCAGTCTGTAAAATCAAAAACAAGTTAGTTATTTTCAAGATACAATGAGGATATAGGTAGTAGGTAAATATTCCATTCTAAATTGGGAGAAATTGGCCAAAATAAAGGGACAATGGACAGGTTGGCATGCAAGTCCAAAATCCAGCAGAGCAGTCATTAAATCTTATTTTTTTTTTTTAATTTT
Source organism: Macaca fascicularis (assembly GCF_037993035.2). Classification (NCBI taxonomy): domain Eukaryota; kingdom Metazoa; phylum Chordata; class Mammalia; order Primates; family Cercopithecidae; genus Macaca; species Macaca fascicularis. The sequence continues at coordinate 19,419,148 of NC_088380.1, forward strand.
TTTTTTTTTTTGAGACAGAGTCTCACTCTGTCGCCCAGGCTGGAGTGCAGTGGCCGGATCTCAGCTCACTGCAAGCTCCGCCTCCCGGGTTCACGCCATTCTCCTGCCTCGGCTTCCCGAGTAGCTGGGACTACAGGCGCCCGCCACCTCGCCCGGCTAGTTTTTTTTTTTGTATTTTTTAGTAGAGACGGGGTTTCACCGTGTTAGCCAGGATGGTCTCGATCTCCTGACCTCGTGATCCACCCGTCTCGGCCTCCCAAAGTGCTGGGATTACAGGCTTGAGCCACCGCGCCCGGCCTACAGTCATTAAATCTTGAAGCTCCAAAATGATCTCCTTTGACACCATGTCTCATACCCAGAGCACACTGATGCACAAGATGGGATCCCAGGGCCATGGACAGCTCTGCCCCTGTGGATTTGCAGGGGTCAGCCCCCACAGCTGCTCTTATGGGTTGCCATTGAGTGCTTGTGGCTTTTCCAGGCACCCGGTACAAGATGTTGGTGGATCTTTCATTCTGGAGTCTGGAGGATGGTAGCCCTCTTCTCATACCTCCTCTAGGCAGTGCCCTAGTGCAGACATTTTGTGGGGGCTCCAACCCCACATTTCCTTTCTTCACTGCCGTACCAGATGGTCTTCATGAGGACTCAGCCCCTGCAGCAGACTTCTGCCTGAACATCTAGACATACATCCTCTGAAATCCATACATATGAGATCCATACATCCGAGATCCATACATCCTCTGAAATCTAGGCAGAAGTTCCCAAATGTCAACTCTTGACCTCTGTGCACTCGCTGGCCCAAAACCAAGTGTAAGCCACAGAAGCTTGCACCCTCTGAAGTAATGAATGGCCTGAGCTGTACCCTGGCCCATTTTAGCCCAAACACAAGCTGAAATAGCTAGGACATAGGGCACCAAGTCCCAAGGCTGCACAGAGCAGGGAGTCCTTGTGCCTGACTTAAGAAACCAAATTTCCCTCCTAGGCTCCTGGGCCTGTGATGGGAGGAGCCTCCACAAAGACCTCTAACATGTCCTGGAGATATTTTTCCCATTATCTTGGTGACTAACATTTGGATCCTCATTACTTAATGCAAATTTCTGCAACTAGATTGAATTTCTTTCCAGAAAATAAGTTTTTCTTTTCTATTTCATTATCAGGCTGCAAATTTTCCAAACTTTTATTCTCTGCCTCCCTTTTAAACATAAGTTCCCATTTCAGATAATCTCTCTCAAGTTCAAAGTTCCACAGATATCTAGGGCAGGGCCAAAATGCCACCAGTCTCTTTGCTAAAGCATAGTAAGAGTGACTTCTCCATTTCCCAAGAAGTTCCTCATTTGCAGTGAAGACCACCTCAGCCTGGACTTCATTGTCCATATCACTATCAGCATTTTAGTCAAAACCATTCAACAAGTCCCTAGGAAATTCCAAACTTTCCCACATCTTCCTGTCTTCTTCTGACGTCTTCAAACTGTTCCTTCTTCTCTGCTGTTACCAAGTTTCAAAGTCCTTCCACATTTTCAAGTATCTTTACAGCAGTACCCCACTCTCTGCAGTACCAATTTAACGTATTAGTTCCTTCTCACACTGCTATAAAGAGCTACCTGACTGGGTAATTTATAAAGAAAGGAGGTATAACTGACTAACAATTCAGTATGGCTGGGGAGACCTCAGGAAACTTACAACCATGGCAGAAGGGGAAGGAGGCACATCTTACATGGAAGCTGGTGAGAGAACATGTGAAAAAAACAAATTGGGGAAAAGTCCCTTATAAAACCATCAGATTGTTTTACTTCCTCTCTTCCTATTTGAATATGCTTTATTTCTTTCCCTTGCTTGATTGCCCAGAATTTCCAATACTATGTTGAATAAGAGTGGTGAAGGAGGGCATCCTTGTCTTGTAGCAGTTTTCAAAGGGATTGCTTCCAGCTTTCACCCATTCAAAATGATATTGTCTGTGGGTTTATTATTTTGAAATATGTTCCATCAATACCTAGTTTATCGAGAATTTTTAACATGAAGGGATGTTGAATTTTATCAAAGGCCCTTTCTGCAACTACTGAGATAATCATGTTGTTTTTGTCTTTGGTTCTGTTTATGCAATCAATTACGTTTATTGACTTGAGTATGTTGAATCAGTCTTGCATCCCAGGTATGAAGTCGACTTGATGGTGGTGGATGAGTTTTTGATTTGCTGCTGGATTTGGTTTGCCAGTATTTTACTGAAGATTTTTGCATCGATGTTCATCAAGTATATTGGCCTGAAGTTTTCTTTTTTGGTTGTGTGTATTCCTGGTTTTGGTATCAGGATGATGCTAGCTAGCTTCATAAAATGAGTTAGGGAGAAGTCCCTGCTTTTCAATTGTTGAAATAGTGTCAGAATGAATAGTCCCATCTCCTTTTTGTATTTCTGATATTGTCTCTGTTTGTAGACGACATGATTTTATATTTAGAAAACCCCATCATCTCAGTCCCAAAACTCCTTAAACTAATATGCAACTTCAGCGAAGTCTCAGGACACAAAATCAATGTGCAAAAATCACAGGCATTCCTATAAATCAAAAACAGACAAGTAGGGAGCTAAATTATGAATGAACTCCAATTCACAATTGCTACAAAGATGATAAAATACCTAGGAATACAGATAGCAAGGGATGTGAAGGACCTTTTCAAGGAGAATTACAAACCACTGATCAAGGAAATAAGAGAGGACACAAATGAATAAAACATTCCATCCTCCTGGATAGGAAGAATCAATATTGTGAAAATGACCATACTGCCCAAAGTAATTTAAGGATTCAATACTATTCCTTTCAAACCACCATGGACATTCTTCACAGAATTAGAAAAATAACTACTTTAAATTTCATATAAAATCAAAGAAGACCCCGTATAGGGAAGACAATCCTAAGCAAAAAGAACAAAGCTGGAGATATCATGCTACCTGACTTCAAATTATACCACAAGGCTACAGTAACCAAACAGCATGGTACTGGTACCAAAACAAACATATAAACCAATGAATCATAACAGATACCTCAGAAATAACACCACACATCTCCAACCATTTGGTCTTCCACAAACCTGACAAAAACAAGCAATGGGGAATGGACCTCCTATTCAATAAATAGTGCTGTTAAAACTGGCTAACCCTATACAAAAAACTGAAACTGGACCCCTTCGTTATACCTTATACAAAAATTAACTCAAGATGGATTAAAGACTACAATGTAAAACCCAAATCTATAAAAACCCTAAAAGAAAACACAGGCAATACCATTCAGGAATGGTGTGAGCAAAGAATACATGACAAAAAAGCTAATAGCAATTGCAACAAACACCAAAATTGACAAATAGGATCTAATTAAACTAAAGTGCTTCACCGCAGAAAAATAAACTGTCATCAGAGTGAGCACGCAACCTACAGAATAGCAGAAAATTTTTGTAATCTTGTAATCTAAACATCTGACAAAGGTCTAATATCAAAAATTCACAAGGAACATAAACAGATTTACAACAAACAAACCCATCAAAAGGTGAGCAAAGCATATGAACAGACACTTCTCAAAAGAAGACATTTACACGGCCAACAAACCTATGAACAAAAGCTCAACATCACTGATAATCAGAGAAATGAAAATCAAAACCACAATGAGATACCATCTCATGCCAGTTTGAATGGCAATTATTAAAAAGTCAAGAAACAATGCTGGTAAGACTGTGGAGAAATAGCAATGCCTTTACACTATTGATGGGAATGTAAATTAGTTCAACCATTTTGAAAGACAGTATGGTGATTACTGAAGGATCTAGAACCATAAATACCATTAACTGAGCAATCCCATTACTGGGTATTTACCCAAAGTAATATAAACACTTCTAATATAAAGACACATGCACACATATGTTTATTGCAGCACTATTTACAATAGCAAAGACATGGAACCAACCCAAATGCTCATTAATGATAGACTGGATAAAGAAAATGTGGTACATATACACCATGGAATACTATGCAGACATGAAAAGGAAAGAGGTCATGTCCTTTGTAGGGACAGGGATGAAACTGGAAGCCATCATCCTCAGCAAACTAACGCAGGAACAGAAAACCAAACACCACATGTTCTAACTCATAAACGGGAGTTGAACAATGAGAACACGTGGACACAGAGAGGGGAACAACACACAACAGGGCCTGTTGTGGTTGGGGGGCCAAGGGAGGAAACCTAGGTCATAGATCAATAGGTACAGCACACATATATCTATGTAACAAACCTGCACGTTCTGCACATGTATCCCAATTATTTTTTAGAAGGAATAAAGAAAATTAAAACAAAAATAAAAATAAATAAAACCATCAGATCTCATGAGAACTTACTCAGTACAACAGGAACAGCATGGGAGAAACCGTCTCTATGATCCACTCACCTCCTTCCCTCGACATGCAGGAATTACAATTCAAGATGAGATTTGGGTGGGGACACAGAGCCAAATCATATCATCCTTCAACTCTGATCATTATTTTAGAAATCATTTTTGCTATTTTTGTTTATTTGCATTTCTATAGAGATTTTAGAGTCAGCTAATCAGTATCTATATCTTGGGGGGAATCTGAAGATATAGTTCAAAAAAATTAATATTAACAAAACTAGGTTTTTAATCTACTCACATGGCACATTTCTCCATTTATTTAAAAAGTCCTTAGTATTTCTTTGGTTAATTTAAGACAGTATTACATCTTCCAATCAGGGAGTTTCCTGAGCTCCTTTTGGAATCCCCATCCTGAGGTGCGACCTGGGAATTCCATGAGGGCAGTGAGCTGGCATGATCAGGACTCCTTTGTTTTCCTGCTGTGAACACTGTCTTATATGACTTGATGTTCAATGCCTTGAAAATCATTGTTTCATATACATGGGCTGATTTACATTTTTCAAATAGTAGCTTTATTTTAATCAATCCCTACTGTTTCATGTTGGTCTAGGGCAGAACTCTTGCAAACAATTTTCCATACATGTGAGTCTCCCAAGCAATAAATTTCACTCAGGTATAGAAAATACTGTAAGAAGTTTTCAAACTTTCTCAATCTTTATTTTGTAAGTCAAACTGCAAATGTATTGGAATTTTACTTTTCATAGTTACAATAAATAATATTGAACTTAAACATTTGGTTTTATAAATGTAGCTTGACGGAATCAGAAAAGATCCTTTGATTGGGAAGGTACTTAGTGTTTAGGCATAACCAGAAAAAAAATCAAAAAGTCAATTATGTAAAAAAACAAAATTTCTCACTTTCTATTTTGTACTCCATTTTTTTAAAAAAAGAAAGAAAATGTTATTTATATTTACAAGTTAAAAATGGAAAACATTTTGACAGTGAAAGGCTATTTCCTGACAATATCTGTCTATATAATTTGACTGATGTTTGTGACTGAAATTTTGAATATTTTACACATGTTAATACTGAAAGATAGAGTATTATAAGTAAAAATACCATTTCGTAGGAGACCTGAGACATCCACTTACTAATTGTAATGCTAAGATGGCATTCGTACTTCCTGTCATAAGCCTTCATGTTAACTTTGTCACATTTATGGATTTAAAGATAAAACAAAATGCTCTTATAGGGGAAAGTAAGAATCTGAAATAAACAATATTTTGTTTTGTAAATAATTCTGTAAGGTTTTCAAATGATAAGGCTTTTCCCTGTTTTCCTATCTGTGAAAGTAAGTATCTCAGTTTTGATTTCAATTTAAGTGCTTAAAGGGCATTCTGAAAATTCATTCCTATGTAATTCAACATGATAATGAAACCTTCAGGGTTCATATGATGCACATAGTGCAACATGCTGTTCTTAGACTGCTCCTTGAACAAAGCCCAGTGTTATTCCCACCAAAATTTATTTTTGTCTATGATTTTCTGTCAAACCTCCAAATCCCAGTAGTCCTGTTGGTTTTTATGCCTTTCATTGTCTCTCCATTCTGCATTCTGAATATGCTTTTGATTTATTCTTCTGCAAAATATTTTCACATTTATTATCATGAAGACACTTCATAATTTCTCTTTAAGCTTTCATATTCATTGAAAAGATTCAGTGGGAAACTGCCCGTGCCCAGGGGCCATGCCTGGAAGGTCTTGGTCCTAAGATTTATGGCTGTGGACATGATGATGGCGACTCAATATTTTTATATCTTAATAATTAACAGACTATCAAGGATTAACACATAACTAAGTAAAACTTTGAGAGCCTGGATTATAAAATCTAAAATATATATTTTTAAGAAGTCAGTTAAGAAAAAGAAAAGAGAAAAAATAAATTAATAAATTTAAAATAATGGAAAGAAACATGGAAGTAATACAAGTAAAGGCATAGGAAAGACTTGAAGATTAAAACTACAACTATAAAAACACAACAGTATGAAAAAAGTGGAAGTTTTGGAGAAATCTGTAAATTTCCCAAAACGCAGATTCAAGTGACCAAGATTAAAGTGTTGAAAAGATAAGAGCACTAGATAATGAATCAAAGTGGACATTTCAACAACTGCATTACATGTATTATAGAAAGATAGAAATCTAAAAATTGAAGAGAAGAAAATCATCACCACAATTCTACTGTATTACCTAGAATTATAATATCTTCAGACGGAAAAGTCTCAGTTATTGCTCAGCAGAGTGAGTTTTAAAGGCTCTTTCCCAAAACCATTGTGAAAATCTGTAATAACACGGACAAAAAAAAAAAAAAGACTCTGAAAACTTTCATTGTTAAGCTACAACAAAACTAAGCAAACAGACAAAAAGTCCATTTGGTTGAACTAGTTTACAGTCCCACCAACAGTGTAAAAGTGTTCCTATTTCTCCATATCCTCTCCAGCACCTGTTGTTTCCTGATTTTTCTAATGATTGCCATTCTAACTGGTGTGAGATGGTATCTCATAGTGGTTTTGATTTGCATTTCTCTGATGGTGAGTGATGATGAGCATTGTAAATGATGAGTTAATGGGTGCAGTACACCAACATGGCACATGTATACATATGTAACAAACTTGCACGTTGTGCACATGTACCCTAGAACTTAAATTATAATAATAAAAATAAATAAATAAATAAATAAACTAACACTAAAAAGCTAAAAAAAAAAAAAAGGCCATTTGGAAAATAATGAGAATTAAATTGTCCTATACTTCCTAATATGAGTCAAAATTGAATAAATGTCTCCCATCATTTATTATGAGCTGTTTTAGATTGACAACTTTTTGTTTATGATCACCAGGTTCAAAATGATTCACACTATTTCTAAAACAAAATATGCCATTAGTAAACGTTTAGTTTAGTCTAAAATACAGAGTGTATGAAATGAATTTTCTAAGTGAGAATGCAGTCCAGGTGTAAGAATCATTTTAAGCAGAATGTATGGCAGATTGTATCTTTTAATTATGACTATACCTCTACCTTCCATCCTCATGCTCTTTGGCATTATATTCTTACTACTTTCTCACTAGGTGTTGGGATCCGTCTTTCCACTCTCTTGAATGTGTGCAAGCTCTGAGAATGCTTTGACCAAAATAATATAGTACAACTGTCAGGTCCAAACATAGCTCTTAACTAACCTGTAGTTTCTGCTGCTTTTCTCTTCAAACTCAGTAGCCCTGCAGTGAGAGCCCATGTCACATGAAAGGTTATATGTGGATTCCACAGTAAGCAGCATCTATTGAACTTTCAGTCAAAAACCTGCCATGTGAATGAGCCACCTTGGAATTTTATGTTGAGGTGCTATAACACAAATCTGAATAATTTGACATTGACTTTGAAACCAGGCAATTAGAAGAAGCAAAAATGATGTCAGAGAGACTCTGCTGGAAGCTAAAAGGATGCTAAACAAGAGCCCAGAGGGATGATAATGTGTGTTCTCTAGTGGCAGAATGTTTAGCAGAAAAATTGCCTGCAGTAACATGAAAAAGAAAAAATGAACTTTATGAGCATATGAATTGATCTAAAGAGATTTTCCAGGCCAACTAATTTCTTTTAACAGTGTCTGAAAAAGTGAATATATAAAGAAATAAACTAAGGATGAAACCATTTGATAGCTTAGCAAAATTTAGAGGACATATGAGGGACTAGAAGACTCTTCCCACCCACTCAAATGTTCTCAAGATAAGAATAACCAGAGGAAAACTCAAATTCAGGGTCTACTGGTAAAACATGGCCTTACAGTAACTTTAAGATTAAGTGTGTAGCTGTGGGAATTCTTGATAAGATGTCAAAATGGCATAAAGTGATTTATTTTTAGATTTTTTTTACTATAGAAATTTTATTTTAAGAATTTTTAAGGTTGCTATCCCATTTCAGATAATACGACTTCTACATAATCGTAAGGACATGCCATGTGAATACACTCCATAAAAATCTTAAAAATCATTTCAAAGAATCTTGGAAGGTTGTTCCACAGCATCATGGTTCACTGACCAGTATAGAGAGGAACCCATCTTACAAAGCTTCTGGAGTTTAACTTTTTATTTAAAAGAGAAAAACCAAAAGATTAATAGGAAACCAACCATTTTTAAGAGAATTGTACTAACAGAAGCACCGTAAGCTTGGACTGTAAAATACAAAGGATGGTCAAAATCAAAAGCAAGTTTAGGAATGACAACCTTCTATGAGTAAGAAGATTGGGAATGCTACTCAGCTACAAATATAGACCGTCCTTACTGAAAAGGAAGAGCACAAAATAAGAGCTCAAAGGGCAAAACCTAAAGCCATAAAGATAATTCCCATAAAGAGGAATCGGCCGTAATCAAGAGAAGCTAGCACCACATGCTGAGCTGGACTTCAGGATTTCTATGAAACGGTGTTTACCATGTTTCTTCCATTTGTTAATGGGTATAAAAATATGGTTAATTAGAAGGAATAAGATCTAGTGTTTAGTTGCACAACAGGCTGACTGTAGTTAATAATAACATTATATATTCCAAAGTAACTAGAAGAGTAGAATTGAAATGTTTCCAACACAAAGTAATGATAAGAGATTGAGGTGATGGATATCTCAATTACTCAGATTTGATTACATCATATTATATGCTTGTACCAAAACATTACATGTATACCATAAGTATGTACACCTACTATGTGTACATGAAAATTAAAAACTAAAAAAAAAATTAATTAAAAGGGAGTATTTACTGAGGTTATTCTTTTCTGATCACACCATGAAATTTTGAGGAGAGCCAGCACCAGTGATAAAAGTCAACCTCAGATTCCAGTCTGACTTTTTTTTCCCAATGATCAACCCTTTAACTTCATCCAGTCATTATCCACTTTTGTTCATATTTAAAGGATTCTTCTCCATCACCATAATACCAATGGTGTCTTTTTCCATAGATACAGTTTTGCTCATGCCATCATCTTAATGAGACTATTTTATTTCATTCAAGGAAATAAAATAAGTAAAATAAAGAATTGTTATCAGAGTTACTAGATCTTCCAAAGTTTGACTGTGTCCTCTTTTAAGTTTTATTTCATTAGTATATAGCTCCAGCAACTTAACAAATTATTTTGGAGTTTCTAAGATTCAGATTTGAAATAATTAGATAAACACTGCTTCAGAGTGTATCATAAAATGAAGTTTTCTGAGTGTCACAACAAAAATATTCATTTAGGGTAACTACTCAATAATTTCTATATTATTTGAAAGCCACTGACATAAGGAAAGTAGAAGATAAATAAAATTTTAAATGCAAAAATTATGCTCGTTTTTAGACTTCCTGAAAATAAAAAGTAGTAAAAATAAAAAGTTGTAATGTCCAAATTAAAGGAAATAAATGAAGAGCTAGAGTTTCAGAAGAGTGTCATGGCGGTAGATCAATATTTAGAAAATGAAATGCCCCATATGTGTATAAAAATCTTAGAGATGACTTTATATTCTTTAGGTAAAGATATATATTTTTCCCATCAGCTTGCTTTTCATGTCCAACCTCATTAATATTTTTTAAAAAATGAATGAAAACCTGATTTTTATTTAAGTATATTTGAAAAGAAAATACATTTGTACTAAATTATAACACAAAGCTACTACTCTTTCCTAACTATAGATCTCAAAATGCCATGAATCATTTGTAGTTTGAAATAAATTAGTAACTACAAATGGAAGATTAAAGGCACTACAGCAGAAACTTTTCAGAATACACATTTTTTGCATGGTTTTATAAGCAACAATGACTGCCCTTCCCTGACCCTGCAAAATAAGAGTATAAATAGAAGAGGAACGATTTTTTTTTAAATTTATTTATTATTATTATACTTTAAGTTGTAGGGTACATGTGCATAACGTGCAGGTTTGTTACAGAGGAACGATTTTTAACTTTGTTTATACTAACAAGCAGACAAAAAGACAAACATTACTTTTGAAATTTACTCGTTTTCTGAGAGTCGAGAGAAAAGCAGAGAACCTTGGTGACTAAGTCCTTCCATGTTTGCAGTTACTCACATTTTTATGTATGGAGTATAGGCAAGGGAAGAATAACAGAGGCTTATGTATTTGTTTTGCTTTATTCACACACAAAAATACAATTATATATCTCCACATGCGTGGATGCACATCAGTTTATCATTAATTGAATATTTTGTTAGCTTAATATTTCATAATTAAGGGTTTAAATTTGTACATTTGTTTGCAAACAAAATTAGTATGTATATTAATTATATCTATTTTTAAATTTCCCAGACAGAATTCATGGTCGTCAAATATTTGACTGCATAAAAATTCCTAGAAATCAGAAGCTTTCTCTGGGATACAAGTTTTGTTTCAATTACCCAAATATATGTTTAAGGGAGTGCCTACATAAAAACTAAAAATGTAAGAAGTAATGATTAACTGTAAAAAACTAGATTTTATTATCCAGAAATTGTCCCAAGTTATACAGATAATATTTGGTCAGAAAATCTGAAACATGTAAGAAAAAGACTTTAGAATTTATTTGGTTTAAATCTCAATGATTTGGGTCAAAAAATAAAAATACATTTATATTTCTCACATTCTTTCTCTTTTCATTTTCTTAGCACTCATATTACTTTGGATACTTTAGTAGTTTATAAAATCTTAATAGATCAATTACTCTGTTTGCTATTTATTTATTACTAGGTCTACTGACAAGAGTGATGTCAACAGAAAGTACAGGTTGTAATTTTTCAGATTTTCTGCCTTACCTCCTTCATAATGGGAATGACAGTTTTCCTAGTACACATTAGAATAAAAAAGAATTGTATATTGTATTCTCAGAATATATTAAACTTAAGTAAACTCAAAAGCGTTTAGCTTTTCCATGAAATGAAGAATTTAAAATACTTTAGAAATATTATATACAATTTACAGAGGTAACTAAAAGTTACAATTTGATATTTGTAGATACCATTATTAAGCAAAATGAATATTTACCTATGTTCCTGATATTGTTGACTAATTATATATTTCATTTATGTATATATAAATACAAATAATAAATATAAATATAAATATAAATAATATAAAATTTATGTAATATTTTAATATATTTATTTATATCTAATATTTATTTATATACATTCAAGTCTATTATTATTTTAAAATATTATAGTTTGGGTAAATATTTAGTGAACGCTGCAGAGTACATGATTACCATCATCGTTAATCAATTTTAGTAATGATTTTTTACTCAAAAGTATGTCATCTATAACTGCTCTAAAATCTACTTTTATCACATATTCAACATATAAAATTACTTTAGTTTCTAAATGAAATATTCCATGTATATGTTATGCCAGGATTCTCGTTTTTCTCATCATGTCTCTGTATGTGTAAATATGTATGTATTTATCACATTCACAATTCACTTCATTCAAAGGTTGCCAGCTGGGCGTCATGGCTCATGCCTGTAATCCCAGCACTCTGGGAGGCCGAGGCAGGCGGATCTCCTGAGGTCAGGAGTTCAAGACCAGCCTGGCCAAAAGGGAGAAGCCCCGTCTCTACTAAAAAAATACAAAAATTAGTTGGGTGTGGTGGCACGTGCCTGTAATTCCAGCTACTAAGGAAACTGAGACTGGAGAATCGCTTGAACCCAGGAGGCAGAGGTTGCAGTGAAGCGAGATCATGCCACTGCACTCTAGGCTGGGCGACAAAGTGAGACTCTGTCTCAAAAATAAACAAACAAATAAATAAAAATAACAGAATTTTGAAAAGTTGCCTATTTGTATTCACTGTTATTTATCAGAACAATTTACTTTTTTAATATTATTTTTAAATTTTTTAATTTTAGGAGTATATAGTAGGTGTACACATAGTAGGTGTATGCGTTTATTGGGTACATAACATACTTTGATACAGGCATGCAATGTGTAATAATCATATCTTTGAGAATGGGGTATCCATCCCCTCAGGCATTTATCGTTTGTGTTACAAATAATCAAATTATACTCTTCATTATTTTAAAATGTAAATTAAATTATTATCAATTATAGCCACTTTGTTGTGCTATCAAAGACTAGGTCTTATCTATATTTTTAACTCTAATTTTCACATGAAATTTAGAATCACTTTAACTTCATTGACTCCCATTAGGACTTAAATTGCAATTATAACACCCACGTATTTTATGATGAGAAGGATTTAATCACCTTTCAGTTTGTTTATCTATCCAAAACCTCCAGCTTAATTTATTCACATATTCCTTGGTTTCATAAAATAAAATAAGTCATCATTTTATGTATATTTTGTTGTGTTCATATTACTTTTCTAAATAACTGATACTATTTTAGAAATGGACAATTTCTTTACACATTGTCCTTCATTTTCCAAATTACAAAATAATAATATGGATTATATTTAACGTTATGTTTTACTTCGTTTTGTTTTGTTTCCTTGTTTGTTTCTTGTTCTGTTGCCCAGGCTGGAGTGCAGTGGCGCCGTCTTGGCTCACTGCAGCCTCCTCCTCCCGAATTCAAGAGATTCTCCTGCCTCAGTCTCCTGAGTAGCTGGGATTACAGGCGTGCGTCACTGTACCTGGCTAAGCTTTGTAATTTTAGTAGAGACCGGGTTTCACCATGTCGACGAGGCTGGTCTGGAACACCTGACCTCTAGTGATCTGCCCGTTTCAGCCTCAAAAAGTGCTGGGATTACAGGCGTGAGCCACCATGCCCAGCTTTAGTATATACTTTTAAATATTTTAAGAAGTAAATATCTTTATACTTCCTAATAGTTTTTAAGAATTTATACTTTTAAAGAAGTAAAATTATTTTTAAATTAATATATTAATATTCTTTATTAATTTAATTTGCATTAATTCAATTCTTTATTTGTGTATTAAATTACACCATTGCCTACTTGGAATCTCAAACATATGTAGACTAATAGACAACTCATAGTAAGAAATTAACATATCGTCCAGTTCACGTGTCATCACTGTCAACAGGGTCAGAGATGATGTGGAATGTGCTCACTTCTAGCTGAGCCTCCTCCAGACAACTGGTTTCCTTCCCAGCTTTATTCACTATAATAAGTGTTGCCTAGAAGCCTTTGGGGCCTCATGCTGGTAAGCAGTTTTCAGAACAATGAAACCTTGTGCCTATGTAAATCCCCTACTGGTCCCAGCATTGGTCCCGATTTCCTCTAACATGAGAATCCACCTCCAGGCATTCGGGCTTTAATCAGAGACCACACCCTATTGTCATCAAATATAGTGTTTAAAGACAGTTGCCTTGCTTTTGCACTCAAACTTTGCTATTTATTGGTTAGGGGACGTTGGGAAGCTTATTATGCATGTCTTTGTGTCTCAGTATCCTCATCTCTAAAACGGGAATTCAATTCATTAATAAATGTAAACCCCTTGGTAGAGTGTTTGACAATTAGCAGCCACTTAAAATAAACAAACATTTATTATAATGATCTCACTGGTTGAGTCAATCCAAGGCAGAGTTGATTTAAGAAAGAGGAAGAAGAAACGTGATTGAGGGAAGTAAAGTTACAAAATGATTTATCATAGAAAAAAACAGACGATATGGAAATTCTCCTATATGCTTAGTCTTTACAAAAATACATTCAATATGAATAAAACTCAGATGATGACATTACTTTCTCAATAATTAACCTTTTGTTGTTTATGCTAAGAATATATTTTATCCACAAATATTTACAACATTAATTATAAAAGCAAGACTTCTTTTTAACGATAGTAGAATATTTAATTGAATTATTCCAAATCCATATGATATAATATCAGGTTACATTTAAAAGTATGTGCTAAGTATCATTTAATCAGATGAAAAATACTAACGTTATAATGTTAAGGATATCAATTATAAAAATATAAAATTGTATGTAACTTTAAATGCCACTTAAATATTAATAAATGTGGATTTATGTAGAAAGAAAAAATGTGGAAATTGTTGCAGAAAATCACTTTTCAAACCCTCTTTCATAGATTAGAAATCCTGTCATTCACAACACATTTAATGACTTTTTCCTTCTCTCTTTGAAAAAGATGAGAATGAGAAATCATGACTGTTAATCATTATCGTTTTCAAGGAAGTCCCAGCAAGATCCATGTCAACCTTTCTCTGATATATGAATTTCAAATTACTGTAATAAATTGAACATGAAATGCTTTCATTGTTCTGCAAGAAATCACTCTATAAAAATTGTACCCGCTTGTTGTTGAAAGCTGATTCTAAATAACACGGAAGTCTCTGCTCATTTCATCTACTACAAACGGATAATGGAGTTATGATTGATTCCTATCACTGCCGATCACTTTTCCTTTAGAATGGTTGTTAGAAGGTTTGGAACACATACAAATCTGGGAGGTGATGGGCGGCTACTGGCAAATGCTTTGTGTCTGTCCCATAAACTGCTGAGAGAGGTCTGATTCTGATTAGACAGAGAAAAATGACTCAACCTCACAAAGAAGATTAGAATTTCATAAGCGAAGGTCTGAAACCACTAAAGCAGTATGTTAATGTCATGACAGCGTTCTGTACAGGAGCAATCAGCAGAAATAATACTAGATGTTCTCATGATATTTTGCAGTCTAGAGATTTCTGACTTGACACTTATTTTCAAAGAACTAAAATGAGTTCTAGCCTAACAAAGTGTCACTCATGAATTTGAAATAGTTTACTTTCCATTATTTTTAAGTGGTATGATTATAAGCATCTTTATTTCCTACTTTATGAGGCCCTTTTTTTATATTTTCCACCACCGACGACCTCTCAATCACCGGGAATTGATGAATCATATATAAAATCACAAAGCTGGCGTACAGAACTTGAAGGTTTTTTCTAGCTCTGTCATTAAAACAACCTCTGCTCTCTTTCCAACCCCTGTTATGTACTTGTAGAGATTATAACTCTCAAATTTCAACATACTTCTGATATTGCCTATATTTCTGCTTTCTGCCTTTTTGCTTTATGGCTGCTTGCAATATAGAAACCATTTTTAAATATTTCGCTGGCTATCTTAAATGCAACTCTCTGACCTTCAGAGATTGTTGATTGGTGCGTTTGTTATAATAAAGAAAGCAAGCAGTGCCGAAGGAAGAGATTTTCTTATGTTCCTTTAAAGGAACATAAGATTACTCTGTTTTTTTGTTTGTTTGTTTGTTTTGGTTGGCCAAAATACATCACTCTACTTCCATTTACTTTTTATATGGTGTATCTTTTTTTGAGAGTTGGATAAGTTGCCTTTCTCATACGTCAGTGTTACATAAAGGTAGAGGTTTTTTGTTTGTTTGTTTTTGAGATAGAGTCTCCTTCAGTCGCCCAGGCTGGAGTGCCGAGGCTGGATCTCTGCCCACTGCAAGCTCCGCCTCCTGGGTTCACACCATTCTCCTGCCTCAGCCTCTGGAGTAGCCAGGACTACAGGCGCCGGCCACCACGCCCGGCTAATTGTTTTTGTATTTTTTTTTGGTGGAGACGGGGTTTCACCGTGTTAGCCAGGGTGGTCTCCATCTCCTGACCTCGTGATCCTCCCGCCTCGGCCTTCAAAAGTGCTGGGATTACAGGCTTGAGCCACCGCGCCCCACCAGGTAGCGGTACTTTTTAATTGCAATTTTAATTGTAACTTTTTAGATGCCTACTGGAAAGGCAGAAAAGTTCACATTAGGTAACGTTGTAACTCACTTTCCACTGCAAACTGGAGGCCCATTTAAAGGAAATGAATAAAATTTGGAAGTAAATTCAAATCCAACCAATAACTGGCAAAATATTTTCTGTTATAGTTTAAAACAACAAGGCTAAAAGTACATGCAATTATAACAACTATATGAACTAAAATCAAAATAAGTGTGAAAACAATGTTAGAAAAATACGAACACTGTT
This sequence comes from Macaca fascicularis, assembly GCF_037993035.2. Classification (NCBI taxonomy): domain Eukaryota; kingdom Metazoa; phylum Chordata; class Mammalia; order Primates; family Cercopithecidae; genus Macaca; species Macaca fascicularis. The sequence goes on from NC_088380.1 coordinate 19,435,480, forward strand.
TTTAATCAGCAATTTCCAATTAGTTCAGGTAGATGTCCAGGTTTCTGTGTGAGTTGGTGTTTGACACGTAGTCTGTGGTGGTAGTCCGTCTGTGTCCAATGCCAGAAAATTAGATATATTTGTTAATGTAAGTATGTTAAGGATGTGACAAGTGCTTTTCTCTAACAAAAGTCTACTGAAAAAATTAAGGAAATACAGAAAGAGAAATAGCATTTATAAAGTATTTGATATCCAATTAAATATTTTTTTCTTGTTTAAATTTTACACATATCGCATAAGAAAAAAAAGGTAAGGACTACAAAGAAACAATATAACATTAAAGCTCTAATACTCATAGACCACTTTGTTTATATGAAATGCAGAATAATTTCTTAATAAGCAATATATCCACAAAATTTCTTCTTAGACATATTATTATATACATTCACAAGGCATGGTATCTGACTTTGTAGACCAGCCATAGTGCTTACTTTTAAGTGTTACAATACTTTCAACTGTCTACAATGATTTATTGTCATCATATCAAAGTGAAATATAACTTTTCAATTGGAAAGCTTAGAAAATAATCAAGAACTGTCCACATTTTTTGAGAAAGCATTTGTTTCTGAAACTCCTTCTTCACTGCACAATAACTGTTCAGCAGCAGAGAACTTCTGTGGAATAGCAATTCTTTTACCTGATCTTGCAACATTCAAACTCATTGAGCTCTCAAATCAACTGAAATAAATATTTACTTGGCTGAAGCATTTGATTTTTAATAGAAAACCAATATCAAAATTACTAACTTGACATTTTAGAAATCTCAGATATAATTGAATCTACTGAAGTATTTAAATATAGTTTGAGGTTTTAGAATTAATATATGAGGAAAATTCTCGTATCTTTCAACTTTCCATCTCAGTTAGGTTGTAGACTAAAGTCATTGGAAGGGTGTGTTTTTATATATTTTTATGTGTGTGTGTGTGTGCGCGCGTGCGCGTTTGTGTGTGGTTTGTGAGTGTGGTGTATTTGTGTGTGTACATATGTGTACATATGTCTGTTTGGACTTACCTGGAAGCCAACCCTGCGACAAGATTTTGAAGATGAAGGATTTATTTAGAAGGTGACCCCAGAAAGCATTTGTGGAGTACAGTAAAGACTGAGAGAGATGAGTGAAATTACTCAATGCAAGGTATGTTAGTGAGTGGATGACCACTAAGGAGAACTGGGGCTTTCTGGGTGACAGTTCAGAGCATGCCTGAGTCGCCTCATACAAGGGCTACAAAACTGAGTTTTTCATCCACCAAGCAGCCCAGAGAAAAGCCTTAGGCAGAGGCACAGGTGTTTTCATAGGAAGACATGGTAGCAAGGAGCACCCAGGTTCTAGATGCAAGGCCCCAACAGCTTGTGCTAGAATATATACTTATGTAATATACACTAACTGATTTCATGATGTTCTCTACATGAGTACTATATTTGTTCCCTCCTTTTTAGAGACCTGTGAACTATAACAGATACCTGTCCTCCACAAGCCCAACTAATAATGAAACAAGAAGATAATCATATTAAATAATCACATTTGGAAAGAAAAATAATGAAAAAAAACCACATCCATCACTGACACATATATATTTTTAAATTCCACCAGTGTCACATGCAAATTCTTCCCCCATTCTGGGTGGTAGGGATTATTTATCAGGATCTCCGTGCATCTACTCCCCTGTTCCTGCGGTTTTTAACTCCGTCTTCTGGAAAGAGTTTTGTTGTTGTTGTTGTTTGTTTGTTTCATTTTTCATTTTGATGGCACCTAAAAACAGCACTTAAGGATGTTCATATCTGGGAAGTGTGGAATTTCTTGTTTTATTTAGCTTCTATAGTATGTTGGGGCCCAGAGGTATTTTTATTTGTTTATTTGCTTGTTTTAAATATTAAACAATTACACAGTATTTTAAACCAGACTGGTGGCTATTTGACAGAACACCTTTTTTTTTTTTTTTTTTTTTTTTTGAGACAGAGTCTTGCTCTGTCACCCAGGCTGGAGTTCGGTGGTGTGATCTTGGCTCACTGCAAGCTCTGCCTCCTGGGTTCACACCATTCTCCTGACTCAGCCTCCCAAGTAGCTGGGACTACAGGCGCCCGCCACCATGCCTGGCTATTTTTTTTATTTTTAGTGGAGACGGGGTTTCACTGTGTTAGCCAGGATGGTCTCGATCTCCTGACCTTGTTTGTGATCCTCCCGCCTCGGTCTCCCAAAGTACTGGGATTACATGCATGAGCCACCATGCCCGGCCTCGACAGAACACCTTTCTTAATACATTTGTGGGTTTCTTAGCTATTAGATTCCAGTTAGTTCTAAGTGCTGAGAGCCAAAACCACTATTATTTTTATCATACTTATGTTTTTAAAATTCTACTTGCAGGCATCTGTTAGACATCAAAGGGAAATCATAACTTTATTTTTTTTCTTAGCCATTTTTTCCAACTAAAAGAATTCTCATGTTTCCAATTCAATTCATCCTGAATTTTAAGAAATTATGTAATGACTGCAACCTTGATGGTATCTTTAATGACATAAACTGAGTATTAATTGGTCTCTACCACTCAAGGTTTTATCATTGCCAGTTGGAAATAAGAATAAATTAGAACCTGTATCCCTTCAAATTTCTAAGTTCCTGAATTTTCTCCTTTCCCTTTCCTTCATACGTGCAGGTTAGATTTTATGAGATAATTTCTTTCTTATAGTTTAATTTTTTTTCCAATTTTGCTGAAATGTCTGAGGCACTCTACAGCATTCTGTTTTCAAATAGCTTCTTCTAAGCCACCAGCTCATATGGTACATTATTATCTTTCTCATTTTCTCAGGCATTATTATTAAATGTTTTTAATTGCTGAATATAGATTTTATTGCTTAATATGTTTTGAACTTTCAGTAAAATTTCCCTAATTGCTAACTGCCTACCTACAAAGACATTCATCTAGGTTAAGCTTTTTGTTATTGCTGCACCAAACTTTTCTACCAATTTCTGAATGAGTCTGGATAAACTAATTAATAGGGAGATAATACATAATCCATAATGTTTCCGCCTTAAAGCAATAATCTTTTGTATTTAATGCGTCTGTCACTAATCTGCTTGTTTACCTTCAAGAGACCTTCACTCGGGAAACCCAGCCTGAAAGAGTAGCCACTGGCTGGAAGATCACCCAGCTCACATAAAAGGAGAAAGAGATTTGATGAACCAAGCACTGGATTAAAACTTCCAACTAGAATTGATCACATTCACATATATTTCATTAACCAAAGCAGGCCGCATGGGTTATCATGACAGGAATGGAATGGGAATTCTTGAGCTTTTCTCAGTCAGGGACACCTCAGAAAAAGCAAAATTGAATATATGTTGATTAGCAATACAATCTACCATAGTTCATATTTACACATGTAAAAATTTGGTTATCTGTGTTTTCATAATAAGAAAAATAGAGACTTTTTTAAAGGTGAAAATCTCATATATATGGTGCTATCAAAGAAAATAGAATCAATTCGGTTGGAATTCTCATATGAATAACTTGCAGCAAGAAGACAATAGAACAATGACTACAGATTACTAAGAAAAAAGAACGGTGTACCCAGTATATCCAGAAGTGAAATGAGTCATCTGTCAGAAAAGAAAAACAATTTTTGGATATAGAGAAGCTCACAGGGTATCCAAACAATATCTGTAAGAGATTTTAAAAATGAATCAAAACAAGACATTGAATTAGGCATTAGTATATGAACTAATGGTGAACAATTGATATTATTATATTTATAGTCAAATCTAGTGAATAATTATGAGTTACAGTGTAAAATTTGTAATAAAGTTATAGAATCAGAAACATAAATACATAAATGGTATATAAATGATTTACAGATAAATATTCTAAAATCTCAAAAAAATCCAAATAACAGAACATGAGAATTAGGCTGAGGTGAAGATGTGGTGACAGCTAAGGTATAGATTGGTAAAATAGATTTCAAGAGGGTAGGAATTTAATATATTAATAGAACATACATTTAATTCTGGCTTTTAAAAGAAAATAATTTCTACACTTAGCATAGAAATGTCAGTATAATTCTAAAATTTAAACAGGAGAGGGAGAAAGAACAATGGAAAGAGAGAAAAGAGGACATAATTGCTGGCAAACATCAGAGAAAGGAAAGGAGAAAAAAAAATCATAAATCTTTATGTAAAACTAGTTGCCCATAAGTTTTCAGTTACTGAAGTGGATCACCTAATCACTTTGAACTTACTTGTTTTCCAGATATAAGCATTCTTTGATCTTTCTGTGAATGACATATACAGAAACAGCAGTCCTGCAATGGATTTGAGAACACATTGCAGAATGGAGAAATGGTATCATTATTTTACCTGATGTAGCTGAAACCAAGCATCCCTATAAATTATGGACAGACTTAAGGTGAAGTTTGCTCTGACTCATAAAATGGAAAGAAATATAATAAAACAGATAAGGTGTTTTTCACGAATGACCTCCAATATTACATGGACATACTCTTGCTTTCATGGCAGGCATACATAGCACAACAGGATACATATAAGATAAGTTATTTTGGTCATAACAACCGTTCTTTGCGTTTCTCCTACTTGTGGTATCGTGTGGATGATCTCTTTCAATTATTAGTAAAGCCACCTTTAAGGGTTTTATCATCACAAATCACAGTTTCCAGGAGGGTAAAAATACAGCACTGCTCTATAATTCAGCATATTGAAGATTCCTGGTATTTAACTGAAGAGTCCAAAACATACGCGGTGGGAATGTCGTCATGCAGAATGGTGCCCTGTTCAATTTGGAATGTATCACTATACTGCTAAATGATTGTATTTGGATAATCATAGACAATTGCTCTGCTTTTCTGTCAGAAGAAAATAGTTTATTTAAAGCCCAAAGTATGTAGTTTTTATGAACTAAGAAATATACTCAAAGCAAATTTATAACGAAAGATGGAAAATAATTAGGCTTCATAAATTTTCAGCAATATTAATGATATTTTACTCTAAAATACTTATATATGTATTATAAAATAAATAAAATAAGTAACAGTCTTATTAGAAACTAGTATTTCCATATAAGGAGTAAGAGAGATAAATAAAAATAAAATCAAATAATCTTATTACTAAATTTGATCTGGAGTTATCATATGAGCGTAAGATGAAGTAGATTTTGTTTATAGTAGTATTCTATCCAATAATTGAGGATGATGTGATAGACTGATGATGGAATGATACCATCCCAGTTTTTCAATTTCTAATGAAATAAAGGATCTATAATTTCATTATAAATGTCTGCCAAAGCTACTTGCAAAGGAACTTATAGGAAACGTGTATTAAGAAAAATAACTCATGACCAAATAATTCTTATCTCAGGAATGAAAATTTGTTTACAATAGGAAATCAATCAGTATAGTTGTCCATGTTAAATATAAACAGAATAAAGGAGAAAAACAGAAAGATAATTTCAATCGTTGCAAAAAAAGGAAATAATTTGATATAATGACACATACATGAGGAAAACTCTTAAGCAAACTCATAAGGGTACTTTCTTAACTTAACTATAAATGTTTTAAAATCTACAACTAACATCATACTTAATGGCAAAGACTGATCATGTTGTCCCTAAAACTAGAAATAAAGAAAAGGTTTGTTGCCAAATGACTTCTGCTCAAAATTGTAGTAGAATATCTAGCCAGAATATAAAGCAAGAAAAATAAATACAAGACACATATCTCAGGAATGAAGAAATAAAATTGTTTACTTTTTTAAACAAAGATTTTATTCACAGAACACATTATCTCAAAACAAAGACCAATTTACTTTTGAATGAATATTTGATGAGATTGATTGATGCTATTTTTGTAAGTTGTGAGAATGATATTATGATTGTGATTTTTAAAAAGGATCATGATCTCTTATAGATATTTGCAGATGCCATGTTATTTTGCCTAATTTGAGTACTATTCAAGTTGTAATGCAGAGGTCTTTAGTACAGTGCCTAGGAACATATCAAACAAGATTGGTTATTAGCGTATAATAGGTAGGTGGTTGATGGCATATGGACAATCATAATTATCAATTTATTATCAATTGATAATAATTATCAAATAATTATAAATATTGTTATTATCATTTTCACTACTTACGTGTATTCTTGAATCTTCCATTACAGGTAGTTTAAAATGTAAAGAAAAAGAAAATACGCTGGCAAAGATGCATAAGGTAAATAAAAATAGAAGTCAAAAGGGGCAAATTGAATTCAAGGTTAAAAATTAGGTTAGAGAGTGTTCACCCAAGAAAAGCTTATTTTCATTTCATAAAGGTAGATTCTGTATTCTTTTCTTTTATTGTGTTGAAACACACACACACACACACACACACACACACACACACCCTGAGATCCACCATTTAAAAAAATATGTAAGTTTACAATGCAGTATTGTGAACTATAAGTACAATGTTGCACAGCAGATCTTTAAAACTTTTTCATCTTGAGTAATTAAACTTTAGACAGTGTGATCAGCAAATCTCCCTTTCCTCATATCTCAGCCCCTGGCAACTACAACTTTGCTTTCCAGTCTGATTGATGGGTTTGGTTATTGTAGACACTTTATGTAAGTGGGGTCTTGTGGGTTTTTTTTTTCCCTTCTCTTACTGGCTTATTTCATTCAGCATAATGTATGCAGGGTTCATCTATGTTGTCACATATAACAGGATTTTTTTTTCTAAGAATGAATTATATTCCATTGTAAGAATATACCACATTTTATTCATTAACCCATCAATGGACATTTAGATTGCTTCCACATCTTGGCTATTGTGAATAATACTGTGATGAGCATAGGAGTGCAAATCCCTATTTGAGACACCGCTTTAATTATTTTGAATAAATACTCAAAATTAAGATTGCTGAATCTTATGACAGCTCTATTTTTATTTTCTTGAGGTATCTCCAAATTGTTTTCTATAGTGGCTGCACCATTTATGCATTCCCACCAACAATATAAAAGGGTATCAGTTTTTCCACCTTTTTGCTAACACTTTTTTTAATTTTACTTTTTTTATAATGGCCATCCTAACAAGTTTGAGGTGACACCTCATTGTGATTTGGATTGCATTTTCCTGATCAATAATGCTGAGCATCTTTTCATATACCTGTCGGCCATTTGTATGTCTTCTTGAGAAGTATATATTCAAGTCTTTCGACCATTTTTAATTGGGCCATTAATTAGGTTTGCTATTGAATGTGCAAATTCCTTATATATTTGGGATATTAATTCCATATTAGATATGTAATTTGCAAATATTTTACACCATTCTGTAGGTTTCATTTTGTTGATTGTTTCCTTTTTTGTGCGGAAGCTATTTAGCCTGATGTAGTCCCACTTACCTATTTTTTTGTTGTTGTTGCTTGTGCTTCTAGAAGTTGTACAGTTTCTGATTGTACATTTAAGTGTCCAATCTAATTGAAATTAATTTTTATGTATAATGTAAGATATGAGTCCAATTTTATATTTTTGCATGTGACTAAGTGAAGTATCCAGCTGTAAAGGAGTAAATGTCATTTTTTTCCAGTATCTTTCGTCAGAAGAAAATGTGAAAGGTACTGCGTCTGCAAAATTACCTGGATGAATCAGCCTAATTATATCAACAGCTTAAGGCTAGGGATCCTGCTGAAGTTGTGGCAGGTGCAGTTGTGACAGCAAAGAAAGGAGCCTTTTCCAATAGTCTTTTTATGAGATCAGTTTGGTATAATCATGGATTGACCAGAGGTGGCCATAGATTAAGACTATCTATGTACAAATACATGTCTATGTGTTAGAAACTCTACTGTTAAAAGAAAATTACAAATTTAACACTTCAAGCATGTGTAGTTGCATTGCAACAGCAGCGCTATAACCAAGTCAGTCTGTTTATAATTAAAGCTCTATGAGACTCTTTTACCTTGGTAGCTTGTTGACTGAGAAACAAATACTTAAGTATGAGAAGAAGAATGAAAAGTGGCTTAGAACATTTGAAAGGGATTTGCCTGGGAAAACTACCAACATGGGACTTTGAATCAAAGTCAAAAATTTTTTTAATTTTACTTGGCCAGTTTCCATTTTATGATCATCTATATATTTTAATATTTTTCCAGTAATTATGTATTATAACTTATGGTCCATAAGTTATTTTTGTTGTGGTCCATTTGAAAATTACACTCATGTTATGGATACTTTCAAAGGCAATTGACTAAGCACATGAAATTATTTAATTCAAACGTAAAAATATATATTATTTTGGTAGTGATTTATTAAATGCTAACTAAAGAAAAGTTACAATACGTGGAAATAAATCTTGAAATTATTTATTTCTTTGATAGTCATTAGATTATATTCTAGTGTAAATAAAGGTGTGTCAAAATAAATTTGAATTGTTGAAACTATTTTTAGCTTGCTCATGGTATAATTTACATACTTCCTATGTTGAGAAGATATCTTAAAATATTAACAAAATTTAAAGAATAGCTAGTCTTTTTATTTTATAGAGAAATTATATTTTATTACATTTTGATCTCCCATATCAAGACTAATTACAAATAAACTAATTAAGCTTTCCTCATAAATTATTCATATTGAATCTTGAGATTAATGAATGCACTGGAAAAAATGAGAAGGTGGAAACTAAGAAGCCAGGTACAATTGAAAACAATTTATTTAACTCAAATATTGAAATTGTATCTAATATTATTGTATTATCACTTTTATTCAATATTTATTTCTTTTTTATATTATCAGTACACAACAAAATACAAATAAAAATAATGTGATATTTTTATATCTAATTCATGCAGCATTTTCTATTTTAGTAGCCACATTAATATGCACCAATGTGATAAACTTTATTTTAAAATGCATGGCTCATATAGACTAAAAATATTTCTATGCTCAAAGATTTTATTTTACTAATCTTTCATCCCACCTAGGTAATCTTTATATCTTTTAATCTCTAATAGTATTTTCTTAATTATTTCAAAATCTTATAATACCTTTTCAATTGTGGTCTCTAGTGCTATATAGAAAAAGTTGTAGAGTTAAAACGAGAAGACACAAAAGAGAAAAGTGGTTTTTTTCAACTTTTATTTTAGGGTTAGAAATTACAGGTTAAGATTTGTTACATGGGTAAATTGTGTGTCACTGAGATTTGGGGTACAAATAACCCTGTCACCCAGGTAGTGAGCATATTACCTAAGAGAGAGGTAGATTTTTAACCCTTGTCCTCCTTCTACCCTTTTCCCTCTAGTAGTCCCTAGTATCTGTTGTGCTCATCTTCATGTCCATATGTACTCAATGTTTAATTCCCACTTATATGTGATAACAGGTGATATCTGGTTTTCTATTCTTGCATTAATGCACTTAGGATAACGATCTCCAGCTGCATCCATGTTGCTGCAAAAGACATGATTTCACTGCTGCATAGTATTCCGTGGTGTATAATATGTACCACATTTTCTTTATCCAGTCCATCATTGATGGGCATCTAGGTTGATTCTTTGTCTTTTGTCTTTGATCTTGTGAATTTTGCTATGATGAACATAGGAGTGTGTGTGTCTTTTTGTTAGGATGATTTATTTTCTTTTGGGTATATACCCAGTAATGTAATTTTTGGACCAAATAGTAGTTCTGTTTTAAGTTCTTTGAGAAATCTCTAAACTGCTTTTCACAGTGGCTGAACAAATTTACATTCCCACCAAGAATGCATAAGTGTTCCCAGAAAGCTTGTTCTTATGGCGAGAATGAAGTGTGCTTAGGTTTCTTTCTTTTAAGGAATAATTATCTGATTTCTGACTGGGCACACTCTTTAAAAATATAAAAATAAGTAAGTAAATGAATAAATAATGAATAAATAAGTATGTAGATATAATATATGCATGTGTGTATGTGTATGTGTTCACAAACTCATGTATATAATTATATATGTAAATGTGCTTAACAGAAAATTTAATGTTGTAATACTTGAGACATTGTACATAACCTTTTGTTCCTCAGAGCAATTCTATGAATTTTTAAGCTTTATCTCAATATAGAGATTAGTAAGCTTAGATTCAGAGAATATCAGTAATTTAACTTCTCGCACTACTGGGAAGCAGTAAAGCTTTGCATGTATCTTGTGCCTATAATTCACTAGATTAAATTTTGCCATACAAACTACTAATATTATGCAAGTTAAAGCAAAGATTTATAAAATATTTAATTTGTTAAAACAAATTTAAAGGCAATATATTGTTGACCAACATCTTTACATTGTGATCAAAATAGCATATAGTTATTTGCACAATATTCTATTTTCTTTACACAAAACTATAATTTCATTGGCATTGATCCTAATAAGCATATTTTCCGAGGCTACATTACAATTCATAGCATAATTCCCTAAATAAACCTCTTGTTGCATAGCAGGGCACTTCAGTAATGAATGGGTCAAAATCTGGTGACCATATCTCTTTTTTTTGAGACATGGCCTTTTTTATATAAAGATATATATATATATATATATATAGTGCCAAAGGCTGATTTATACACTATACATAATTGGTTTCATCCAAGTGTAAAGGAAAAACTTTGTAGCCAGAGAAATGTGATAGTAATTGGGTGATGCCCGAAATGTTGTCTGATAAAAGAGTTTTGCCAACAGCTCATATTGCTTTTTCTCAGTGCCTGATATTTGTCATAACATTTGCAGCTATTTTTTAGAAGCTTTAGAGCAAGTGTAACATAACTTTTTTCCCCCTAATCTAAGAATGTAACTTTCCATGATGTCTCAGTAATATAATCCATCAGTTTTAAGCTTGGATGTGTTATGTTGTGCTTATTCTATATAAAACTACAAATTGCTTTCTTAGAGCACAGGAAATAGTGCTGCTTTGTAAATACGAAACTTTTGTGGTTTTATGCCACTATTTATATGGTGCCAAAACCAAAAAAAAAAAAAAAAAAAAGGCACTGGAATCTGGAAAAAATGGATCTTCAGGTCAATTAAGTTTGTTTTCTCCATATTTTCATAGTCAGGGCCCTTTTTATATTTTGGGGGAGGTGATTTGGCAACTTTTCGTAGCCATGGTCTTCATTATCTCTGCAGACTCTGTAGTTCCATTGAGTGTTTTAAATTTGTGATGTCATTTTTTATTTTCTTTTGAAGTTATGTTATTTTTTACACAGGTAATTTCATGCTATGGTGAAGTATCGCTAAATCTTAGTCTGGGTGAGCTGAAATTATAATACAGCACTATAAGAGCAAAAAAAAAATTGAACTTCAACAGATATAAACATTAATGCAAATTAGACTCGCCTAAGACTCTCTTAGTGTTTTGGGGCTGCTGTAACAGAATACTACAGACAATTTAAACAAACAAACCAAAAAACACTTATTTCTCACAGTTGTGGAGGATGGGAAGTTCAAGGTCCAGGTGCCGGGTGGATCGGTTTCTGGTGAGGGTTCTCCTGGTTTTCAGATGGCCTTATTCTTGTGTTCTCACATGGTGGAAGGGGAAAGAGAGAAGACAGCTTCCTCTTTCATGTCTCTTTTTATAAAGGCTCTACCTCCATTTTGAGAACTCTACCAGCATGACCTAATTACCATCCAAACGCCCTACCTCCAAATGCCATCACATTTGGGTTTCGGCTTCAACATAGGAATTTTGTGTAGGCACGTACATTCGGTCTATAGCAAAGACCAAGTAAGCAGTGTAGTTATTTGAGGGCATGTTCAGCCTTTGATGAGATGATCTAATTGTTACACAATTCCTTTGAAAATTATTATTTGGCTTTGATTTCAAATGGTGAGATATAGACAAATTATTTAATTATATTGGCCTCCAAAAATGGCAAAATAGCTTCATACAATGTCATAAAGCATTGAATGCCACAAGCAGTCCAAAGATAATATTTTGAGATCACACAGGCTAATTTTAATGATATATTAAGTCTTCACTTACTCCATTATACCACGAAAATACTAAATGGTAGGAAAACTTACAACACTAATGAGACTAAAAGTGTTATCAAACTGAATGTTTATATGTAGAGAGAAATATTAGCATCTCATTAGATCTACTAATTTTCACTGTAACAACCAGTGAGTTTGTGCCCTTCTTTAGTAAATGAGACTAATGTATTTCTGATGTAGAATAAAGTAAACCATGAAAACGATTCAGCAAGCTATAACCTTTGGCCAGACAGATGATCAATGCTGCTACAATATACATTAAGACAAAGGCCACTAATTAAAATCTTTAAGAATGTCATTAAAATATTTTTATCATAACACTGCTTAACAAAACTGTAAATTTATGTTTCAAATGACTAACCTAAGTCATCATTCGGATCTCATAATTTTTTTGCCTGTGCCTGAAGTGTGTATGGTCCCAGCATTTGAAATATATTATAGCTGTACATTCAGAAAAAAAATTGCTATGCTTCAAAACGTCCGTCATCTAAATTACCAACTATCAAGTTGGAGATTCCCTGTGATTATGAACAAACCTTATAAGAACTCTAAGTTCCTCAGAACTCTTTATTTGTGCTATTTAGTCTGTTTGGAAAAATCCTGTACTATATAAAAAATTTTCAGCCTGATTAGTCAATTTATAAACATCATAGCAGATTTTACCAGAAGTTCTCAATTTACATATAATAGATAAAATACATATTTGTACTGTAAGTGATATATATCACAACATTTCAGTGACATCTTTCATATAATAAGAAACTACATAGTGGCCCACACCTCTAATCCAAGTACTTTGGAAGGCCAAGAGAGGCGGATCCCCTGAGGTTAGGAGTTCGAGACCAGCCTGGCCAACATGATGAAACCCTGTTTCTACTAAAAATACAAAAATTGTCCAGGTGTGGTTGTGCATGCCTGTAATCCCAGCTGCTTGGGAGGCTGAGGAAGGAGAATTGCTTGAACCCGAGAGCAGAGGTTTCAGTGAGTTGAGATGGTGCCACTGTACTACAGCCTGGGTGACAGAGCAAGACTCTGTCTCAAAAATAAAATAAAATAATCACCAAATAGTTTGCATATTCTCTATTTATATAAAATATCCAAATAATTCCGTTTTTATTATTAGAAAAAGCTAGGTCTTTTTCAAGATAAACTGAGGAAATAGTAATGTAGTATTATAATTTAAATTATATTTAAATTATTTTGGAGACAGTATTTCATAAAAATATTGGACATATTGTTCCTAAAACAACATTGCAAAAATATGCACATGCACACACACACACACACACACACAGGAAAACTGCAATTGCCTGGTTTTTATGGCCTTTGTGACAGCTTCACAATCTTCTTACCTATGGGGGGGTATTATTAGTTACACATGAAAATTATTTATTTATTTACTTTTATTAAAAATGGGTTTCCCCATGTTTCTCAGGCTGGTTTAAAAGTCTTGGGTTCAAACGAGTCGCCCATCTTGGCCTCCTAAAGTGTTGGGATTAAAGGAGTGAGCCACTGCTACTGGCCATAATTTCTCTATTTAATTGTATATTCTTCCATGGGTAACTAAATAAAATTTATATAATTAGAAAGAGGTCAGTTAAATATTGACATTAAGCTATTTATTTTTCTCTTCATAGTACTAACATTTACAAGTTTGTAGAATGACAATTGTGAATATTCTCTATCATTCCAAAGTTTAAATCATTTACTCTTATAATTTTTCATACTCCTATTTTCTTTTATTTTATTCTAATTTCAAGTGAAAGGGGCAAATGCCAGTTTATTGAATATTGCTGAACTGGAGTCTAATAAAGGCTTTGAACAATTTCATAGATTATGAACAATATTTTCTACTTTCCCTATACACTTCACATATTTGAGTTTGTACCACACAGACTATATTTATTGCTAACTTATGTTTGTGTATTCTAGTCTATGCTCAGAGATGAGTTCACCTAATTTTGAGGATGTCTTCTTATTTTCATTTGAATATTAATAAATATGTGAAAAGAAAATACACATATTTCTCGCCTGGCGTGGTGGCTCATGCCTGTAATCTCAGCACTTTGGGAGGCCGAGGGGGATGGATCGCGAGGTCAGGAGATCGAGATCATCCTGGCTAACATGGTGAAACCCCATCTCTACTAAAAATTCAAAAAGTTAGCTGGGCGTGGTGGCGGGCACATTCCACCTGAGTAAAGTTTTAACATCCTCACTATTAATGTATTTCTATCTCTCTTTGTTTATGTCTAGTAATATTTGTTTTGTGAAATTTTGTTCTGATGTTAAATGCATATATATTTAGAATTGTTATATCTTCTTGCTGAATTGAGCTCTTTATTGTTGTATAATAACCTTTTTCTTTTTTTAATGTTTTGATATAAAATATGTTTTACCTTATAGCTAATTCTGCTCACTTTTGATTTGTATTTGAGTGAATATCTTTTTTCATCTTTACTTTTGGTCCATATGTGACTTTGTGAATAAGGTGAGTGATATGGTTTGGGTCTGTGTTCCCTCAAATATCATGTTGAATTGTGACTCCGAGTGTTTTTCCTTTATTTTTTTCTGAGTTGAAAGATGAACCTAGTGGATGGTAATTGGATCATGCAGATGGTTTCTAGTAGTTTAGCACCATCCCCATAGTATTATCTTGTGATAGAGTTCTCATGAGTTCAGGTTGTTTTTGTTTTAAAGTATGTATCACCTCCCTCTTTGCTCCCTCTCCCTCTCCTGTACCAGCCATGTCGGACTTGCTGGCTTCTTCTTTGTTTTCCAACATGATTATGCATTTCCTGAGACCACCCCATCCATACTTCCTGTACAGCCTGCAGAACCATGAGCCAATTAAACCTCTTTTTAAAAATATGTAAATTGAGAACAGACTAATACAGTGAGTTTCTTGTAGGCAGTATCAAGTTGGTTTACTTTTTCAAACTATTCTACCAATATGCATCTTTTATATGGGGTACTTAGTCCATTAACATTCAGTGTTAGTATTCATATGCAAGACTTTGTTCCTGTTATATGTTGATTGTGTTTGAGTTATTTTTAAAATTTTTTGTTTTGTTCTTCTCTTTTTGTCTTTGTGGCTTTATACTTTTGGTCTTATTGATATTTGATTTCTTTCTCTTTCTTCTTTGTGTGATTGTTTTATGTGAACTATGAATTTTATATCTCCATGTGCTTTTGTGTTGGTGAATACTGACCTTTCACTTTTCTATTTAGGACCCCGTTGAGCATTTCCTGTAGGGCTAGTCTAGTGGTGTCAAACTCTCAACATTTGATTGTCTGGAAGGACTTTATTCCTCCTTCATTTATGAAACTGGCAGTGTGTAAAATTATTGGTTGACTGTTTTTGTTTGTTTCAGCACTTCAGAAACACCATTTAATCTTTTCTGGCATGTAATGTTTCTGCTGAAAAGTTTGCTGTTACTCTGATGGGGTTTCCTTTATGGGTGACTAGACACTTTTCTTTTGCTAATTTAAAAATCTTGTTTTTACTTTAACTTTTTTTTTTGAATAGAATATGCTGTGGTGGATTCCTTTTTGCAATGTATTTTCCTGGGGATCTCTGGGCCTCCTGTATGTGGATGTTTAACTCTCTTGATAGACATGAAAAGTTTTCATTATTTTCTTAATTATGTTTTTTAAACATTTTTCTATTTCTTCCCCTCGGGAATACTGATAATTTGTAAGTTTGGTCATTTTATAAAGTCCTAGATATCTTTAAGACTTTGTTGATTCCCCTTAATGTTTTTTTCCCTTTATTTTTTCTGAGTGAGTTATTTCAAAAGTCCTGTCTTCAAGATGTGATATTCTTCTTCTTTTTTTTTTTTTTTTTTCTTTTTTGCTTGGTCTAGTGTATTATTGAAGGTTTCAAATGTACTTTTTTATATACTTCAATTATTTTGTTTAATTCCAGTACTTCTGCTTTTATGAAAAAAGATATCTATCTCATGAGTAAATTTCTCATTCTATCCTAAATTGATTTTCTGATTTATTTTTATTGATTTTTAGATTTCTCTTGTATCTCATTGAATGTCTTTAAAATCAATATTTTCAATTATTTATCAGGCATTTCAAGGAATTATTTTTAATTGGGATCTATTTCTGTATAGTTATAACCCTTGGTGGTGTCGTATTTCCCTGTTTATTCATGTTTCTTGAGTTTTTCCATTGATATCTGCATATATAGGTGGAGCAGTTCCTCATTCCAATTTTTTGAAATTCCTTTTCAAAATTCTTCTGTGTTCACAAGGCGACAGGAGAGAGAGAGAGTGAAGTGAGAATTGCCAAACACTTTTAAAACAATCATCTCTCATGAGAACTCCCTCATGGAGGGAAGTAAAGAAGAGTGTTTTCCTGAAGATGTATGTATGTCATTGAGTAAGATACAGTGCCTTTGATTTTGGGTGCCTGCAGTAGTATGATTTTTGTGTGACTTATTTGGCAGTACACAGGGTCAGTGATCTCTGGATGTCCTCAGTGACTTAGGGTACAGTTAGTAGTTAAGGTTGTGGTAAAGTTTAGCTGGGGACTTGGGTGGCAACTGAGCCAGTCTTTTGGCCCCAGTGCTGAAGGCAGTGGGGTAAATCTTTCTGTTTGTAAGTCTCAGAGCAGTTTACACTGGCTGTAGACTTAGTGGGTCTTGGAGGGCTGATTCTTGGGCCTTCAAGTGGCCTGCTCAGAAGTTAGCAGCGGGAATGTTGGGCCCAGTGTGTGAGTGGTTTCTTAGGTCACCGAGAAGCTGGTGTGGTGTCAATAATGGCAGCAGCAGTGGTGGAGCAGCCCACTAAGACCCAAGTGGTTCATATTTGTGTTGGTAGAAGCAAGTTCTGTTGGAAAGGCTGATTCACAACCCCACAGCTGCCCATAGCAAGGCAATGGGTATTATCTTAAATGTGCTCAGGAGAGCTTAGTCTCGCCGGTGCCTCTTCCAGTTGGGTAGCAGATGCAATTGCATCACCTCAAACTCGTACTGAAAGTGGGGCACAGCCCAACATTAAACTTTCAAAATGGTACTGTGGGAGCAGAGAAGGCTGAATCCCTACCAGGCAAGCAACCTAAACAATAAGCTCTGGATAGTAGAGTGCATTCATGTCTCAGTCTCAATAGCAGCCTGTTGCAGGTCAATGGTTCTTATCATAGTGATATGGTTTGGCTCTGTGTCCGTGCCCAAATCTCATCTCGTATTGTAATCACCATGTGTCAAGGGAGGAAACTGGTCAGAGGTGATTAGATTATGAAGGTGGTTTCTCACATGCTGTTCTTGTGGTAGTGAGGGAGTTCTCATGAGAGATGATTATTTTAAAAGTGTTTGGCAATTTCCACTTCACTCTCTCTCTCTCTCCTGTCGCCTTGTGAAGAAGGTGCCTCCTTCTCCTTTGCCTTCCCCTATGATTGAAGTTTCCTGAGGCCTTGCCAGCCATGCAGAACTGTGAGTCAATTAAACCTCTTTTGTTTATAAATTACCTACTCACAAGTAGTGTCTTATAGCGGTATAAAAACATACTAATTCACCTAGATATGCATAGGATAGTCTAGTTTCCCTGTCCTTCCTTGGCCTGGGTGGTGACTGCAGCTGCATGTCTACCTGAACTCAGATCAAGAGTAGGATGCAGCTCAGTGTTAAACTCAAAATTGTACCCTGAGCCTGGGGCTGGAGGGAAGAGTCCCTCACAGGAAAGCAGCACGGGCAAGAAGCTGTGGGGTGTGTGGTTTGTTTACATCTCAGTCTCAACAGCAGCCCAGAGCATGGGAGCAGGGACCCTTCTGTAGATGAATAAGAGCACCTGGTCTCCATTCTCCTTCCTTGGAGCAGCACAGCAGCAGCTGCCATGCCTATAGATTTCCAGTTTCAGGGTTTTCATAATGGTTGCAAGCTGATACTGCTCTAGGTTCAGATGCCTGTGGCATTCTGTATGGGTTCTGTTTCAGTGTCTCTGTGCAATCTTTAGGCAGCTCCATATATCAGGCCTGAGGCTTTAGGTGGTCGAGCAATTCTTCCACCGCAAAGACTGTAAAATCCCTGCTTGGAGCAGTGATGTTTCTTTTGTACTTTTTCTGCATATCCAGGAGCATCTCCTGGCTCTGAGTCAGTTCCCAGGTGGGCAAGCTGCTTTGAATCCTCTCCTTACTTATTTCTGGTGCTTCCTATCTGTTCTCTGGTGAATCCTAGCATTCTCTTCTAAATACGATTATCTACTTACTGTACATTTTTCTCTCCGTGGAGGGGGCACATACTACCTCCTATCTTGATCCCACCCCTAAAATTATTTTTCTAATAAAGTTGGCTTTATAAACCTATAGTACTTGATTGTATATTTCATAGCATTGTAAAATTTCCTAATTATAATTTGTTTGAGAATAAAACCTGCATAGGTAATGAATTAAGTACTTGAGAAATTTGAGATATTTAGATTTATTTATCTATTTACTTAGCAAGGCATTTTTTACTTTAGTGTTGCATTTCCTTCTACTACTTTTGACATCAGCTACATATCTGATGAAAGGTCTCTTGTTTTCTGCAACATCTAACCTCATGTTTTTGCCATACGTCTCAAATTTTCTGATGTGTGATTTTCTAAGAGTATCCATAGCCCACCAACAAAGCATCCCAAGAGGAAAGAAGTATAACTCATCCCCAGTGATATCCCTTAATAAATGGGGGTGAAGATCTGAGTTTGAGTTTGTGAATAAATATCCCAGTTCTACATCTAGAAAAAAAAATTCCGAGATTCAAGCTACATGTTTCCACAGAGGGTCTTGAAAAAGACAGAGACACAGTTTTCCATAGTATTAACCAGATCATTAATATACACTCTACCATCTTTTTTTACTTTTCTGTCTCAGTCACCTCATTTTGTCAGTCCTGCTTTCAGACATCACCTCCAAAATCCCTTACCTGAAACCAAGTCTTTGTCTCAGTTTCCATTTATAGTAAAAGTCAAGTAAAGGCATGTAGTAGAAGTCAGGTGGTATGCACATGGACACACAATAGTATCATAATTAATAAGGCTCTCACTGTGACTGGATTGGGATGAGAGGTAAAAAAGAATCAGTGGCTTCTCAGTAACTCCAAGACTTCAATGGTATGAGAAAACTGTAAAACATAGCAATTGTGTTGTAAATTGTCTTTATTAAATTCCAGAATTGCATGAATATTCTGGATGAAGAGAAGTCGCCTTTCCATCATTCTTTTTGAGGAGAGCAGCCTCTTCTTGCTCAGTTAGCATGCCAAATATTACCTCAATAAAATGCCTTAAAATACTATTTTTTACCATTAAGCTGTGCTTCCCACTCTTTCATTGCCTACAGACCAATAACTATGGTAATGTCATTTTCTGTTTTGAGGTAAAATAACATTTTCATTGAAGAAATTTCATGGCCATCATCTGTGCCATGACTAACAGGCACAGATGATGGGGGAATTGTAGCAATGGATCTTAAAGGTACAGGTAAAAGAGAGAGTCAGCAAAAAATATGACTGAATTGGGGAGAAAATATTGGCATGGAGAATCTCTCCTTTGATTCAGCATTTAATATCCTGACCACCTAAAATGAGACATGTCTAATATGCTTCTTGGATGCTTCTTGGGTGTTAGATATTATGATGCAGTCATAATAAATTGACTAGTACTCATATATTGGTATAGTGCATTGACGTTAATATGCCAACTGTGTTGCTGTAACCTTGAGGAAGGGTAAGAATTGGGAATATGATCATTGATAAATGACACGAAGCCAGATGGCAAACCTTCTTATGCTCCTGAAGAGTTCAGAAAACATTCCTTTTACGAAAAACATAAGGTATATCACAATATGTGAGTGGCACTGACAACCACAAATCGTGCAATAAGAATGCCCTATCAGGTCATAATTGATGAAAAGAGATGCTGCCGTTGGTCTATGTTAACTTGATTTGTTTTTAAAAAGCTGAAACCAGTGGGCAGTACCTAAACACCAGCAGCAATGTTATTTGCTACAAAACTGGTGGAAACAGGCTGTGGCAACTAGTATTTTTGACCTATAGGGATCTGTGGCAACAGCTAAAAGATCAGGCTATTCTTAGAGGCAACATAGATGAGAAGTATGGATAGACTTGTATAAAGAAGGACAAGTATAGCTAGACTTATATATCTCAAAATATACAAAATATAGGAAGGAGTTTAAAATTTAAGTAGGGGAAATTATCTGGGGATAATGGCAACAGTTTTTGAAAGTCATTAAATTACCCAGAAAAAACATACAGAGTTACTGGAATAGCAATATCAAATACCCATGGAAAATACCTGCAATTAAATTTAGATAACCCCAGTGTTTGCTAGGGATGCCACAACGAAGCTCCAAATTCTAGGTGGCTTGGAACAAAAGAATTTCTTATCTCTCAGTCCTGTGGAACAGATGTCTGAAATCTATGTATTGGCAGGGACATGCTCCTCTGAAGTTTCTTGGAAAGGGTTGGTTCCAGGTTTCTTTCCTGTCTTCTGATAGCTTCAGTCATTCCTTGCTTGCTGTTGACCATCCTTTCCCTGTTTCTCTTCACACCATGTTTTCCTCGTATGCTTATCTATTTCTGTCTACAAAATTTTCCCTTTTTATGAGAATATCAATCATATTGTGTTAAGGGCCCCCTAATGACCTTATCTTAACTTGTTCATCTGCAAAGACTATTTCCAAACAAGGTTACATTCACCAGTACTGGGGATTGGGATTTCATCTTCCTAGAGTGAATTCAATCTATAACACCCAGAAATCATCAAATAAATGTGGTATGTACAAACTTCCTGCTACTAAAATAATCTAATAATATGTATCAGATACTTTGCTAGAAGAATCAGAAGAATAGCAACAGGACTCTAAACTGGAAAATATCAAATTATCCAACAGGTTCTTATTAACTAGGATGTGGCATAATCTAAGCACAACAACCAAAATTGACAATATTTTTCAAATTCTAATTTATGGGTACTTCAGAGTAGCATCAGAGGTTTGGAAAAGACACACGCTGACTTTGGAATGTAAATTTTTGAAACTAGTAAACAGAAGCTCCCTTTGAGGACAAGCTGCTGCCCTGAAGAGTTAATGTTAGAAATATAATCTAAACTGAGCAGGACTCCTGCAACAAGGGAAAGAGGAGTAATGAAACAGATAAAAAGTTGGGGAGTAAATCAGAGGAGGCAAATATCAGAGTGTAAGACATATTTTTTATCACTTTTTAAAAACAATTGAAAAGGCAACTCTAAGTCCCTGAAGCTAGAAAAGCAATTCTATTTTCCAATTCCTGTTAAAAGTGCAAAACAACTCATATCGCCTAAACATAAGAGGCAGAAAAAGAATTGCAATTGAATCCTACAAAAATATGTTGTTAGAAAAAAAGACTAAAGAGCATGATAAGGTCCCTATAGACAAGGAGGGCGGGTAACAAGTATACGCACACAAAACAAGAAAACTAAACTCAAAGCAAAAATTACACCTAACAAAGTTAAATATGTAAGAAAGACTTTATTCAAAACCATTGTAATATGAGAGATCAAGAGTCTGAACTCAACTTCAAGGAAATAAAGGGCAGGTGAGTTTTATGAAATATTAGAAAAATCTATAGTTATCAATTGGCGTTACACAAAGGAAAAGTAAGTTTTCTCTTTTCTTCACAACAGGAGAGCGTCAACTAAAATACCAGTATATCAGAAGGGAAAATTTAGTAAATAGAGGTTTGCAAAGTTAACACACAGTCGATAGCTTTCATAAATAAAGTGGAATCCTTGGCTTGATATTATATTGAAAGGGGGAGTCCATTTATAATAGCAAAAATAAAAATCAAGTACCTAGGCTTGAAATTGGAATCAATATGGAATATTAAAATATAAAAGAAGAAGATGAAATCTGTATTGATTGTTTCATCCAGCAATGCCACTTTCAGAAATTTAACCATAATACAAATGGCAATACTAGAAAAAGATGCATGATTTGGGTTATTTATTGTAATATTAATAAAAGCAAAATATTTAAAATGGATTGAATATTCATTAAGAGAAGAATGGTTGAATGTCTTTGGTATATCTATACAATGGGATGATATGCAGCTATAAAATTGAATAAAGAATATACCTCTACTACTTTGGCAACATCCAGGATTAATTTCTAAGCAAAACAATGCAAAATTAAATGTGAATAGGATGTTACCCTTTATATTAAAAACATGGATCTAAAATAAGAATTAAAATATTAATAATAATATATGATAAGACAGTATAAGATGGAAGCCCAGAATTTGAAATTTACATTTTTGAAATACTTTGCTTTCTGTATTTGGCTTTGGATCCATGTACACATTTCAAACAAATATAAAATAAAGTTAATCTTCAAAAAATCTATTTTAAAAGCTATATGAATCTAATAAATAAATTATTCAAGTAATAAAATACTGTTGTAAGACCAGATGACAATACAACACAGAGATGGATATCACACGTGACTTCAAAACACTGTAATTTGACAAAATATTTCTAATATAATATAGCTTAATCAAATAAATTATGATAAAAATAAATGTTTTAGTAATTATGTCATTGTGAGTTGTGTCTATTGTTTTTCTGAAACTGTTGTGTGAATCCTATAAAAGAAATCAAATGAGTAGTTATACTGAAATCTGAACATTTTTATCCTTGGGAGAAAGGTGATACAGGTTTAAGATTGAAAATATTAAATAAAAACTTGTACAATGACTTTGAGTTAGAATTACCAGTGTGAACTCGTTATGCATTTTGTATTTTATAAAACATATGTATTTTCTACTTCTGTTAATGGGAAACGCATGCTAGTATCAATATTGTGGTATCTAAACTTCCTAGAACCTCATGAAGAAATGGTTATTTCGCTGACTTGGACTGGAATTGTGGAAGAACCAAGCAATGCTGTGTCATTTAAGGAAGCAAGGAAGCTTTTAAAGACACTGGGTAGTCAAAGGGACTCAACTATCAACTAAGAAAGGTTCTCACTGGTAAAAGTTGGAAAACAACATGTCATTATAAATAATAAGCACAATGGATCAAAACACATAAAATATGTTCAGAGTAGTTAATGAGTACATTCCTTTTCTTCATGTAATTATTTCAGATAATGACAATAAAAGTTATAATTAGAATATTACCATTTAAAAACTCCTGATAATTGCAGAGTTTGCATTTCTCTTTTGCACATTAATATCTTCCAATATCAAAGAGGAAATGATAATGAGAGAGAGAAAGAAGAGGGGAAAGAAAGAGAAAATGAGAAGAAAGGGAAAGAATTGAAGGAAAGAAGAAGGGAAAGAAGGCAGGAAGAAAAGAAAGACGGTAGGGAGGGAATGACGTCCAGTTCCATCCATATTGCTGCAAATGACAAGATTTTATTTTATTTTATGACTGAATAATATTGCATTGTGTAGATAAACCGTATTTTTAATCCATTCATCTGTTGATGGACACTTAGGTTGATTCTATATTTGGCTATTATGAATAGTGCTGCCATAAACATGTTGGTGCAGATACATCTTTGTTATACCTATTTCCTTTTTTTGTTTGGATATATACCCATCAGTGAGATTGCTGGATATTCTGGTAGTTGTATTTTTAGTTTTTTTGAGGAAACTTAATGCCATTTTTTTATAGTGGTTGCACAAATTACATTCCTGCAACAGTGTATGAGGATTCCCTTTTCTCCACCTTGTCATCAGCATCCACTATTCCCTGGCCATGTTCACTGGGGCAAATTGATGTCTCATTGTGGTTTTGATTCCTGTTTCTCCGATGTTTAGAGATGTTGAGTATTTTTAAATATACCTGTTGGCCATTTGTATGTTTTCTTTGAGAAATGTCTACTCAGGTCTTCTATTTTTAATTAGATTAATTGTTTTTTGGCTATTGAACCGAGTCCCTTATATATTCAGGTGATTAATGCCTTGTCAGATGGACAGTTTGCAAATGTTTTCTCCAATTCTGTGGCTTGTCTACTCACTTTGTTGACTGTTCCCTTTGCTATGCAGAAACATTCTAGCTTGATGTAATTTAATTTGCCTGTTTTTGCTTTGGTTGCCCATGCTTTTGAGGTATTACTAAAAATATATATATATATTTTTATTATACTTTAAGTTCTAGGGTACATGTGCACAACGTGCAGGTTTGTTACATATGTATACATGTGCCATGTTGGTGTGCTGCACCCATTAACTAGTCATTTACATTAGGTATATCTCCTAATGCTATCCCTCCCGCCTTCCCCCACCCCACAATAGGCCCCAGTGTGTGATGTTCCTCTTCCTGTGTCCAAGTGATCTCATTGTTCAGTTTCCACTTATGAGTGAGAACATGCAGTATTTGGTTTTCTGGTCTTGCAATAGTTTGCCGAGAATGATGGTTTCTAACTGCATCCATGTCCCTACAAAGGACATGAACTCATCCTTTTTTATGGCTGCATAATATTCCATGATGTATATGTGCCACATTTTCTTAATCCAGTCTGTCACTGATGGACATTTGGGTTGACTCCAAGTCTTTGCTATTGTGAATAGTGCTGCAATAAACATACGTGTGCATGTGTCTTTATAGCAGCACGATTTATAATCCTTTGGGTATATACCCTGTAATGGGATGGCTGGGTCAAATGGTATTTCTAGTTCTAGATCCTTGAGGAATCGCCACATTGTTTTCCACAATGGTTGAACTAGTTGACCGTACCACCAACAGTGTGAAAGTGTTCCTATTTCTCCACATCCTCTCCAACACCTGTTGTTTCCTGATTTTTTAATGATTGCCATTCTAACTGGTGTGAGATGGTATCTCATTGTGGTTTTGATTTGCATTTCTCTGATGGCGAGTGATGATGAGCATTTTTTCATGTGTCTGTTGGCTGTATGAATGTCTTCTTTTGAGAAGTGTCTCTTCATATCCTTTGCCCACTTTTTGATGGGGTTGTTTGTTTTTTTTCTTGTAAATTTGTTTGAGTTCTTTATAGGTTCTGGATATTAGCCCCTTGTCAGATGAGTAGATTGCAAAAATTTTCTCCCATTCTGTAGGTTGCCTGTTCACTCTGATGGTAGTTGTTTTTTTTTTTTTTTTTTTGCTGTACAGAAGCTCTTTAGTTTAATTAGATCCCATTTGTCAATTTTGGCTTTTGTTACCATTGCTTTTGGTGTTTTAGACATGAAGTCCTTGCCCATGCCTATGTCCTGAATGGTATTACCTAGGTTTTCTTCTAGAGTTTTTATGGTTTTATGTCTAACATTTAAGTCTCTAATCCATCTTGAATTAATTTTTGTATAAGGAGTAAGGAGAGGATCCAGTTTCAGCTTTCTACTTATGGCTAGCCAATTTTCCCAGCACCATTTATTAAATAGGGAATCCTTTCCCCATTTCTTGTTTTTCTCAGGTTTGTCAAAGATCAGATGGCTGTAGATGTGTGGTATTATTTCTGAGGGTTCTGTTCCGTTCCATTGGTCTATATCTCTGTTTTGGTACCAGTACCATGCTGTTTTGGTTACTGTAGCCTTGTACTATAGTTTGAAGTCAGGTAGCGTGATGCCTCCAGCTTTGTTCTTTTGGTTTAGGAATGTCTTGGCAATGCAGGGTCTTTTTTGGTTCCATATGAACTTTAAAGCAATTTTTTCCAATTCTGTGAAGAAAGTCATTGGTAGCTTAATGGGGATGGCATTGAATCTATAAATTACCTTGGGCAATATGGCCATTTTCACAATATTGATTCTTCCTATCCATGATCATGGTATGTTCTTCCACTTGTTTGTGTCCTCTTTTATTTCATTGAGCAGTGGTTTGTAGTTCTCCTTGAAGAGGTCCTTTACATCCCTTGTGAGTTGGATTCCTAAGTATTTTATTCTCTTTGAAGCTATTGTGAATATTTGCTAAGACCAATGTCCTGGAGGATTTTCCTAAAGTTTTCTTGTAGCAGTTTCAGTTTGAGGTCTTAGACTTGTCTTTGATTCATTTTGGTTTGATTTTATGAGAGATGGGTAGTTTCATTCTTCTACATATGAGATATCTTCTCATATCTCCAGCACTATTAATTGATGAGACTGTTGTTTTTCCAATATATGGTGCCTTTGTTGAAATTGAGTTAGCTTTAAATGTGTGAATTTATCTTGAGATTATCTATTCTGTCCCATTGGTCTATGTGCCTGTTTTCATGCCGGTACCTTTCTGTTTTGGTCACTATGACTCTGTAACATATTTTGAGGTAAGAGAGTATGATTCTTCCAGCCTTGTTATTTTTACCTAGGACTGCTTTGACAATTCAACATCTTTTGTAATTCTATATATATTTCAACATTTTTTTCTATTTCTGTGAAGAATGCTATTGATATTTTGATAGGGATTGACTGAATCTGTAGATCACTTTTGGTAGTGCAGACATTTTACAGTATTAATTCTTCCAATTCATGAGCATGGGATATCTTCTCATCTGTGTCCACTTCACTTTTTTTCCTCATTGGTTTATAGTTTTTCTTGCCAAGGTCTTTCATTTCTTTGGTTAATTTATTCCTAGGTATTTTACTTTTTTTTATAGTTATTATAAATTTGTTCACTTTGTTTATTTCTTTATCTGATTGTTCACTGATTGTTCACTTTTTATGTATGTAAATGCCAGTAATTTTTGTGTTTTGATTCTGTATCCTGCAACTTTACAGAATTTATTTATTAGTTCTAAAAGTTTTTGATGAAGGCTTTAGGGTTTTCTAAATATAAGATCATGCCATCTGTAGCAAGGCTAATTTTATCTCTTCCTTTTCAATTTATGTGTCCTTCATTTATATCTTATTTCTAATTGCACTGCATAGGACTTCCAGTATTATATTGAATAAAAGTAATAGAATTGGGTATACTTGTTTACTTCCAGACCTTAGAAGGAAGGCTTTCAATTTTTCCCTGTTCAGTATGATCTATGCTGTAGATTTGCAACATATGACCTTTATTATTTTGAAGAATGTTCCATCTATATTCAGTTTGTCAAGCATTTTTATAATAAAAGTAAATTGATAATATTGTTACTAATTATAGTTTTGTATAGTATTTGAAATTTTTCTATTACAAATTTACAACAATTTGTTTCTCCAGAATTATAATGATTAAATATTCAGTTGTAAGATTTAAAAAAAACTAATGATTGTCATTTGATTAAAAAAATTATGTGTTTTTAATTATGTGTAGGTCTGTATTTGAATATTTTTGTCTACTGAGTAATGTTTGAATGTAAGAATCATCTGAAAATTTTATTTCCAGGGATAATTTTTAAAAAAAACATAATTCATGTTTAAACTGTCCTGAATAAAAGACTTACTGAAGACAGAGAAAAGAACATTTTTTCTTACAAACCTACTGTATTAGTTCATTCTCACATTGCTATAAATAAATGCCTGAGACTGGGTAAATTATAAGAAAAGAGGTTATATTTGTTCATGGTTCTGCAGGCCGTACAGGAAACATGTTAGTGTCTGCTTCTGGAGAGGCCTGAGGGAATTTGCAATCATGGCGGAAGGAAATGTAGGAGCAGGCATCTTCACATGGCTTGAGCAGGAGGAAGAGAGAGAGGGAAAGTGCTGCAGACTTCTAAACAAACCGATCTCATGAGAATTCTATCACAAGAACAGCACTAAGAGAATTTTGCTGAACCATGCATGAGAAACCACCCCCACGACAAATCACCTCCCGCCAGGCCCCACCTCCAACATCAGGGGTTACATTTCAACGTGAGATATGGGGAAGGACACGGATCCAAATCATATTACTGGTACAATCAAATATTGTGAAGAACAAATTATCAATATCTACTAAGTGACGATGTGCATGCCCTTCAACTGTGAATGTCTAGTTGAATTTTTTCATCCTGTATACATATATGTACGAAGATGACATGTACAAGAATGTTTATGGTTTCATTATTTGCAACCATAAAAAAGTGAAATAGGACTTGTCACTACTACACATATAAATATATTTGAATATCCAAATTAATTTGATAGAGGATGAAAATTAACTTGCTTTCTATTAAGAAGTATAAAACTCAAAATTAAAATTAAATAATGTAGTCATTGAAAAAGTATAAGTACAGAGGACACCATTTTCACAGTTTTTTAAATGTCCACAATGAATACATGATACTTTTAAAGCTCCTTATAGATCGAAGAAATGTGTAAAAAAATTATGAGAAAGGACACTTACCAACTTGATCATGTCAAACTGGTAAATGGGAAAGGTAATAAAATTAGGTCAAAGTTCAAAAGGATACTTGAAGATATCTATTTCTTATTATTTTTTGTAACAGGACTTATTGATGAATATAGTTCACATAACACAAAGTTCCCCTGGTTAAAGTGTACAATTCAATGCTGTTTAGAACACTTGCAAAGTTATGTGACTAACATTATAATTTAATTTTGGGAATTTCTATCAATAAAAATCCCTTAAACAATTATAATATTTTATTATTGAAATAAAATAATATGGAGCAATGTAGTAAAATAGGGCATGTATTTGTTGGATTCATAGAGGTTTTGTTTATTCTTCTTTAAAGCATTGTATGTCTAAATAATTTTATCTAAAATAAAGATAAAACATACAGATTAAAAAATATTCTTCTACATGAAATAGCTATAGAAGTTTCTGTTTTCTTGTATTAATCCTAATTTGTTACATAACATAGCCTTCACTTGCTCAGAAACTGTCATTCTCAATCTCTTTTGTGTGGATACAGATTTTCAGAACTGCACTACATTTGTGGATGAATGTTCCGATTTCTGAGTCAACTGTGTTGATGGCACTTCCTTAATTTTTTTTTTTTTTGAGACACATTTCTTATACTACAAAACTCACACTTTTAAAGTGAACTACTCACTTGCTTTCAGTATATTACAAAGTTATAGAACCTTACCACTATCTATCACTTTACCCCAAAAGAAGTTATATATGCATTAGTACTTAAGTCGCTTCCAACCTCTCCCTATTTCCTGAAAACCATTTATCTGCCTCATGTCTCCATAGATTTGACTATTCCGGACATTTAAAATTAAGTGAAGCATATAATATGTAGTCTTTTGTATATAGCTAATTTCAGTTTGCATAGTGTTTTCAAAGTTTCTCCATGTTGTGGCATGTATCAATATTTTATTTCACTGTATTTCCAAGTATTATTTCACTGTATGTATATACATTTTTTCATCCACTTCTCAGTTGATAGATATTTGTGTTGTTTTAACTTTTTGTCTATTATGATATGTGCAAAGTTTCTAATAAGTGTATGTTTTTTGGTTCTTTTGGATGTTTACCTAAGAGTTGAACACTGGTTCTATGTTTAATTTTTTTGTGGGATTGACAAAATATTTTCTAAAATGAGTGTACCATTTAATAGTCTACCAGCAATATATGACTCTTTGAATCCCTTCATATCATCCCCAACACATTATTTTATATTATTTTTATTATAGCACATCTAGTAGAAGCAAAGTAGAATCTCACTGTGGTTTTAATTTACATTTTGATAATCACTAAGAATGTAGAACATTTTTTCACATACTTATAGGCCATTTGTTTATCTTCTTTAGAAAAATGCTCAAATTCTATGATATTTTAAAATTATGTACTTTGTGTTTTTATTATTGAATTATTGTAGTTTTATATACTCTAGATAGAATTTCTTATCTAATATATATCAAACATTTTCTCACATTTTGTGAGTTGTCTTTTCACTTTCTTGATGGTATCATTTGAAGCTCAAAGGTTTATATTTAATTGGGATGAAGTCCAATTTATCTATTTTTCAATAGGTATGTTTTTGGAATTATGTCTAAAATCATTGTCTTGCTCAAAGTCGGGAGGATTTATGCCTGTTTTCATCCAAAGTTTTTATACTTTTAGCTCCTATATTTGAGTCTTTGGTCTATTTTAAGTTAACTTTTGTATTTGCTGTAAAGGAGAGCCCAATATCTTTTTTTTTTTTTCTTTTTGCGTGTAGATCTAATTGTTTCAGTATCATTTGCTAAAATTAATATTCTTTCCTCATTGAATTGTCTTGGCACGCTTGTGCAAAATCAATAGAAAATAAACATCAAGTTTTATTTCTAGTATCTCAATCCTATTCCATTGATCTGTGTGTCTAGTCTTATGCTAGCTATATTGTCTTTAATTACTGCAGTCCTGTAGTAAGTTTTGAATGAGGAAGTGTAAATTCTTCAACTTTACACATTTTTAAGATTGCTTTGATTATTATAGGTCCTTTGCTTTTTATATAAATTTTAGGATCAGCTTGTTAACACTTGCAATAAAGCCAGATGAGATATTGATAGAGACTGAATCGAGTCTGTATGTCAGTTTGGGGAGGATTGCCATTTTAATATTAAGCCTCTCAACCCCAAAATACAGGATCTTTCCACTTATTTAAATGTTATTTTAGAAATTAACAATTGTTTTAGTTTTGAGGGTATAAGTTTTGCACTCATTTGGAAAAGATGTTTTTATGAATTTTATTCTGTTTGATGTTATTTTATTTTTAAATTTCATTTTCATGTTGTTCATTGCCAGTATATAGAAATATAAGTAGTTTTTGTATGTTGATATTGTACCCTGTAACCTTTCTGAATTGATTTATTACCTCCAAAAGTAATTTTGCAGATTCATTGAATTTTCTGTGTTTAAGATCATGTTACCTACAAATGGAGATAATTTTACTTTGCTTCTATTCTTTAAGCTATATAAAAATATATATCTACAATAAATCTATAATATATAAGTATATATATAATAGTACATATTATTATATGTATATAAGTAAATATATATTTTTATATAGAATATTATATATATATTTTTTATCTTGCTTATTTCCCTGGCTATTGTCTTCTGTAAGATGTTAAAACAGAAGTGGATAGAATGGACATTCTTGTCTTGTTTCTAATATTAAGGAGAAAGCTTCCAGTCTTTCACAATTAAGTATGCTAACAGTGAATGTTTCATAGATTGCCCTTTTTAGGTTGAAGACATTCATACCTATTCCTAATTTTTTTAGTATTTTTTTGAATCATAAAAAGTTGTTGGATTTTTCAAGTGCTTTTTCTTTTCCTACTGTCTGTGCATTTTGTTATTATTAATATGATGTACTATAAAATAGTTTGTACTTCAATAATGTGGGGTATTATGCTGATTTATTTTTATATATTAAACCACCTTTGCATTTCTGAGATAAATATTTCTTGGTGAAGGTATCTAAATAGTTTTTACATGGTGACAGCTCCTGTTTGTTATCATTTGGTCAAGGAATTTATGTCTATATCTAGAAAGGATATTGGTCAGTAATTTTCTTGAGTTATTGTATGATTTGGGCATCAGAGTGTTTACTATTTTTTATTCTTTGGAAAATTTTGTGAAGGATTGATGCTGATTCTTCTTTAAACATTTATTAGAAATATATCTGTCGGGGGGAAGGGAGAACATCGGGAAAAAAAAAACAGCTAATGCATGCTGGACTTAATACTTAGGTAATGGGTTGATAGGTGCAGCAAACCACTATGGCACACGTTTACCTATGTAACAAAACTGCACATCCTCCACATGTACCCTGGAACTTAAAATAAAATTTAAAAAGTTATCTGTGAAATCATCTGTTCCTGGACTTGTTTGTGGGATTTAAAAATTACTAATTTAGTAATGAAATTACATGTTTGATTACTAAACCATAATAAAGACTATCATAGGTTATCATTTATAAGTTTGTTAATACTTTCTATATCTTCTTGGGTTTATTTTGTGATTCCCCTACAAGAACTAGGTCCATTTCATCTAGAATATCAAACTTGGCATAAAAATATCCATATTATTCTCTAATAATACTTTGAATTTCTGGATTAATAATTTTTAGTTCATTCCACTTCTTAGATGTGTAGATCATTTTTTAAAAATCAAGTTTGGGTAGTATTCATCCATTATTTCTGCTCCTTTCTTTATTGCCTCTCCTTTTCTTCTAATACTTCCAATATGTACAATATGCATATGTTATTGCACTTGTCTCTGAGTTTCTGTTCATTTTTCTGCATCCTCTTTTCTTTTTGTTCCACAGACTAGATAATCACAATTTACTTGTCTTGAATTTTAATGATACTGTATTTTTTTTGCCAGGTCAAATCTTAAAACCCTCTAATAAATTTTGTGTTTCACTTACCATAATTTTCAAATAAAGAATTTCTGTTTTTTAAATAGTTTCCATCTCTGTAATTTGGTGAATAAACATTCTTATAATCTCTGCTAGTTCTTCATACATAGGTTTCTTTATTATTTCAATTTGCATAAAATAGCTAATTTAAAGTCTTTGCATAGTAAGTTAATTATTTGCACTTCCTCCGGGACAGTTCCTATTGACATCTTTTCCAATGTATGAAATATATTTCTTGTTTATTTGCATATATTGCAAATTTGGATTGTAGACAACTGGAAATTTCACATGATATAATGTGACAACTTTGGAGTCCTATTCTTCTCTAGTATTTTTTGATGTTCTTGCAGTTTGTTTGTTTAATGGCTTTGCTTAACCAATTCAATGAATTGGTTTGTTGTCTATCAATTGAAATATTTCCTTGGATAGATTTGTCGTCACCTAATGATTGGTTAGAGATTGCCTCAAAGCCTTTGATGAAATAAGCTCCTCAGCCTTTGCTAAGGGACTCTGTTTTTATTTTGGAGTGCCCCTCCCATGCTCTGCAGGCAGTTTACAACTCTGCCTTAGCCTTCAGTTACTGCTTAAGCACGGCCTCAAAGTCAGCCATAAAGAAGGTAGGGACTTCAAGTGACTCTCCAGAGCATACACACAGCCCTGCACCTACGGCTAACATTTTAGATTTTTAGAAATATGCCAGAATTTAAAAAAAAATGTCCCTATGAGTATTTTATTCTACAGATTTCCCTTTTGAATATTTGGTCTCCTTTCGTTTGTCCTAACTTTTGCTATGGAGTTAGGCAGCTGTGGTGTTCAGCAGTTTTCACTGATTATTTTTGACAAATGCCTTAGGAAAAATGTGTTCACAATCAAGTGAGCTCTGAATCAGGTCAATTAAGAGAAGTTTTGTGAGTGCAGCTTTTCAGAAAATTGCCAGGCAGGTCTGATGACTGTTCTCTGCATTCAGGACTTTTGTATAGCTCCAGCCCCATATTGTGTTTTCCAGTGTCTGCTAGGTTTCTGGATTTTACCAGACATTATAATTGTCAGGCTTTTGGTTTTCAAGGCCACAAAATGGCTAAGAGAGAGGATGATGGTAACGGGGCAAATTAATCTGACACAAAATATACTTTTTTACCGAAAGCCATTTTTCGAGCAAATAATCCTCAGATGGTTGCAAACCTTGCTTAATTTCTAAAAATCTGAAAATAAAAAATATTTCAGAGTGGTAATTTTCAAGCATTTTTGTTGCTTTTGTTGAAGGTTGAATGTTCCAAGATTCTTATTCCACTATTTCCACTGTCATTCTTTTTTTCACCTTTCTTAAAAAAGAAAAACTGTGATATTTTTCAGGTTTTTTCTGTGACTAGTATTTCTGACAATCTGGTCTAATATTGACATTTTTTTTCATTATGGTGCCCATACATATACTTATTTTTGAACTCTCATTTATTTCAAACTACTACAATATTTTGCTCTGTATAATACTGTTAAATTATTTTATTTTTTCTGTTAGAGTCAAAATGTAATATCTGTGTTTTATTGTTACTGTTATTATTGTTAACAAAGATCACTTATTTGTAAAAACAAAGTCCTAAAAATGGTGGAAATATAGAAATATTTATTAGAACTAGTCAGAAATCTAGACTGAAGATATGAGGCAGCTAATTTTATTATTCTCTGTGCCCACCTAGAATTAATGTGTGCATTGAAGTCAAGGTTTGAATGAAATTATGTGTCAGTTGTGGTAGAGACATCATGTAGAAATCAGAAACTTCAACATGAAATGAGAATTTTGAAAGGCATTGGATAGCTTAAGAATGAGAATGGCAGTCTGAAATTCTTATATTCTTGGATGAGTCCAGACTAAATCCCAATGGTTTCCTAGGATCGTTCTAAAAGAATTGTTCTAAAAGAATGCATTATTTGTTGCCGCCACTCTGTTGAAAGAGCTGGAAATACAGTATCAGTTTTATTCCAACGGTTAAGAATAAGAAGAAAAATTGAAGTCACATTCTTATCAAAGTAGTTATGTGAAAACAAGAGTAAAAATTCCTTATAAAAATTACATCAATAAGAAGAAGATCTCCTACAGTAATTACCTAAATAGGAAGGAATACAGAAATGGTTCTGAATACCCAATTCCCACTGAACTATTCTGGACAATATGAATAAAAATGTCATAACTTAATTGAAAGGAGACTTTCCTTTTCCACAGACCCACAATCTTTAATTTCTCCAATAATAAAACTAGAATCAGACACATATTTAACCACAGAGCTACTGATAATGTTAAACATTGAAGGATAAATGTTAAACAAAATTCAATTGAAAAAGTTTACTAATATTTTAATGTATGTGCAAGTATGGTTTCTAAAGTAAAATAAAGATGGATTTTACTTTTTATTGGGGTGAAATTGTATTTATGTGTGTAGTTACTAATAATATGTTGTGATTCTCTGTTAGTTGGGTTTGTTTCTAATTATTTGCTCTAATTTTACCAAAGTATAGCCTCAAGAGTGGCACATGATTAATAAAATTACCTACCAAATTTTATTGAATTCTTATTTATTTATTTATTTATTTAGAGACGGTCTCACTCTGTTGCCTAGGCTGGAGTGCAATGATATGATCTCAGCTCACTGCTACCTCCGCCTCACAGGTTCAAGTGATTCCCCTGCTTCAGCCTCCTAAGTAGCTGGGATTATAGACACATGCCACCAAACCTGACTAATTTTTGTATTTTTGGTAGAGACGGGTTTCACCATGTTGGTCAGGCTGGTCTCGAACCCCTGATCTTGTGATCTGCCCTTCTCAGCCTCCCAAAGTGCTGGGATTACAGGCAAGAGCGACTGTGCCCGGACTTTTTATTGAATTCTTTAGTAGGAATGTTGAAGCATGTTGTTCATGAAAACCCTTTACAGGAACTATCGGACATTCATAAAAGCCTTGAGAAATTTGGTGATGATTACAACTGTGGGTTGTAATTTAATAGTTAGAAATTACAATTGGGGACATTATATTTGAGTTGGACTTCCTTTTGTCTGAAGTGGTAGAGCCCCATAAGGAGCAACAGGAGTACAGTATGAATTCAGAATAGTCTAATCTGGGTATTTTTTTGATGTTAGCTGATACATCACTGTGACTTCAATAACAAAATAGTCAGAAATGACCTAAAGTTCATCCTGATGTGTATAACTATGAATATTCTAACGACACATTAAGCCAACATAATAATCTTATTTGATCTGAGTCCTAGCATAACCATCAATTCATGAATTAATGGGACCAAAGTAACCATCCAGAAGGCCATATATTTCTGTATATACTGATAATATCTCTGTTAGATTACTCAAACAGAATGTGGCTATTTTTACAAGTAAAACAGCTCTTGCAATCTTTAAGCAGTAACATTGATTTTATGCTTATTCTAGGGGACGGAGTATACCAAAGTGGTCTAGCTGTTAGTGTGGAGTTTTGTAAAGATCAGGTGATACCTTGACTTATGATAAAGTATAATTTCATATTCTATTTGAAATCATTGTTTCTTAGTTATTGAGGCATATTAAATACATATAGTAACTGGATAAACTCATTTATTATTTCTCTGGGTCATAAAATTAAGGAATACTTCTGACAGGAAACACCAATGTAAACCCACATTAAATTAAAAAATTCCTCTTCTATGCTAAAATAATAAACCCAAATTAATACTACATGATAGAGAATCCAAAGAATTGAACTCCATCCTCCAAAATGGATTAATAGATCTTAATTAAAAATAAGTATCCACATTTAACTCTAAGCATTTCTTAACAAAAACCACAAATTACAATTTTTGTAAGTTTAATCCTATAGGCACTGCAAAATGCAGCTATTGTTCAGACGTAGTCCTTTGTGGTTCAAATCAGTGCAACACTTGGTAAATAAAGTGAAGTTTTGTAGCTAATGTCTATTTTTTCTATTAAAATATGCAAAACAAAACAAAAAATACCACCAGAAATGCTTTACTTAACAAACTTGCAAAGAAGTAGGATTCGCTATGTTACCACAAGGTTATATGACTATATTAGTTATCTATTGCTACTATATAATAAATTACCACAAGCTTAATATCTTAATATGACAAATATTTATTATCTTATAGTTCTGTATGTTGGAAGTCTGGGTTTACTCTATTGTTTTCTCTGTTTCGTGATTCAGAAGTCTGAAATCAAGATGCTAGCGGACCTGGGCTTGTATCTGTAATCTCTAAGGGAAAATCTGTTTCTAAGATAATTCAAGTAGTTAGCAAAATTTAGTCCTTTGTGATTGTAGAGCTGAAGTCCCCATTTCCTTGCTAATTGCCATCTCTGAGCTTCTCTCACTTCCTAAAGTTGGCCTATACCCCTCCTGAGACCATCTTCTCCATGCTCTAACCAGAAACAGTGTATTCAATTATTCTCATGCTTTGAATCTCTCTGACTTCTGTTGCATTTTTTTCTGCTTCCAGCTAGACCATCGATATTCTTTATTAAAGGCTCTTGCAATAATAGTGGTTCCATATAGTGAGTCCATAAAACATCCAGGCTAATTTTTTTTTCTGAACGTTCATAATCTTAATTATATTTAAACTCCTCCTTGCCATACAATGTAACATTTCACAAATTCCAGGAATTAGGCATGAGTATTCTTTGGTGGGAGCAGAGATTTGACCTGACTACCCCAGTTATGAGTTCTATGATGTAATTTGTGTCACAGGAAAATTAATGGTTCAAGATTTCATGGACAGCAAAAATAAATAAATAAATAAATAAAGCATTATAGTTGCCTCAGTAAAAATCCTAGGGTGAGAGAAAATCTTAACATAGTATGAGTGTATAGTACCTCAGTGAGTCTTCCAGAGATAAATTATATTGGTTAAATTGGGTTCCTCAAAGTAATATGGCTTTCTAAGCTTTGATGCCTCTATCATTAAGTTAGAAATGCATTGCTTGGGACAACTTGAGAATCTGGAAACAATGTCTGCAAAATTGGATATGCTGCACCCATACATTTACTGAATGAATGCAAAAGTTCCTAGACTTGCATTTGTTTTTGAAGACTTGGTCATATGTTAAGAACAGAGGATATGTGTGTGCTTGATAGCAATTATCTTATTCCTTCACCAAGAATACCATGGAGATAATGAGTAACAAGTCCATAATTTATCCAAAAGAAAGACAAAACATATAGCAACATAAACCGAGGGATCAGATAATTATTGATAGAACACTGAACATATCGGACACTTTCTACCATTAACAGATTTGTATATTTTTCTAATTGGAGGAGGTGCTCGTTATCAATTTAGATTTTCCTTTTCTGCTGCCCTGGAAGAAAATGTTTTCACATTACATCTGTCAGAAGAATGTGTTTTACATTCTCATGGCAACCATCAATATAATTTTTCTGATCTACAAGTTTATAGCAAAACATTTAAAAAATAATGATAAATACGTATAGAATTCTCAATATATTAGTATGTATTCACTATATTGAAGCAACTGTTTATTTAGAAAATTAGAACATTCTACTAAATACTTAGGTCTGATGTAAATTGAAAGCCAGTAACTTTGTTTAGTGTTCTTTCCTGCAAAATATAGTATATGTTCTATACTAAAGATCAAAATGTGGAACTTTTATTTTACCCATAGTCATAAAAAAGAGATTAGAAAATAAGAATTGATTTGTCATCTTTCATCACTACCCTTGATCAGCTTCCATGAATACCTTGTTTTCTATCTGCAGACGTCTCTATTCCTTTATTTAGTCCCACAAAGTAGAATATTTTCGAAAAGCAAAATAGATGTACACATAAATGGAAAGCTAATCATATAAGATAGTCACTTGGCATATTTCTGCTACTTGGAAAACCTAATATAACAGAATTTATAGTATTTACTGAATTTTAATTCTGAGAAAAAAATGAATTGCTTTTGCACAATATGACAGAAAATGTTAGCATTTAAGTCAGTGTCTTGATGAGGACTTCTTAAACTATTATAAGTAATCTATCCTGAAATAAGACTGCCACTCTCTACAAGACTATATATGTCTAAAATCCTATAGGGGTAACTGGGTCATTGTATGGGTTGTATTGTGAATGACAAAGAGTTATATCTACATCTTAAACCCTTGTATCTGTTAGTGTGATGTTGTTTGAATAAAGGGTATGTACAGATATAACTAAATGAAAGATCTCAAGAGTAGGACATCTTGGATTAATCAGGAGGGCCTCAAATCCAAAGATAAGTGACTTATGGGCAGAAAAGAGGAGAAACCTACAAGGATGGCTAGGTCACGTGAAGAAGGTTGCAAAGATTAGAGTTATGCAGCTGTAAGCCAAGGAACGCCAGAGATTGCCATACTCACCAGAACAAATTCTTTCTCAGTGCCTCCAGAAGAAGTTCACTCTGCCAACAACTTGACTTCAAGTTTGGTTTTAGAACAGTGAAAGCATAAACTTATTTTATTCCATGCATCCAGTTTGTGTTAATTTAGTACATCAGACATGAGAACTAATAGAGTTATAAAAGCTGATAATTACATCAATCTAAAAGGCTGTCTTCACAGAAATTGAACATTAAAATAATAGAGAATAATAAAACAAATAAGTACCACATACCTAATGACAAGTTGCAGGAAAAAAACACTATCAATTTATTTTCATTAATACTACAACAATCACATTTATATAAATTGTTTGAATACTCTATTCTGTCTTACTTTACTCCCCATTATCTTATACATATTTTTTCAGGTACTTAACATTTTATTTTATTCTATATTCCTCAGATTTTTAAGGTTCAATTATTAGAGCTAGGAAGGCAAATAGATATCACATACTTATTAGACTCAGAGCAGAATGAAGTAATTTTATTTTATTTATTTATTTATTTATTTATTTTGAGATGGAGTCTCACTCTGTCGCCCAGGCTGGAGTGCAGTGGCCGGATCTCAGCTCACTGCAAGCTCGGCCTCCCGGGTTCAAGCCATTCTCCTGCCTCAGCCTCCCGAGTAGCTGGGATTACAGACGCCCGCCAGCTCGCCCGGCTAGTTTTTTATATTTTTTAGTAGAGACGGGGTTTCACTGTGTTAGCCAGGATGGTCTTGATCTCCTGACCTCGTGACCCAGCCGTCTTGGCCTCCCAAAGTGCTGGGATTACAGGCTTGAGCCACCGCGCCCGGCCAGAATGAAGTAATTTATTCAAGTATAAAAATCCTTTGGTAGACACCTACATAAAAATATAACCAAATCATAAATAAAACATAAAGCATAAAAATTGAGCATAAGTGGCCAGGCGTGGTGGCTCACGCCTGTAATTCCAGCACTTTGGGAGGCGGAGGTGGGCAGATCACCTGAGGTCAGGAGTTCAAGACCAGCCTGACCAACATGATGAATCCCCGTCTCTACTAAAAATACAAAAATTAGCCGGACGTGGTGGTGTGCATCTGTAATCCCAGCTACTCGGGAGGCTGAGGCAGGAGAATCACTTGAACCCAGGAAGAGGAGGTTGCAGTGAGCTGAGATTGCACTATTGCATTCCTACCTGGGTAACAAGAGTAAAACTCCATCTAAAAAAAAAAAAAAAAAAAAGAAACACAAATAAAAAGGTAATAGCAACCGAGCGCATCGCAACTAACAATGCTGAAAAACAGATAATGACAAAATATTATTTTAAACATCATAGAAAAAATACACATTTTATGTAGACAAGAACAACAAAAATGACAGAATTACAGCTCATTTGTAGAAGGTCCAAAGGGTGCCAAGAAACAATGGAACGATATGTTAAATAGGTGAAAGAATAAACCAGAGCAGCCACTCTAGAATTTTTAAGACAAAGTAAATACCTTTCAAATTTCAATGAAAAACAAAAACCTTTTTTTAAAGAAATAAGATCTTTTTTTTTTTTAAACCAGTTGATATGTTCCTGCAGCTAAAGACAGTTCTTAAAGCTGAGCGGAAATAATTCCAGATGGAAATTCATCTGTGCAGGAAAGAATCATAGAGATTTAAATATGTGGAAAATATGACTTTTTATTATATTTTCTTAAAATAAAAAAATGAACTGACTAAAATTTTCATTTTCCCAAAATTTTGACAGCTGCTCAAATCCAAATCATCCAACATGTCTTCCAAAAGTGTATGGATCAGTGGCAAGTAAAATACAATCTCATTAGTAGCATATCTTCAGCAAAACCAGAAGAAATAGAACATTGAAAGCATGCAGTCTCCAGTAATTGGAATAATAAACAACTATTTTCTGTAGATATATTCTTGGTGGTCTCTTTTTAAGTGTTTAGAATAGTAACTGGGTGCAGAAATTATACAGAAATTAAAGTGCAAAGCCTAAGTGTGAAGTAAAATCACTCAAGAAATAGCAAGTTTACCACATTATAAAAATACTGAAAAAATAAAAAGTTAAATCAGAGCACTGACTACAGAAAAGAGAGCAAAGTTATGGATGGGCCACAAGAAAGCAATTTGGAAAAGCAACTGTTAGGAAGAGAAGATGGTAGAAAAAACAAGTGAAAAGGAAAAAGCTCTTCGGAATTGAAACAGTGAACAAGAACACAGTAAGAAGAAGTAATTTAAGATCCTGAAAATTAAAAGGAAAAACAATCCCTGACATCATCATTTTTTCTTAGCATGTACTCAAAAGAGTTAAAAACACATGTCCACACACAAAACTGCACATAGATGTTTATAGCATCTTTATTCATGGTTGTGAAGACTTGGAAGCAACCAAGATTTCCTTTTGTAAATGAATTGATAAATAAACTGTAGTATATCCAGACAATGGAATTATCATTCAGTTTTAAAAGCAAAATGTACTATCAACTAATTAAAAGATATGGAGAAAACAAATGCATATTACTAAGTGAGAGAAGCCTGTCTGAAAAAATTGCATATTGCACGGTTCCAATTATATGACATTAAAAGACAAAATCGTAAGACTGTATGTTACTATAATGGTGGATACATGTCATTATAAATATGTCCAAACTCACAGGATGTACAACACCAAGAGATAACCCTAATATAAACTCTGGACTTTGGGTGATAAGGAAATGTTAGTATTTACAAATGTACCACTTTGGTGAAAAATACTGATAATGAAGGAGTCTATACATGCGTAGAGGCAGGGAATATGTGGGAAATTGGTGTACCTTCTGCTCTATTTTCCTGTAAACCTAAAACTGCCTTAGAAAGTCTATTATTTAAAAACATCTAAAAAGGCAAATAAAAATTAAAACCTCCCTCTATTGGCTCTAAGAAAATCTAGTCATCATAGAAATCTCACCCATTTCTTCTCCAAAAGAAAAAGTAATATCAAAACCAAAGGCTAGTTATTTGAAAATATCAGTCAAATTTTTAAGTCTTTATCTTAGCTAATTAAGAAATAAGAGAGAAGACACCGAGTACCTCATATCAGAAATGAAATAGGGGTTATCATTTCAATTTACTATATACATTAAAAGTATAATGTGTTAATACCATAAACACATTTGTGTCCTCAAATTTGATAATTTAGAAGAAAAGGAACTATCTTTGACAGAAATATATGACCAAAACTCACAGTAGGAGAAACTGATGATCTGAATATGCCTCTATCCACTAAAGACAATGAATCCATAATGAATACCTTCTCAGAAAAGAAAGCTCTCGGCACAGATAAGTTCACTGGGGAATTTACTGGAGAATTGTACCAATCATTTAAGGAAGAAACAATTGAAGAATTCCCAGTCTCTTCCAGAAAGTGGAAGCATAGAAAGGGCGAGCTCATTCTAAGAGGCCACTGTTATTCTAACACCATACACAATCATGATTTTACAAGACAGGAAATTTACAGATGAATATTTTTCATTTAATAGATGCAAAAATGCTAAAACAAAAAAACTTAGAAAACCCAACAACGTGTAAAACAAGATATCTACCTTAACCAGTCTTTGAAAATCAATGGTTATAATCACCATATAAACTGTCTAAAGAGGAGAAATCATGTGAGCATATCAAGTGATCCAGAAAAAAAAATTTGAATAATCCAAGACTCATTCATGATTAAAACTCAGAATAGAAGAGAAATTTCCCAACTTGATAAAGGAGCACCTACAAATAATATACAACTGAAATTATTCTTAATGGTGAGGAACTGGAAACTTTCCACATAAATGAGGAACAAAGAAAGGCTGTCCTCTTTCACTACCCCTTTTCAACATTATACTAGAAATCCTAGACAGGGTAATAAAATAAGAAAAGGAAATACATATATAGAGATTGCATACAAAGAGATGAAACTCTCTTTCCTTGTTGATTATATGATTTCAATGTAATAAACCCCAAAGACTAGACAAAATTTCCTGAGTAAGCAAGTAGTAGAGCAAAACAAGTATACCCAATTATAAAATAAATATTTCTATGTCTATACTGGTATCAATAAATGGTTGAGTAAATAAATAAATGAGGACTAAAGGCAACATTTCTGTGTAGAAATATTCAAAGTTGTTTATATTGATATCAGACACTCGAGATGGTGCTCAACTTGCCACATCTTCAGTTTGAACCATATGTAGTTACTTTCTCCAATGAGCTATGTATGAAAAGAAGAATCATGCAGTAACATTACAATGAAGAAATCTGGTAAGTACTATTTCACTCTGGTGATCAAGTCTACATCAACAGTGATAAATTATGTTAATAATATGCATCATTATTACTATGATGAAAATTCCACTTTACCTCTACGGTCTTCCTCCCGAAACCACACAGTCCCAGTCTAATTCTGAGGAAAACAACAGAAAAATCTTTGCTGAGAAATAATACTTGAGAAGTAATAATATAAAATACCTGCTTAACACTTCTTAAAACAAAGTCATCACAAACAAAAAAAACTCTGAGAAATTTTTCCAGCCAAAAGGAATGTATGAAGGCCTGTCTAGGAAAGCATGAG
Source organism: Macaca fascicularis (assembly GCF_037993035.2). NCBI lineage: Eukaryota > Metazoa > Chordata > Mammalia > Primates > Cercopithecidae > Macaca > Macaca fascicularis. The sequence continues at coordinate 19,478,659 of NC_088380.1, forward strand.
AGCTGAATGTAATGGTTAATCCAGGATGAGATCCTAGAAAATAATTAGGTAAACCTGAATAATGTAAGAACTTTATTCATAATAATTGATCAGCATTGGTTTATCAATTGTCACAATTATACTAACTAAAGTTAGATTTTAATAATAAGATTAACCAGGTGTCTGATAGACAAAAACATTCTGAACTATCTTCACAATTTTTCTGAAAATCTGAGAATGTCCTAGAACAAAAATTTTCATTCAGAAAGTATTGCCCGGGCCCAGCAGCTCATGCTTGCAATCCCAGCACTTTGGGAGGTTGAGGTGGAGGGATCACGAGGTCAGGAGTTCAAGACCAGCCTGGTCAAGATGGTGAAACTCTGTCTCTACTGAAAATACAAAAAAAAAAAAAAAATTATCCAGACGTGGTGGTGGGCACCTGTAATCCCAGCTACTCAGGAGGCTGAGGCAGGAGAATTGCTTAAATCTGGGAGGTGGAGGTTGTAGTGAGCCGAGATCTCACCACTGCACTCCAGTCTTGGCAACAGAGTGAAACTATGTCTCAAAAAAAAAAAAAAAAAAGTAAGTATTTAAGCTTTATGCTTATGAATTTTTCACTTTATTATCTGTAATATACAACAATACTTTTTTAAAAGTATGATGTAGAAACAATTGTGTTATCTTTGTGCATGAAATTCAAATCTCTATATTTTTATTTCATTCAGCAATTCTGTGACTTCACATGTTAAATGGATTTTTTGTACCACACAATTAAATGTTCATAGACAGAAAAGTAATAATTCAAAATCTTGTAGATCTCTATATCTGCAGGAGCTGTGGTATTGTTTTCCTTATTTCTTTGTGCAGGTATTAATAAGGGCACAGATAACTTCTTGTTTTTTCCCCATCTTTTGCCTCAGTAATTCCAAATTATCAACTTTTTCCTCACCTTTCCTTATATGTGACTTCTAATCATAAACTGTATGATATATAAATGAAATACAAAAAAAGAACTTAATAAAAATCAACGTGTTTTACAAATCTTATAAAGGATAGAAAAAGAATTCATTATTATTAATCACCTCTCTCAATTTTCCTCACTATGTATACTTTTGATCAAATTCCTTAAACAGCTGATAAATTCATTTCATTTTTATTATTTTCTCAACAACAAAATAAGTTTTAGATAATGTACTCAAAAAATATATAAATTTTTATAAACTGAAATAAGACGTTATAACTTTTTCTTATTTTTTATTTTATATAGAACATCATCAGTTGGATTAAGCAAATGTGGAAAGAGATTATTTGTGCTATGAATTCGTATCAAGATACATCATTTTGAATTGAAATGATCAGACAAAATTTTTATAAATATGGTTAAAATTAAAATTTGTTTTTGAAGAGTTTTTTGGTGGGGAAACAGACTGTATTAAATGTTGAGAATAAGAGAATGAACCATATACTTAATCCCAAGTACTCTAAGCTAGTGTTTGATATAAACAAACAGATATTTATATTACAGCGGATAATACTTAAGATGGACAAAGCAGAAGTATTTTGGATACATAAGAATATGAGTGCTGAAGTCATATTTCAGTTGGTAGCATTACAATATATTTTCTGAAACAATTTAGACTTACGTTGAGTCTTAAAGAATGAGTTGAAGTTAGCTGGAAAAAGGAGGAAAAAACGTTCTGTGATAATTGAATCAAGTGTCTGTAGTCTGGATATGAGAGTAAGCCTCCATTAGGAAATCAAAGTAGATCAGGAGATGGTAGAGTGAGGTGTGGAGGCTAGCGCGTGAGTGGTAAGTGCCAAACCACAAGGGCTATCAGGTGCTATATTATGCAGGGTTTTGTAAACCAGGGTAAGGCATTTACCATGAGACTTATAAAGGACAATTAAAGCTTTTAAGTGGAGAGAAGGCAAAGAGAGCACTCAAAGGATTTTACAGAAATCTAGGTTAAACAATGAAGATGGCCAATAAGAGAATAACGCCAAAGGGAAATGTACGAAATTGTACAGAGTTGAGAGCATATCGCAGTCTAATTGGTAGTACTTAATGATTGATTGGATATGAGAATGAGGGAGAGAAATAAATTGAGTACATCTCAGTATAAACCCCCAGGCATTTGCTTTCAATCACTAATCAGCTGATAATGTCATTTACTGAGATTAAAAAAAAAAAAAAAAAAAAGACAGAAGTGTGAGTTTTGCATGGCAAACCAAGTGTCCCACTGCAGACATGTTGTATGTGTGACACATGCATGTTATACTGGTAAATAGGTTATTGAATAATCAGGTTTCTTTCTTAAAACAGAAAATAAGCTAAAGATAGAATTTGGGAATCATTTTTCTGGTGATATGTGACAGCCCTAGAGTAATAAATATTGCCTATGACTATATGCAGAATAGGAAAAGTAGAGGCACACATTCAGTTTCCGTATAAATCAACATTTTATTTGTTCAACAAGAAAGACAACATGGATGAGGAGGCTGAAAAAAATTAATGGAAGTGAGTAGAAGGAAAATTAGGAAAGTGTAACACCTTACCTTAAAAGCAAATAACAAAAATATTTCACAGTAAACACAGTGTGGTAATCATAATCAATGCCAATATGCTAGATGGTCAGGTAAAATGAATATATTTTAAAATGTCCCTCAAATTTAGTAAAATAATCTCACTATTATGAATAAGAGAATTTTTTTGGTATTGGGGTTTAATCTAGAATTGAAGACAATTTAGATGTGAATAAAAGGGAAGTGAGTAAAGAGTATGGTATGCACAACTATTTTAAGATAATGATCTATATGACAGCATGTGTTAATTTGAGGAAGCCATATAATAGATGAAAAAATGTCTTTATGGGAGCTACATAAGGTCAGTTTATATGCTGGTTTGGCATTAGAGAGGAAACTATTGAAAATAAATTAACAGGGGGCAAAGAATTTCCACATAAGAGACTATGTATCTGTTTATTGGGACTTCTTTTCTGGTTGATTTACTTAACATTATATTGATTTAAACATCTGAATCAGTGTTTCAACTTTGGCCCTATTGACATTTTGGGCTAGATTATTTACTGTAGGATGCTCTTCTGTGCATTATAGAATATTTAACATCATCCCTGACTTCTATGCCTAGATACCAATAGCATTACTCCTCATTATGACAACCAAAAATATCTGCGGGTATTAAAAATATACCCTGAGTGGGAGCAAAGTCATCCTTATTTAGGAACCACTGGTTTAAGTGAAAGATTATATTTAAAAACAGGAATTCTAACAATAATTTTTATCTTTAAAATGCAGTTCTGAATATGTATTACTTTTATTTTAATCAGTGTATAAATGGGAAAGGAAGACATACTCTCATATATATTCAATTTGGTAATGTTTTAATACTTGCATTCTAATGAAGGAAAATATTTTTGAAAATTTACATAGTACTTTATATTTATAATACTCTCATTCTACTGAAGGAAAATATTTTTGAAAATTTACATAGTACTTTATATTTATTACAGCTTGCAACTCATTTTATAGCATTTTGCAGTGTGGAAACTATGATTATCCTCTGAGAAACCTAATTTGGCGGTTAGTGTTCAAGTTATATACAGTAGTTTTCCTTATTTGCCGTGTGTCTTTCCACAGTTTGTTACTCATGATCAATGATTGTCTGAAAATAGGTGAGTACAATACAGTAAGATATTTTGAGAGAGAAAAAGGAGACCACATTCACATAACTTTTATTACAGTGTATTGATATAATTGTTCTATTTTATTATTAGTTATGGTTATTCTCTTATTCTTCTAATTTATAAATTAAACTTCATCATAGGCATTTATATATAGGAACCAACATAGTAATGTATATAGGGTTTAGTACTCTTCACAGGTTTAGACATCCACTGGAGATTTCAAAATATATCCCCCACAGATAAGAGTTAGCTATGGTTTTAGCTTTAGGAAAACAATTACGTAGGAAATGGGGCTCACCTTCTGGAATTTAATATCACCTAAATAAATGAGACTATCCAATGTAATTTGGAGGAGAAGAGATTATAATTCTTCTAAACTAGTACTTTGAAAGAAATAAGAAATTCAGAGTGAGTAGGTATACGAACATTTGCAAGTGATATTTTTCACAAAATATTTACCATGAGTTTTGTCAAATGCTGCATCAAAAAATAGATATACTATGATTGAAAGGTTTATTATAAGAAACACACAACATAAAAAAATGCTTCATTCTTGGCTCATCAGTCTCCTTTTAGCAGATTTGTTTAAATGAGAAGTTCTTAATCAGTTGGTGGGTAATACATTCTTTTGGCAGTCTTCTAAAGCAGGGTAAACTCCTTCTTTGAGTGCCTGTAATTATTTTAAATCCATAAAATAGAATGTAGAGGTTTCCCAAGAAAACCAAGTATACTAAAATATAAATGTCAAAATGTTTAAACATGATTTGGTAATAGATGTGCTTCTTTCTAAATGCCTTAAAAACAGGAATTAGTGGCAAGTCTAATAATAAGATAATTTCAAAGTCAGGATGAGCATATTCCCTATATTGACATATGTAATACCTCATATGAAAATAGCAGTGACTTCTATTACTCATAAAGCCAAAGATTCTGCTACTACTGTGATTTTCCCCTTATATTCATAAATGAAGGAAATACTACAATTCAGTTAGAGATTGGGCCTATCCCACTTGACACCACTGCTTGGGCTCACTGTCCAGGAGTCTGGGGATAGGTCTGTCTTAACTGTCACCACTGGTGCTTGCTCACATTATCTGAGGCATAAGGATGGGCCTGCCCCTTCCCAGTGCTACTGCCATACCACATATACAATCTGGGTTCTTGAAGCCTGCTCAAATGGCCTGATTCTGCCACTACCAGCACCCAAGCACACTGTTGGAGACCCAGTGATTGGCCTACCAGATTTGCCACTGATGGTGCCTGAATATATCCCCTGAAGGCACAGAGCAAGCATGCCCAGCTTCCAGCTTCCAGTACTGGTGCCCAATGGACAGCCTGCCTGGGATCTCTGTCCCCAGCAAAGCCTTGCCATAGAGTCCACTACAACTACAGCCTAAGTCTCTAAAAATCTAACAAATATCACTGACACTGATTATGACCAAAAAGAATATACATAGACTACACTATTGTGCCCACCCAGACTTAAAGTCAAAGCAGCGTACCCAACTAACACTATAGATATCTCTATAGGAAAAATTCTTTCCCTATGAATACCAACTCATAAAATTAGAAGAAGTGACTTTTATGCCAGATATAGAAATATCAATGTAAGGACACAAAAAAAACCTGTAAAAAACAAGGAAATATGTTATGTCCAGTGAAACAAAGTAATTATTCAGTAACAAATCCCAAAAAGGGAAATATATGAAATACAAAATTCAAAATCATGCCATTTTATAAACTCCATGAGATACAAACAACAAAACTAAATGATCTAAATAAATCAGAAAAACAGTTCATGATCTAAGTGAGAAGTTCAACAAAAAGGTAAATATCATAAACCCCCCACAGTAAACAAAAATCAATAAATACAATAAAAATTCAAAGAAATAGAATGGAAAATATAAGCTTCTATACACTAAATCAGGTAGAGTAACTTGAAGGCAGGTGTTTTGAAATAATCAGTTAGAAGTTGGAGAAAGAAAGAAAGAAGGAAAGAAAGAAAGAAAGAAAGAAAGAAAGAAAGAAAGAAAGAAAGATGGAAGGAGGAGAAGGAGAAGAAGAAGAAGAGACAAAGAAAGGTAGAATGAAAGAAAGGAAAGAAAGAAAAGAAAAGAAAAAGAAAGAAAGAAAGAAAGAAAGAAAGAAAGAAAGAAAGAAAGAAAGAAAGAAAGAAAGAAAGAAAGAAAGAAAGAAAGAAAGAAAGAGAGAAGAGAGAGGAAGGAGAAGGAAGGAGATGGAGAAGGAAAGAAAGAAAAGAAAACAGTAAAGAAAGCTCCTGTGCCATGTGGAACACCAGAAAGTGACCAATTTTTTGAATTTGGGAGTTCCTGAAAAGGAAGAGATGGGTAAAGGCACAGATAACCTATTTAACAAAATAATAGCTGAAAATCTTCCAAGTTTTGCAAGACACATAAACATCCACATACAGGAAGTTCAAAAATCCCCTCACTGATACAACCCAAAAAAGTTTTCTCTAATGGATATTATAGTCAAATACAAAAAATCCCCATCAGAGTAACAGCATGTTTCTCAAAAGAAACCTGAGAGCCTAGAATAAAATAGAACAATTTATTTAAATTATTGAAAGAAAAAAAATCTGCTAACAAAGAATACTATACACAACTACCTTTTCAAAATGAACAAAAAGTAAACTTTTTCTCAGACAAGAAACACTGAGGAAATTCATCTCCACTAGACCAGTCCTACAATAAATGCTTCAGGAAGTCTTACATCTAGAAGCCAAAGGAAGGTGTGTATCATTATGGAAATATGTGAAAGTATAAAACTTCCTGGTAGAGCAGATGCACAACTGAAAAAGAAAAGAAGTAAAATGTTATCACTACCAAAAACCTCCACCAAATTGTAAAGGTAAACAAAAGAAGAAGAAAGAAAACAAAGGATATGCAAAACAATTAAAAATTAATTAATAAGAGTGAGTCTTTGCCTATTGATCAACCTTAAATGTCAACAATTTAAATTCCTCAATTAAAAGATATAAACTTGAAAAATGGGTAAAAAAAAGAAAAGACCCAAAAATACACTGTTTCCAAGAAAACTCATTTCACCCATAAAGATCCACACAGACTAAAAGGGAAGTATGGAAATAGACAATGAAAGTGTGCAGGAGTACCCCTACATAGACTAAATAGACTTTAAGTAAAAAAAAAAAAAAAAAAAAAAAAAAAAAAAAAAAATTTTAAGACAAAGAAGGATATTATATAATGATAAAGGGATACATTTCACCAAAAGATATAATCATTGTAAATATGTATGCACCCAACAGAGAAGCACTGAGATATATAGAGCAAATATTGTTAGTGCTGAAGACAGAGAGAGATCTAACATGATAACAGTTGAAGACTTCAGGACCCTACTTCAACATTGAGCAGATCATCTAGACAGAAACTCAACAAATAAACATGAAACTTACTCTGCACCATAGACCAAATAAACCTAACAGACATTTAAAGAACATTTTATCCAACAGTTTCTACATCGAAAAAGTAGAAAGATTTCAAATAAACAGCCTAACAAGGTACCTCGAGATTTGTAATGAATTAGAAAGCAAGAACAAACCAAACCCTAAAGTAGTAGAAGAAAAGAAATAATAACTATTAGAGCAGAACTAAATAAAATGGAGACTAAAAGAAATACCAAAAAAAGAGCAAAACAAAAAGTTGTGGGTTTTTTTTTCTTTTTAAATATGAACAAATGAATAAACCGCTAGCCAGACTAACCAAGCAATAAAGACAGAAAGCCCATAAAATGAAATCAGACATGAAAATGCAGACATTACAAATGGTGCCACAGAAATACATAGAATCTGTAGAGAAACCATTATATCTGTAGAGAGACGATTATATGCTAACAAATTGGAAAATCCTGAGAAAATAATCAAATTTCTGGAAACATGTATCTTACCAAGATTAAACCAGGAAGAAATAGAAAAAAATAAAATTCATCAGACCAATTACAAGTGATGAGATTAAATCAGTAACAAAAAGTCTCCCAACAATGAAACACTAAGACCTACATGGCTTTACTGCTAAATTCTACCAAACTTATAAGAAAAATCTAACACAAATTCTTTGCAAAATACTCCAAAAAATTTTTAGTGGAGGGACTTTAACTCATTCTACAAAGCCAGCCAGACCATATGATTATCTCAATAGACAGGAAAAACGTGTGCTAAAATTCAACATCACTTCATGATTAAAAATCTTTCTATAAATTTGGCAAAGGGACATATCTCAAGATAATAAAAGTTATATGTGACAAACCCACAGCTAACACCATACTCAAATAAGAAAAGCTAAAAGTCTTTTCTATAAGAACTGAAACAAGACATGGATGTGTGGTCTCACCAATTTTACTGAACATAGTAATGCAAACCCTAGCTAGAACTATCGGACAAGAAAAAGAAATTTAAAAGCATACAAATTATAAAAGAGGAAGCCAAACTGTTCCTTTTGTTGATAATATAATCTTATGTCTAGAAAAATCTAAAGACTCCACCAAAATAAATCAGTATAGTTACAGGATACAAAATCAACATACATAAATCCATAGTGTTTCTATACACCAATAATGAACTAGCTGAAAAAAGAAATTAAAGGCTATCTAATTTACAATAGCTACAAAAAAGTAAAATGCCTAGGAATAAATTTAAGGAGGTGAAAGATCTTTGCAAGGAAAACTGCAAAACACTAATGAAATAAATGAAAATGACAAACATAAAAATAAAAAGCCATCTCATGTTTATGCATCAGAGGAATTAATATTGTTAAAATGACCGTATAGCCTAAAGTAGTCTACAGATTCAATGCAATTCCTTTCAAAATACCCTCAGTCAAAATGCTATTGAAAGTATATAGTTGTGCTTTGTCTTTTAATCTATACTGTTAATTTTCATAAAATTAGAAAAAAAATCCTAAAATTTGTATAAAACCCAAAAAGATCCCTAATAAACAAAGCAATCCAGAACAAAGAAAACAAAGCTAGAGGTATCAGACTACCTGACATCAAAATACACTGCAAGACTGTAGTAACCAAAACAGCATGGTATTTGTATAAAACAGACACACAGACGAATGGAACAGAATAGAGAGTTCAGAAATGAATCCGCATATTTACAGCCAACTGAATTTTAACAAAGACTCCAAAAACATACACTTGGGAAAAGACACCTTCTTCAACAAATAATGGTGGGAAAATTAAATATGCAGAAGAATTAAACTTGACTCCTACCTCTCCTGATACAACAACCAATTCAAGATGGATTAAAGATTTAAATATAATAGCCCAAACTATAAAACTAGGAAAAAAAAAAAACCTAGGAAAACACTTTCAGACATCAGTTTAGGCAAAGATTTCATGGTTAAGACCTCAAAAGCACAGGGGATTATAATGAAATATAGATGGCACTCTATACAAAACCAAAAAAGGTAAGAAAACAATCACCGGAGTGAAGAGACAATCAATTGAATGGGGGAAAATATTTGCAAGCTACTCACCTCACAATGGACTGATATCCAGAATATACAATGAACTCAAACAACTCTATACAAAAACAAATAATTCCATTGAAAAGTGTGCTGACAGGAATAGACCTTTTTTTCCAAAAGAAGACATGCACGTGCCCAACAGATATATGAAAAAAGTACTCAACATATCAACATAATCATCAGGTATGGAAATCAAAACCACAATGAGATACTATCTTACCCCAGTTAGAATGACTATTATTAATTAAAAAGGAAAAAAAATAACTGATGCTGGTGAGAATATGTGGAAAAGAGAACTTTTATACACTCTTGGTGGGGATGTAAATTAGCACAATTGCTATGGAAAACAGTAAGGGGATTCCTCAAAAACTAAAATCAGAATTACCATATGATTCAGCCATCGCATTACTGGGAATTTATCCAAAAGAAAATTAATCTGTATATATAAGGGATACCTGCATTTACATGTTTACTGCAGCACTATTCACAATAACAAAGATACAGGATCAACCTAAGTGCCAACTGACAAATGAATGGATAAAGAACATATGGTGTATATACAATGGAAGAGTATTTGATCATAAAAAAAAATTGAAGTCATGTCATTTGTGGAATAAGATGGAACGGGAAGTCATTGTGTTGAGTATACTAAGCCAGAAACAGAAAATAAAACAATGCATGTTCTCACTCGTGTGTGGAAGCTCAAAAAGTTGATCTCATGGAGACAGAGAATAGAAATGATAGATAACAGAGACTGGGGAAAGTGGGTGAAGGCAAAGGGTGAAGGAGAGCTTGATTAGGGGGTACAAACATGCAGTTAGGTAGAAGAAATAAACCCCAACATTCAAAAGTGATGGACATCCTAAATAGCCTGATTTGATCACTATAAAATGTATTCATGTATTCAAATATCACATAAATGTGTTCAATTATTATGCATCAATAAAAAAAGAATTTCTTTATTTACCCAGTTACTTTTTAGCAGATTTTATTCAATCTACTTTGTAAGGTCCTAATGTGCTACTCCTTATCTAAATAACATTGCTCCAATCTCACTTACAGACCTGTTTCTACCCTAGGTTTTCCATCTCATAACAGCTCTTGCTCAACCCACCATCTGGAGGCATTCTCTTGGACCAGCCAAGCTCTATGGCTCAATGACTTTTACCACCATCATTACTTCTCTTCATTCATTGTCACTAGTTCTGGCAAAAAGTGCTACTAGTTCTCCATCATGTCTTTTTACTTTTTTAGAGCGACAGCATTTTGAAGTGGTTATATGAATATTCCTAATGAGACTAGATTCTAGCATCCTCATAGTTTGACCTAAACATGTGATCAAGAACTATGAAATACATTGTGGGAAAAAGTGATGAGCTTCTAGACCATGTCTATCAAAGAAGACTTGTCCTCCCTTTTTCTCTTTCCATTTCCTGCTTACTGGAAAGCGGATAATGATGATGGAATCCCCTTGGGCAATGCACACAAGAGCAATATATTATCAAAAGAATAGGCAACAGACATGGGGGCTCACGCCTGTGATCCCAGTACTTTGTGAGGCTGAGGCAGGGAGATCATGAGATCAGGAGTTCGAGACTAGCTTGATCAACGTGGTGAAACCTCATCTCTACTAAAAATACAAAAATTAGCTGGGCGTGGTGGTGCATGCCTGCAATCCCAGCTACTCGGGAGACTGAGGCAGAATTGTTTGAACCCGGGAGACACAGGTTGCAGTGAGCTGAGATCATGCCACTGGACTCCAGCCTGGGCAACAGAGCAAGACTCTGTTCTGGGGGGAAAAATAGAAAAAGAAAAAAAATAAAAAGAATAGGCAAGAAGCATTTCATCCTTGTTTAAATTTTTTTTTAAATTTTTTTTTATTGTGCTTTCTTTGGCTCAGCTAGAAGTTGGTCAGTTCTCCCTCTTGAGCACAGTTCTGACCACTTTCCTTATTGGGCTATCACACTCGGAACCACTACACATCCACTCTAATTGTCCCAGGGCCAAGTACTAGATAGCTAGGGACAGCCTTTATGTCCCAGAGATGGCCAAAATTATCCAAATTAGCCAATCACAGGGAGCCCTTGATACTTACCTAATCCCATGTCACTTGCCACCAGGTATAGCACTCTGTGTAGTCCCACTTGGTAGTCTTCTATTTTTTGGAGCTGTTAAAAAAAATCTGCTTCTCTTCTATCCAAGAGTCATTGTGTCATTTCCCACCATGAAAAAAATATTCTTCAAATCTTATAGACCACTTTGCCACTGTGAAGCCACAATAACTTTCTTAGGCTATTTTATACTCTAACCATGATGTGCATAAACAGTGAGCTTCTGTGATGTTTCAGTATGTCTGTGTTTTACTCTTTGGTTGGACAGAGATGAGGATATAAACTTCATATTATTACAAATGGTAGAAATCCAGAATTATTATAGTTTATCATTAAATAAAATATGGCCACACTTTGTATCAGAATGTGGTGAAATAATGCATTCCGGTTAGATACGCAGGTAGATAGGTAAGTGGATGAATGAATGGAAAGTGAAAGGCAGAAAGAGATTACAGAATGTAGACAGAAACATAAATAACAGAGCAGATGCTCCCTGTTTTCTAAACATTTACTTCACTGACTCTTATACATTCAAAGCAAGCTAAAGTCCAGAACAAAACAGTGTCAGTGCAATCCACTACTGACAAATATTAGTGATATGTCATTGCCATTTTTGTCTCAGCCATCTAGTTGTTATTCTTTGGAGTTCTTGCCATTTTTGCTCAGTTTTGAGAGATTTTGCTCAGTTTTGAGAGATTTTACAAAAATTATTTACTTCATCATTTCTAAAATGCAGATGCAGTGACAGGGATGAAAGCGCTATTAAGAAGCCCATGACTATGATTGTATTGAAAGTAAAATAAATTCCACTGATGGAAAAATGATTAAATGTGCCCATGTGAATGAAACAAATTATTCAGTAGGAAGAATTCTGAAGGACACAGTATAAATAATACAGCATGTTGAAAGTGCTGTGAGTATGCCATTGACAGTGATGATTAAGAGAAGTATGTGATAAAAGAAAGACATAAGAAAAAAGACAACACTGTATGGCTAGTCATGAGGCCTAGATTTTCACAAAACACACAACAATATCATTGATTGCCTATTAAAAATTGCAACAACAACAACAAAAAGAATTAACATGCAAAATTTGCTCCAGATGGCTCTGGAAGTACAAACTTTGTGTAATCTGCACAATTTATTTGTGCCTTGATGATAAATGAAAATATCATGAGGTGTCATGAGGTGTTCCAACAACATTATAGGGATTATCAAAAAGGGTATTTTAAGGGAGAAAGATTACCTGTCTTAAAAACTATTCAGTGTAGATGAAATTGATGTATGTTGAGAAGAGATGAGTAAAATGGATGGATAAAGAAAATATAAGGTATATAAATAATGGAATATTCTTCACTCATAAATAGAAGGAAATCCTGCAAACTCTGGAGAACATTCTGCTAAGCGAGATAAACAGGAAACAGAAGTACAAATACTGTATGATATCATTTAACTGTGGAATCTATAAAAGTTAAACTCATACAAGTAGGGAGTAGAATGGTGGTTTCAATTATAAGATTAATTTAAGTTCTGGGGATTTAATGAAAAACCCTATGGTTTATTTGAAATTTGTTAAGAGAGCAGATTTTATATGTCCACACACACACATACACACACTCACACAGAGTAATTAAAAGCAGTGATAGATGTACTAATTGACTGTAAAAACAGTACACAAATGTATAGGTTCATGAAATGTATAGGTACATTGCACATCTTAAATATATGCAATTTTTCTCTGTCAATCAAATATTTTAAAATAAAAAAGAATGAATATAACAAGGCATATATTACACATTGTTAAAAGTCTTTATAGCATTATTTTTGAACACCCAAGATCCTTTCCTCTGTGTCTCTACCCCCAATAATATCTCAGCTGATAGATGGGAAGGAGGAGATTGAGCTTAGGAGGTTTTGATCGGCCAAACCTAGAAACAGCCAAATTATTTAGATGTGTATTTCAATGGCCAGAACTCAGGTACAAGGCCACATCCTATTGCCGGGGAGGAAGAGAAATGTAACAAACTCAATGTCCAAGAGTAAAGGGAATCAAGTTTTTTTGAAACAACAATCTCCTCTAAATATGCTATAACCCTATATTTTTACTTTTGTTTGACCATAGAGTAATTTATGAGAATGTTTTTAATCTTCATTTTTATTCAGTTGTTTCATCACTTATTATTACTACATAGTTGGTCTTCTTAAATTATAATGATAAATGTTCTCTTTTTAATGTTTATAAGTTTGAGAACTCACTGAGGTTTTCTGTGAGCTGTGATAATCACTGAAATTGATAAATGTTACAGTAATGTGTAGAAAGGAGATATTCTCGGTTTTACAGTTGAAAATTCAATATATTAAATATGTTGATTTATTTTTATTTTTCATTGTTGCATTTATTTATTTTTTCAGTGTCCAGGTCTCTGTGTCACCAAGGCTGGAGTGCGGTGGTGAGAATACAGCTCACTTCAGCTTTCAACTCCTCGGGTCAAGTGATCCTCCGACCTCAGCCTCCTGAGTAGTGGGGACTACAGGTTCATTCCACCATGCCCAGCTATTTTTTTTTTTTAACTTTTTCTAGAGACAGTTTCTCATTTTGTTACCTAGTCTCAAACTCTTGGCTTCAAGCAGTCCTCCCACCTCAATCTCCCAAAGTGCTGGAATTACAGATGTGAGCCACCATGCCTGGAGTGTTGATTTTACCATTAAAATTCTTTTTTTTTTTTTATTGAGGATTTTTGCATCGATGTTCATCAGGGATATTGGTCTAAAATTCTCTTTTTTTGTTGTGTCTCTGCCGGGCTTTGGTATCAGGATGATGTTGGCCTCATAAAATGAGTTAGGGAGGACTCCCTCTTTCTCTATTGATTGGAATAGTTTCAGAAGGAATGGTACCAGCTCCTCTTTGTACCTCTGGTAGAATTCAGCTGTGAATCCATCTGGTCCTGGACTTTTTTTGGTTGGTAAGCTGTTAATTATTGCCTCAATTTCAGAGCCTGCTATTGGTCTATTCAGGGATTCAACTTCTTCCTGGTTTAGTCTTGGAAGAGTGTAAGTGTCCAGGAAATTATCCATTTCTTCTAGATTTTCTAGTTTATTTGCATAGAGGTGTTTATAGTATTCTCTGATGGTAGTTTGTATTTCTGTGGGGTCAGTGGTGATATCCCCTTTATCATTTTTTATTGCATCTATTTGATTCTTCTCTCTTTTCTTCTTTATTAGTCTTGCTAGTGGTCTATCAATTTTGTTGATCTTTTCAGAAAACCAACTCCTGGATTCATTGATTTTTTTGTGTCTCTATCTCCTTCAGTTCTGCTCTGATCTTAGTTATTTCTTGCCTTCTGCTAGCTTTTGAATGTGTTTGTTCTTGCTTCTCTAGTTCTTTTAATTGTGATGTTAGAGTGTCAATTTTAGATCTTTCCTGCTTTCTCTTGTGGGCATTTAGTGCTATAAATTTCCCTCTACACACTGCTTTAAATGTGTCTCAGAGATTCTGGTATGTTGTATCTTTGTTCTCATTGGTTTCAAGGAACATCTTTATTTCTGCCTTCATTTCGATATGTACCCAGTAATCATTGAGGAGCAGGTTGTTCAGTTTCCATGTAGTTGAGCGGTTTTAATTGAGTTTCTTAGTCCTGAGTTCTAGTTTGATTGCACTGTGGTCTGAGAGACAGTTTGTTATAATTTCTGTTCTTGTACATTTGCTGAGGAGTGCTTTACTTCCAATTATGTGGTCAATTTTGGAATAAGTGTGATGTGGTGCTGAGAAGAATGTATATTCTGTTGATTTGGGGTGGAGGGTTCTGTAGATGTCTATTAAGTCTGCTTGGTGCACAGATGAGTTCAATTTCTGGATATCCTTGTTAACTTTCTGTCTCGTTGATCTGTCTAATGTTGACAGTGGGGTGTTGAAGTCTCCCATTATTATTGTATGGGAGTCTAAGTCTCTTTGTAAGTCTCTAAGGACTTGCTTTATGAATCTGGGTGCTCCTGTATTGGGTGCATATATATTTAGGATAGTTAGCTCTTCCTGTTGAATTGATCCCTTTACCATTATGTAATGGCCTTCTTTGTCTCTTTTGATCTTTGATGGTTTAAAGTCTGTTTTATCAGAGACTAGTATTGCAACCCCTGCTTTTTTTGTTCTCCATTTGCTTGGTAGATCTTCCTCCATCCCTTTATTTTGAACCTATGTGTGTCTCTGCATGTGAGATGGATCTCCTGAATACAGCAAACTGATGGGTCTTGACTCTTTATCCAGTTTGCCAGTCTGTGTCTTTTAATTGGACCATTTAGTCTATTTACATTTAAGGTTAATATTGTTATGTGTGAACTTGATCCTGTCATTATCATATTAACTGGTTATTTTGCTCATTAGTTGATGCATTTTCTTCCTAGCATTGATGGTCTTTACATTTTGGCATGTTTTTGCAATGGCTGGTACCGGTTGTTCCTTTCCATGTTTAGTGCTTCCTTCAGGGTCTCTTGTAAGGCAGGCCTGGTGGTGACAAAATCTCTAAGCATTTGCTTATCTGTAAAGGATTTTATTTCTCCTTCACTGATGAAACTTAGTTTGGCTGGATATGAAATTCTCGGTTTAAAATTCTTTTCTTTAAGAATGTTGAATATTGGCCCCCACTCTCTTCTGGCTTGTAGAGTTTCTGCTGAGAGATCTGCTGTTAGTCTGATGGGTTTCCCTTTGTGTGTAACCTGACCTTTCTCTCTGGCTGCCCTTAACAGTTTTTCCTTCATTTCAACTTTGGTGAATCTGACAATTACGTGTCTTGGAGTTGCTCTTCTCGAGGAGTATCTTCATGGCGTTCTCTGTATTTCCTGAATTTGAATGTTGGCCCGCCTTACTAGGTTGGGGAAGTTCTCCTGGATGATATCCAGAAGAGTGTTTTCCAACTTGGTTCCATTTTCCCCCTCACTTTCAGACACCCCAATCAGACATAGATTTGGTCTTTTCACGTAATCCCATACTTCTTGAAGGCTTTGTTCATTTCTTCTTCTTTTTTTTTCTTTAGACTTCTCTTCTCGCTTCATTTCATTCATTTGATCCTCAATCGCTGATACTCTTTCTTCCAGTTGATCAAGTCGGTTACTGAAGCTTGTGCATTTGTCACGTATTTCTCGTGTCATGGTTTTTATCTCTGTCAGTTCGTTTATGGCCTTCTCTGCATTGATTATTCTAGTTATCCATTCTTCCATTCTTTTTTTCAAGATTTTGTGTTTCTTTGCGCTGGGTACGTAATTCCTCCTTTAGCTCTGAGAAGTTTGAGGGACTGAAGACTTCTTCTCTCAACTCGTCAAAGTCATCTTCCGTCCAGCTTTGATCCGTTGCTGGCGATGAGCTGCGTTCCTTTGGAGGGGGAGATGCGCTCTTATTTTTTGAATTTCCAGCTTTTCTGCCCTGCTTTTTCCCCATCTTTGTGGTTTTATCTGCCTTTGGTCTTTGATGATGGTGACGTACTGATGGAGTTTTGCTGTGGGTGTCCTTCCCATTTGTTAGTTTTCCTTCTAACAGTCAGGACCCTCAGCTGTAGGTCTGTTGGAGATTGCTTGAGATCCACTCCAGATCCTGTTTGCCTGGGTATCAGCAGCAGAGGCTGCAGAAGATAGAATATTGCTGAACAGCGAGTGTACCTGTCTGATTCTTGCTTTGGAAACTTTATCTCAGGGGTGTATCCCGCCGTGTGAGGTGTGGGGTGTTGGTCTGCCCCAGTGGGGGATGTCTCCCAGTTAGGCTACTCAGGGGTCAGGGACCCACTTGAGCAGGCAGTCTGTCCATTCTCAGATCTCAACCTCTGTGTTGGGAGATCTACTGCTCTCTTCAAAGCTGTCGGACAGGGTCGTTTGCGTCTGCAGAGGTTTCTGCTGCTTTTTTGTTTTGTTTAGCTGTGCCCTGTCCCCAGAGGTGGAGTCTACAGAGACAGGTAGGCCTCCTTGAGCTGCTGTGAGCTTCGCCCAGTTCGAGCTTCCCAGCAGCTTTGTTTACCTACTTAAGCCTCAGCAGTGGCGGGCGCCCCTCTCACAGCCTCGCTGCTGCCTTGCGGTTAGATCACAGACTGTTGTGCTAGCAATGAGGGAGGCTCCGTGGGCTTGGGACCCTCCCAGCCAGGTGTGGGATATAATCTCTTTTCTCAAAATGTATCAATTTCATCTACACTGAATAGTTTTTAAGATAGGTAATCTTTCTCCCTTAAAATACCCTTTTTGATAATCCCTATAATGTTGTTGGAACACCTCATGATATTTTCATTTATCATCAAGGCACAAATAAATTGTGCAGATTACACAAAGTTTGTACTTCCAGAGCCATCTGGAGCAAATTTTGCATGTTAATTCTTTTTTTGTTTTGCAGTTTTTAATAGGCAATCAATGACATTGTTGTGTGTTTTGTGAAAATCTAGGCCTCATGACTAGCCATACAGTGTTTTTTTTTTTCTTATGTCTTTCTTTTATCACATACTTCTCTTAATCATCACTGTCAATGGCATACTCAAGCACTTTCAACATGCTGTATTATTTATACTGTGTCCTTCAGAATTCTTCCTACTGAAAAATTTGTTTCTCACAAGAACAGAAAACCAAACACCACATGTTCTTACTCATAGGTGGGAACTGAACAATGAGATCACTTGGACTCGGGAAGGGGAACATCACACACAGGGGCCTATTATGGGGAGTGGGGAGGGGGAGGGATTGCATTGAGAGTTATACCTGATGTAAATGATGAGTTGATGGGTGCTGACGAGTTGATGGGTAAAGCACACCAACATGGCACAAGTATACATATGTAACAAACCTGCACATTATGCACATGTACCCTAGAACTTAACGTATAATAATAATAAAATTTAAAAAAAAAAACTCATTGAGGGTGCATAAGCAGACCTGTATATTCGGGTCTGAAAAAGTCATCTTTCTCTTAAGATGCTTGCACTTTCTTGCCTGATTTCAGTTACATGTAATAATCTCAAATAATATAAGAAAAATGACTATTTAAAAAGTAGAGTTTTGAGCAGTGGGGTAGAGGGGTGGAAATCGACTTGTGGTGTGTATAAATATATAACCTAATTCCTTAACTCCTGTAAAAAAAAAAATCTTTTTTTAAGAACTTTATCTGTCATGCTACTGCTGTCCTTTTATATTAAGATATTATAAATATTTATTTATATTGATAGCAGATAGTCCATCATATATTATGATGTTATGTTACTGGATATATGATGCTCCTTTAATTCATTGTGGATTTTTTCAAATATTGCTCATATAGCAATATGAATTATTCATTTATTCTTACATTTAATTCAATGTGATTTTTCTATTGACTTTGACACCCAAATTTATCACTTTTTGTATTTGCTTAATACATTTCAACTAATTTTTCATTTTTATTTTATATTTTTACTTTTAACCATTCTACACCAGGGTACATTTGTATGCCTCACCTAAGTACCATATAAATTAAATGAATCTGTATTGCTTGCCTTGTCTTTTTATAGGGCTATATTATTTGTCATCATTTATTGTTACTGTTTCTGCCTTAATTTACTGTATTTCCCTTTCATTTTGCTTATTTCAAGGTTAGTTATTTTCATATTTTAGTTTTATATTAATAAAAAGCTTACATTTTGTTTGAATTTATCTCTACTTAAAAATGATAATGGTTTTCTTCATTTTTATGTTTTTTGTTTTCATATAGAAAAGCAAAATAGTTTGACTTCCTATATTATGAGAAACGTGGCATACTTTTTGGTCTATTTATTCTCCATCTTCCTATTCTTTAACTCTTTAGTCTATCAATTTATTTGAGTACACTGAGCCGTTCCACATATCACGTTTTAACAAGAAGTTTCCCTCAGATATGAAAATTACATTTTTTCCATATTTGCACCATTCTTTTATGCTTAAAATTGTCTGTTAACATATTTAAATTTACAGCACCAGCTTTCATTTTAAATTTTATCCCAGTATTTATTCCAAAATTTACATTTTAAGTTAACTGCTTTGATTTATTTCTATGTCAAGTAGACCAATTTGTATGGTGGTATTTTTTTTTTTTTTTTTTTTTTTACTGATGTTTTAATTAATTTAATTCCCTCCAAACCCTTAGTAAACTGGTTAACAAAGGTCTTCATATAGCTGAGTAATGGGAAGGACAGGATTTGAATCCAAGCCAGCAAGTTCTAAAGCTGTTCCCATCACTGCGTTGCACATTGTGCCCAAGTGGTTTTGTTCATGGTCTTTCCCATGAACCATTAACAATTTTTATGTATTTAAAAAAGTTTGGTTACAAATATTCTTTCTCAACATCCTTTAGTTGTAGAGCTCATGTATAAAATGTACTTCATTAAAAAAATTTGGAAAAGGACAGAAAACAACATTTTCCTAGTTGGTCTTTAGGGGAAAAAACTAACTTCTATGAATGTAACTCTTCACTTTCCATTCACATTCATTGACTGTTTTTCTATACAATTTAATAACTTGTAAAAAGCTTTCTTTCTTTCTTTCCTTCTTTCAGGAGATGGGGTCTGGCTGTGTTGCCAAGGCTGGAGTACAGTGTCTGTTCAGAGACATGATCCCACTCTGGATCAGCACAGGAATTTTGACCTGCTCCAGTTCACTCCTCCTTATGCCACTCCCAGAAGGTCACCATATTGATGCAAAACATAGTGAAAATACCAAATCGGCATTGAGCACTACAGCTCAGAACTCTTGGCATTAAGGATTTTCCCGCCTCAGCCTCCCGAGTAGCTGGGAGTGTAGGCATGCCCCACCGTGCCCAGCTTTTTTCTTTCATTCTTAATGTTGAACTTGCATGTGTCAATGGTCCGTGTGGATGAACTGTTGCTTGTTCATCACTTGTCCTAGAGGTGCTCCAGCTTCCCTCTTAGAAGGCCTCTCTTCGTGGATCCTTATCTCTAGCAAGCAGTGCTGATTCTCTGATAATAGATTACCTATCATCAGATTACCTGGTGTTCTGGCTTACTTAGAAATGTAGGTAATGGTGAGTTCTGTGTTATTGAGTCAGCTATAAAAGATTGCATTCCTCTTTCTCTGACCCCCAGCATGGACTACTTTCAAACAGACTTTCTGGGTCTGTAATTTTTGTTATTTTTTAAAAATAATTGTCCCAAAATTCAATGCTATTCTAATTGTTATCATTATTAAGATAGTTCTTGGGGGTTATGTGAATAGATGATAGAAAATGACAAAATTCTGACTTAGAATATAGTCCCCAAAATTTGAAATAGCTGCTTTTATTGATATATTTCCCTGGATAGTAGAGATCCTGAACATTAGGGTTAAGTCAGAGACACAAAAACAGAGTTAACCCAATGCATACACAGTCGATCTTTTCTAAGCATGGGTACCACATCCCTGGATTCAACCAACGAGGAATCAAAAATATTTGGAAAAGATGTTGCAACTGTGCTAAGCATGTACAGACATTTTTTCTTGTCATTATTTCCTTAAAATGCAGTACAATAACTATTTACATACCACCGACATTATCTTAATTATTATGAGTAATCTAGAGTTGATTTAAAGTATGCAGGTAGATACGAATAGGTTATATGCAAATACTATGCTATTTCCTATAAAGGGATCAACCATTTACAGATTTCGGTATCTTCGGAGGTGTCCTGGAATTAATTATCTCATCTATACCGAAGGACAACTCTGTGTGTGCGTGTGTGTGTGTGTGTGTGTGTATACAGCCTGCTGTACTATTTTTATTCTGAAAGCAAAGCTTATGACATGGCAATATGCTTCCTAATTAATCTCTATGAACAACTCAGAAAGGGCTGACTCTTGCTACAACTCCCTCCAGATGGCTTTCCTTCTATCCACACACACATCAAACATCAACCATTTTCAACTACCACTGTCCTTTCTGAATTTTTGTTTACCATTTTATTCCTTTAGGTTTTGATACTCTTGCATTCTTCATACTTTTTTTTTCTTTACCATTGCCATGGTAAAAAAATTTAACAGAAAGTCAGTGATGTCACTTACATGGCTTGAGGCCCTGCATTGTTTTGCAGATTGCATGGAATTATTTTAGATTCAATCTTGTGAGACAGTTTACGCTGACAGTTGCAGAATCTGGCACAGTCCATTGAACTGATAAAAGGAGCCACCTCTTTTCTATGGTTGAAAATTGAAGTTAATTCTAATTTAGGTGTTTTCCATTTAAATAACACATTTGCCCGTGTATAGTGGTGGCAACAATTGATGTACACTTAGACTAAAGCTGCATTATTTCCACAATATGTGAAGAAAATTTCTCGTATTCCTTTCACATAACAGAACACACTTTAGTACATGACTTTAGTATATGAACCATGTCCACCATTTACTCCTAAAGGGCGATGTCAGCAACGTAGGCATCCAAATGAACGGATGCTCTCGTGCTTTACTCTTTAGTTTACCATCCACATTTGGGAAATTATGTAAATTCTATAGAATATTATTCTGTTGATCTTCAAATTCCCCTTTAATTTTTAAAAATATCTTTATTATTCTCTAGCACAGACTTTTATCTGTAAATTTGCTTATTTTATCACACAATAGATATTATAAAAGTATAATATAATATTTCTGTGTTAGTTGCTTTAGAAGTAAATAGATTAAATGTTATTCCTGGTCATCAGTGATTCAGGCATGATTTTACTGAGCAATAGCAAGAAACTTTTAAACTAATGAGAAAGAAAGAATGAGACAGAGAGTGGGAGAGAGCACCTAAGTGTACGGTAGCTCTTCTGTGGGAGTTTAGGACATAGTAGACCCAGCTGAAAGGACTAGGAAGTTTATTCTTAGAGATGATCCTTAAATTTACTCCTAGTAGATGGGTTGAATTTACATATGTCGATTTCAAATAAGGAATTCTAAGCTGATGCAGACTTTATGGTAATATAAATACTTTATTTTGTATATTTCACCTTTTGCTCTCTATTTCCTTATTCATTGTATATCCCACTAGAGATACATATCTAAAACAGACATAGAATTAAAGTTCCTAAAATAAACAAAATAATTTTGCATATATTGTCTTTATGTAGTTTAAAAAACCTTATTTTTTCATAGTGTTCCATGATTTGGTGTGCTCAATAATCACCATATTGTTTGAGAACAGCCAAGTGAAACTCTCATAGCAAGTAGCCTTGAAAAGTAAGTCATAATCAATTGGTTTATCCCAGATATTCAACTATTGTCCCTCTAGTCTATTTACTAATGAAGGCTCATGTGTATTTGGTTGTTTTTGTTGTTGCTTTCAGTGTCATCTATAAGAAATTATGCACAGGCAAATATTTGAAAGTATCCTATGTCATTTTGTCATCAGTCTGGGCTTATCTCATAGTTGAAAGATAAATGTTAATAATGTTATGTAAAAGTTTCATGGTAATGATTTAAGGGTTAATGACAATGAAGACTACAGCCAATTACAATTAATTCCCAGAGTAATATAAAAACATTATTAAGTCACTGTTAAAAATGAGTCATTGTAAATTCCATTGGAAGAAAAATGTTTATGATCACATCTTAGGGGAAAACAGACTGTCTCCATTTTAAGCAGTTCTGTGAAAACAAATTTGAAATATACACACTTTTTTTTCTATTAAAACTTTGAATATCTTAACTGAATGTTTCAGAAGCCACAAGTGTGTTAAAAAAAAAAGAAAGAAAAAGAAAAGAACTGAATGTATGGTTGAAGCCTGTCTAATCAAGGAAAACAGTGCTATGGCATATGTTGTTTTCACTGTAGAAAAATCCAAATGGGACTTTCCAATGACTGAAACTGAAATTAATTTTATAAACATTAACATTTGTAGGTGTTTCACACATGCAACTACAGAACATTCCTCTTGATGATGAACTAAAATGTATGAAGAGGGACATAGATTGAAATTTCACCACTCCTTACAATCGAGTTTATATCACCCATGGTTTGATTGTTCTCACAAAATTTATACATTCTTTTTCTTACCAAAACACATAAGTTAAAACAATGACGGACATTTTTAAGCTAATGAGGTTAAATAAATGCTCAAGTATGAGGTAAAATGCTTGAACATTATTTAACCTTGAGAAGTATGTTACCGTCATTCAAAAATTTGTTTTCTACCCTACATGTTTGTGCTGCTTCCAAATTAAAATAAAAACCCCTATAAAAATAACTATAAATTTAAGAAATTAAATATTTAGTCTGGAAAAACATCACAAACCCACCTGATAAATTGAATCACACAATGTAACCATTTTAAGTGTTTTGTTTTCTAGTAAATTAAAAATAACAGTTAAAAAAAAGCATAGATACTATTTTTTGAGCATAACAATTGAATATCTGATTTGAAAATTATCTTTTGGATCTATGACCAGAAGCACCCATTTATTGAACAAGTGTATATTTATAAAACATTTTATGTGAGCAACTGTGCTGGAGATTCAAAGACACTATCCAAGTCCTCAAAGGTCTTACAAACTAAAATGTACATAACATTTCAACAGTTGACATAGTTCCTGTCAATAACATATAAACAAGGTCAATTGCAATACATGCATAAAATTTGCAACTTATAATGTGTATAAACTTTGCATCTAGTAGTAAAAATTATTATAACCTTTCCTACAATTTAATGTATTCTATTACATTTCAAAAATATGATGGAACAACAACAACATAGAATCCCAGCATAAGTAGCTTTTGTAAACCATAGTCTAATATTGACTAGAAGACATTATTGTCTTTTACATATGAAAATTCTGATAACATAGTATGTCTCTATTATATAATACAGACACAATTCCAATTTGATTTTAGTTTTAGTGCTTTTTCTCAGAGAAGATACTATTTGATGTATTAATTTGTGTTTTTCTGATGTTTTATACAAACAAAATTATCTCCTATTGGTAAAATTGCTTTTCCTTCTTAGTATATGTAGATGAATATGAGTCATCAAATATGGAGCAGTAAAATTTAAGTATTAAACCATGAAGTCAAAAAATGTGTTGCCCAAACTACTAAACCAAATATTGAATGTGTTTTGGGAATTTATTTCTCACTTCAGAAACCTAAGTAATGAACATTGGGGTTTAGAGAGTAAACAGCATGGTAGTGAGAACCACATCATTAGCATATACGTAAGGATTAAAGAATAAGTCACCTAGTGGAGCCAAGATCAGTACCCATTAGGTGTCAGCTAGTCACCCATGGATCTGGGTCATTCATCTTTATTTATTTTTAATGTCTTATGTTATTGGATTTCTGCTTGTTTCCTTTTGGCTATTTAGCTCATTTTCTTTCATTCCCTATATTTGCATTATTACATTAAGTTTTTGCCTCCATTTGGTAAAAAGAATTATACATGATTATATCGGACATACTGGTTAATCCAGGAGGATCTCCCCATTTCAATATCCTTAATTTAATCATATCTGCAAATTCCACTTTGCTCTATATGGTAAGATATTCACAGATGTCCAGATATTTGAGATACTGAATTCAACATATTCAAGATCAATGTCCATCAGAATGTAAAATAATAATAATAATAATAATAATAATAATTCCATCTTAACATCTCCATTAAACCATCAACTCAAAGTCTAATATTTCTTTTAATTTTTATCAACTCAAAAGCCTCTGTCAAATCTTATATCTGAATCAGATAAGCATAATAATATGGTGTAATTGATACTGGAGCAAAATTCTACTCCATCTGTACCTTGTGAAACTAGAAAATAAGTTAACTGTTGCCAAAATGCAATGGTGGAACACACATAGCATACTAATTATAGACAATCTTCTTTCAAAAGAAACACAATGAGGGGGGAAATGGTTATTTGTCAAACAATTCCGAAATCAAGCTAGGCCAAAACTTTAAGTTTTAAGATTTAGTAATACTTTTATGGGGTTATTAGTTCTATCCCCTGGCTTACGGTTTTATCCTTGGACTTAGTCTTTCATTTTCATGGAGAGTATTTTATGCTTTTATCTGAGTCATTTTATTTTCATGTGGAATTTGGCTAATCTTAAAGCTTTCTCTTATTTTTTTTTCTGTTTCTTTTAGTCCAAGCTGGTAGTGTTTCTGCAGGTGTAACATTCACAAGAACCTTCTAGGTCTTCTGAATATGGCAGATGAATTCACTCCATTTCACAATGTGACTTCTGCAGTTATCTTTCCTGCATGATATCATGTCTGTTCCTGGCTTCTGTGTTGAGATGGCTGAGAAGATCCGTGGATCACTTGTGTCATCTGTTCAAAGAGACTTTTTGTGACTGGATAATCTAAACTTCTGATTCTTCCAAGGCAATATCCAAACATTGTCCAGCCACATACTTGACTTTCTTTGCAGAGCACACTTTCCTGACAGTGAATATTGGTATGCCTAACATTAGTATCTTTTACAATTTAGATAGACTGAGAATTTCTCAAGTCATCAAGTAATGGCTACGTTTTGCTTCACAGTTCTTCCTTCAATTTATCCATTTTCTCCATAAACAACTTTTTACTACAAGCAGCAAAAACAAAGCAGGCCACACTGTCTACATTTTGCTTGAAAGCCTGCTCAGCTAAATCATCACTTGCAATTTCTTCCTATTACATAGCTGTTTGATGTACCCAGACAGGTAGGATATTTTCCGCTATACAATAGGAACAGCCTTTTATACAGTTTCCAATAACATGTTCTTAATTTCTTTCTAAACTCACACCAGCAATTATTTAATTGTCCATATTTCTACCAATAGATTATGTTTGATGATGTAAGTATTCTCTAAGACATTGTAGGTTTTCTTCTACCAGGCTTTCCATTTCCTTCTGAGTTCTCACTAGCATAGTTATTTACATACATACATACATATATATATATTTGTATATGTACACACATACACGTATATATATACACACACACTGTGTGTGTGTGTGTGTGTTACAGCAGTGGCAGGATCTCGGCTCACTGCAACCTCCACCTCAAGCGGGTTCAACCGATTCTCCTGTTTCAGCTTCCGGAGTAACTGGGACTACAGGCATGCGCCACCATGCTGAGCTAAGTTTTGTATTTGTAGTAGAGACGGAGTTTTGCCATGTTGGCCAGGCTGGTCTCAAACTCCTTACTTGAGGCGATCACATGCCTCGGCCTCCCAAAGTGCTGGGATTACAGGCATGAACCACCGCGCCCAATATCCATATTTTTACTAGCTATTTGTTCAAGGCTTTTTCTACCATGCACCTTGAAATATCCTGTGATTCTACCCTTTACCCAATCCTAAGGCCAATTTCAAATTCTTATTTGTTATAGCAGCATCACATTTTCAAGTACTACATATATATATATATATTTTTTTACCAGTTTCTAATTATTGTTTAGAAAATTAGTATAAATTTAGTGGTCTAAAAGAACAAATTTCTTATTTTACAGTTCTAGAGGTCAGAAATCCTCTAATCTGTGTCAGGGAGGGCTGCATTCCTTCTGGAGGTGAAACTGGGCAAACAGCTGCCTTTCATTTTTCACTTTCTAGGGGTTGCCTGCAGCCTTGCCTTGTGGTCCTTTCTTCCATCTTCGAAGCCAGCAACCTAGCATCTTTACGTGTTTCATTTGGTTGTGGAGTCTTCTTTTCTGACTCTTACATCATGTCAGCCTCCATCACTATGAGAAAATACATTCTGTTGTTTAAACTACCCAATCTATGGGGTTTTGTTATGGTAGACTTAGCAAAACAATACACATTATTTGTAGTCATTTTGAAAGTAAAGTCATGTTTTGAGCAACTTAGTGTGGGATTTATGTAAAATTGTGGAACTTTCATTTTGAAAAAACATGTTTAGTGCCTAAGCCTTTTACTGTGATTGTGCTGAGAAAGAAAGAGATCGATACTCTACAGGATGATAAGGAGAGAAGGAAAAGCATTATTCATTGACCACCACATGGAAATGTGTGAAGATTTTCACTGGTACAGTTGTATAGTGTATCACACTACCCACTGCCACTGTTATATAAATAAATATAAATAAATAGATTAACATTTCCCACAGTAGAGAGTAAGAAGGTGATGGCAGGGTCCATCGATTCGATATTCTAACTCTTCTTGGGCTTACACAGTATAATCCTAATACAGTCATATTACACTTGGAAAAAAAGAAGTAAATGTAATTATATTGAAATTTTAGGGTTTTTGTTTCTGCTATAACTGTCAACAGAGAGTATGCCCATGACTGTTATAAACTAAAAAGATATAGAACGTCTATCACTGACTCCATTTTCCACAGAGTGATCCAAATTAGATATCATGCAAAATAAATATATTTTTAAAACCACGAACAGGTATTCAATAAAAAAGTTAGAAGAACAGCTGTTGATTGCCTGTCAATCAAATGGCAAGCAAAGAGAAAGATGCAAGAAAGTAAAATCAAATTTAAGTGTGTTTCAGTTATATTTCAATGAGATTAGTGTGAGTGATTGAAAAGTGACATTTCAATTTTCATTTGATTAAATGCCCGTAAATCAGCACATCAAACTTTATTTATTACAGTCTCAGAAATAAAATTTTTAAAATGTTTCAGGTTTTAACTGTGAGATTAGTTGCAAATGTTTGGTTTCATAGAAACATTTTAACCGGAGCCTGCATAATAAGAACCAATTAATATTATTTTTGTTAGTAAATGAATCTTCTTTAGACAAAAAACTGAACATTTTATTTGGTATCCAATTTAGTAGCTACATAGCTAATTCTACATCATTCTATATAGTTTTGGAACTCTTACAATTTTTACAAAAGCAAAATATATAAATATTCGTGTCCAATGTTTCTACATAAATCTATGAAACGAAAAGTATTTTTAAAATATCTAAGGTGAAGTGAATTTTTTCAATTTGCAGAAAAACAGCTGTATGTATATAGTCATGCATCCCTTAACAGTGAAGGTGCGTTCTGAGAAGTGCATTAGTAGGTGATTTTGTCATCATATAAACATCACAGAGGATACATACAAAAACCTATATGGTATAGCCTACTACACACCTGGGCTATGTGGCTTAACCTACAGCTCCTAGGTTACAAACCTGTACAGTAGGTTACTGTACTAAATACTGGAGGCATATATGACATAATGGTATTTGTGGATCTAAACATAGCTAAACAGAAAACAGTCATGGTAAAAATATGGTCTAAGAGATAAGAAATGGTACACCCGTACAGGGCACTTACCATGAATTGAAATTGAAAGAGCAGAAGGAAGTTGCTCTGGATGAGTCAGTGAGTGGGTGGTGAGTGAATCTGAAGGCCCAGGACATTACTGTACACTACTGTAGATTTTATTAACACTGTAAACTATGCTACAGTAAATTTACGTTTTTTCTTTTTTAACAATAAATTAACTGTAGCTTATTGTATTTTTTTGTTTTATAAGTTTTCTACTGTTTTAACTTTAGGATTCTATAGTAGCATAGCTTAAAACATAAACATTGTACTGTTGTACAAAAATATTTTATTTATTTATAACCTTATTTAATAAGGTATTTTCCATTTAATTTTTTACTTTTGAAACTTTTTGATTAAAAATTAAGATGCAAACATACACATGACACTATGTCTACAAGGGTCAGGATCATCAATATAAATGCCTTTCACCTCCACATCTTGTCCCAGTAGAAGGTCTTCAGGTGCAATAACATGCGTGGAGCCGTCATCTCCCATGATAACAATGCCTTCTTTTGGAATATCTCCCAAAGGACCTGCCTGAGGCTGTTATACAGTTAGCTTTAAAAAATTAAAAAATAAGCTGGAGGACTACTCTAAAATATTAAAGATGTAATATAGTAAATACATAAGCCAGTAACATAGTTGTTTATTTTTAATACTGAGTATATTGTTCATAATTGCATGTACTGTATTTTTTTTTTTTTTTTTTGAGACGGAGTCTCGCTCTGTTGCCCAGGCTGGAGTGCAGCGGCATGATCTCAGCTCACTGCAACCTCTGTCTCCAGGGTTCAAGCAATTCTCTGCCTCAGCCTTCCAAGTAGCTGGGATTACAGGCGCCCACCACTGCGCCCAGCTAATTTTTTGTGTTTTTAGTAGAAATGAGGTTTCACCATCTTGGCCAGGGTGATATTGAACCTCTGACCTCGTGATCCACCTGCCTCGGCCTCACAAAGTGCTGGGATTACAGACATAAGCCGCCGCACCCAGCGTGTACTTTTTTTTTTTTTTTTCTTTTCTGAGACTGAGTCTTGCTCTGTTGCCCAGGCTGTAGTGCAGTGGTGCAACCTCAGCTCACTGCAACCTCTGCCTCCCAGGTTCAAGCAATTCTCCTGCCTCAGCCTCCCGAGTAGCTGGGACCACAGGTGTGCGCCACCACATCCAGCTAAGTTTTGTATTTTTAGTAGAGATGGGGTTTTCACCATGTTGGTCAAGCTGGTCTCGAACTCCTGATCTCATGATTTGCCCGCCTCGGCCTCCCAAATTGCTGTGATTACAGGCGTGAGTCGTCATGCCAGCCTGTACTATACTTTTATGAAGCTGGCAGCACAGCACGTTTGTTTACAGAAGCATCACCACAAACATGTGAGTAATGAGTTGTGGTACAACGGTGTGATGACTACCATGCTGTGATGAGTATAACGTTACTGGGCAATAGGAACTTTTCTCCATCACATTCTTATGGGATCACCATTGTATATGTAGTCCATCACTGCCCAAAACGTCTTTATAGGACAAATCACTGAACATACTTGTGTGCATACACAGACATATATACACACAGATAAGGGCATTGGGGATTTGTTATGTAAAGTTCTTATTAAAAATGAAATAAATTCATATTGTGACTAATGTAATAATTTTGCTTGTATCTTTTGCATACATAGATGCTAGATTAGAAATATTCAAAAGATCACTGTCTAGTCGTTGGGTTTTTCTGACTGATTGTGCTTCTTTTATAGTAATTGTTAAATATCCAGTAATTTTATAAAGTTGTAAGTCTTGAGGACCAAATGTAGTTTTGATAGCTGTTATCAGTTACAAAGTGGCCTCAGATATGTATACTTCCCTTGTTCCAAAGTCACAAAATCATTTTTTAACCCATCTCAGCTGTCAACCAAATATTTCTGAGTAAGTACAAATAATAAAATTTTTGCCTGAGTGCCAGATACAGAATAATAAGATAGCCCTCTTTATCTCACACATACAAATATAAATACATACATACTATTCCATAGCATGTGCTTCAGAATGTCCTGTTACTCTGATTTGAATACCTGTTGTATTTGGGATTAGCCTAAAATTATTATTTGATAGGAGTAGTCTAAAAGTATCGCATAGATTACTGCCATTTTATAAAGGAAAAAGGAAACCAACCTGTCAGGTGTCGTCATTATGTTAGTTAGCTACTGTAACAAAATGCTGACTGCTAAAAAAAAAAAGAAATCCCTTCATTTAAGTGCCTTAATACAACAATTTAATCATTGCCTGCTTTCGATTCTACGAGGTTCCCTAGGTTTCAGCAAAGAGGGAAGATGGTGAATTCTGCTCTACCCAGAGTTGGAAACTGCCATCTTTAGCACTTGAGATACAAGGTGGTTTTATGCATGAACACTCAGCCAATCAAGCAGTGAGGCGAGGGCAGGGGGGCAAGTCTACCTCTCATCAGCTTCTGCTTAGGCATGAAACACATCACTTCTGGCTAAATTTCATTACAGTAAACCAGTCATTTAGCTCCTCCTCCATGCAGAGCTGTGAGGAGGGGTATGTAGGGCTGGAAAAAAGTAGTTCCTAGATATTAGCCATTTCTAAGCAAAGCAACATGTATAATCCATGGAAAGGAGTCTGCAATTTTTGGTAGCCAGTTTATACCATAATCTTCTCTGCTTTTGAAAACGATCCTGACGCCCCTTTCTTTTTGTGCCTAGAACACACTGAAGCTCGCGCAAAATCCTGTCCAGTGCCTGCATCGTGCATGCGTTCTAGGATCTCCAGACATATCTGTCAGTTCCTGGGGAGGTTTTCTGTGACCCAGTAAATTTTGAATTAAAACACATGTCCCACAAGAAGGCAAAAGGATAAAGTGAAAATTGTGAACCAAAAAAAGAAACATGGCAGACATACACACTTTTTCATCTACGAATCCATCTATGAGTCACACAGTAAAACCCTCTCTCCTGAAGAGGAAAAAAGTCTTATTTGTTTATTTAATTGGCATGTACAAATTGTATGTATTTATAATGTACAACAGCCTTTTCAAATATATATACATTATCAATGGCTAAATCCAACTAATTAACCTATCCATTACCTCACACATCTATTTTCCTTGTGGTAAGTACACTTAAATTCTACCTGTTAGCACTTGTTAAATATGCAATCTATTGTTAGCTCTTTTTTTTTAACATACACCCCAGAAAGGTAAATATATTGGTATTAACTATAATCACCACGATCTCTTGATTCTGCAAACTGGGAGAAACCCTACTATCTATTGTTATTCATGGCTCCTTTATCCCAGCACGGACAACTTTCTTGTGGATTATTCCCCATAACTATATCTCAAGTGAGAATTCCCAAGGTAAGCTTTCAGAGATTAATTTCTACTTACTCAATTTGAAGACCCATACATTATTTAAATACTTCCACAGTAAATGATGATTTTAAACAAGATATTTCACTGGCAATATATAATTTACATGCATGGAGATCTTATTCATTTGTTTCTCATTTGTTTCATGTGTCTTTAACCATATTCAAATGTATTTCTTTAATATAATAACTAGAACTGATTTATTTGCCACCTTGCTCCAATACCTTACATTCTTAAGTTACTGAAAGCTAATTTGAAGCCTAAAAACAAAACAAAACAAAACAAAAACTCAAAAAAAAAAAAAAAGATTGGATGGAAAAGCAGTAAACTTAGTTTGAACTTTGGGCAGATATAAATTCTTATAGACGACTAGGAATTCTCAGTAGAACTTTATTGCTCAAAGGTGTTTTCAGAATCTTAGCTAAGACTGTTTGGGATCTACAAAGTTTGCCTTTTCAAACCTTTCAGTTTTCAAACTTTGAAATCTTTCTAGCTCATTTCAGGTCAACACTTGAACCAAACAATTAGTTTTTGAATTTTCCTCTTTCTTTTATAGATATTTCAGTTGTAATGCAATATAATATGTTTCTGAAAAACTTTATGTTTCCCAAAATTGAGTCAGATGAGAAAGAACATACAGCATCAGGTCAATAGAAATGAATGCGGCCCTGTAACCAAAGCAGTTACAATAATAATTTTAAAATTTCTTAACAAAAGCAAAGCAAATACGTATTTTAAAGCTGGAATGAAGACAGTTATTTACTCTTGTGAATGTAGAAGTTCATATTAAAATTGTGAGTAAAGACAGTTTGATGGAAATGGGTCCAAGGAAGTACTGAGGTAGTAGAGTGCGACACAAAACACCAAGATCTCCGGTTCTCTGTGAGAAGTACTTTCAGTACAGACCAGATGCCAAACCGAGTGAAGAGGAAGAAAGTAGGTTGAAGGAGTATCATGTACAACTTTGCATTTCTCTGTTATATTCATCATTATTAATATACTGGGCAGCCGGTTGCTATCACTAAGTGGTTTAAAATATCAACATGCTATAAAATAAAAAAGTAGATATCCAGTACATTTCCTGAATTATATTAACATCACTCCCTATTCACCATGTGTATAGGAGAGAATTTGCATAAAAGAAACAAGTTTTAGCAGAACAGAATGCAAAAGGTTTCAGAATGCAGCAAGTAACCATCAGCATTCTACTAACATTGTGTTTCCAGTGCTTCCCCTAGCTACAGGCACTGTGAAAACGAGATCTGTCTTCTGAATTTTCACAGGAAGCAGTTCTACCAGTTGCACAACAAGGGTATCCATTTCCCAAGCCTTTGATAAATATTTCTTTGTCACCTGCTGTATGTAGTGGTAAGCACTTCTGATAAAAATTTCTATATTAGGAAAAATAACACAGACAGCTATAACCAAGTCCAAATTTTCAGTGGGTTAACATTTAGAAATGAATTTATTATTGTTTTAAAAATTCAAAGTAAGTGTTTTAGATTAATATGAGGGTAAATAATTTCTGATTTTCAAATTTATGTAGGGAGCTAGGCTGAAGGATGCCCTGTCAGCTTAGTAGATGATTTTAAAAATTGACTTGGTGTAAATATTCAGCTTCCAGAAGGACCAGGCAAAATGCAAAGGAACATTTTTTTAACCACTTCAGCCTCAAAGTGAACATTCATCTTTTTCATTCACATGCCGTTAGCAAGGAGTGGTCATATAATCCTATTCACATTGAAATGGGGCTAGGAGGTGCAGTCTCTTGCAAGATAGCTACTTCTCAAACCACATTTATATACAATGAAGCAAGGTAAACCATTCCTCTTGTGTCATTTTTTTTTTAACAAAATCAACTGACTCTTCTGCAATCATCCTTGATACCTGCATTATTATCTCAGCACTACTCACAATAGGAAAGATATGGAATCAATCTAAGTGTCCATCAATGGAGAACTGGAATTTTAAAAATGTGGTGTGTATATGTATATATATATACACACACACACATATATATACATATTTATAGCATGTTGATATTTTAAACCACTTAGTGATAGCAACCGGCTGCCCGGTATATTAATAATGATGAATACAACAGAGAAATGCAAAGCTGTACATGATTATGTACATGTACCTAAATATATATATATATTTTGTTTTGTTTATTTATGGAAAGTTATTCAGCAATAAAAAGAATGAAATCATATTTTTTTTTAGCAACATGGACAAATTGGAGTTCATTATATTAAGTGAAATAACTGAAAAACAGAAAGTCAAATACTACATGTTCTCACTTATAAATAGGAGCTAAATGATATGTACACGTGAACATAGGAAGTGGAATAATAGACATTGGAGACTCAGAAAGGTAGGAGGGTGGGAGGGAGGTCAGGGATGACCAATCACCTATTGAATACAATGTACACCATTTGGGTGATGGTTACACTAAAAGCACAGTTGTCACTAAGTAATACAGCCATGTAAAAACAAAACTGTGCTTGTACCCCTAAATCTATAAAAATAAAAATAAAAAATACATGCAGAAAACTCTATAAAATTTAACATGTATTTATGTAAAATCTGCCAGCAACACAGAAATAGAGATAGAAGAAAGATTCCTTAATCTAATAAGTCACATCTATTCACAATCCATGCCTAACAATTGGGTCTCAGCATACTGGAACAATTAGATGTCCATATGTGAAAATATGCATTGCAACACATGAGTCACATCTTATTAACATTAACTAAAAATGGACGACATAATTAAATATAAAATGTAAAGCTATAACAAAAATAACAAAAATATACAGGGCTGGGTGCAGTGGCTGACACCTGTAATTCCAGCACTTCGAGAGACTGAGGCTGGAGGTTCATTTGAGGACAGGAATTCTGGACCAGCCTGGGCAAAATAGCGAGACCTCATCATTACTAAAAATTAAAAATAAAAGCTGAGCGCAGTGGTACACACCTGTAATCTCAGCTTTTTGGGAGGCTGAGGTGAGAGGATTTATTGAGCCCAGGTGTTCAAGATTGCAGTGAACTATGACTGCACCACCACATCCCCACCTGGGCAAAAGAGTGAGACCCAGCCTTTCTCTAAAATATGTGTGTGTGTGTGTGTGTGTGTGTGTGTGTGTGTGAGAGAGAGAGAGAGAGAGAGAGAACATCTGTGTGATATTTGGTTTAACAGTTTTTGAAATACATTGAAAATATAATCCATAAATAAAGTGATAAATTGGAGGACTTCAACAAAAGTAAAACTTTTACTCTAAAGAAGACACTATTAAAAGAATAAAAAGACAAGATGTGGATTAGGAGAAATTAGTTTTCCATTACATATCTGAAAAAGGACTTATATCCAAAATATACCAAGTACTTTTAAAACCCAACAATAAGAAAACAAGCAACTCAATTAAACAAATGAGCAAAAGACTTGAACAGAAAAAATTATCCAAGAAGATATATGGATAATGAATAAACCCATAAAAAAGATGCTTAACATTATTTTCTATCTGGGAAATCCAAATTAAAAGCATAGCAATCTACTCCTGTTCACCAGCCAGAGTGGCTAAAATACAGATAATTGACTATAACAAATTCCAGTAAAGATATGGAACAGGAACACTCATTCATTATGGATACAAATTCAAAATGCTACCGTCAGTTTAGAAGACAGTTTGGCATTTTCTTATAAAGGGAAATATAAATATACCATAGAACACAGTAATCTTATTCCTTGTTATTTACCAAGTGAATTAAATATATATGCTTATGCCAAAATGTGTACATGGATTTGTGAAACAGCTTCACTTATTACCAATTACAAGAAAGAACTTCAACTGTATTGAGATTAGCAAAGTGCATCACCTGCTAACTACCAGGAAAAGGAGCCCATAAGCTTCAGCCCACTGCATCTTTGCTTCAGCTCACTGCATCTTTAGCTGTACCTTTACTATTTGCCTGAGTCTGGTGATACAGAATACTCACACACATCACAAGTTGCATAAAGCAGGTTTATTACTTACAGAGAAGCAGCAAGGGACAATGGAAGCCTAGGATTCATAACAAGCCCATCCATCTCCTAAGGCTCAGGAAAGTTGGCCAGAGTGGACAGAATTTTGTTTGATCATGCCCCACTTGCACTGCAGCTGAGAAACCCCAAAACCAGTCCACACTCTGGATTTGATGCCCCAAGGGAAATGAGAATCTCTGGAATAAAGCATTGTAGAAGATTTTGCTCTAGGAGAGACAATAGCAATGCCTGGGTTGACCTGGGCAGTTGGCTGCCTCAAGAAGTTGCATTTCCTAAGAATGAAAGAACCAAAGCCTAGGCTATTTTGGATAGGATTTTTTGTTTTGTTTTGTTTTGTTTATTTCCTATCTCAGGATGTTGCACTCTGCAATTTTTCTGAGTACTATGGGCACAAAAAGGGGAAAAATCTGGGTCAGTAAAGGCCATCCAAGGACCATCCTGCAGGATGTTGAGGGCTTCTTTATTCACAATCACTAAAAACTAGAAGCAACCAGGATATCCTTCATCATAGAAATGAACAAACTGCAATATATGCATGCAATGGAATACTATGTATCTATAAATAGAAATTAATTAGTGATATACACAACAATATAGACGAATCTTTAATGCATTTTTACTGAGGGAAAGAAGTCAAGACCAAAATGTTATGTATTGTATGATTCCATTCATAGTACATTTTGGAAAAGGCAAAACTCTAGGAATGAAAAACAAATTTGTGGTTTTCAGTAGTTGGGTATGGGGAAAGGTTGACCACAAAGGATGAAAAAATCTTTTAAGCTGGAAGAACTGTTATGTGGTGTTGGGCTGGTGGATACATAATAGTGTGCATTTGTAAAAACCCATTGATCTGTGCATAACAAAGATGAAATTTTCATGTGTGCAAACCAAAAATGAAAACAAAATACTCAAACAAACCACAATCATGTACACAGAAACTCGACCAGAAGGTTGAGGGATAATACAAATTCTTTTATAAATGTATCACACAGGAAGACGAAAGAGTGGAAAGGAAAAACTCATGTGTGAGGAAATGACCTATCTAACTATGGAAAATGGTGTTTTTGCTAGAAACCATAAGACTAACACAGACAAACTGAACATAAGTGCTGTACTCTAGTTGATATATTTTTTTCTCATAGAGACACAGGTTATAAATTTTAAAACTTCATTAAATTAATATAAGGCTTAAGCAAATAAATAAATGGATGGTAGATTATGGGAGCCAGAATTCTCATTATCAGAGAAGGAAGTTATAATCAATAAGAGAAGTTTGGAATAATCCCCATCATAATGAATTTAAGTTGGAGGCATCAGTATGAGGTCACATTTAGCTTAATAGTATAATTAGACAGGTAAAAACACAGTTATATATATATATACATGTATATGTATATGTGTGTATATATATGTGTGTGTGTGTATATATATGTTATAACAGTTTCCTATTGCTAACATTGCAAATACTACAAACTTAGTAGCTTAAAACAACACAAACTTACTGTCCTAAAGTCCTGAAAATCAGGGGTTCTAAACTGTTGTGGGAAGTCAGGGACCCCAAATGGAGGGATCGGCTGGAGCTGTGGCAGAAGAACATAAATTGCAAAGATTTCATGGACATTTATCACTTTCCTGATAATATTCTTATAATTTCTTATGCCTGTGTTACTTTAATCTCTTAATCCTGTTATCTTCGTAAGCTGAGGATGTACATCACCTCAGGACCACTATTGTGTTAACCATACAAATTGATTGTAAAACATGTTTTGAACAATATGAAATCAGTGCACCTTGAAAAAGAACAGAATAACAGCGATTTTAGGGAACAAGGGAAGACAACCATAAGGTCTGACAGGGTCAGGCAGAATAGAGCCATATTTGTCTTCTTGCAGAGAGCCTATAAACGGATGTGCAAGTTGGGAAGACATCACTAAATTCTTTTCCTAGCAAGGAATATTATTAATTAAGACCCTGGGAAAGGAATTCATTCCCGGGGGGGAGGTCTATAAATGGCCGCTCTGGGAGTATCTGCCTTATGCAGTTGAGATAAGGACTGAAATACATCCTGGTCTCCTGCAGTACCCTCAGGCTTACTAGGGTGGGGAAAAGCCCCACCCTGATAAATTGGAGGTCACATCTATTCTCTGCTCTTGAACCCTGTTTTCTGTTGTTTAAGATGTTTATCAAGACAATATGTGCACAGCTAAACATAGACCCTTCTGAGGAGTTCTGTTTTGCCTTTTGTCATGTTTACTCAGAAGCATGTGATCTTTGTTCCCCTTTTTGCCCTTTGAAGTATGTGATCTTTGTGACCTACTCCCTGTTCTTACACCCCCTCCCCTTTTGAAATCCCTAATAAAACTTGCTGGTTTTGCAGCTCAGGTGGGCGTCACGGTCCTACCAATATGTGTTGTCACCCCCAGAGGCCCAGCTGTAAAATTCCTCTCTTTGTACTCTTTCTCTTTATTTCTCAGCTGGCTGACATTTATGGAAAATAGAAAGAAACTATGTTGAAATATTGGGGGCAGGTTCCCCTGATAGTAAACTGGTTTTGTAGTGCTAAAACAAAGGTGTCATTAAGACTATGTTCCTTCTGGAGGCATTGGAGTAGGATCTTCTTTCATTTTCTAGCTTCTAGAGGCTCCTTATGTTCCTTGGCTCATGGTCTCTTTTTCTCCTCAAAGCTAGCAATGAT
Source organism: Macaca fascicularis (assembly GCF_037993035.2). Classification (NCBI taxonomy): domain Eukaryota; kingdom Metazoa; phylum Chordata; class Mammalia; order Primates; family Cercopithecidae; genus Macaca; species Macaca fascicularis. Next base: position 19,517,279 of record NC_088380.1, read on the forward strand.
AGCTTGAGTTTTTCTCACACTACATCACTCTGACGCTGACTCTCTTGCTTCCCTCTCTCACTTACCAGGTTCCATGTGATTACACAGGGCTCAACCGGATAATTCAGGTTAATCTCCTCATCTCACAATCAGGTAATTAGCAGCCCTAATTCTGTGTACAACCTTAATCCCTCCTTGACTTGCAACATAACATGTTCAAGACTCTGGCAGTTAGAATGTGGAAAATTTTGAGATATCATTTTTCTTTCTACTTTGTGTATATACATGGGTTAATATATATTAGTAAATTATTGACTATAAGAAATGACTTTCCAATAGCAATAAACACACCAAGTACCCAGATCTTGGTTTCTAAATATCTGAAAGACATGCAAAAGTTTTAGCTAAAATGATTTTTAAGAAAAAAAAAACCAACAGAGTAATCAATATAATCCAAAATATAAAATAAATATACAATAACCCATATTGATAAAATAAAATATTGAATAGGTAAAGAAGAGAAAAATATTTTTTACAGAATATCCCAAATAACATATATAGACATTCTCCTCTACTAAGAGAGAAACACAATTTCCCTATACGTTCCCTGGGGTAAACTGGACTAAGTGACTGTAGTCCAAAGAACAGCCTTACTGTAAGAAGGAAACAGTAAATTTAAAGTGAAACAACTTGCCAAACACACCCTTAATCCAATGACCAAAGTTAAAATGACTGTTGATGCCATGTAGATATCAGGTAACTCCTGATAAAATGTAATGAGAGAAGACTTCACCTCCATGATACTCTTTTCTAAAACCTATTACCTATGTCTATTATTGAGGAAATAAAAATCACTTAAATACAAATTGAGGGACATCCTACAAAATACCTGACTTGTAATTTTTAAAAGTGACATTGTCATGAGAAACAAAGACAGAGATTGGCACAGACCAAGAAAATAAGGAGACATGACAACTAGTTGCAATATGGTATCCTTAATGGGTTTTAGGAACAGTAAAAAATAAAAACAAAAGAAGTTAAAAAACTAGTGAAATCTGAACACAATATGAAGTTTTGTTTTTAAAAAATATCATACTTTCTAGAATTTCTGTAAGCAAAAATGTGTGGTTTATATGAAAATTTCAATAATAGAATGATCTAGAGAAGATATGAAAATATATAAATAATGTCTAAAAATTTGGAAAACAGGTAATAAGTGGAGCCATAACAGACAATAGAAAATTTTTAGAGTTCATATAAAAATAAAGTGTAAGCAAAAACAAAAAGATGCATAAATTAATACAGTAGAATAGAACATACAGAAAATAAATCAAGGGTGTAAGATTGATTGTCTTGGTTTGTTTTTTGCTGATATAGCAGAATACTTGAGACTGGGTAATATATAAAGACAGACATTTATTTTCTCATAGTTCTGGAAACTCAGAATTCCAAGATCAAAATGCTGTCATCTGCCAAAGGCCTCATGAGAGTCCCCATGGCCTGATTACCTCTTAAAAGTTCTCTTACTACTTATAATCAACTAAATTTCTTTTTTTATTTTTTATTTTTTATTTTTATTTTTTAAATTTATTTATTATTATTATACTTTAAGTTATAGGGTACATGTGCATAACGTGCAGGTTTGTTACATATGTATACTAGTGCCATGTTGGTGTGCTGTACCCATCAACTCGTCAGCACCCATCAACTCGTCATTTACATCAGGTATAACTCCCAACGCAATCTCTTCCCCCTCCCCCCTCCCCATGATAGGCCCCGGTGTGTGATGTTCCCCTTCCCGAGTCCAAGTGATCTCATTGTTCAGTTCCCACCTATGAGTGAGAACATGCGGTGTTTGGTTTTCTGTTCTTGTGATAGTTTGCTAAGAATGATGGTTTCCAGCTGCATCCATGTCCCTACAAAGGACACAAACTCATCCTTTTTGATGGCTGCATAGTATTCCATGGTGTATATGTGCCACATTTTCTTAATCCAATCTGTCACTGATGGACATTTGGGTTGATTCCAAGTCTTTGCTATTGTGAATAGTGCCGCAATAAACATACGTGTGCATGTGTCTTTATAGCAGCATAATTTATAATCCTTTGGGTATATACCCAGTAATGGGATGGCTGGGTCATATGGTACATCTACTTCTAGATCCTTGAGGAATCGCCATACTGTTTTCCATAATGGTTGAACTAGTTTACAATCCCACCAACAGTGTAAAAGTGTTCCTATTTCTCCACATCCTCTCCAGCACCTGTTGTTTCCTGACTTTTTAATGATCGCCATTCTAACTGGTGTGAGATGGTATCTCATTGTGGTTTTGATTTGCATTTCTCTGATGGCCAGTGATGATGAGCATTTTTTCATGTGTCTGTTGGCTGTATGAATGTCTTCTTTTGAGAAATGTCTGTTCATATCCTTTGCCCACTTTTTGATGGGGTTGTTCGTTTTTTTCTTGTAAATTTGTTGGAGTTCTTTGTAGGTTCTGGACCTTTGTCAGATGAGTAGATTGCAAAAATTTTCTCCCATTCTGTAGGTTGCCTGTTCACTCTGATAGTAGTTTCTTTTGCTGTGCAGAAGCTCTTTAGTTTAATGAGATCCCATTTGTCAATTTTGGCTTTTGCTGCCGTTGCTTTTGGTGTTTTAGACATGAAGTCTTTTCCCATGCCTATGTCCTGAATGGTACTACCTAGGTTTTCCTCTAGGATTTTTATGGTATTAGATCTAACATTTAAGTCTCTAACCCATCTTGAATTAATTTTCGTATAAGGAGTAAGGAAAGGATCCAGTTTCAGCTTTCTACTTATGGCTAGCCAATTTTCCCAGCACCATTTATTAAATAGGGAATCCTTTCCCCATTTCTTGTTTCTCTCAAGTTTGTCAAAGATCAGATGGCTGTAGATGTGTGGTATTATTTCTGAGGACTCTGTTCTGTTCCATTGGTCTATATCTCTGTTTTGGTACCAGTACCATGCTGTTTTGGTTACTGTAGCCTTGTAGTATAGTTTGAAGTCAGGTAGCGTGATGCCTCCAACTTTGTTCTTTTGACTTAGGATTGTCTTGGAGATGCGGGCTCTTTTTTGGTTCCATATGAACTTTAAAGCAGTTTTTTCCAATTCTGTGAAGAAACTCATTGGTAGCTTGATGGGGATGGCATTGAATCTATAAATTACCTTGGGCAGTATGGCCATTTTCACGATATTGATTCTTCCTATCCATGAGCATGGTATGTTCTTCCATTTGTTTGTGTCCTCTTTTATTTCACTGAGCAGTGGTTTGTAGTTCTCCTTGAAGAGGTCCTTTACATCCCTTGTTAGTTGGATTCCTAGGTATTTGATTCTCTTTGAAGCAATTGTGAATGGAAGTTCATTCATGATTTGGCTCTCTGTTTGTCTGTTACTGGTGTATAAGAATGCTTGTGATTTTTGCACATTAATTTTGTATCCTGAGACTTTGCTGAAGTTTCTTATCAGCTTAAGGAGATTTTGGGCTGAGACAATGGGGTTTTCTAAATATACAATCATGTCATCTGCAAATGGGGACAATTTGACTTCTTCTTTTCCTAACTGAATACCCTTGATTTCTTTCTCTTGCCTGATTGCCCTAGCCAGAATTTCCAACACTATGTTGAATAGGAGTGGTGAGAGAGGGCATCCCTGTCTTGTGCCAGTTTTCAAAGGGAATTTTTCCAGTTTTTGCCCATTCAGTATGATATTGGCTGTGGGTTTGTCATAAATAGCTCTTATAATTTTGAGGTATGTTCCATCAATACCGAATTTATTGAGCGTTTTTAGCATGAAGGGCTGTTGAATTTTGTCAAAAGCCTTTTCTGCATCTATTGAGATAATCATGTGGTTCTTGTCTTTGGTTCTGTTTATATGCTGGATTATGTTTATTGATTTGCGAATGTTGAACCAGCCTTGCATCCCAGGGATGAAGCCCACTTGATCATGGTGGATAAGCTTTTTGATGTGTTGCTGAATCCGGTTTGCCAGTATTTTATTGAGGATTTTTGCATTGATGTTCATCAGGGATATTGGTCTAAAATTCTCTTTTTTTGTTGTGTCTCTGCCAGGCTTTGGTATCAGGATGATGTTGGCCTCATAAAATGAGTTAGGGAGGATTCCCTCTTTTTCTATTGATTGGAATAGTTTCAGAAGGAATGGTACCAACTCCTCCTTGTACCTCTGGTAGAATTCAGCTGTGAATCCATCTGGTCCTGGACTTTTTTTGGTTGGTAGGCTATTAATTATTGCCTCAATTTCAGAGCCTGCTATTGGTCTATTCAGGGATTCAACTTCTTCCTGGTTTAGTCTTGGAAGAGTGTAAGTGTCCAGGAAATTATCCATTTCTTCTAGATTTTCCAGTTTATTTGCGTAGAGGTGTTTATAGTATTCTCTGATGGTAGTTTGTATTTCTGTGGGGTCGGTGGTGATATTCCCTTTATCATTTTTAATTGCGTCGATTTGATTCTTCTCTCTTTTCTTCTTTATTAGTCTTGCTAGTGGTCTGTCAATTTTGTTGATCTTTTCAAAAAACCAACTCCTGGATTCATTGATTTTTTGGAGGGTTTTTTGTGTCTCTATCTCCTTCAGTTCTGCTCTGATCTTAGTTATTTCTTGCCTTCTGCTAGCTTTCGAATATGTTTGCTCTTGCTTCTCTAGTTCTTTTAATTGCGATGTTAGAGTGTCAATTTTAGATCTTTCCTGCTTTCTCTTGTGGGCATTTAGTGCTATAAATTTCCCTCTACACACTGCTTTAAATGTGTCCCAGAGATTCTGGTATGTTGTATCTTTGTTCTCATTGGTTTCAAAGAACATCTTTATTTCTGCCTATATTTCGTTATGTAACCAGTAGTCATTCAGGAGCAGGTTGTTCAGTTTCCATGTAGTTGAGCGTTTTTGATTGAGTTTCTTAGTCCTGAGTTCTAGTTTGATTGCACTGTGGTCTGAGAGACAGTTTGTTATAATTTCTGTTCTTGTACATTTGCTGAGGAGTGCTTTACTTCCAATTACGTGGTCAATTTTGGAGTAAGTACGATGTGGTGATGAGAAGAATGTATATTCTGTTGATTTGGGGTGGAGAGTTCTATAGATGTCTATTAGGTCTGCTTGCTGCAGAGATGAGTTCAATTCCGGTATATCCTTGTTAACTTTCTGTCTCGTTGATCTGTCTAATGTTGACAGTGGAGTGTTGAAGTCTCCCATTATTATTGTATGGGAGTCTAAGTCTCTTTGTAAGTCTCTAAGGACTTGCTTGATGAATCTGGGTGCTCCTGTATTGGGTGCATATATATTTAGGATAGTTAGCTCTTCCTGTTGAATTGATCCCTTTACCATTATGTAATGGCCTTCTTTGTCTCTTTTGATCTTTGATGGTTTAAAGTCTGTTTTATCAGAGACTAGTATTGCAACCCCTGCTTTTTTTGTTCTCCATTTGCTTGGTAATCTTCCTCCATCCCTTTATTTTGAGCCTATGTATGTCTCTGCGTGTGAGATGGGTCTCCTGAATACAACAGATTGATGGGTCTTGACTCTTTATCCAGTTTGCCAGTCTATGTCTTTTAATTGGAGCATTTAGTCCATTTACATTTAAGGTTAATATTGTTATGTGTGAACTTGATCCTGCCATTATGATATTTACTGGTTATTTTGCTCATTAGTTGATGCAGTTTCTTCCTAGCCTTGATGGTCTTTACATTTTGGCATGTTTTTGCAATGGTTGGTACCGGTTGTTCCTTTCCATGTTTAGTGCTTCCTTCAGGGTCTCTTGTAAGGCAGGCCTAGTGGTGACAAAATCTCTAAGCATTTGCTTATCTGTAAAGGATTTTATTTCTCCTTCACTTACGAAACTTAGTTTGGCTGGATATGAAATTCTGGGTTTAAAATTCTTTTCTTTAAGAATGTTGAATATTGGCCCCCACTCTCTTCTGGCTTGTAGAGTTTCTGCTGAGAGATCTGCTGTTAGTCTGATGGGCTTCCCTTTGTGGGTAACCTGACCTTTCTCTCTGGCTGCCCTTAAGATATTTTCCTTCATGTCAACTTTGGTGAATCTGGCAATTACGTGTCTTGGAGTTGCTCTTCTCGAGGAGTATCTTTGTGGCGTTCTCTGTATTTCCTGGATTTGAATGTTGGCCCGCCCTACTAGGTTGGGGAAGTTCTCCTGGATGATATCCTGAAGAGTGTTTTCCAACTTGGTTCCATCTTCCCCCTCACTTTCAGGCACCCCAATCAGACCTTGATTTGGTCTTTTTACATAATCCCATACTTCTTGCAGGCTTTGTTCATTTCTTTTTCTTCTTTTTTCTTTTGGTTTCTCTTCTCGCTTCTTTTCATTCATTTGATCCTCAATCTCTGATACTCTTTCTTCCAGTTGATCGAGTTGGTTACTGAAGCTTGTGCATTTGTCACGTATTTCTCGTGTCATGGTTTTCATCTCTTTCATTTCGTTTATGACCTTCTCTGCATTAATTACTCTAGCCATCAATTCTTCCACTTTTTTTTCAAGATTTTTAGTTTCTTTGCGCTGGGTACGTAATTCCTCCTTTAGCTCTGAGAAGTTTGATGGACTGAAGCCTTCTTCTCTCATCTTGTCAAAGTCATTCTCCATCCAGCTTTGATCCGTTGCTGGCGATGAGCTGCACTCCTTTGCCAGGGGAGATGTGCTCTTATTTTTGGAATTTCCAGCTTTTCTGCCCTGCTTTTTCCCCATCTTTGTGGTTTTATCTGCCTCTGGTCTTTGATGATGGTGATGTACTGATGGGGTTTTGGTGTAGGTGTCCTTCCTCTTTGATAGTTTTCCTTCTAACAGTCAGGACCCTCAGCTGTAGGTCTGTTGGAGATTGCTTGAGGTCCACTCCAGACCCTGTTTGCCTGGGTATCAGAAGCAGAGGCTGCAGAAGATAGAATATTTCTGAACAGCGAATGTACCTGTCTGATTCTTGCTTTGGGAGCTTCCTCTCAGGGGTGTACTCCACCCTGTGAGGTGTGGGGTGTCAGACTGCCCCTAGTGGGGGATGTCTCCCTGTTAGGCTACTCGGGGGTCAGGGACCCACTTGAGCAGGGAGTCTGTCCCTTCTCAGATCTCAACCTCCGTGTTGGGAGATCCACTGCTCTCTTCAAAGCTGTCAGACAGAGTCCTTTGCGTCTGCAGAGGCTTCTGCTGTTTTTGTTATTTTTACTGTGCCCTGTCCCCAGAGGTGGAGTCTACAGAGACAGGCAGGTTTCCTTGAGCTGCTGTGAGCTCCACCCAGTTCGAGCTTCCCAGCAGCTTTGTTTACCTACTTAAGCCTCAGCAATGGCGGGCGCCCCTCCCCCAGCCTCGTTGCTGCCTTGCTGCGATATCGCAGACTGCTGTGCTAGCAATGAGGGAGGCTCCGTGGGTGTGGGACCCTCCCGGCCAGGTGTGGGATATGATCTCCTGGTGTGCCTGTTTGCTTAAAGCGCAGTATTGGGGTGGGAGTTACCCGATTTTCCAGGTGTTGTGTGTCTCAGTTCCCCTGGCTAGGAAAAGGGATTCCCTTCCCCCTTGCGCTTCCCAGGTGAGGCGATGCCTCGCCCTGCTTCAGCTCTTGCTGGTCGGGCTGCAGCAGCTGACCAGCACCGATAGTCCAGCACTCCCCAGTGAGATGAACCCAGTACCTCAGTTGAAAATGCAGAAATCACCGGTCTTCTGTGTCGCTCGCGCTGGGAGTTGGAGACTGGAGCTGTTCCTATTCGGCCATCTTGCTCCGCCCCGATTATCAACTAAATTTCAACATGAGTTTTGGAGTGAACATCTGAACCATAGCAATTCTTATAATTATAGTTCTTGTCAAGAAGAAATGTATGCATTATTTATAAAACTTTGAGAAAAAAATGACTATTCAAAACTATCTGCTTGATTTATATCTCAATTAACATAACTGTTATATAAGTTTTTAAAATCTAGAAAATAAAATCATGTGCAGGTTAAAGTCTCTATTTAAAATTGCTAGCTAATTTGTGTTAAACCGCTTCATAAACACTACTTTTAAGGGTAAGAATTGTGAGGTCTAAGGCTTACAGTTGAGTGCAAAAAATGACATTTTCTTGTCAACTAAATGTTGAAGTTAAAAATGGGAAACACTGTTATCAATCTAGAACAATATTTGCAATTGTTCTGTAAAACACAGAAGGGTAAAATAACTGTATTATGAACAAAGCTGCCAAATCATTAAACACTTCTTTTTCCAATGTGTCTAAAGATATGATAGACAATCTACTTGAGAAGAAACGAAAATGTCAAGCATTTAAAATGATTTCAGTCCCATTTCTAATAAGCTTAATTCATTACAAAATCATATTGTCTGCAGATTGGCAGAAATCTAAAGAATAATGCTGCCCTTTCACTGTTTAGGGTGGAATATATGAGGAAAGGTCATTCTCTTTTGTTGCTGTAGGAAATAATTCATACAAACTGTTTTTTATTCCTTTTTCCTCAGTTTTATTGAGGTATAATTGGCAAATAAACACTGTGTTTATTTACGGTATGCAGTATGATATTTTGATAGACATGTACACTGTGAAATGATTACCACAATCGAGCTAATTAGCATATCCATTATCTCACATCATTACCTTTCTTTGTGAGAATGTGGAGATTTGATATCTTAGGAAATATTAAGAGTATAACACAATGCTGTTAACTATAGTAGTCCCCCTTTATCCACTCGCAATATGGTCCAAGACACTTGGTGCATGCCTGAAACCAGGGATAGTACTGAATCCTAACTATGCTAGGTTTTTTCTCATATATATATATGTGTGTGATAAAGTTTAATTTATAAATTAGGGAGGCTATGACATTAAAAACAATATAATCATAAAATAAAACAATTATAAACATATGCTATAATAAAAGTTATGTGAATGTAGTCTCTCTCTCTCTCTCAAAATCCTTTTTTGCACCGTACTCACCTATTTTCTGACTACAGTTGTCCTTAGGTGACTGAAACTGCAGAAAGCAAAACCGTGGATCAGAAGAGACTACTGTGAAGTCAACAGTCTGTACATTCAGTATCCAGAATTTATTCATCTTGTAACTGAAAGTTGGTGCCCTTTGACTAGCATCTCCCCTTTCTCCAAGTCCTCCCCGACCTGTGACAACCACCCTTCTACTCTCTATTGGTATGTGTTGGAATTTTTTACACTCCACATATAAGGGAGATAATTCAGTATTTGTTTTTCTGTGTCTGGCTTATTTCACTTAGCTTAGTGATCTCCAGGTTCAACCATGCTATCACAAATGGCAAGATTTCCTTCTTTCTGAAGGCTGAATAATATTCCATTGTATTGTGAAAAGACATAAAAGAGAAATAGAACTAATAATCAGCCCCGGCTTGTTCTGAATCTCTGTTCTGGCCCAGGATGTGTGGAGGTGCAAAGGCAGCTATGGTAGCTAGGATTGCATGTTGTAATCTCCCATAAATAGACAGCTGTAACCCCAGGGTCTATAAACAAAAGCTGACCTCTTATCTATATAATTGAAATATGTTAAATATTTCATTGACAAGTACTGGTTGTAACCTTGGTTATTGAATGTAGAACAAGGTAGAATGAAATCAATTATCCTCCCACCAGACCCTAAGATGCCTACACAATTATCAATCTTTTCCTCTTACCCACTCAACCACATATTTGTTCTATGTGTAATATCACTGGACATTAATAAAATTTGCAAACATGTAACATGTGCTTTGCTGCCCATCTTCTATAATGTGCATTGTACTTATCCCTTTGCTAAAAACCAGAAACTATATAAGTACTGTGTTTCATGTAATTGACACAGGCTAGTGTAATCCTGGCTTCCTGGGTGCACATCCTCAAGCTCCATCTTAATAAACCTCATTAGGTTGGGATTCCTGTATCAGTCTCTCATTTGGGTTGATGGTACATATATACCACATTTTCTTTATCCATTTTTCTGTCAACAGACATTTAGATTGTTTGTTTCCATACCTTGGCTATTGTGAATAACATGGTCGTGAACATGGGAATCCAGACATCTCTTTAAGACATCAGTTCTATATACTTTAGATATATAGCCAGAGTGGGATTGCTGGATCATGTGGTAATTCTATTTTTAATTTTAGTATGAACCTCCATACTGTTTTTCATAATGTCTATACCAATTTGCATTTCCACCAACAAGGTATAAGCATTCTTTATTCTCATCTACATTGATACTTGTTATCTTTTGACTTTTTTATATTAGCATTACAGACTTTCTTAAATGGGAGGATGCAAGTAGGGTTAGGGTGAAAATAATTGCCTATAGGGTACAATGTTCACTGTTTGAGTGATAAGTTCACTAGAATTCCAAACGTCACCATTATGCAATATGTCCATGTAACAAACTTGGACATATAAACCCTAAATACAAAATTAAAAAATAAAAATAAAGAAATAAAATGTAGAAGTAGATACCAAAAACCTTTGAAAACATAAAATAATGAATATATTCAACCTAGGAACTTAGATGAAGGAAATGATTGAAAAATTCTAGTCAAAAAAAATTGTGTATGCAAATTATATTGGTTAGACTAGGTTATATGCAGTATTAAGAAAGTGGTTGAATGCTATGTAGTCACTAGGAGAGTGGTTGATATGAATGAATGATTTGATTCATTCACTTGCTCCATATAGAGTGCTTTTGTCCCAAAATTTTTGCTAGCTCATCGTAAGCTATAATATTCTTTTATAAAACAGCAGTAATTGGAGCGAATGTTGATAACCGTACACTTCTTTCTTTTTTAACTTTTATTTTAGGTTTGGGAGTATATGTGAAGGTTTGTTACATATGCACATATGTGTCATGGGGGACTGTTGAACATACTATTTCATCACCCAGGGATTAAGTCTAGTACTCAGTAGGTATCTTTTCTGCTCCTTTCCTTCCCGCTACCCTCCATCCTCAAGTAAAGCCCAGTATCTGTTGCTTCCTTTTTTGTGTTCTTATCATTTAGCTCCCATTTGTAAGTGAAAACATGTGGTATTAGGTTTTATGTTCCTGCATTAGTTTGCTAAGGATGATAGCCTCCAGATCCATACATGTTCCCACAGATGACATTATCTCATCGGTTTTTATGGCTGCATAATATTTCTTGGGGTATATGCAACATATTTTCTTTGTCCAATCTGTTATTGATGGACATTTAGGTTGATGCCATGTCTTTGCTATTGTGAATAGTGCTGCAATCAACATTTGTATGCATTTGTTTTTATGGTAGAATGCTTTATATTTTCTGAGTATATACCAGGTAATGGGATTGATGGGTTGAATGCAGTTCTGCTTGTAGCTCTTTTAGGAATCACCACACTTCTTTGCACAATGACTGAACTAATTTACGCTCCCACCAACAGTGTATAAGTGTTCCCCTTTCTCTTCAACCTCACCAGCATCTATTATTTTTGTGACTTTTAAATAATAGCCATTCTTACTGGTGTGAGATGGTATCTCATTATAGTTTTTATTTGTAATTCTCTAATGATCCAAGTGACACTGAGCTTTCTTTCATAGGCTTGTTGGCCCCATGTATGTCTTCTTTTGAGAAGTATTTGTTCATGTCCTTTGCCCACTTTTTACTGGGGTTGGCTTTCTCTTGTAAATTTAAGTTTCTTATATACGTTGAATGTTAGAACTTTATCAGATGCATAGTTTGCAAATATTTGCTCCTATTCTGTAGATTGTCTACTCTGTTGATAGTTTATTTTACTGTGCAGAAGCTCTTAAGTTTAATTAGATCCCACTTGTCAATTTTTGCTTTTGTTGTAATTGCTTATAGTGTTTTTGTCATGAAATTTTTGCCACTTCCTATAACCAAGAAGATTTTTTTCTAGGTTGTCATGTAGGGTTTTTATCATTTGGGGTTTTACATGTCATTCTTTAATCTATTGTGAATTGACTTTTGTGTATGGTGTACGGAAAGGGTCCACCTTTAATCTTCTGCATATAGTTAGACAGTTATCCCTGCAGCATTGTTAGAATAGGGAGTCTTTTCCCCATTGCTTCTGTATGTCATCTTTGTTGAAGGTCAGATGATTGTAGATGTGTGGCCTTATTTCTGGGCTCCCTATTTTGTTCCATTGGTCTATGTGCCTGTTGCACAGGACTAGAAAAAACTATTTTAAAATTCGTATGGAACCAACAATAAGTCAAAATAGCCAAGATAATCCTAAGCAAAAAGAAAAAAAAAACTGGAAACATCACATTACCTGACTTCAAACTATACTACAAGGTTACAGTGACCAAAACAGCATGGTACTGAGATACGTAATGTCTTTTGGTTAACAACATGTATTAATTCCCTACAGCTATCATGCATCTCAGAATCTTTCCAGTCTCTCCCCATTGTCACTGTGAAAGCCATCTCCATATTTTTAAGTGTATGTTATAGCAGCACTTCGTTTCCTGTTGCCAAAAGTTATGTGAAAGTTCGATGGCTGCTGTAAAAAATTATCAAAGATTGATGGCTTAAAAACACAGAAATCTATCCTTTCACATTTCCAGAGGCCAGATTGAAAAATCAAGGTATTGTAGGACTGTACTCTTTCTGGAGTATCTAAGGGAGAATCCATCCCTCACCTCTTCTAGCTTCTGGTAGCTACCAGCCTTCCTGGGTTTATTGCCCTATCATTGCAATCTCTGCCTCTATCTTCACGTCACTTTCCCTTATGTGTGTACCTGTACCAAAATTTCCTCTGTTTCTCTCTTGTTAGACTACACACGATTTCACTTAGGACCCATACTGATAACCCAGAATAAACAACTCAAGATTCTTAACTTTTCTCATCTTTTCCCATTACGAAGATAACATTAACTCTTCCCATTTATGGTAATATTTACAAATTCTGATATTTAGGACGTCAGTGTACCTTTGAGGCTACTACTCAGCCTGCCACCTTGTGAATATGCTCGTACAATAGTAAATGAAAACTAATGAATAGAGTTTGCATTTTGAAATGAATCTGTGATACTTTTTTATGTACTTTCCCATATTACAAATAAATTTATGGTCATGAAGTATACTTTTTCAATAGATTTTAATTGATGTGCCAACATTAATGTTTTGTTATCAATTTCAGGTATAAATTTTTAATTTTTGACTTTATTATGAAAAAGAGTCATTCTCTTCTGCACTCTTTTAGGAACTGAAAACACTCATTACCAACTTTTCTGTCACCTCCAGCAGTAACTCTTTTCTTCTTTCCAAGGCATTGTTACTGCCTAAATGAACCTCCTGTATCTTTTCCATATCTGATGCTATTCTCAGTGTAACAGTTTGTCACTTCCCAGAGGCACAGTGCAAGCAATTTATTTTCCTTTGAAATGTTCACTCTAAAAGAAGTCAAAACTTGTCACAAGTTGAAGGCAAAGTCAGAGGATGCTTTAAAAGTGTGAGGTGAGCCAGGGGGCAAGATGGCAGCGTAAAAGAGAACCAACTTTGAAGTCAGACAGACCATTAGCTGGGGACCCTTGGGCACTGCACAGAATTCTCATGAGTTTTAGTTTCCAACACTGTAAAATTGGTGTAATTATCTAGGCAATGCACATGGTTGTTATAAAGATGCTCCCATTCAACATAAATGTGTTAATATTGCTTATTTAACATCAGGGGGCAGAGGTATATAAATAATCTAGCACTGGGCCTGGAATGAGAATGCTTTATTTTTAAAAGTACTAGCTATTATTTTATTAACTCTAAGATAGTATATTCGTTATTGTATCATCACAGGCTGCAGTAAAGTCTCCCACATCTCAGGAATGCAGCAACATAAAGGTAATCCCTTTTCCATGCTACAAGTCCAATATATTTACTATCAAAAGAAGAAGAAGAAGAAAAAAAAAACAGTCTACCGTTTTGTGGCATGGAAGAGGTATTGCAAACCACTTCCATGAGAATTTTTTTCTTGTGAGTAGAAGAATGAAGATCACGTCTCAAACTGCAGTGCGCTTTGATTTTTCTATAATCATATCCAAGGCAGGTGAACCGTGAACTGTGCCTTAAAGGTATATAGCCTTCCCGTTAATGACATAAAGAAAAGATAGAGAGTAAGTATATGAAGACTCTGGGTCCAGTCTACCTAGGATCAAATGTGACACAGGTGCTACAAGCTAGCTTTGAGTTAAAAGACCTCCATGAGGAGTCACCTTAGAACGCGCTGCTTCAGTTTTCTCCACTGGCAAATGCAGTTGATGATGATAACGGCATCTACCTCGAAGTTGGTTTCTAGGAATAAAATGTTCTATTCCATGAGAGAACACTGAGAACAATGCTTCACATATAATATTACAAAATCCACCCCTAAGGGATTGGGGGATGACAAGTAAATATGTAAAGTAAGATGTTGCTGATCCAGACCCAAGGTAAACAGAAGACTTCTATCACTTTCTTCAACATCATTATAAAGAAAGATTACTACTGTGCCTTGGAGCAAGGTAATAATTTGATATTAATCACCAACAAAAGTTCAAAACTTCCCAGTGTTTCTGAAACCCTGAAAATTTATTATGAGGGTGAATGCCAGTTACTAGTGCATCATTGGTAGTTTAATTGATGCTCTAAGTTACTTATTTTATTTTATTTTTTTTTTACTATCAGGTTTTGCATTCTGTATTCATCCGTTAGTTTATCATAAGTCTACCCTATTTGAATGCAAACCCCATGAAGGCAAGGTTTTTGTCTTGTTTTCCTCGGTGTACCCACTGAGAAATGTAGAAGTCTCATAATAATTCAATCCAGACCTCTGCACTAAGAGATGACCAAATTCTAGCACGGCTTCTAGCAGCATACATTCCTGTCCCTAGGATGACCCCAACCTTCCCATTAAAATGCCTACCTGAGAAATGATCAGCACTGCCAGGAGAATAGATAGACTGCTTGTTGTAGCCATAGACTGCTTGTTATAGCCAACATAGGAGATAGGCCCCGGCCTCCCTTAGAGCAATTACCAAAAATAGCTTACATTTATGAATACTTTCTCTGTCCCTTTGAGCTATGTATGTATCACCTATAACTCAGAAGTGTCTTTTTTAAGGACATGAAAGCCATTCATTTGAAATGTAATTAATCATCAAGGAGGACGGGCCTCTGCATCCCAGTCTCTTTGGGACAATAGAACCCTTTCTTCTATAATGGCCAGCTAGCAGAAAAGCTGGCCTAATTGCGTTTACACTGACCAATCCTTTGTAAATTTTACTTCCTGGCTCTGCTGGAGTCCCTACCCTCTCCTTCCCTCATTCTTTCTTCAAATGATATAATGCTTAGAAATCAAATTAGGAAGCATTATGCAATGATCAGGTGTCATTTTTATCTGCCACTGTTCTGACTCACCCTTGGTCTACCGAAAGTTTCCTGACAGGTTAATTCTTCTAATCTTCTCATGCTCCAAATTCATTCCCTGTCCAGCTCTTAGTTTTATCTTTTTAAAACACAGTTCTAATCCTATTATTGCCCTTCTAAAAAGTTCTTGATAGCTTCTCACCGCTGACCTCACTAAACCCAGCTTTCTTACCCTGCCACTTAAAACTTCCTGCAAGAGGATTCTAAAAAAAAAAAAAAAAAAAGTTCTTTGTTTTATCTTTCTATAACTTCCCTACAAACCCTTATGCCCTCATTACATTACACTTTGTGCTATTGCTGGAACAGGCCCAAATTCAATTTAGCCTCACTTAGAAGGTCCTGACACATTTGTAGTACAAAATAAATATTAATTTCCCTTAGTTAATCAGGAAAATAAGTAGGTGGTATCAAATCTACAATTTTGAGACACTTTAGAGCTAAGAAAAAAGTTAAATAATAATTATATAATACTACTTTTATTATCTTTATTTTGATAGTATCAAGTACATTAAGTCAGAGTAAAGTTAATTTTATTGTTTCCAGTATGCCAGAAATTAGTCAGCAAATGGTTATTGTAACACAATCAATAATTACACTATTGTAAATGCCATTATTTAATAGGTTTAAGATAAATATAAATTTTTCAATTATAAATTGAAAAACAATTCTTTATGATGATGAATGCTTTAAAATTAATTTAAAATTTAAAGGAAGATTTGAAATTAGGTAAAGCATGGAAATATTTCGTAACAGGTAAAAGATGAAGCCTGAATCATAAAATCTAGTTAAAGCAATAATGCTACAGAATTTGTTACAAACTATTCCTCTACAGTGATAACTTAAAAATGATTAAATGTAATTATTCTTTTTTTTCTCTCATATGCACACTAGTGCATACATGAAAAGCACTCACACAAAAAGTTTTCAAACAGTACCAGACAATGTGCTGTGAATTCATGAACTCTACCACAAAGTATTTTGCTAAGTCCTCAAACTATATCTCCTGATAACAAACATTAAAGCGATATGTGTAGCTCTTATATTGAGACTAGTCTAGTCATTATTCTTAAACTAAGGAACATATAGATGATGAACCAATTATAAATACTTTGAAAGAATAAAAAAGGCCAATTTCAAATGAATGAAGAGATAGACTTTAGGAAGGATCATGTCTTCTCTGATTGCTTCCATAGATCTAGAAAAAATTATAAATTCTAATAGGCAAGTGTGTTCATGTGATACAATAAAAGATTCTTATTCTCAATGATTTTACCAAGCAATTCTGAACATAAATTAAATATTAAGGGGCAAATGTCAATATATGTATAAGGTTAGCACTTTTTGATTAAGATTGATGTTAAATCTCTGTCCATATGCTGTTTTCTCCAAATTAGTTCACTACATGTTTTATTTCTATATCACATTAATAAATATGTGATACATACCTATATATTTATGTTTATATGGAGATGTTTAATATATGCATATATATGAGTATATATATTCAGACATAATTTCACAGTGGTTATTGATACTTTAGTATCTTTGATTTGGTTAGACTACTAAAGACCAAAGAAACAAATCTAAAACAATGCACAATAAAACGTGTCTGCATCTCCCTCTATTACCATCCTCGCAGTGTGTTTACTCTGAGACAGCGTGCCAATTCACCAGTCAACAAAACAGATACTTATGTTGTTAAGTTACACTGATGTCCGTGCTATATCACACAAGCAGTAAAGCGGTGTCTACATTATTGTGCCTTTTTAGTTCAATATTTCTGTGTTTAGATAGTTTATAAGGCATTGAAGGATAGTGGTTCAGCTTGCAAAAGCTGGAATCTAATTTTCTAATTCTGGTATTGGTTCTAATACCTTTTAGATGTATGCTAACAAACGAGAATCTTAAACCTCTGTGCCTCCATTTTCTCATATATAAAATGCAGCTAAAAACAATCTCAAAGTATAGTATACAGTTTAAATGAATTAATATTTGTAACATACTTAGATCAGTGACTTAATCATAATAGACATATGGAATCATTAATTAAATAAAATAAAACCACCAATTTTCTTTCTTGTGGTTTCATAAGGAACAGGGCAAAAGCTTTCCCCTCATGGCAGCCATATAAGTTTATGGGATTAATATTATTTTTATCACTCTTCTGTTTGTCCTTCTTCTTGGGCCAGAACTTTATTTTTCTAATTGTTCTATTTACCAATGGAATATTTTATACATTTAGAGGTCAAGGCTTGTCTGTATTTATTGTAATATTAAAAGTTATTCCCACCGTTTCTCTGTCTCTCTCTCTCTTTCTCTGTGTGTGTGTGTGTGTGTGTGTGTGTGTGTGTGTGTGTGTGTTATTTTCATAGCTGAGCATCTCTAGTGTCACTCACTTGGTAGATATTTATTGAAACCTTATTCAATATTTGCAATTACTAAAAAAGACATAGTCTATATAATCCATGCTTTTAAAAAACATTTTGGACATTTAAAATATTGAATATGAAGACATAAAACCAAATACTGTATCAAATTCATCTTCTCACCATTAGTATCTAATGTATTACATTATAGATTATGTTTTTTTAAATAAGACACAATAATGTAGCATTGCCAATTATTTTCAGAGTGAATCATATAAAATTAATATACAATTATTATGATTTCACAGAAAATAAATATAGGTTGATAAAAACAATAGGAGTAACGAATTAAAAATAAAGGAGAGTATTTCACAAAAAGGGTCGTAATTTACAAATAGAACTTTATTTAAAATAATGTAAAAATAAAAATAAAATTTTAAGTTTAAAAGTAATAAAACACAGTAAAAGTGTTAATTATGGTACTTGATTTGTTCATCTACTTTGAAATTTTTTTTGTTTTCTATATTTCTAGTTAAAAATGGCATATTAGAACTCCACAATGACAAAGAAAGTGGAGATGAAAATCAACAGGTGAAAGACTTGGGGGAAAAAATACCCTACAAAACACCAAAATTTTCCTTAAGTTGAGGAAGGTAGAAAACAGAGAAGGAGGCAGAAAACAGAAAAGGCATGTGAAGCTTCAGATTCAGTGAAAGTGCAGGCTTATGCTTGATGACATAATTAATGCAAACAAGAAATCTAATGTACTGTCATTGACATGCAGAAAACATAAATACAGGAAAAAAATAATACCCACATTTTTCATTTGTCCCTAGCATTAAGGCTATATAGCATTAAGGCTTTCTGCTTTCACGTAATGAAAAAAAAAAAAAAAAAAAAAAAAAAAAAGACTTACAGTCAAGAAGCATCAAACTTGTATTCAAAGCTAACATACCCGTTTAGTGTATTTTTCTGATTGAATAAACAAGATGCATTAACATGAAATTGAATAAACTAGGTAAAACCAGTTAATAATTGAAAGAACCAAAACATATGAAACTTCAATTACTATACTTAGTATATATTAAGAAAATCATACATACATCAGAATTAGATGCCTTGATATAAGAGTAATCTGAGGCTGAGCGCAGTGGCTCCTGCCTGTAATCCCAGCACCTTGGGATGCTGAGGCAGGTGGATCGCTTGAGGCCAGGAGTTTGAGGTCAGCCTGGCCAACATGGTGAAACCCCGTTTCTACTAAAAATACAAAAATTAGCCAGGCATGATGGTGCATGCCTGTAATTTCAGCTACTGGGGAGGCTAAGACATGAGAATGAATTCATTTGAACCCAGGAGCTGGAGGTTGTAGTGAGCTGAGATTGTGCCATGCAGTCCAGACTAGGGAACAGAGCAAGACTCTGTCTCAAATAATAATAATAATAATAATAATAAATAATAATCTGAGAAAAATGAGACTTTTAAAATTAATCTGCTTGGTGTAATTTAAAAAACCCATTGTAAGCATCATGATATAATAATAAGGTTATTATCAAGACTGCAGAGAACACCTCTTCCACCACCAGTAGTGAAAGGATGTGAACCAAAAATTAAGAATAAACATGGCAGAAGATGTTTCTATTGAAACACTGGATATTGAAAAACAATGTAATAATGTCTTCAAATTTTTGAAGAATAAATATTTTCCACTAGAATTGATAATCTTGAATATTAATTCAATATGAGTGGAATAAAGATTTTTGCTTCCATGCACAGCTTCAAGCACCATTGTTCCCAGTGTCTTCTCAGGAGAACTGAGTTTGCTCTAGCAAAATGAGAGAGTAGCTTCAGGAAGAGAGAGATTTTGGAATCAATGGAGTCAGCCTGAGAAAGCCGATGAGAGAAGCAAGCCACACAGTGTCATGGATAACCCTGGCCTTAATGAGCAGATTAACCAGCACAAATCAGAAGAAGATATTGTCATCTGGAAAAGAAAGGGTGTTTGACGAAAAGGTAAAAGCAAGGTAGAGGGGAACTTAGTAAACAAACCTTATGAGTCGTAGATTTAAAAGTGTGAATTATATTAAGGACATGTTTGACAAAAGTATATAAAAAATGTATGCTTATAAAATATTTCAAGTGGAATCAAGTTTGGAGAATAAAGGTTGTGTGTAAAGTTATGCATTTACTGTGTTATATGCTAAGCAGAGGACAATTCTAATATGAACACATAAGCAAAACTATTTTACCACAATAATATTTTGATCGCATGAAATAGGAGGAGGAAATGTAAGTAATGAGAATAATAACTAAAATATAGAGTGTTCACCTTACTCTATTTGGGGCTTTCATTACTTCTTAGCATTTGGAGACATTAGAATAATGCAGGGAGATTATTAGGGTGGTAGAGGAGTGACTATTTGTAGTCTTAATAAGCTGCGACTGACCGTTAGGTCATCAAATGCTATTATTTGTAAACTCTTAGGAGGAAAACAACAACAAAATAAAACATTTCTGACATCAATGCCATTTTTAAAAAATGAGATATATTATGCATGCTTCTGGCGTACATTACTTATAGAAGAGTGCTGAAGTGGATCATCCCAGTTCTTACACATACTAGTCTCTAATAATGCAAAGTCAAGGACATTCTCATAATGGAATAAAGTGATTTGATTTTTAGTAAAATATTCACATTCAAACATATTCAAATTCACAAAGCATATTGAGAAACAGGTAGGATTTCAGAGCTCTGTCCTCAAATATTTCTGCTTGTTTCAATACAACACGTTAAGCATATGTCAAATCCACAGTCTAGTGATAACTGTTGCCAAGCAGTGCTTGCTTGGATTTGTTTCCATGTAATCATTTTACTTATTACAATATTCTAGTGCAAATAGAGATTGCTTAGAAGAAAATTGTCTCTGTATGACTGAAGTTCTTAACAAGCACTTTTCCTCTCCCTTGTAAACTTCAAAATCTTTTGTACTTATGCCAGATTAAAAAAAGTCTCCATCTCTTGGATGTCTTCATTATAATTGAATTGAAACTACCTACTAATCTTCTTCATCATAACTTCTCTCATCACCTTTTCTTTATCGTCATGTTTTGATGAATAAGCACTGAAAAATAAGGAGTTGAATGAAAAGTAAAAATAAAAGATTTATCAGATAATGATCTCAGTCAGAATAAAATAATGACGCAAAATTACTTGCATGTCATTACAATTCAAACATAGTTATTTGTTGACTTACATATTAGTTTTTTTATTACTATTATACTTTAAGTTCTGGGATACATGTGCAGAATGTGCAGGTTTGTTACATAGGTATACATGTGCCATGGTGGTTTGCTGCACCCATCAACCCATCATCTACATTAGGTATTTCTCCTAATGCTATCCCTCCCCTAGTCCCCCACCCCCTGACAGGCCCCAGTAGGTGACGTTTCCCTCCCTCTGTCCACATGTTCTCATTGTTCAAATCCCACTTACGAGTGAGAACATGCAGTGTTTGGTTTTCTGTTCTTGTGTTAGTTTGCTGAGAATGATGGTTTCCAGCTTCATCCATGTCCCTGCAAAGGCCATGAGCTGACCTTTTTTATGGCTCCATAGTATTCCATGGTATATATGTGCCACATTTACTTTATCCAGTCTATCATTGATGGGCATTTGGGCTGGTTCCAAGTCTTTGCTATTGTGAACAGTGCTTCAATAAACATATGTGTGCATGTGTCTTTATATTAGAATTATTTATAATCCTTTGGGAATACACCCAGTAATGGGATTGCTGGGTCAAATGGAATTTCTGGTTCTAGATCCTTGAGGATTTGCCACACTGTCTTCCACAATGGTTGAACTAATTTACACTCCCACCAACAGTGTAAAAGCATTCCTATTTCTCCAAAAGCAGTGGCAACAAAAGCCAAAATTGACAAATGGGACCTATTTAAACTAAAGCGCTTCTGCACAGCAAAAGAAACTATCATCAGAGTGAACAGGGAAACTACAGAATGGGAGAAAATTTTTGCAATCTATCCAGATGACAAAGGGCTAATATCCAGAATCTCTAAGGAACTTAAACAAATTTACAGGAAGAAAACAAACAATCCCATCAAAAGATGGGCTCAGGATATGAACAGATACTTCTCAAAAGAAGACATTTATGTGGCCAACAAACATATGAAAAAAAGGTCATCATCACTGGTCATTAGAGAAATGCAAATCAAAACCACAATGAGATACCATCTCATGCCAGTTAGAATGGCGATCATTAAAAATTCATGAAACTTATGTATTAGTTTTATACTGCTTAACAATTTGGCATAAACTTAGCAACTTAAACAGCATACATTTCTTACCCCAGAATTGTCATGAGCTAAGAATCCAGGTAGGAATTAAATGGACCTTCTGCTCAGGGTCTTACTGGGCAGAAATTAATTTGTTGGTGGGGTCTCTGGTCCCATCAGAGACAACGAGTCTTTTTTTCAAGTTTATTCGATGTGTTTGCTGAATTTAGTTCTTTGCAGTTATAGGACGAACATTCTATTTTCTTGTAGGATTTTGGTGAAGGTCTGTTCTCAGCTCCTAGAAATTACCTTTAGATACTAACCACAAGCCCATCCTCAAACATAGCAGCAGCTTGCTTCTTCAAAGCTAGCAAGAGAATCTCATTTGCTTCAAATGTTTCCATCAAATCTGCTAAATTGGAAGCTCATATAGTGTAACCTAATTGAAGGAGAGAAAATCCAATCATATACAAGTATTCTCCCCACACTCAAGTGAAAGGAATTATACAGGGAGTGTGCATCAGGTGCAGGAGTCTTGAAAGTTGTATTAGTCAGGATTCCCTAGAGGAACAGAACTAATAGGACAGAAGTACATATGAAGGGAGTTTACTAAGGAGTATTGACTCACATGATCACAAGGTGAAGTCCCACAATAGGCTCTCTGCAGGCTGAGAAGCAAGGAAGCCAGTCTAAGTCCCAAAACTTCAAAAGTAGGGAAGCCAACAGTACAGCCTTCATTCTGTGGCCAAAGTCCCGAGAGCCCCTGGCAAACCACTGGTGTTAAATCCAAGTGTCCAAAAGCTGAAGAACTTGGAGTCTGATGTTCAAGGGCAGGAAGCATTCAGTATGGGAAAGGATGAGGGCTGGAATACTCAGCAAGTCAGCTCCTTCCACCTTCCTCTGCCTGCTTTATTCTAGTCATGCAGGCAGCTGATTAGATGGTGCCCACCCAGATTCAGGGTGGGTCTGCCTCTCCCAGTCCACCGACTCAAATATTAATCTCCTTTGGCAACACCCTCACAGACACACCCAGGAACGATACTTTACATCCCTAAATTCAATCAAGTTGACACTCAATGTTAACCATCACAGGAGTCATTTTAGAAATTTGCCTACCACAATTCAACAAGAATCCCTTAGTATCAACAAAATTTCAGTAATTAAGAACTGTTTTCATGCTTTATTAATTGCTTTAGCAATTCTCAAATCTGTTGCCTATTTGAATCAAATGCTAAGCTTCAAAATATAGCAATTCTTAGGCTCTATTCCAACCAATCAAATTGGAGTTGCTGTTAGTGTGGTCAGATCACAATATTCTTAATATTTCTCAGGTTATTCTGATATGAAAGGAAGGTCAAACACTCCTTCCTTCAATAGAAAAAGCACATGAAGTTCTGTGTTAGTATAGCTTACACAGTCTCAGTCTCAGTTTTACTTCTGTTGAATTTCTGCCTATGTGAAATTTAAAAGTGCCTTTTGCTAAAGCAAGTAATTCATTTGATAGAAAATTATGACAATGCTCTTATGTTTTAGAATGAAACATACATTTGTTAGAAAAATAGCCAAGGAATATTTGGTAGTACAAGCTAATGGAGTAAAAACTGGGAGCAAGAAACAATAAGAAAGAAACTGGAAGTGTGGGTGTGTGTAACACCGGGCACGTCGAAACTAACATGAAAATCAGTAGAATTAAATGACTAATTGCTAGCTTTAACAGACAAGGACAGCAACATTTTGAGAGATATAACATATTGTTCTGATCTCACCAATAATAAAAGCTGGAGGGGTTTCAAACTAAGTGCTTTCCTGTTGCAAAGCCTATGGGTCATGATGCTCAAAACAAGCCCTTCCTTAACCCCACATTATATGGGAAATTATTTTCTGGAGTTCCACAACACTGAGGTCTTGTCTGACTTTTATGGCCTTATTTCTATCCATGGATGCAATTTTATGGGGGAAAAAAACTAATTTTACTTTTCTGCTGTCGACTTTATAGCATTAATGAAATTACATGTTTAGAGTGTGGATGTAAAACAGTCTGAGTTCATGAAAGGAAAGCAGAAGACATAAATTTTTAATACTTCAGAAAATACAGAATTTTATATTTTCAGAAAATATAAAATTTTATATTTTCAGAAAATATTACTTTTCGTGTTTCAGGAAACACAGCATTTTATATTTCAGAACATGTAACAGGGAAATGAAAGTAGCAATAAAATCATTGACGGGTTGATCTGTAAGTTCCAGGGGATGTTATTGCAGAATTTTAAAATTCAAATCCTATACAAACTAAATTAAATGGTATGTAGGTATCTGGTAATTTTTTGTATATATAAAGATTATGCTGTGCCTTTAATTTAGCTGATTGATACTTAGACTTGAATATATATGTTTATTTTCTTCAAATGATCAGATCCTTAAATGTTGCTGTCTCAGAATAAAAGATATGTAAGGACATTGCAGCTCGGCAATACCTGAATCTAAAGCAAATTTCTGAAATCACTTCCCAGTATGCCCTACCTTTTAGTTTCTGATGCTTGAGAATCTACTGCTGAGAAATTTGAAGGATGAGTAAACTTCAATTTTGCAAATGGCTTCTGTTGATAATTAGAGTAAATTAATATGCATGTTATTTTATGGATTACTAATAATATACAAGACATGTCTCACAAAAATGTCTGAAACATAGAAGACATTTCATTTGTGAAAGTCATTTAAGTAATTGAAAATTTATTCTGTCTTAGGGTATTTTAAGACTTTTAATTTATTAAATTCAGTTGCCATATACTTTATACATTATTTTCTAATAATTAGGTAGTTGGGACTTGTTTTTGTTCAGTAAGTTTGAATGTGACTGGTAAATATAAGAAGCATCAGAATAAAGTAAAATTTGCATTAATTCAGATGTTATTTTCCCAATTCACTAATATGATGCACCACTAAATAAAATCAAGTGGATACAGGGTACATAAAACAGGAAAATGCAGCAAGCATCAGCAGAAAACAGTCATGTGCACATCCATTTATCTTGTATTCCTTCTATTATGCCCATGTTAGCCTTCAGCTTTATCTTGGAAGTGTTTATTGTATGAGTCTGCATAATCTTTGTGCATCTTGTGTTTTGTTCCTCATAATTCAGCAGTGTCAAGGAGTTTCACCTGTTTTTTATAGGAAAAGTCATTTATATAATATAATATTTATTTATTTATTTATAATATTATAATATTTATTTATTTATTATTTATTAAGAAATTAACAAATATTTAGAAAATATTTTAATTTAATTAATTTTATTAGAGTTGTTATGGTCAGTGCCTTTGTGAAATTTATATTCTAGCTGGGAAGACAAGAGATACAGACAGGAAGTAGCAAAACAGTATAATAATGAGATTTTAAGAATGATACAATATATGCTATGGAACATAAGAGTGTGATGCTATGATTTCTGAATTTAAAATAATTTTTTAAAATTCATACTGGTTAGTTTCCTTAGGGAAGACATTTGTTAAATGATATTGAGTCACTTGCAGATTTTCCAGGAAAATTAAATGAACCAAGTCTGGCTGCTGCACAGCCATGAATGCTGCCTAAATTGCATCTCAGGGCTGTTACAGTGGAGTGTCTTCAGTGACCCTTCAGAGTATTGATGTCATAGATCACATCACTAAGAGTGGACCCTGAATATGACACTACTGCTACTGTCTATCTTCATCAGAATATAATCAGTAATAAACTTGTTTCTATATGATGCCAGTTTCTGAATCAAAGTTCTATGAACATGTACCTAATTGAAGAATTTTATATCGTATGCGTGAGCCATAGCTATGTGCTACCTAAAAAAAGAGGTTCTGCTTTCTACTTTTGATAATCATGTGATCTCCTAAGTTGAAAACTTTCCCCTAAGAGAGAAAAATTGTATATAAATGTTGGCCAGCCAACTATTCTGAAAGCAGTTCAATACTGTCCCCCTCTTAGATTGCCAACAGAACTCACCTAAACTGACACAAAACAGTTACAATGATAATGAAGTCATAAAAACAACAAAGGCAAAGTTCTCTTAATTGACTGAGGATTGTATAATTCTGAAAAATCAGAAACATATATGTAAAATAAAGTCAAGGAACTAATACCTTCAATAAACATCTCAGCATCCTTGTCTCATAGTGTAATACACTATTTTTCACCTTCGTGTTGTCTTACTGACCTCCATGATGTCACTTTAGATCTCCTTTAATTTCTACTTTCAGTGGATACAAGAGTGAAAGAAGTATCCCGGAAATTCGAGGTTTCACATAAAACTTACAGAACACACAATCATGGCAATCATTATGATACATCTATCTAGTTAGTTTCATTAGGAAAAGCATTTGTTATATGCTATTAAGTCACTTGCAGATTTTCAAGGAAATCCAAAAGAACCAAGGTGGCTGCTGCATAGCCATGAATGTTGCCTAAGTAACATGTTAGAATGGAAAGTCCTTAGTGACTGAGGATAGAGAGAGAGGGATTTATTTGTTCAGTGACCTAAGACGTTCAAAGGTGAATCCGAACCTATTCTCGATGAAATGATTTGGTGTTCTCTTGGTGGAATTATTCCTTCTGAGGAAACTGAAACTTCCAATCTAGTAGACACTAAAATGATACAAATATAAGATAAAAATTATATTTCATTAGATATATTTCAGGGTATGAGCCATACATTCTGATTGTCAGAGAAACAATGACATATTACTTCTTGATTTAGAACATGTGCCATATCATGTAGCATCTGACGTCAAATTTATAACGTATCTATTTCTTCTGTTACATAAACTGAGCTTCTTGTAGATGATACGGTATATGCTAAGATCAGCAAATCACAAAGAAATTATTTTTTTTCCATACTCCTCTACCACAAAATAAATACTTCAGGCAAAATCAACGGTATGCATGAAATGTGTGGTAAATATTATATTTTGCTAAATTAATAAATGAGATTGTAGGCAGAGGTATGGTGAACAGAAAAGACAAAATCGAATTGTAACACAATATAATTGGTGTCTGCTTTACCTACCATAAATGACAAGATGCAATTGAATCAACTGACCTCTAGTAGCTATTGGTACACTGGACATGTGATACCATGATAGTTTTCCTTGGCAGTCAGCCATATTGGAAACTCAGAAAGTCTAACCAGATTGGTATTACCAAAAGAAAAATACTGTTGCTGAGTCTATGCCAACAAGGAAAATGTCTATACATCTATTTCAAAAGCATTAGAGATAGGAAAAAAGACTGTCTGACAGTAACAGCAAATTTTCTTGCCAACCCAAGTTTTGAAAGACTTAGTACAATAAGAAGCCTTGGTTAAACATTCACGTTTGATCAAAGTTATTATCAAATTTGATTTACCTTTGCCTTTTTTTTCTGAAATATCTCCTTCTAACTAACTCACTAATAGCTTTTGTTAAAAATCTGAAACTGCTGACCAGTTACAGATTTTCCTATTAACTAGTGAATCTTAACCTCAGCTTACCTTTTCTTCCAGATAATGAGGACACAAAACTAAGTTTATCAATAAAAAATACAATTTGTCTCTCCTACTGTCTTCACTCCCCAGACACCAGCATAATTATTATGTCTAACAGATCTCTTCTGCCTATGTTAACAAACTGTGCAAAATCATCTTGAACTTGTAGCCAGATTTCTTTTTTAAAGTTTTTTTTCAGTTAAACGACCATAAAAATATGTCCAAGGAACTAAACAAGTGAGCTTTGGGAGCCAGGACAGGCTAGCAGGAGTTAAGCATATAAAAATGGTGAACTGCATGTTTGTTTAACTTAATTTTACCTTAGGGGACTGACTTTGCTTCATATTCATTACTTCAATTTAGTAATTAAATAATGCTAGTAATGTATTATTTTATAGCTTAATGAATAAGATAATAACAGGTTCACAAAAGGCAACTCCATTCAAATGGTTACCTTGTATTCTATGTTGGTCACGCAGTTCTTTCTGTGACTTAGTGACAAACTAAGATTCATTTCTCAAAAATGTACAGCCACTTTCAGGGTCCTCCTCTATGACTTTTTAATTTGCTTATTTAGAATTTTCCATTATCAAAATAGTTGATGAGAACAACTGGTATCAAGTGACTATATGTCAAACAAAGAAGCCAAACCCCTGGTAATTTCTAGAGTATACACAAACTAGTTCTGCAAATCTAGCTATGAATTATCTCTGGGTAATATGTTATAAGGTGAATAATATTGGTAAGATGAGTTATATTTGGAGTGCTCTCCACTTTCCCTCCCTTCTATGTTCAATGAGTAAATGTGGAATATCAACAGGGTGAATGCTATATTTGCTTTAACCACACAGTTAGGAAATGAGAAATTAATCTTGACATAATGTTTGGTTTCCAATTGTCCCAACATGTCACTTATTTATGTTCAAAACTCTACTTTTAACTTGAACGCCACAAATCTACACCCTAAGCATTCAACTACTATGGTGTTTTGTGCTCCAGAAGATTAGATTTAACTAATGGTCTTTCTGCAGTAATCTCCATTGTCTCTGGATATCTTCTTTCCTCGATGAATTGCTATTTTCAGGAATATCCTGAATGCATGTCATCTATTAAGAAGTTAGTGCTTCACTTTAATGTTTTGGGAAGATATTTCCTCAAAGATTCCTGGTGTATTCTTGGTTCAAGTGACTCTGAGCCTGATCATTGAATTGGGTACAGAAAATGAGTGAGAGTTGTAATTATCGGGGAAACTCAAAGCTGTTCTAGAGTTGTTTTCCTAGATAAATAGATCAAGTGCTATTTTGTGTGTTGCTCACCTATTTCCAAACTAGGAACCTAATAGTATACTATTCACCAACAAAGATCCCAGCAGCGGTCAATCAAAATACCCCATGCTTACCTTGCCTCTGAAGGTTAACTTCTGTCAGTTGGCCTCAGCAACTCAAAAATCCCATATCCCTACTTAAATCAGAAAGCTTGTTTCAACTGCCACGTATTTTACTTGAAGAGAACAAACACGGTGGCACATTTCAATGATGCTGTCACTCTGCTCACCAATAAGCTTGTCAATCTTAAGGTTAAAATAGCACCTCCTGGATCTAGTTAAGAGATATATTTAAGGATTAGGTTGCATTACTATTCTTTACACCTTTAGATTCTTTCTTCTCTTCTCAGCAAGTAATTTCTGTCTTTCAAGTGCATGCGCAGGAGGCCACAGTTAAGTAGAGATTTTAGTTAGTCAACCAAGCAAACAATTCAAACATCTGTCTACATATTGAATTGCCAGGTTTTAATCATAATCTCTGGAAAGTATGCTTGTCTTAGGTTAGATGCCCTTAGAAGCAGAGCCTGAGATGGAGACTTATGTCTATTTGATTTATTTAAGAAGTGTTCTTAGGAGAAATTGATTAAGGAATGAGGTAAGGAACTGGCGAAAGAGGAAGAAGCTATCAAATGTAGCTTTGAGTAAACTTTGGAATGATTCTGATGTAATCAACTTGCAACAAGTGCCTTGTAGGTCTCTGCAAGCATGTGGGTTATGGTGGGAGTCAGTTTCTTTATATTCTGCAGACAGTCTGGACATTTAGAAACAGCAATTGGTGACAAAGAGCCCATGTAGGTGGGTATTGGCGTAGACTTGACCTCTGCCACCTGCCTACTTTAGTCATGAGTTCACCGTTGCACAAGCTGTGAGGTCACTGAGGAACAAGATTCATAAACCTTGAGGCTCATATATCTCGACACAATAATTCTGTCCATTTGTTTTATTAGTAACTATTCTGCAGTGAATGCTTTCTGGCACATGTTACTGTGCAGCAAAAAGACACCTACAATTTGTATATTATTCCATAGACCTGTCTATGTATTTATTCCTCAAACTTCTGTTCCCATGATTGTTAAATTTTGCTTCTTCAAGACACCAGACAAACCATTTGTAAATGCACAAATGTCAAGCTATTTGTAAATGCACATACATCCATGTATGTCTTTAAACTAGGCCACTTTATCTCCAAATGAACTAGATGGCCAGGTGCAGTGCCAAAAGCTCTGTTCACTGGAGAGTAATCTGTGTTTAGTGGCTTTTAAGTTCGTGTCTAAACATGTCTTTAGACCACTTCAATCTGAACCAACACACCAAGGTAATTCATGCCTGAATCAAGTCTCATACTTTATTCAACTCTCAGCTCATATAAGTAATATTTTTATTATATTACTTATAATATTTTATAAATACATCTATGAATATATATGTATATGTGTGTATATATATACATGTGTATATATGTATATGTATACATCTATGAATATATATGTATATGTGTATATATATACATAAGTATGTGTGTGTGTATATATATACACACACACAGTAATGATGCTGGTGCAACAGAGGGGATGACATGAACATATGAACTATCTATGTATGCAGTTTTTAGTTTACATATGACCAATACCAGATGTATGACCTTCATCTTCTAATGGATGCTGCTATGTCTACTTGATAACCCAATTATGTAGTGAATTTGAAAGCAAACAGCTCATGATGGGCAGCTTGGGTGGCGAGGTCACTTGCAACTGATGGGCAGGTAGTCATTTATTGCCAAGTCCCACTAACATGATAAGGGCTGCTTTTGAATGGTGTACAGTTTTCTGTTAGAAATGGGAACAGCTTTACACTAAAACTCTTCTTTTGTGCCTTGCTGGAGACTCCACACGAAATGTTCTTTCTCTCATAGATATTTCTACTATTACAACGGTATACAATAGCTCTTATGGACAAAGTGTCATTCTTCTTGTACTTGCCTTGAACCCCACTTAAAATGAACAGATATTCATATTACTCGATAAAAGGATCTAAGAGTACTCACAAGTGTAAATTATTCTGCCTCTAAACTGTGGGCACTGGCCACATATTGTGGTCATTTTTAATGGTAACATTGAATAACTGGTACATTTTTAGAGAAGCTGTCCTGATATGCCTAGGAATACTGGACTGCTAAAATATTCACCAATATGGCAAACCTTTGAAACTTTGTGAGGGTTATCTATAATCTTCCAGAGTGCCTGTGTCTCACAAAAATATCCACAGGCTGGAGGTCTGATTAACTTACTGGAATCAATATAGTAGAACAACGATGAAAGTCTGCTCAATATTCAGATTTCATGTTTTTACTGGCTATATTGTGACACAGAGATAGAGAAATAGCATAACCTTGGGGCAACGTGAAAATACATACCACCATTCCAATCAAGTGATTGCAAATTCTTTTCTGCCCTCTCTTGAAGGATAAGGGAAGAATGTCAGACCGAAACCTGTGTACCATCTACCAAATGCTGTAGCAGTATCTTTCAGTAAGAAATGTCACATCTGGTACAACAGCTGAAATTGGAGCTGCTGTGTTCTTAAGTTTGCGGTCATCCACTGTCACCTTCAATGTTGCATCTACGTTTTGCAGGAGCCAGATAGGTGTACAAGGAGGACCACCATCCCTGAAGTCCTTGACAGTGTCAATTTTTCCTGCCATTTCACCTGAGATTTGCCATTGTTTCTTATTTACTCTGTCAACTCAATCCCACAGGAGATAGCACCTGTTGACCATATCTCGTCACCTTGAACAATGGAATGTGCTCTGGGTTTCCTAAGGAACATTTTCATTTGGTGAGTTTGCTAGTCTCACATAGTAGATAATTTCTAGCATTATCAGTTCTCTGAACCTTATATTCCTTCTTCCATCTTCCCCTGTCACACACCTTACAGTTCTACTTTATTTAAGGTGGATTATATTATTTGTGAAAGTTCCAAGTCCTAACCCAGCACTCTTTCTTTTCTTTCTTTCTTTCTTTCTTTCTTTCTTTCTTTCTTTCTTTCTTTCTTTCTTTCTTTCTTTCTTTCTTTCTTTCTTTCTTTCTTTCTTTTTTTCTTTCTTTCTTTCTTTCCTTCTTTCCTTCCTTTCTTTTCTTTCTTTTTTCTTTCTTTTTCTTTCTTTTCTGTCTCCATTCTTTTCTTTCTTTCTTCCTTTCTTTCTTTCTTCCTTTCTTTCTTTCTTTCTTTCTTTCTTTCTTTCTTTCTTTCTTTCTTTCTTTCTTTCTTTCTTTCTTTCTTTCTTTCTTTCTCTCTTTCTCTCTTTCTCTCTTTCTTTCTCTCTTTCTCTCTTTCTCTCTTTTTCTTCTTTCTTTCATTTTAAAGGGTACAACTGTTGTTCCATTACATGAATATAGTGTGTAGTAGTGAAGTCTGGACTTTTAGCATAACCATCACCCAAATAGTGTACATTGTACCCATTAAGAGCTGCTCAACCCGACGACAAACTGATAACTGGCAGAAATGAAGAGAACATGCTTAGGAGTGGCTCATGAGGAAGTTGGACTACAGAGGAAGGAGTATAAAGCTGGATGAGGTGAACTTGCTTGGTCTCTAAAAGGGAGTTCTCCATTTTGAGAAAGTTTATCTTGAGTGCTGCACTTTGAGAAAGTTCATCTTTTCCAGCTTTATATTCCTCTCCCCTTAGTCTGGATTCCTCGAGATTCATTACTAGGCACATTCTTTTTGTTTCTGCCAATATGTGTTAGTCAGGCTGAGCAGCTTCTTCTGCATATATAATTTCATTCTACCCCTGACAGGCCCAGCTTCTCCCTAGTTAGATCCCTGGGAATTAAACTTAGCTGTTACTATAATTGGCAGGAGGAGAGAGGGTGCTGTCATATGAATCACTTGCATCATTTAAAGCCACCATGTAGTCTTCAAGCATGGGAGAAGGATACTGTCTTTTAATAAGAGGACAGAGTCATTTTTGCAAGTCCAGAGGCTTCAGAGTTCAAAGTTTTCAAGTGCACATGCACCTACCCAGATCTCCCAATCTAGAGTCAAGGTACCACATATTTCCTATAAGGACCCTGACGTTGGCATAGAAGGTTCATCTTTACTGAGTGTTTAGCCTTCCCTGCTCTTGTGCTCCTGTTAGGATCACATCCTGGGCTTGATTTTCTGCATCATCAGCCTTTGAGTGCAGGATTGAGGGTCACTTTAAACACTGCCAATGAGGTCCTCTGACTTTAACACTTTGCTTTAAATTGATGATTAATTGAATGGAGTCTGTCCTTCTTTTCTCTCTAACATATTAATGGTGATTTGTAACAACCCTGTGATTCCACAGTCTATAATTACCATCTCCACTGTATCTGTTGAATGTCAGAATTTTGCATAAGCTATTGTAGTCTTTGGCCTGTATCACCTCTCTGGTCACCACAGCTGAAAACCTTGGCAATTGTATTGCAACTGCATGCTTGAAGTTATCAATACTGCTCCTTCCATGAGTAATGATATCCCAATTGTCAGTCAACTAGAGGATGCTCCAGTTCTGAAATCTCATCGTAAGTGTCTCTTTCCTAGGACCTCTCCTAATAATGACTCTTTTAGGTGAGTTTCTTAGAAGAATAGCTTGAGTTGAGATTCATATACCTGTGATTGAATGAGAGAATACTTAAACGAGGAACAAGTAAAGGAGTGAAGAAAATGAAATAGGAAGGAAGAAGAGGTGAAAATAAGCAAGGATGGATTTTGAGTGAGATCTAGCTTCAGCCTGATCTTGCAGTGGGATCTAGAGTGAAAATAGCACCACATTTTATTTCAACATGGGGAAATAATTTTTATATCCAGTCCATATTTAATTAATTTGTTAATTAACGATCAGAAATTGCAAGTCAGAGTAAGCTTTGGACAACATGACTTGTATTACCCAAGAGAAACCGTTCAGAGATACGTGCAGATTTTAGCTGTTATGTAGGCTGTCTGCTGCAACACTGAAATCAATACATAGTCTGATATAAAATTATGTTTTCCTTCCTAGTTAAGCTTATTTAAAATCCATAAACGTCACACAATAATTACCTTTATATCTAAAATATATGTACATATTTTTTGTGTACATACACTATTAAAGACATATATGCATATATGTGTATATATATAGATAGATCATTGATAAGTGATAGACGATCAATAGACAGGATGATTGAGAAATAGATATAGACAAATAAGAAAATTTTGTAATTATTCAATTAACTAACAAGCTGTCTTTCCTTGAGTTTTACTTTGTAATTGTTCGCTGAGGGTCAGTTTGGGCCTTACTGTTAACAGAGCTAGAGAAAATGACACATTGCGGGGTGGCAAAACAAAAAGATTAGGATTCTCTTTGCAAATTAGCTGCCTCAGGTTAGATGGGTTCAGCAAGTTAAAGCAATGCAGAAATGGCTCTATCAAAAGTTGAAAGGATCAACACACAAAACTGCTTTGGCTGGCAAAATATAATCAGAGGACTCTGAGGGTTTGAGTCCGTTAAATCTTTCCTCGTGACCCCTTTAGAATGTTCAAGTCTCATTTTTACTGATAAGTGAAGTATATCTTGTGTAGGAAACTGCATATATTGCAGTCTCTTCATTTCTATGATGAAGGATATCTTGGTTCCTCCTGGTTTCTAGAGAGGCCTTCAACATCCTGCAGGACGGTCCTTGGATGGCCTTTGCTGACCCCTTCTTCTTGCCGTAGTTCCCAGAATAACTGCAGAAGGCAACATCCTGAGCTAGAAAAGAACGGCCCAAAATAGTCCGGGCTTTGGTCTTGTCCCTCTTAGGAATGTAACACATTGAGATACAGAAGAACTGCCCAGGCCAGCCCAGGCATTGTTCATGTCCTTCCTGACTGTGAATTAAACTGATCTAAATTGGCACCCAAAAAGAGCAAACTCTTCATGTGAATTTTGGCTGTATGAGCACCGTATCCCAAGAAGTTAAGATTCTTTTAGCAGAGAGATAGTTCCTTTGCTTTTGAGTATGTTTTGAGCTGAAAATTCTCAACTTACATTTCCACGCTCTTTTCTTAACTTCTCTGGCACAGTTAGAAATAGCCAGCCCAACTCTTCAGTTTCTGTATTCTTTGTGCCCCTGATAATATTATGAGTTGCTATCTAGTTCTCAAAGCCTTGCGTTTATTTTTCACATCTTTCTAAATAACATATGTGATAATTTAACTGTTTAATTCTGTAGGAGATGGCTCCATCTTGTTCCTTTCTGTAATAAAAGCATGTTTTTCGTTATATTCACACCCAAAGAGATGTAACAACCATTTCTCCGGCTCTCCATTCTCTTTTTTTCTTTGAGAGTCTTCTACCTAAAATGCTTTTGGTACTAAAGTAATCACTGCTTCTTAGTGCAAACA